>NC_091117.1:117729725-118395975 GCF_040183065.1 Periplaneta americana | reverse complement strand
CACATATTCTGAGCTCGCTGTAACTTGACTGACAGTTCAGAACTTAGATCACTTTACAAAACGTCACAATAATCGAAGTGCGGCATTACTAGGGTTTGTACTAGGGTAAGTTTTAGTTGCTGGGGCAAGAAGTTTATCAAGCCACTCAAACAGTGAATGGAGGAACAGATTTTTTTTATCTGTTTCTTTAACTTGAAAATTCCAACTTAGATTATTATCAAAAAAGAAGCCAAGATTTTTTACGACAGATGAATAAGGGATTATTGTGTTGTTATGGGTAACAACGGAAAGATTACTGTTATTAAGGGAGTTAATTAAACGCTTATGTCCAATAATTATAGCTTGGGTCTTACTTGGATTAAGTACGAGTCCGAAATTGGCCGCCCAAGTGGAGACAGTGGCTAGGTCACAATTCAACTTGTCAATCGATTCATTGATCGTATTGGGTCTGGAATGTATGTAAAGTTGTAGGTCGTCGGCATAGAGGTGATATCGGCAATACTGTAAGTTCTTTGATACGTCATTAATGTAGATAGAGAAGAGTAGTGATCCTATTACGGAGACCTTCGGCACTCCCGCCTTTGTGCATCGCCATTGGGAGAACTGATTATCAAATGAAACACACTGTTGGCGGTTCCGTAGGTAGGAGTCCATCCAGCTCGATGAGTCTCGAAATTTCTGGCCACTAGAGGGAATCCAAGAGTTGGAACTTAATCTGAGACGATTCTGTCCGACGCCGGGGTGGTATCCGGTGTGGCTTAGTGGATAAAGCATCAGCACGTAGAGCTGAAAACCCGGGTTCAAATCCGGCGCCGGAGAGAATTTTTCTCCGTTCCATTACTCTTTCATCGTATGATGACGCAGAATATCTGCAAGGAAATATCATACGTACTTCGGTACATTAAAATAATATAGTTGAAGTAGTTTTTGTGGGAATAACAGATTCAATAAGATTATCATATTAAGCTTCACTCTTAACCGAGTCATATGCCTTTTTTAAATCTATGATGACTGATTCGCGTTATTGATTGCACAAAACAATTTATTGTAAGGGAGGGGATATGTCTTTTTTAAATCGAGGTATGCCAGGGGAAAAACTTGGGGCACATACCGCCTCTGGTTTTTTCCCCATTTCCCTCACTGTATACATACACACATACACAAACATACATACATACATACATACATACATACATACATACATACATACAAATAAAAGACGGACGAAGAGATTCTGAATTAGATATACGTACAGACAAATATACATACAAGCGAAGAGACACAACAGAGACAGACGAAGAGATATTGGATTAGATATACAGACAGACGAAGAGATACTGAATTAGATACAGAAGAATATACAAGTGAAGAGACAGAACAGAGACAGACGAAGAGATACTGGATTAGATATAAAGACAGACGAATATACATACAAGTGAAGAGATAGAACAGAGGCAGACGAAGAGATACTGGATTAGCTATAAAGACATACGAATATATATACAAGTGAAGAGACAGAACAGAGACAGACGAAGAGATACTGGATTAGATATCGGCCTACAGACAGACGAATACACTTATAAGTGAAGAGACAGACGAAGAGATACTGGATTAGATATACAAACAGACGAATGTACATACAAGCAAAGAGACAGAACAGAGAGGCAGACGAACAGACAGGTAAGTAAACATATAGAGAGATGAATATACACACAAAGAGATAGAAGACACGGACCAACGAATAGGCACATAAACATGAAGATAGACGACTATACATAGGCTACAGATTAAATTTCCATAACAGAAGAGACATAAATAGAAAGACACTAACAGAAACAAACAGAGAGACAGGCGAAACGACAGACAGGTGAACAAAGAATGAGAGATAAGAAGGAACACATACGAACGGAGGAACAAGGTTGACAAACACATATGGCCACAGAGGAACGGAGAATAGCAGCAGAATAATGGCATGACAAACGCTTTTCCGGTATTAACATGCTAGAAACTACCAATTCCATACAAATTCAGAAATGTATTTTTTGCAGACTCAGAGTCTATACTCGTACGTAATGAGAAAGTAGAAAGAGTTGTTCTACGTAATTCCTCTCCGGTCTCCAACTAGTTTAACAATAAAAGCTTAGCCACGATCTTTTTCTGCTCTGGAAACAGGAAGCCGCTGCTCTGTAAAAAGTAGCAGACCTTGTTTTCTGTTCCATTTATTACATAGAAATATAAAACATCTTTATTGAGGTGCAGAAAGCGTATGGCGTTGAAATGCACAAGTGGTGTAATTTTGCTCAAGCATCCCCGTGTTTAACGGGTGCGGTGGTGGCTAACCAGCTGCGAGCCGTAATCCTGGACCAGGGGGGAGGACTCCAATAGGGCAGTACACAAAATTACCAGCGCAAAGCCCCAGTTACACTATAGCTACGCTCAACCTCACATCAATATCAACTTTGAGACGACTGAAAACTCTCTGCTGCGATCATTTAGAAGCCATTCGCATGTAAAGAAAATTTGCCTTGTTCATGCAGCAACTTCTTTTACAATTATAATGTGCTGTTTACAGCCACAGTAGGAGTTGCGAATTTCTCCATGAATGATTTAAAATAATTAAAATCTTGCAAAATGACAGTGTTTGAAAAAATCAACAATTATGTCGATAATAGCCAATTTTTTAACATTATACAGTTATATTAATGTAAGTTATATATAAAAATATAAATCGTCATGAAATTACACTTCATAGGCCTATGTGAAGCCACACAAAATCACATTATGATTAGAACAGCTTTCATACGGTACCTCAGAATGGCCAATGATTGGAAGCATGTGGAAAGACATGTATCTCCACTTCCTGAAAGAAAGAAAAAATCAACTTTAAAATCATTTTTATTGTTTCACTGATAGGTTAAACTTATTATAATGAAAATATTTTATATTAAAAACATAAAGTTAAATGTTATGTATTACTGAAGGTGAACTATTTTGTGTTTCACCTCTAAGACGTAATTCCTATTCAGTGAAATTCCTTCAACACAAACAAGTGTAATTCTATAACCGCGTTGTAATGCTATTAAGACAGACGATTCGACAAAATTCCAGAATACAGAATGGCGCAAAATAGTCAATAATATTGCTGAGGTAGAGCAGACACCACTTCCAACAAAAAACTTGGCATAAACATAATGTAAAGTATTGAATGTATATAAGGCATAATGTAACAAACTATTAACCTGCAGTAACTATGAAGGCCTGTCTACAGTTCTATCACTAGACTTTCTCTCTATTGCCCAGCGACTAACTACCAACTTGAATTGCGGGAAGAGAGTAGCTGATGGATCATATTAATAACTACAAATAATTATTACAATTTTGTAGCCTTCTTTAGTGAAAATGCATACTTGAGTATGAGTGTGTGAAACCTTAGCAATTTATAAGCAAACATTCTCATGGGGGCAGATATAAAAGTTAATTCTTTTTTTTTTCATCATTTTAATTTGTCAAAACAAGTGCTTATAGGAATTTTGGCAACCCGAGCGCAATCATGAGGACCCTTCAGAAAGTAAGTTTCCATGGAGCAGTTTACAGAAAGGAAACATCATTACATGGAAAAATTTATTGGAACAGATCAGAAATTTTTAACTATTTTTCAACATATTCCCCTCCTGAATTGAGACATTTTTCATACCGTGGGAGAGGTGCAGAGAGCCGTTATACATTCATTCCGATCCCAGACGGCAGACTTCTACGACACAGGGATACAAAATTTGATCCCAGAGTATGAAAAATATCTCATTTCTGGTGGAGAATATATTAAAAAATACTTGTACAATATCTGTATCTGTTCCAATAAATCTTTCCATGAAATTACGTTTTCTTTCTGTTAACGGCTCCAGGGACACTTACTTTCTGGGGAACCCTCGTAATTGATCTCACGTGGTCAAAATTTGTATAAGCACTTGTTTCAACATATTAACATGGTGAAAGAAAAAAAATAACTTTTTTATATGCCTCCATGAGAATGTTTGCTTGTTAGCTAGATCAGTTTGTTAGCGACGCATGGACCCTAAGGACAAAAGAAGAAAGTAGATTAACCGCTTCCTGAAACAGAAAACAGCATTTGCGAAGCTGGAACATAAAGAGAATTAACTTGTATTGCTAGAATTAAAATGAGATCTAATGCAGTACATTCGGAAACAATCACCTATGGAGGTTGTATTCAATATAGAATTCCTAAGGCCATGTTTCATTACAGCCCAGCTGGAAGAAGATAATTAGTTCGTCGAAAGAAAAGATGGAAAAAATTCTTCACTGTTCCTGCAACAGACAAAAAACTTATAATTTGCAAGGACAATGATGTTTAAAAAATCTAAGTAGATTGAAGTAAATCAAGTGAGAAATCAAAGAAATATCAAATACTATACTTATCAAAGACGATTAACAATAAAATGCATAATAGGTATTTAAAATAAAATTACAGTAAAATGTTGGTCTATTGTGCGAAACGAATAAGCAACACGATATTCTTTATTTTCAGGGGCACGCGGTAGCATTGTGGTTAAGGCGTAACGCTGTAAGCCGGAAGGCCGTGGGTTCGATTCCTGATGGGGTCATGGATTTTTCCATTGATCTAATCCTCCCAGCCGCACTATTGCTCTGAGCTTTACTCAGCCTGTAACAGAAATGAGTACCAGGGGCATTTCCTTGGGGGTAAAGGCGGCAGGTACGTAGGACTGACATCCCTACTGCCATTAAATGCCGATTGTCTGTAAAGTTGGGAGCCTTAACTTCTCGCCGCCCTCTTACCAGATTTGGTGTGTCATGGGTTTGACTGGTTTGACTTTAGGTTTTAGATTCATATCAATATGAATAATAAATTATTTCAGGCAGATTCAATGAATATATAAAGTAAATTAACATTAGGTGTTGGCACATGTCTTCCATGAAGTTAAATTGCTAGTGGTAATAAAGTTACAATTTGCGTTGCCTAGGTAGTTGTAGTTGTAAAAAATATTTTTGTGGACATAAACGTGAATAACTAGTGATCTCTCAAGACGGAGTAACCAGGTTTTATTGTCTTCATACCTGTCGTTGAGCACCTGACATCGTGTGTTCTCTTACAGTGATCCATCTATCCTGAAGATTGTAAAGGTAATAGGGTAAAGTAGGGTCTTCCAACAGACCCTAATTTACCCTAATTAAGTAATATTAATTTCTCCTCAGGGATATAATTCTCCTTCGTACCAACTCTTCTCTATTCTTTGTTAATTTATCCTACCCTTTAAATGAAGGAAACAATCATCTGTTTGCATTCAAATAAGATGTGGATATGTAATTTAAAGTAAGAAACAATTGAAGTTTTGCTCAAATGTATTATATTACATCATTCCCGGATATTTTTACTCGCAGATACTGAATACGAACAAAATCTCTGCAACAGTTTTGGGAAAAATCACTGTTCACAGACTTCGACAGACAGACAGGCAATACCGCATTATCAGTCTCTATAGCATTACTATATTGCATCTACTCGAATATACTTAGCAAAATAAAGAAAGTACAAAAGTAAATAATAATAGTGTTAGAACTCGGAAGTAATCTCAAATGGACAGAAAAATTAGTATCAATAAATTAATTTTAAAGAGAAGCAAGACTATAAAAATATATTAAACTTGCAATTGAACCATACAAGTTCAGTGTTGTTCACATTCGACGAAATACATGGTCATGGAATTGTTTCTTTTCATTCAATTCCATTTTCTGGCGAAGATATCATATCTGTTGTGTGCTATAACACCTTCGAGTTAGATGTAGATAAGTTCCCCCGTGTCTAAAGGCACCTTTTCCACCACACCTGTTATAAATTCTCCAGAAACGTTAGAAAATTGTGAGCATTGAGCCTTTCTGGTATAAGATATGGCCCGATTACAATATTTTTTCCACAAGTTAAATTAAATTTAAGTGGGACTTGATGCCCTCTTTTGTGAACAGCATACAGATTTACATATTTTTGAGTGTAGAAGTGACGTCCAACTGATATAATGGGATCCAGACATACTATTCTGCACGTCCTGTATTCCCACACATATTGATTTAACCTTTCCTGTATCGTTGACAGATTGCCCTAGTCTTCGAAATATATCAACAACTGGAAGACGTCGACCAAGAAAGAGTATCCCATAGGCTATTATTGTACTACAGTTCCAGATTGGCCGTTGTACATATCCAAAGTTAATAGCTATATGAACTTTGCTGTGTATTAATTAGCTTTACGTAGATTCCCTAACAGTTTCAATATTCGTTACGTAAGAGATAACGATACATTCTTACCCAGTATGTGCGAAAATGTATTGCTTGATTTATCGGCGCATGCCATTTAAAAATCTAGAACCCGCAGGATGTGAGTTATGTGCCATTATATTATTTTATAACGATCAATCCAAGGCTACGGAGAGCATTTTCGCGAATTTATATTTATTATGTATAGTTAAATTTCATACATGATACTAATGTTATGCACATCTATATATTTTCTAAAGATCTATTCACTGTTAATGAAAATTACCTAAATGGAACGCATGATATGGATTACGGAAGAAGACCCAATCAATCCGCGAGCACATGGGCCACTAATATTAATCCCAGGTGCTTACTATCTCCAGAAAGGGATTTTCAATTGGGTTACAAATAATAGGTAAATTAATTTTCTTAGAATTCTTGATTGGGGGACAAAATTGCTCTCCCTCTAATAAATCTCCAATACTGGCCACTTAGCTTGACATCCGTTTAGATAAAGTCATAGTAAGGATTTCATATCCTAGAAATATTCGCCGCTGACGGAAAGAATTGAAATCACAAAGCACGGATGCAGTGGTAATATCATGAACTACTTAAAAAATATATTTCGTAAATAATTAAACATTTCTTAATAATTCAGAGTATTTGAAGAGTCCACTGCAAGAATGATGGATGTCACTTTCTTGTCGAAAATGAACCAAGACTGTCAGTACATAGCTTAAGACATATAGAATGTACATAGAGAGTTATATGGCATTAACACAGATACTCATTCTCCAGTAATGATCGGAAAATCACAGTTAAGCTTTGAGCGCTATGCATTTCAAACTTTCAATTGCTTCTCCTGCAAAATGTATTCCAAATGACATCCATCATTCTTGCAATGGACTCTTCATTTGTTACAGTGTAAACAAGCCTTAACGTGGACAGAATGCCACAAGTATATGGCGCCAGTGACGTCAGCACCAAACGTTACATTGTTCCGTTGCGGTGGTTAGTGTATGTTCTCGACATGAAAACGAACATTTTAATGAAGCAGCGTAGTCGTGGCACGTAACGCACCTACTGATTTTTTTGGTACCCGAGGTTTATTTAATTAAACTCGGTGGCACGAGCTGTGACGTCATTTCCACAGTGATTCAGTCGTACGCTGGTTGTGCGGAAGAGACTTCAAAGATCGTCCAGAGTGTCTGGTTCGTTTCAAACAAACTATATAAACAGTTTGCAGTTATTTTGCTTCCAATATTGCTGCGAGTTTGTAATGATGTTATGTAGGACTCCAGGGACGTTGAGACGTTTCTTTGACTCTTCGTTATGTTGATAGGGTACAGGATATTTCTCAAAATAGTTTCCGCAATATAATTATATTGACCTATTTTTCAGAATGAGTGAAAACTTAAAAAAGCGAAACACCAGAGCAATGTAATGCTATCTTTCATCCAATTCCCATTTTAGTTTGAAGATGTAACACTTGAAGTATGGAATGCTAGACTAACATCCAACCATAGCAGTTAAACTCATGACCAGAGCTAGGAACTTCGTACCGACAACTATTGCCCTAAACTGAGTACGACCAGCCAGGTGCGACGTCATCAACGCATCAAAACATAGCTACTCATAGAAATAGGAAGGTAAAGTGGAAAGGAAAACAAACTCGTCCTCAAGGCAATATTCCCCTTTCCGAAAAAGAAAGACCTATGGGAGATTCGTAAATGCACAGCTAGTTACATTATTATGTTTATGTACAAATATACAAGTTGTTACATAAATATAGACTGACAATGATACAATATTGCTCTTTGCATATTTAAATCATTTACACCTATAAAATATAACACAGGGTATAACATTTACTGAAATGATGCGAAACAAAGGGTAATAATAAAATAAAATATTTTGTAAATATCTTGAAAGGTTTACTAAGTAAAAACTAAAAAAGGAAATAAACTTGTCATACATACATACATACATACATACATACATACATACATACATACATACATACATACATACATACATACATCACAACTCAGCAAAAATAAAGAGAGTACAGAGATTAATAAACATAAAAATGGCGAGAGCCTACCGAACTGTATCTTACGAAGCACTGTGTATCTTAACTAAGGCTACACCTATCTTAATAGAGATTCACAAGATCGCTAGCTGTTATACATTTAAAACTGGACATCGATTTCAAGGATATGAGATAGATACAGCACTGCATTACACCAAATGGCCGCATCCTGCAGATATAGTTGAATTCAACGACAAGCAAGAAGATATGAACTACACAGTAGAAGTCTTTACAGACGGAAGCAAAAGTAATTCTGAAGTGGGGTCGGGAATTGCTATCTTTATAGACCAAGAGCTCGCACATCAAATGCAATTCAAATTACATGGCCAATGTTCGAACAACCAAGCTGAGCAGATAGCTATTTTGAAAGCACTTGAAAAAATATCCACAATCGACAACCTACAGGATAAGCAGAAGTCAGCTATAATCCATACAGATAGCCTCATAACATTAGATTCGCTACGGAATCCCAACAACCACAAAAATATCATTGAAACAATCAGAAAACAGGCCAGAAAAATGAAGGAGCAGAGATGGACTGTCCACTACACATGGGTCAAGGCGCATGTCGGTATTGCAGGCAACGAACTAGCAGACAAATTAGCCAAGAGAGCAGCAAGGAATAAAGACCTAGAAGTGTGCTACGAGAGGATTCCTGAAAGTGAGTGGCTAAGAGTACTACAAGAGGAAAGCATGTCTCAATGGGAAAAGGACTGGCAGACAACAACTAAAGGACCAGTCACCAAATCATATTTTCCCAGTGTAAAGGACCGACTCCGGGTCAGTATCCCCTTGAATAATAATCTTACGACATTCCTAACCGGCCACGGAAAACTAAGGGCCTACTTCCACCGTTTCCACATATTTGGACAGCCCCGAATGCCCTTGTGGGAAGGGCGATCAGACAGCTGAGCATCTAATCTTCCAGTGTGCTATTCTTGATAAAGAAAGAAGTGTGTTCAGAAACAACATCCTAAAACTAGGTGGTCACTGGACTAACACATTGAGTGAACTAATGCTTAAATATAAGAAACAATACATAGAATTTGTTCAATCTGTAAATTTAGAAAAGCTATAACCCCAAAAGGAAGAAGAAGAGAGCAAAGAAAGAAACAGAGTTGTAAATAGTGTATACTCGTATAGTAGTGTAATAACAATATAACAAGTGCAATCAGTAGCCATAGTGAAAATTGTGTAACTATATAACACTCATCTCTTAGTAATACTAGCGATATAGCAGTGTATCAAGTATAAACATAAATGGGAAGGAACTAGATAATTATGAACCACACTCAAAGAACATTGAAGCCATATGTGACATTTATCTAATAGTGATTATCTAATAGTAATTTAGAATTGTATCGAATGATCAACAAGGCATGTAGTATTACTAACCTTGTAATGGAACATGCTGTCCAATAAAAAAAAAATACATACATACATACATACACACAGTGTTAGGAAACTTACTGTGTTTATACAGGGAATGAATCTCGCTCACATTTGTAGTAGAGCATTATCTTGTTACTCAAACGTCTTCCATACTGCCGATATGGCCCTGTTGCATGCAGTTAGTATTGTTAACATGAACATGATGCACTCCAAGGCCGTGCAGGTCGCCCGTTTTGTACTCCCATATCCTGGCTGCTCGCACCCTGAATAATGAGATCAAAACGAAGTTCCGAGATCTTCTCATGACACACTGAGTGCTCACGATTTGGTAGGGCTGTTCAAGTGTCCGACAACAACAGGGAAGAACTCAAACGTATAGGGGTGCTTATTGAGTGGTACTTGGAGCATTCCTAAACACTTCAGTTGAAATAGGCTTTTTGTGCACCTGTGATGGAATGAGTTACGTGCATAGTCAGAGTTATGGGGGGACATGGGGGGACACTGCCCCCCCCAAACTTGACCGAACTCTTTTTTTTTTCTATTAACGTTATAAAATATTGAATTCAAAAGATTTTTCTTGCTTTTGTTTATGATTAAGTTTCTATGCTTAAATTGACGAATTAATGTCTTCAGACTTTGTGTGTGGACTACAATATTTATTTTAAATTTCTGAATGTTTAAGAATATCTATATCTCATTGAAGGAATGGAAACACTGTATTTATTTTTTTTAGTAACAGTCTGTACTGATACTGTATGTTAGAACTCTGCAGGTGTTCAAGCAGCCACTTGGAGAAATATGAAGAACATACTCCACAACAATGCAGAAAAAAAAGTGATCTCGGTATAATGTGCAAACTTAAAGACGAGAGATTAAGTAAAATAATTAGAATTTACATTTGATATGACATCTTGTTTTTTTTTAAGAGAAAAAGTAAATGTAAAATTGGTCCACCGCTGTGGAGTGATGGCACGTCTGGCCATGAAATGAGCGGGCTCAGGTTTAAATCCTGGTTGGGACAAGTTACTTGGTTGGGGGTTTTCCGAGTTTTTTGCTCAACCAATTGAAGCAGAATTGATTGGTAATTTTTCAATTTGGACCTCGGACTCATTTCGCCATCATTAATTCACATATCATCCATACAATAGCCCTGGTAAAGCTCACTGTGCGGCGTGCTGTACTTGTACAGTACAAGAGCGCGGCCGTTCGGCTACCCAATCATTCACAGAATAGGAGTGGTAAGCACACAAGCCTTAGGCTGCAGTGCAAGTCTTCGGGTTCCTCCTCCGTAGAAGAGGGAGAAGAAAGTAAAATTGTCTGTATATTTTATTGCAGTTTTACTTTATTTTACAATAGTCTACCTTTATTAAATGATCATATTCAGATATACTGTACCAAGGTACAGGGGAGGAGATAAATGATGCCCCCCATAATCTCGTTATATCAGGATTCTATGGTTTTGCTTTGCCCCCTCCCCCAAGAAAACGGTTCTCCCTCTGCCTATGGTTACGTGCCGACTGCCCTCCTCCACCAAGTCGACCCCGCCATCCCTCCAGGCTCTAAATTCATATACCACACCTCTGATTGTGGTCCGTTGCACCTCACAGATCTGTACAAAACTACTTATCCTTCAGAGATGAGATCCTGGAGGGCTCCTGTGCGTCTTCTACAGATCTATAAGTACTGTGGTCAAGAACCCGCCGCCGGTATCTACCAGTCTTTGAATGAATCGCAAGGGTCAACTATCATAGCGGAAAGTCGAATCAGCGTCACAAAAACACAAGAGATGTCATATTTTTCGAGATTGAAATAATATTTAAAGGAGAATTGAAGGGTTTAGAGCCATAGTAGGCCAAGCGCCATTTATTAAAAACCGAGAAAGCAAGGTTTAAAGTCAAGTGAATACCGTAGTTTAAGAAGATTGACATATCATTTAGTTTTAATGTGTATACTTTATTTCACTTGGTATATGACCCATTAAATTATGGTAATAACTTCATTTTAACCCTAGTTCTCTACGGTTTTAGTAAATGGCGCTTAGCCCACTATGGTCCTGAACCCTTCAATTGTGGAGTGTTGGTGGATTGACGAGAGGAAAAAAAGAGAACCCGAGAAAAACCCTCATAACCATAGCTTTGCTCGTCACAAATACAACTAAGTCATCGCCCAGATTTGCGGTCTCCGTAAGCCAGTCCTCTGGTAACTGACGGCAAGAGGAGGGCTTATTGGTGCCCTTGGTAGTAGTGATCTGTGGAACTTAACACAATCAACATCGAAATCCTCGTGTATACTTTCTCTCTACCTTGTCTACCAATTCACTAATATCTTTCCATCAATCATTGTGTTGATAATTTCTATAGAACTCTGGGATGACGTATTACAGAATGTAATAATGAATCACAGTGTCTAGAAACAAAAAATTAAGGAAATAAAGGTAAGTATTAAGCCGTTTAAGAATACTCAAAGTCCAGAAAAAAAGGAAGCATTTTCAAAGACAACAAAAATAACAATTTGAGCGAACTAAAATGTGTCGAATAAAAGATTAAAGATCAATTCCAGAAACGTGACAACAGTCTAGCACATTAGTTGGCTCTGGCCTCTCAATTGGAAAGCCTGTCGTAATGATTACTGTTCATTAACATGTAAGCGATTTCGTCATAATGGAACATTGGTGGAAAGTGTGTCAACACTGTGATCAGATCAGGGTTACAATTCATGCAAGGGAAATAATCATCAGCCACTGCGCTGAAGTACTTAAGGTACCGCTTTCACAACTCCAAATTACCTTTACAGACTGGTAGCTAGAAAATTAACACTTCATGCTTACAACTACATATGTGCCTACTGTTATTGTAGTCGAAGACTACGCTTAGAACAGTTTTGCAAATGTACCGCTCTCTGTATCAATGTATTTTTGTACTCGCATGTCAATCGTATAACTGTGGTGTCACCAATAGTGAGATTCATTTTTTGTTCTTAACCTTGATATCCAGCATGCGAGCATAGTTCCTAATATCTTAATTTAAATAATGCGCTGTCCCACACTTATGAATTATGTGTAATGTTTTAACAAGGTCAAGACACAGGAAGTCATATAGCAGCGCAGGGTTCATAGTGATATTTTCCTTACCACCCTCTATGTTATGTCGAAATAGGGGTTCACTTCATGTGGAATAGAGACTATGACAAAAGGCTGGATTGTTCCTCTTCAAGGTGACACAGCTTAGAACATCAACTGTTGAAGTTTATGACACGAACTGACGAAGATATTACACGGATAATGATAACTATTGAATTATTCACTTGTATGTCTGTTAATAAGTTAGGTTAGTGTATATGATATAGGCTAATTTGTTTTGTATGTACCACTTATATATTAATCTGTGTGTTTTATGGAGAGTGGTTGGATTTTAATCGTAGGTGAAGGGGCTGTAACCTACAAAGTAGGCCTGTTTTGGAAAAGCAAAATATCCGTGCACTGGATTTAAGAGCAAATTCTGTTAGTATAATACATTTGTATGTATAACTGTTGAATAAGTCCACATCTATCTATCTACTTTTCTGTTGACCAAATAAATGTCCAAAGCAATTTAACATTTAACAATCGGACTCATGGTCATATGTACATTTTTATTCAGAATGGTATGAAGAATTATATACTAAAGCTCTGACCTTCTCAGCAAATCACTCTGCATACAGACTCTACTACATCGAGTGGAGGCAATTTGACTTCTGTTGTTCTTCATTCAAAAGCAAGTAATATGATTTTAAATAGAAAATTGTTACACGCGTTCTAAGTATAGAATTTATTTCTAATTATTCAGTTTTATTCAAGAACAAAGAAACTTATTTACAGATACTGAAATAACATACTTCATGAAAACTACATTTAAATGTTTGCTATTACTCAGTTTTATTCCTAATCATAGGAATATTTCATAAAATGTATCTTAATATTGGGCTCTATATAGGCTATATATAATTTTGCATTTTTAGGCGTTATTCAACAATGAAACTATATTTTATGTAACTTTTGTCTATTTCGTTATGCTTACGGGATATGTTGGAACTTTTACTTATTAAATTTGGTCATGAGAAAAGGAATTTTGAAATACAGCTTTTAAAATGCGTGGAGCCAATGAATTTACTTCCTCACCCGGTGGAAAAAGTAATTAAGACGTTTTTCTCATATAAATATCAGATGAGCATTTTAAGTCTACTGGCTATTGATACAGTGATTCCTAGACAATGATAATGCTTAGAATATATTAATTCGACATGTCTTCATGGCTTGTCTCTGTCGTAGTGTAAATTTGCATACATAGAGGTGGAATATGTTGTAAAATAGAACAAATCAATGTATCAATAAACATGGAAGCGTATTGCATAACAGGTGATCTCTCATTCAACTCCGAACATTATCAGCTAATGGGAGTCGATCTGAACATGAGTTAAACTGCACACAATGCCAATTTACGGAGGTCATGTTACATTAACTCCATTCAATGGAAGCGCTGCTGGCATTACATATATGCATTATATATCAGGATATGAATAAGTCATGCCCTCTGATCACAATTGTAGTACACATAGCGTCATTAAAAATAGATGCCGCATTATTACGTATTGTATTGAAATGTTTTTTCTTCTAAATAAATTATAAAACTATATTTCAGCGTATTGAAAACTAAGCATAAAACTAAAGGCATTGTTACAGTACCAAAAATTCATTACCATTGTTTGTCGCGTGTGAAGGTCATGAATAGGCCTACAACAGTGAGAAATTCTAGTTAGGCCTACATAAAATGCATTAAATTCACTTAATAGAAGAAGAAGATATGGATTTGTCATCACGAATCTCAGTGGTTTGATATTGATTGGTGGTAATATATATATAGTCCACATCTGTGGAGAAACGGTCAGCGCGTCTGGCCGCGAAACCAGGTGGCCCGGGTTCGAATCCCTGTCGGGGCAAGTTACCTGGTTGAGGTTTTTCCGAGCTTTTCCCTCAACCCAATACGAGCAAATGTTGGGTAACTTTCAGTGCTGGACCCCGAACTCATTTCACCGGCATCATCACCTTCGTTTCATTCAGACGCTAAATAACTTAGATGTTGATACAGCGTCGTAAAATAACCCAATAAAATTATGTATATATATATATATATTTATGTATATTAAATCATGAATTCCATAAAAAACAATAGAACAATGGTTTAAATTTGACTACTTATTGACAGCGAAAGGTTCCGTGTTCAAGACTCTTTCTTACTACATCATTTTTCGCTCTAAATTATTAGTGACGTAGATTATTTACTCACATGTTCGTCATTCGTTTAAAATAGTAGTAGATGAAGAAGAAGAAGAGGAAGAAGAAGAAGAAGAAGAAGAAGAAGAAGAAGAAGAAAGGAACACTTTCCTTCAGTAATCCATTACTTTTTACAAAGAATATTACACCTATTGCGAGAATATTCTCGATATACTATCTGACAGCCATTCTTTGGTAATTTTGTAACAAGAACGGACGGTAGGCCCTTCAGTACCATACAGGTAAGGTGATCATCTATTCTGGGACTAATTTTATAGTTGACTTCTTCACACGAGTAGGAATAGTGATGCTAATGAGTATAAACCAGAAATTAGTAGAAGTAAAACGAATTACACTGATGACACACATTAACCCACATATCCTCCCACTTGTGCTTAATAGGTAATGCAGTTGCGTAGTCATTCATTCGCTTAAACTCTCTCATGAGCACTCGGTCATCCCCACACTCACGCACTCACCCAATCATTTATTCATTAACTCATTCTTGCATCATTCATCCATTTACATATTAATACATGCATTCGAACATTTACTCAGAAATTAATTTACTAATGTGCTCATTCATACATTCGCTCCTTCATAAATTCGTTAATTCAAGAATTAATTCATTCACCAATTCACTCATTCTCTTATCGAATAATTAATTACATTATTAATTTAATACTTTACATATTATACAGCCATCTAGTTTCACATTCACTAATGTAAAATGCGTTAAATTTTTATTCAATAAGAAACCACCAACTCAGTAATAAACTCGGTTTTTTCATTTATTTATGTAATCTTTCTTTGACTGGTACTTTCAATAACTCACCCATTAAACCACTGAGTAATTTATTAAATTGTCCAGCTATTCATTAAGTCGCTTATTCACCCGTTTAATCGCCTATTTGCAATTCACTAACTTATTCACTCATTAAATCTCTTATTATTAAATCATTAAACATCTCCAATAATTCTATCATTAAATTCCATATTATTTCCTCACCTATCCATTCGTTAAACCACCTACGAATTGAAAACAAATGTCAATATCGTATTCATAATTTGACAGGTTTTCTAACGATATTACGTTAAACCACCTTTTCATTCGTTACACCACCTACTCACTCGTTAAAGCACCTATAAACTTTTTAAACAACCTACCCAATCGTTAAAATACCTTTCCACTCGTTACACCAGCTATCCAGTCGTTACACCAACTATCCATTCGTTAAACCACTTATCAACTTTTTAAACAACCCATCCAATCGTTAAAATACCTTTCCACCCGTTACACCAGCTATCCACTCGTTAAACCACCTATCAACTCTTTAAACAACTGTTAAAATACCTTTCCACTCGTTACACCAGCTATTCACTCGCTAAACCACCTACCTATTCGTTAAAGCAACTATCAACTCATTAAATCATCTATCCACTCGTTAAAACACCTATCCGCTCCCTAAACAACAGATCCACTGACTACACAACATATCCACTCACTAAACCACCTATCCACTCACTACATCATCTATACACCTATCCACTCACTAAACCACCTCTTCACTTACTAAACCACCTCTTCACTTACTAAACCTACTATCCACTCACTAAACCACCTATCCACTCACTAAACCACCTATCTACTCCTAAACAACATATAAACTCACTAAGCCATCTATCCACTCACTAAACAACATATTCACTCACTAAATCACCTATCCACTCACTAAATCACCTATACACACTAAGCCAATTATCCTCTCACTAGAGCACCTATCTACTTATTCGCTCACTAAACCAATTATCCACTCACTAAACCACCTATCTACTCACTAAATCACCTATGAACTAATTAAACCACTTATTCACTCTACTCAGGTAGACAGTGTACCAGTTTCTCTTGACGAAGTAAATGATCATTTTGCAACTGCACAATCAATAACCTTGGATACGATCGAAAAACAGCAGACAGTTCATGAATTACAAATGATTACAATTGCGAATAGAGAAATAGTTTACTTTACTTATGTCACAGAAACCGAAGTAAAAGCGGCAATAAAGCGTATTACCTCTGAAGCTCAAGGTTTGGATAATATTATTGATGAAAATATTGAACATAATACTGCCGAAAATAACACATATATTCAACGCCTCGCTCATAACTTAACCTACCCGAAACTCTGAAAGAAACACTTTATCCGTCCGATCCCCAAAATTAAAACCCCATTATGTGCAAATGATTTGCGTCCTATTAGTATCCTATCTGTTCTATCAAAAGCTCTGGAACGTATTGTTCACAAACTACTAATGAACTATCTAACCGAACATGCCTTACTTGACGAATACCAATCCGGGTTCAGAAATGGACATTGTACGACTACAACTCTATTAAAAGTGAACGTGAAGTCACGGATGAACTTAAATTAACATTACTGACATTACTTGTCTTTAGTAAACCATTTGATACAGTAGACACGGACCTTCTATCAGGTAAATTAAGTCTTCTGAATCTTTCTGAAAGTTTTGTTACTAGGTTTTAATCCTATCTTCGTGAACGCCAACAATGTGTCATTGCAAGCGATTATTCTTCAAAATGGCGTGTCGTGAAATCTGAAATTCAACAAGGATCGGTGCTCGGACCTTTACTCTTCATGATCTATATTAATGACGTGACTAAAATGATAAAGCACTGCAGATACCATATGTATGCTGACGACTTGCAAATTTATTTGTATTTCGATCCTGACGAGACTAGTGACGCAATAAATAAAATAAACGAAGACTTGAATTCGATTTCATTGTGGGCACACAAATTTGAATTACGGTTAAATCAA
Source organism: Periplaneta americana (assembly GCF_040183065.1). Classification (NCBI taxonomy): domain Eukaryota; kingdom Metazoa; phylum Arthropoda; class Insecta; order Blattodea; family Blattidae; genus Periplaneta; species Periplaneta americana. The sequence goes on along the minus strand of NC_091117.1, from coordinate 118,378,058 downwards.
ATCAATCGTAATGGGACATAATCGTCTACGTAACACTCTTGATAGTATTACTATAACACATATAATATTAAATGGGATAATTGTTAAATAGGCTACAGTGAAACAATTGAAAATGTTGTCATTTTTATAGATATCCATTTAAAATGGAACACTCAATTAACACACACTTGCAAAAAATATATTTTCTCAACTTCATTCCTTGTTTCCTATGAAAGAATTTCTACCACTTAGTCTAAGAAAGAACCTTATTCAGATGCTCGTAAGGCTCCATTGTGATTATTGGGATTCCTTGTCAACTAATGTAAGTTCACTCTTAGATGAGAACTACAACGTGTTCATAATGTGTGCATACGATTCATTTGCAATACTCGTAAATTTGACAATATAACGCCTTCCCTCCAGTTACTTTCATGGGTATGTCTGAAGGAACAAAGAACAATACATTCACAGTCTCTTCTATTTAGAGTCATGCATACTTCTACTCCGAATTATCCGTTATCGCTTTCAATTTCTTACAACTCTTCGAAACCGGCATCAAGCACTTCTTTCTATCACTCATAATAGAACGTTCGTGTCATCTTTCTCCTACACTGTAGAAAGACCTCGCTTCTGGAATTCGTTACCTAATGACGTCAGGGACTGTCGGACTTCAACACAATTCAAAATTAAATTGGAAAATATTGTCTTGCTTAATGATTTTTAAATATTGCTAGAGGTGTTGATTTGTATTTTTATACTCTAGATCAAAATTGCAAGTTTCTTGTTTATGTTAGTTAATTAAATAGGATATAATTAATTACGATGCTTAAATCACTCATCTAAAGTTTGTGTGACTGCAACATGTGTATATTTTTTGTGGCTTTACTTTGTTACGAATCCCTACACTAAGCCACGGAATAGGACTGATTCTCTGGCACGACCACAGCAAAGGAATAAGGTTTTGAGATTTGGCACTTGGAACGTAACTAGTCTTTATAGAACAGGAGGGGTTACATTAGTAGCAAAAGAACTCGCTAGATATAGAATAGACTTCGTGGGAGTACAAGAGGTTAGGTTAGATGGGAATGGCATATCACAAATAGGAGATTACTTGTTGTATTATGGGGAAGGAAACAATAATCACCAATTAGGAACAGGATTCTTTGTTCATAAAATAATAAAATCAGCAGTAAAAAAGGTCGAATTTATGAGTGACAGCTTATCATATTTAGTACTTAAGGGTAGATGGTGCGACATAGTTATAAAAACTCACGCCCCTACAGAAGAGAGAGACGACCATATAGGAGATATCTTCTATGAGGAATTAGAAACATACTTTTGATCAGTTACCTAGATATCACATGAAAATTTTATTGGAGGATTTCAACGCAAAAGTAAGACGGGAGGATATTTTTAGACCAACTATTGGAAAAGAGAGCCTACACGCAAATAGTAGTGACAATGGAGTTAGATTAATCAATTTTGTCACATCGAAAAATTTAATTGCCAAAGTACAACATTCCTCCATAAGGATATACATAAATATACTTGGACTTCTCCAGATAGATTGACACACAACCAAAAAGATCACATCTTGATAGATAAACGGAGACATAATAGTATAGTAGATATTCGAAGTTTCAGGGGTGCAGACTGTAATTCTGACCATTATTTGGTGATTGGAGAATTAAGAGAAAGATTATCAGTAGCCAAGCGAATAGAGCAACAAGTTAATATTACTAAATTCAATATTTTGAAATTAAAAGACCAGGTAGCTAAGCAAAATTAACAGGTCGAAATTTCGAATAGGTTTGCCACTTTAGAAAGTTCCGACGAAGTTGAGAAAGAATTAGATGTTAATAGCGTGTGAGAAAATATCAGAGATAGTATCAAAGTTGCAGCTGAGCAGAGCATAGGTTATTATGAAACTAAGAAAAAGAAACCGTGGTTTGATGAAGATTGTTGCATGGTAGTAGAAAGAAGGAAACAGGCAAAATTGAAATTCTTACAGGATCCAGTTGAGGAGAAGAGAGATAATTATTTCAATGAAAGACGGGAAGCAAGTCGTACACTTAGGAATAAAAAGAGAGATTACTTGAAGGAAAAACTGAATGAGGTAGAAACAAATAGTAAGAGTAAAAACATTCGAGATTGAGCCGTGCCCACGACCACGGCCGTTCATCTAGTACGTCACTTCATCCGTCAGAGCGCTCTCAGACGTCACAGTATTGATAGCGCTATCAATCCCTTCATTTGTTCTCTCCGAATAACCCTATTCACCGGTTCATTACGTCTCACGAGGATAGAGGGGGAGAGAGTTTACCTGTTTTAATAGAGATACACGGAGCGTCACTCGGGTTCCGGTACGCGGCAGATACACTTAACAAGTCTTAGGCTCTTGTACGCGGGAGATATATGGAAACACTTGGCTCAGATTCAAGCTCTCGTACGTGACAGAAACATTTAAACAAGACTTAGCATTTTGGTACGCGGCAGATATAGACAACGTGACTAGGGGTTTGTACGTGCTGGAGATAGATCAGTGGAGTAGTTAAATTGCGTCGTGTGTGTTTGGGATTTTAGTTGATCGTAGTTTGAAATATCGCTTGCTAGTGATACGTCTTGGGGGCAAGTTTTAGTATTTGCTTCGAGTAACATATTTGTGAGATACATGTGTTTGAGGTAAATTGTATTGGGAATTATGTAAGGAGATATGATTTGAAATGTGAGTTCATGTTCCGAGACGGTTAGAGTGATAAGGCAGCGATTACGGTCTCACATATGGTTTTAGTATTTTCCCTGCTCCATTTTGATTGTAGCTTTGCTTCGCCGCTATTCTCTTATCATCTGCGTCGAGTTTAGTTGCTATTTAAATGATCCTTGAAATTGGAATTATCGTCCATTACTTATTACGTGCATCTGTCTCTATCCCTCTCTCTCTCCGTTGGGTATTCATTTTGTAAAGTGCAGAGATTTGTGTTAGTGCTATTTGCACAGTTTATGTGAGCAATATGTGCAATGGGTAATGTATAGTGATCTGTCATGTAATGCCTTATGCTGGGTAGAGTTTGTCTCTTATTGAGTGTACGTGTATTTTTAGTTTGGTTAGTCAGACTGAGTGGTAACTATGGTCGAATGGATCATGTATTAAGTTAATGTGCTGGCTGGGTGTTGTGTTGAGATTCATACACAGATAGTTAATATATATATATATATATATATATATATATATATATATATATATATATATATATGTATATAGGGGTGAAGAAGGGATAGTGACGCGAAACATACAGCCTCTCCTATCCAAATGCCATCCTCACCTTCCCGTGGTCCACCCTGTTTCTACCAACGAGGAAATGGCGACCGAGTCACAGCGGTATAACTGTTTCATCAAATGCAGAGGAAATGCTGCATTACAAGCCTGTCCAGAGGCTAAAAGTGGCAGCCCCACTACTGGACTACCTAACGATAAGGCTAGTAACCTATCTTAGGGAAAACTACATTACTTTCAAGCCTCAAACAAGCAGTATAAGGATAGATAATTTGATGACAACCCAGAGCAAGTCAACGGTTAAACGAAATTGGAAAAAACAAAATATGTTCACATACGCTACTTGGAATGTTAGAGGGATCAAACATAAAGAAGAAGAACTAGATGAAATATTGAATAAAAAGCAGATTAAAATAGCAGCAATAACAGAAAAAAAAAGAAACTAAAAGGTACAACTGAAATAAAAAACTACATAATCATATATAATGGTGTTAATAAGAAGACAAGAGCACAGGCCGGAGTAATGATTTGGATTCATAAATCAATAAAAAACAAAATAAACAATTATACATACTGGAATGAAAGAATATTAGAAGTACAACTCCAGATAGGAAGAGGCAAACTAACTTTCTTTAGTCTTTATGCTCCAGAGGAAGGAAGAGTTGAAGAAACTGAATTGTTTTATGCCCGGTTGCAAGAAATTTTGAATAAAGTAAATAAAAATAATTACATATTATTAGCCGGAGATTTAAACGGTAGAATAGGCAACATCGAAATAAAAAATACCATAGGAAAATTTGGAGAACCTACCATAAACAATAATGGAGAAAAAGTAAGAGATTTTGTATTATACAATGAAATGAAAATCATGAATTCATTTTTTACAACCATAAAGATATTCATATGTATACATGGTCAGCACGTGGCTCAAAATCTATCATAGATTATTTTATAGCAAATAGAAAATTATCCGAATTATTTTTAGATGTCAAGGTCTTCAGAGGAAGTGACATTGGATCAGATCATTACCTTGTATTAGCAAAAGTGAGATATACACCAAGATGGCTACATTTAACAAAGATAAATGCCCCCAAAAAAGAATTAATGCGTTACAAAATTAGATTAATCCATGACGACAGTGTACGCTGGCTTTATCAAAAAAGACTTGAACAAAAAATGTTAGAAATACCTGAAGATGAAGACATTCACAAAGAATGGGAAAATATTAAAACTCAAATATCACAGGCAGCCACGGAGAGCATCGGAAAAAAATAAGGCTTTCACACAAAAGAAAAAATTAAGATCTTGGGATGATGAAATTAAGGAGATCATAAAAAATAAAAATATAGCTTATAGAAAATACCTTCAAACAAAATCCGTTAATGATGAAATAGATTATAAACATAAAAGGGCGATAGCTAACAGAGAAATTAGAAAACGACACAGGCAATCATGGAAAGAGTTTATATCTTTTTTAGAAACTGACATTTATAAAATGAAACCCAATACATATAAAATTTTAAAATACATGAACAGAGACATAAAGGAATCCGCCAAGATAAACCCTTGCCACAAAATAGAAACATTCCTAGACTTTTACAAAAACTTATGGAACAATCCTACTTTTGATTCAAAATTCTGGGACACAAAAAACCCAGATGAACAATGCATTACAAAAGAAGAACTACAAGAAGCATTAAAGAAGACGAAAAATAGTAAATCACCTGGAGAAGATAACCAAAATTCAGAATTGTATAAATATGCAGGAGATCTATTTCAAGAAAGATTACTAAGATTTCTAAACAGAATATATCTGACTGCCACTTTACCGGAAGAATGGAAAAATAGTGTAATTATTCCCATATATAAAACAGGAGATAAACAGAATGTTAAAAACTATAGAGGGATTAGTATCCTCAACACATGTTATAAGATATTTAGTAGGATTTTAAATGAAAAATTAAAAAAAACATGCTGAAACTTTCCTTCTGGAGTGTCAAAATGGCTTTAGAAAAGGAAGATCATGTGTAGATCCATTATTTAGTATCAAACTATTGTTGGAAAAAAGAAGAGAATTTAATTTAGAAACCCATATAGCTTTTATTGATTTTGTGAAAGCTTTTGATAAAGTCCGAAGAGACCTTTTATTCGACATATTACAAGAAAAAAATATTCCAAATTTGCTATTCTAAAATATAATAGAAATCTACACGGACAGCAAAATAAGTGTCAAAATAAATAACTGTATATCCGAAAGAAAATTAGTTAATAATGGAGTTCGACAAGGTTGTCCACTATCACCAACTTTATTTAATATTTATATAAATGAAGTTATTTTAAAATGGAACCAAATCTACACATCAGGAATCAAAATAACCAGTGCTCTGACATTAAATACCTTACTCTATGCCGATGATCAAGTCATAATTTCCAATTCAGAGGATAATTTACAAAGAGGATTGTATACATTAAATGAAATATTAAAATATTTTGGGATGGAAATTTCAGCACAAAAATCAAAAGTAATGGCATTTTTAGGACAAGACCCAGTGAGAAGTAAGATAATAACAATAACCAATGCCTCGAACAAGTGCAAAATTTCAATTATCTGGGTTGTGAAATATCTTATCAAAATGAAAAAGATGTGAACAAGAAAATTACCAAATTTACACAAATTCTAGGAATAATAAACAATACATTAAAAGCTAAATTAGTACAAAAATCTACAAGAATAAAAATATATAATACACTAGCATTACCCACCCTTCTATACGGAAGCGAGATTTGGACATTAAAGAAAAAAGACATGAACAGAATCAAAGCAACGGAAATGAAATTTTTCAGGAGAACAGCAGGATATACTCTTTTAGACCGAAAAAGGAATGAAGAAATTTTAGAACAATTAGAAGTAGAGTCAGTAGAAGAAAAAATCACCAGATACAAATTCAATTGGCTAGATCATGTAAGAAGAATGGAAAATTCAAGAATCCCAAAAATTATGATGCAATATAAACCTAGAGGACATCGTCGACCAGGAAGACCGTTAAGAAGACTGCTAGATGGGGCCGAAACTGGTCTACAGAGGCCTAATTCGTGAAGGATGATGATGATGATATATATATACATATATATATTTAAAGAGTGGTTCACGAACATATGATTAATACGTTAGTCACTGATGGTCGAGAGACGGCCATATTAGATGGTTTAATCACTTATAAGTGTGTTGGCCTCAGCCTTGTGATACTTACATGATTTACATATCCTGGGGATATCATTTCAGATTAGTTTGTCCTATTTTCACTCATCTATTTCATGTTTATTGTTATTTCATTTTTCATTTATATACATTGTTACTTATTATTGTTAATTATATTTTGTTTTACAAATTCACACTATTCATTTCTAAAAGTCTTCCACTGCGCACATCCAATCCTTCCAATGTGCCGTCCACCTGGCGAAAGCAGCCAATATAAGAAGGATAAAGAGGAGGAGTGGATGATCGTACGGCCGCCCTCCTCCACCACAAATGGTAGCTGAGCGTGGTTATAAATGGTTTAGCGTGGTTATAAATGGTATAGTATGGTTCATAAATGGTTTACCGTGGTTATAAATGATATAATTGGCTTACTGTGATTAATGGTCATATATGTTTTGTGTTGGTGCTTAGGAATTGACATTGTGGCATTTCTAAATTTCTTGTGGCTGTTTTCGATCAACTTTTTTGCATTTTTGCAACCCACTTTTGAGGTGCATTGGATTGATTGCTCACAATAGTGTGGATTTGTTGAAATTTTGATAATTTTTTGACTTGGGATTAATTTGATATTTCTTTGTTTAAGTATGAGTGTTCAAATTGGTTGGTGTTGGGACCTATCGAAGGTTACCTTGATTGAGGAGCTGGAGCGTGCTGGCATATCTACGGAGGGTAGGAAGCGGGAGTTGCAGTCTCGATTTTCCCTATATTTGAAGACGTTGGACCCGGAGACTGTGAGTAACATTCGCCTGCGAGTTGAGGATGAACTTAAAGACAAATATGCTATGCAGGGATTAGCCTCACAATCTTCAGTCCCTATTGAGCCAAAGAAACGAACTTCCATTCAGGCTGAAGGTGAGGGTCCGTCTACTCTAGTATTAGTGGGGAAAAACAAATGGATCCCGCTTATATGTCACAATTGGATATAGAGAAAGGAAAATTGGGCAGTGAGAGAAGAATATTTTCTTCCGATGTAAACCAGTGCCATATGAAGTTATATTTGGATTTAGTTAGAAATTTGCGGTTGACTGATGGCAAGAATCCGAGGTTATTGATGGGATTTTTAATGGAAATTATAGGAATCCATGCCTTGGGATTAGTTGAGGATCGAGAGTTCATATTGGGTTTGATCCCACGGACTAATGGTTTATTATTGGAGAATTTTGGACGGGGTATCCTTCTCGAAAGAGTTGTTTTGGAACTTCTTCCTTCACGTTTGCGAGAGGACTTAGTTAGAGATTATTTATCGCGCCGATTTCAGTTTCCGGAAGAGAATTTTTTGGAATTCCTCGACTCTGTATATAGGGCCAATGTTATATTAAACCATTATTCTACTGAGTCCCAACTGATAGAATTGATTTTGCAAAATATGAGTCCGTGTATTAGATCACACTTCGTGTTTCAATCTAGGCCACGCACGATCGAAGAGTTACGTGAGTTGGGGCGAAGTGTAGATAATTCCTTCATAGCGGAAAGGCAACGGGATACATCTTTGCCACATCATCTTCGCTCGCGTGAACAGTTTGCTGGTACGCGTCCGTTGAATCCAGTGAGTCAGCCTAAATTTTTTTTATACAAAAGAGGCCTCTTACGTGTTTTCGATGTGGCAAGTTGGGTCACATTCAAGCTCAGTGTCGGGTCTTGCCTCATTAGGATTTTCAAGATTCTAGGAAACCCGAACGTAAAGAAACACCACGTAATCCGGTTTTTAATGTTAATAAAAGAACACGCCATAGTCAGGCTCATGTCTTGCCTTAGGTCTCAGTAAAATTTGGAGAGGTTATTATACCCGCTATCTTGGACACGGGTGCTGCTGCATCCATAATTAGAGCGGACTACGTTCCATTTTTGCAGCAAATGAAGAAGATACGGAGTAAGCAGTCGATCAAGGAATCGTGCCAATTAGCTGATGGCAGTGATGTCCCTGTTACTACCTTGGTGCGGTGCCATTTTCGTATTAACGAGTATTCTTGGACTCATCCTTTTAGAATTATCGAACATTTACAGGTCCCTATAATCTTAGGAAACGATTATATCGTGAGGTCTGGCATGGAGATTTACCCTTGGGATAGGGCGTATGGATTTTGCTTCAGGCCAGGAAAGAGTTGGAAGTGGGGTGAGAAACCCATAAGTAAGAATCTTCCGGTTAACCTTGTGTACTCACATGAGCTGTTTGTAGAGCGATTGGGTTGTATGCGGGGAAGGTCATGTGAGATAGAACTGCTAGATAGTACCCCCGTTAGGTCCCCCCCATATTCTTGCTCCCCTCCCAAATTGCAGGTCTTAAGGGAACAAGTTGCTGATCTTTTACGGCGTGGGGTAATAAGGAAGAGTAACTCAAATTACGCTAGTCCTGCATTTTTGGTCCCTAAGTCACATGGGAAATTTAGAATGGTTGTTGATTATCGTAAACTTAATACTAAAAAAAAAAATATGATTGTTTCCCCATGCCCACTTTGGAGAGTGCCTTTCAACATTTCCACGGAGCTACTGTTTTTTCGGTTCTTGATTTGAATTCAGCGTACTACCAAATTCCTCTTACTCCGGAGAGTAGGCGTTGTACCGCCTTTATCGTACCATTTGGATTGTATGAGTTTAATAAATTACCGATGGGGATTGCGGTGGGATCCAGATACTGAGTAGAGAGGTAGATCGGTTGTTCGGGTATATCAAATACCAATACGTATTTAATTATGCGGATGATTTGCTGATTTACTCTCGATCTCGAGAAGAACATCAGGAGCACTTGCGAGAAGTCTTTAGTAGGCTTCAACAAGCAGGTATTACCTTAAATAAAGAGAAGATCACCTTGGGGGCCACGAAAATAAAGAGTCTAGGACATCACTTGTCCGCCCAGGGCATTGAAACGGATCCCGATTAAGTGCGGGCTGTGATGCAATTCCCCAGGCCCACCAATGTTAGACAAATACGTAGGTTTGTTGACATGGTAGGATTTTATGCGAAGTTTATTCGAGATTTTTCAGAGATAGTATACCCACTTAACCAATTGAAAAGAAAAAATGCTGTGTTCGTTTGGGGAGATGTTCATCAGGCCGCATTTGATAGGTTCAAGAAAGCTTTGTGTTCTGCCCCGGTCTTGAGGTTGCCTGACTTCTCGAAGCCCTTTGTCCTGCAATGTGATGCGAGTGATCTCGCTATAGCCGCTGTTTTAAATCAAGACATTGGAGGAGAACTGGCTCCTATAGCATACGCTAGCCGGAAGTTGACCCCTTTGGAGAATCAGTATCCCATATATGAAAGGGAGTGTCTGGCTGTCATCTTTGGGTGCGAGAAATTTAGGTCTTTTCTCGAGCATAAGGAATTTGTTGTTCACACCGATAGTGAAGCCCTCTCCTATCTGAGAAACCGTCCTCGGCAGTTGGGGCGAATTGGTCGTTGGATCCTCAGGTTGGCCCTTTTCAAATTTAACATTGTTCATATTTCCAGGAAGGACAACGTTGTCCCGGATTGCTTGTCACGAGTGTTCCAAGAGGAGCCAGCGCGAGAGGAACAGTCCACTATTCCGATTAAAATCTTGGGGCAGTTGCCTGCTATCTTCGAGGACCTCCGGGAGCATCAAACTAACGATGAAGAGTGTATCGAGTTTTGTCCCAGAATAAATAATCAAGACCATAAGGTTAGGAATTTTCATATAGAAAGGGGATTGCTGGTCTACCATCCTTCTAAGGTTAGGAAGAGTAGAGTGTTTGTTCCACAGGCGTTAAGATCTATGGTTTCCCATTATTTTCATGACTCCATGTTGGGAGTCCACTTAGGAGTAACGAAGACTCTTGATAGGATATCCAGAGAATTCTTTTGGCGTAACATGAGATCATATGTACGGGACCATGTCGCTAAGTGTGAGCTTTGTCAGAGGGCCAAGCCTCCCTCTAACACTCGAGTTGGACTGTATTCTGCGGAAACGGATTCTAGACTTATGCAGAGGCTATTTATTGATTTTGTAGGGCCTCTGGTGCGAACCCGTAATGGGAATAAGGTGATTTTGGATATGGTAGACGGTTTTTCTAAATTCGTCTGGCTGTTCCCGCTGAGGGAAATGACATCGAAGCTAGTAATTAAGACTTTGAACTGTCAAGTGTTTGCCTAACACGGTGTTCCTGAGAGCATAATTACTGATAACGCCACAGTGTTTACGTCGAAAATATTTAACGACATGTGTTTTCAGTGGGGGATTAGACATGTAACTACTTCATCTTATTATCCCCAGCCGAATTTGGTGGAGAGATTTAATCGGAATTTGAAGTCTGCCCTAATTGTTTTTCATCATGACCACCAATTGGCCTGGGATGAACATCTTCATGCCCTTCAGATGGGTTTCAACTCGGCGTATCATGAAGCAACAAAGTCCACCCCCGCTGAACTGTTTTTAGGCAGGAGTCTAAATCATCCTCTGCAACTACAATGGAAATTGAAGTTGGAGGAACCCAAGTCGCAAACTGAGTTGGAGGCCCAATGGCGGGATGCTATTCGCAACTTGTGCGACGCAAGCAGAAAGACTGCCGTCCGTTAGAATGCCGTTGGTCAACCGCATAAATTTCTGATGGGAGATAGAGTTAGGGTAAGATTATTCCCGCAAAGCTCCGCTCGGAATCAAGTATCGGCGATGTTGATGTTTAGATGGTCCCAACCCCTGACCATTTCCAGATTTCTTTCCCCTGTCACAGTCGAATTAAGTTGCCCAGATACAGGCTGTCCTATTCGTAAAGCCCATGTCTCGCACTTAAAATTAGTGGAGAGAGAGGAGAGAGTAGCTTACCCTGTTAACGTGGTACCGAATTCCTGAGTCCGGGGGGGGGGCACTGCTGTGTGTCCTCGTTATTTGTTTGTTTTAATGTGTTGGTTACTTTTTGATTTATTTCTGATCACTGTATTCTGGTATTATACTCTGTACTATATGTATGCTATATGTTTGCTGATTTTGTAATCCGGCGCAGTCTTTCCTATATTCCCTTTTAAATTCCGTAAATTTTCCTAATCTACCATACCTTAATAGAGTGATATCTATGAGAGCGAAATCATCGTGGGATTAGCATGCACCGAGGACTTGACGAGCGGGTACTCGTCCGACATTGGCCGGGCCGCCGAACCGATTCTGGGGACGCCTGGGTTCTATTCTGCGATACTCGAGCCTCTTCACTTCTCGACTTGCGAATCTTCCAGGATGCTTTCCCGGAACTCGCATACTTGCAACCACACGAAATTTTTGGAATTTCTACGTATCTGTTAGGGTTCATGTGGTTGGTCGTAAACAGTAACCGCTGGTTTATGGGGACCGGTCGGCATCTGTTTCATCCTCCAAGTGTCTTTTGGAGTTACTGCTTATTCTTCTTCTACTAGTTGCAGTCCTACGAGCGACGACTGGTGTATGGGAACCAGTTTGGACTTAGGGTCCAGTATCATCGGTTGCAGTAACTAACGGCATGCCGCTCCGGACATCTATTCCAGAGCAGAGGGCATCGGTTTCTGGAGTGACAGAGTTCCTCCAGTAGGGTTCTGCCGGAGTGGAGTCAGGAAGAACCGGGGAGAGACCCGGGGCCACTTAAGTTGCTGAGAATCGTTGGGGGGCCGAGGTGCCCGAATTGGGGATGTGGATTTCCCAGTACCTGGAGCCGCATTGATGCCGCGCAAGGATACCGTGGCATTATGGAGTTCCAACGAATTGATACTACACCCAAAGTCCATGGATAATTTCAATCGTTGCTGGTTCACCGGTTGAAATTCAGTGCAGTGGTGGAGAGTGAGCCGTGCCCACGACCACGGCCGTTCATCTAGTACGTCACTTCATCCGTCAAAGCGCTCTCAGACGTCACAGTATTGATAGCGCTATCAATCCCTTCATTTGTTTTCTCCGAATAACCCTATTCACCGGTTCATTACGTCTCACGAGGATAGAGGGGGAGAGAGTTTACCTGCTTTAATGGAGATACACGGAGCGTCACTCGGGTTCCGGTACGCGGCAGATACACTTAACAAGACTTAGGCTCTTGTACGCGGGAGATATTCGGAAACACTTGGCTCAGATTCAAGCTCTCGTAAGCGACAGAAACATTTTAACAAGACTTAGCATTTTGGTACGCGGCAGATATAGACAACGTGACTAGGGGTTTGTACGTGCTGGAGATAGATCAGTGGAGTAGTTAAATTGCGTCGTGTGTGTTTGGGATTTTAGTGGATCGTAGTTTGAAATATCGCTTGCTAGTGATACGTCTTGGGGGCAAGTTTTAGTATTTGCTTCGAGTAACATATTTGTGAGATACATGTGTTTGAGGTAAATTGTATTGGGAATTATGTAAGGAGATATGATTTGAAATGTGAGTTCATGTTCCGAGACGGTTAGAGTGATAAGGCAGCGATTACGGTCTCACATATGGTTTTAGTATTTTCCCTGCTCCATTTTGATTGTAGCTTTGCTTCGCCGCTATTCTCTTATCATCTGCGTCGAGTTTAGTTGCTATTTAAATGATCCTTGAAATTGGAATTATCGTCCGTTACTTATTACGCGCATCTGTCTCCATCCCTCTCTCTCTCCGTTGGGTATTCATTTTGTAAAGTGCAGAGATTTGTGTTAGTGCTATTTGCACAGTTTATGTGAGCAATATGTACAATGGGTAATGTATAGTGATCTGTCATGTAATGCCTTATGCTGGGTAGAGTTTGTCTCTTATTGAGTGTACATGTATTTTTAGTTTGGTTAGTCAGACTGAGTGGTAACTATGGTCGAATGGATCATGTATTAAGTTAATGTGCTGGCTGGGTGTTATGTTCAGATTCATACACAGATAGTTAATATATAAAGAGTGGTTCACGAAGATATGATTAATACGTTAGTCACTGATGGTCGAGAGACGGCCATATTAGATGGTTTAATCACTTATAAGTGTGTTGGCCTCAGCCTTGTGATACTTACATGATTTACATATCCTGGGGATATCATTTCAGATTAGTTTGTCCTATTTTCACTCATCTATTTCATGTTTATTGTTATTTCATTTTTCATTTATGTACATTGTTACTTATTATTGTTAATTATATTTTGTTTTACAAATTCACACTATTCATTTCTAAAAGTCTCCCACTGCGCACATCCAATCCTTCCAATGTACCGTCCACCTGGCGAAGGCAGCCAATATAAGAAGGATAAAGAGGAGGAGTGGACGATCGTACCGCCGCCCTCCTCCACCACAAGATTTATATAAGTGTATAAAGGAATTTAAGAACGGATATCAACCAAGGGTAAACGTGATCATGGATGAGAATGGTGACTTGCTTGCAGACTCTCCATCAATCCTAAACAGATGGAAAAACTATTTTGCGCAACTACTAAATGTACATAGCCAAATAGAAATGATCGGGACGAAATTGAAATACAAACTGCTGAGCCATTTATACCCGAACCCACGCTTTCAGAAGTCGAAATTGCGATAGAAAATCTGAAAAAGTACAAGTCTCCAGGTATCGATCAAATTCCAGCAGAATTAATACAATAGGGTGGAAGTGCGTTATATAGCGAAATTTATAAACTTGTACTTGCTATTTGGGAAAAGGAAATTGTACCAGAACAATGGAAGGAGTCCATAATTGTACCTATTTTTAAAATGGGGGATAAAATCAGCTGTGGTAACTTTCGAGGAATATCACTTTTGTTGACGTCGTACAACATTTTGTCCAATATTCTTTTGAGAAGATTAACTCCGTACGTAGATGAAATTATTGGGGATCATCAATGCGATTTTCGGCGTAATAGATCGACTATTGATAAGATTTTTTCTATTCGACAGATAATGCAGAAAAAATGGGAGTATAAGGATACAGTACATCAGTTATTAATATATATATAAAAAGGCATATGACTTCGTTAAGAGGGAAGTATTATATGAAATTCTTATTGAATTTGGTATTCCCAGGAAACAAGTTCGATTAATTAAAATGTGTCTCAGTGAAACATACAGCAGAGTCCGTATAGGTCAGTTTCTATCTGATGTTTTTCCAATTCACTGCGGGCTAAAGCAGGGAGATGCATTATCACATTTACTTTTTAACTTCGCTTTAGATTATGCCATTAGGAAAGTTCAGGATAACAGGCAGGGTTTGGAATTGAACGGGTTACATCAGCTTCTTATCTATGCGGATGACGTGAATATGTTAGGAGAAAATCCACAAATGATTAGGGAAAACGCGGAAATTTTACTTGAAGCAAGTAAACGATCGGTTTGGAAGTAAATCCCGAAAAGACAAAGTATATGATTATGTCTCGTGACCGGAATATTGTACGAAATGGAAATATAAAAATCGGAGATTTATCCTTCGTAGAGGTGGAAAAATTCAAACATCTTGGAGCAACAGTAACAAATATAAATGACACACGGGAGGAAATTAAACGCGGAATAAATATGGGAAATGCGTGTTATTATTCGGTTGAGAAGCTTTTATCATCCAGTCTGCTGTCCAAAAGTCTGAAAGTTAGAATTTATAAAACAGTTACATTACCGATTCTTCTGTATGGTAGTGAAACTTGGACTCTCACTCTGAGAGAGGAACATAGGTTAAGGGTGTTAGAGAATAAGGTGTTTAGGAAAATATTTGGGGCTAAGCGGGATGAAGTTACAGGAGAATGGAGAAAGTTACACAACGCAGAACTGTACGCATTGTATTCTTCACCTGACATAATTAGGAACATAAAATCCAGACGTTTGAGATGGGCAGGGCATGTAGCACGTATGGGCGAATCCAGAAATGCATATAGACTGTTAGTTGGGAGACCGGAGGGAAGAAGACCTTTGGGGAGGCCGAGACGTAGATGGGAGGATAATGTTAAAATGGATTTGAGGGAGGTGGGATATGATGATAGAGACTGGATTAATCTTGCACAGGATAGGGACCGATGGCGGGCTTATGTGAGGGCGGCAATGAACCTTCGGGTTCCTTAAAAGCCATTTGTAAGTTACTTTGGTTATAGTGTGATTATTCTTTTTATTTCTATTTTATTTCTAATGGTGTGGAGTAGCAGGCCTGAGGACCTTATTTACACCAGAATAAATGGATAGATAGATAGATAGATAGATAGATAGATAGATAGATAGATAGATAGATAGATAGATAGATAGATAGATAGATAGATAGATAGATAGATAGATAGATAGATAGATAGATAGATAGATAGATAGATAGATAGATAGATAGATAGATAGATAGATAGATAGATAGATAGATAGATAGATAGATAGATAGATAGATAGATAGATAGATAGATAGATAGATAGATAGATAGATAGATAGATAGATAGATAGATAGATAGATAGATAGATAGATAGATAGATAGATAGATAGATAGACAGATAGACAGATAGACAGATAGACAGATAGACAGACAGACAGATAGACAGAGAGACAGGCAGGCAGGCAGGCAGACAGACAGACAGACAGACAGACAGACAGATAGATAGATAGGTAGATAGATAGATAGATAGATAGATAGATAGATAGATAGATAGATAGATAGATAGATAGATAGATAGATAGATAGATAGATAGATAGATAGATAGATAGATAGATAGATAGATAGATAGATAGATAGATAGATAGATAGATAGATAGATAGATAGATAGATAGATAGATAGATAGATAGATAGATAGATAGATAGATAGATAGATAGATAGATAGATAGATAGATAGATAGATAGATAGATAGATAGATAGATAGATAGATAGATAGATAGATAGGCAGGCAGGCAGGCAGGGAGGCAGGCAGGCAGGCAGACAGACAGACAGACAGACAGACAGAAAGTCAGACAGACAGACAGACAGACAGACAGACAGACAGATAGATAGATAGATAGATAGATAGATAGATAGATAGATAGATAGATAGATAGATAGATAGATAGATAGATAGATAGATAGATAGATAGATAGATAGATAGATAGATAGATAGATAGATAAACCACCTGTCCACTCAGTAAACCACTTATTCACTCAATAATCCACCTATTCACTCAGAAAAGAAAATATCCACTCACTCAATTACCTATTCACTCATTACATAATTTATTTGTCTAATAAATAATTAATGCACTAATTATTTCGTTTATGGAATCATTAATTAGTTCATTCCCGTACAAAATTAATTTATTCACTCTTTAAACAATAATAATACATTGATCACAATCATTTAGTCGTTCATAAAGTTGCAAAATAATTTATTTTAGTTACTAATTCACGTATCCGCAACGATATAGGGGAGAGTTGGTTAGTATCGGACATCGGGTAATATCGGACAGTGCGTTTCTATCATCTACCACCAAATGGTAGTACTTGAATGACATGGTTACCTTTCTGTATGCGACATCACGGAAACGTAACCATGTCATTCAGGTACTATCATCGTATGGTAAATGAAAGAAACACACTGTTCGATATTACTTCAGTCAAGCATTCATGAAATTATTTTTTTCTGAAAATTAATTATATAATTAATCAATCAATTAATTATTCACTAATCCATATAATGTATTAAATTGCGCATAAATTAATTTATTTATTCAAAATTTATAACAGTAACAATAAAAGTGGTTACAACGACATTGTAGTAGGCCTACGCATTTTGATCCAATGGCGGACATTTCGATTCTCATTAATATTGGCAACAGTCCTCCTCTAGCAGCTGTGCATCGAAACTCTGGATCAGTTAACCGTCCTCCTTAATGTCCTAGACGCACTTTACGAATAGGATTTACTACATCTAAAAATTGTTTATGCCCACTGATTGCGAGCGATGAAAATAGAAAGAATGCTAGAAGAGGAAAAGAAGTAGTTTGCGGAAATATGCCCTAAATTCCGATTTCCCCTCAACTTCTTGTTGTACTCTTCGTGAATCACGTATCGGTAGCGTTACCAATACTAACATTAAATTGTCCTTGTCGTTGACATACATCATGTGAGCTATCTTAATTACATTAATATACCGTACCACATAGTTGTTATGACATGTGAATAATTGTTTTAACAAGTTTATGACACAGGAAATCATATCGTTACTCTATATATATAGTGATGCATTCATTTTTACCAAATAAATATGACCATAGCTCTATTATCGTTCAAAATGGGACCCTCGATCATAAGAATTTTTTTACTGAAAATAGTTTCAAGAATCATATCCTAAAGTTATTACCTTTCTTACCGAAGCACCCTGTATGCAACTAGTATGCAAGTTTAAAATAATCATAAAAGTAATGTAATTGAATACTCATGTTAGATACAGACAGTTACTCAAGTAAGGACTAGGGCCATATCATTGCAGACACGTGCTCTTTTAGTTGTTCATTAACTTTGTGGAAATATTGAAATGGATTTACTTTGAACACAGTGTGTGGAGTGGACTGCAATACTGACGGGGAATGTAAGCATTTTCTTCGCTTGTAGCAAGAACGCGAAAGAAATATATTAAGTATCGATTCAGAGTGCTACGAGATCGAAGCAATCCAATAAAAGAATATGGGAAAGCGGAATTAAAGACAAGGTCTCGCTTTCCAAAAAGAGGTAGTGCGATATATCTTACGTGACGTAGATGGGAATCTCCAACACGATACCAAAGGGAAATCCACCGACTGAGCCTGTACTGCAGCTAATAGTGGCACGCATTCTTTGATATTGATGTCCATTATAGCCTACTGGTATAATAAATGAAGATATTATTCGTGTGAATGTTACAAAATTCTGCAGAACGGTGAACTGTGCAAGGGGTTTAATGTTGGTATTGTAGTTAAGTGGCATAGCTTTTCCTAATAGGGAAAGGTCTAATCGAAAATGATTTTCCTAATCGTTTCATGTATCATAAATACACAAATATATCTTATTTTACTGTAATTCGTTACTAAAGAATGTTCAGCCATATGTGTTAGGTTTCTTATTGCTGGATGAATTTTTCTGATATTATGGTTTTAAAAATATTCAATGTGACGAATTTATTGTATGTCAACAAGGATGGCGACATAAACAGCTGACGAATTACGACTAAGCTTAAGTACTAATTAAGTAGAAGCCATTTGTATCTTAAAACATGTAGCTACTATAACTGAGTATTAGGCTACTTTCTCTAAAGATTTACTTAAACAATCAACTTTCTAGTTTTAAATTGAAACTAAGACTACTTCTGAAGACGACTAACAGTGTAGTCGAAATTAGTTAACTAAGGTCATTTTCCTATTTGGTTTCAATTAAAACCCAGAAAGTTGTTTCTATATCTAAATTTTAAGTAATATAAAGTGTTAAAATTGTGTAATCAAGATGGAACCTATATTAGTTCATCTCCATAAGTCCAGGTTGAATAGGTAGAATTGAAATTGAGCGTTCACTTACATAATGTAGGTCGACTGGACGGTGCGCGACCGGCATGAAGGCCATGCAACACACGGAAAAGCACCTCCCGCACGCTCGGCAGTCCAATTCAGTCTCTCTGAAGGAGTGGTTGTGTTGATGTTAGATTTCGTGTTATTCTTCTGATTCTGTTAGTGAAGTGTTTAGATTTAAGAGTGGTTGTGTTGACGTTAAACGGCGTGTTATTCTTCTGAAGTGTTTACAATTCGGAGTGGTTTTATTGATGTTGGATTGCTTGTTATTCTTCTGAATCTGTTAGTGAAGTATTTAGATTTAGGAGTAGTTGTGTTGACATTATAAGTCGTGTTATTCTTCTGAAGTGAATTCGATGTGGTTGTGTTGACGTTAGATTGCGTGTTATTCTTCTGATTATGTTAGTGAAACTTGCTCACTTTGTACTACAGAAATTTACATTAGAGCAAATGATTTTCATGGCAAAGTTTTATATGAAAAATAATGATTGCTGAAGTGTAAAAAAGGCGATTTGCAAAAAAATTTCCTAATGTTACCGATCCACATAGCAACAGCAGCAAAAGACTACTCCTAAATCTAAATCAAAACACTTCACTAAGACAATCAGAAGAATAAATGCATTAATGAAAATGCATTGTTAGCATTATAAAAATTTATTTTGAAATATGAAAGTGTATAACGTGAGTGACGGTGCGCTAATTCTTATACATCCTTAACCAATTTGATTGCAGTTGGTGATAATTGAAGACATGTTAACTAAATTTCAGACAATGTAAAAATTATGACGTAATTTAATGAGTTTTTAAATGTGGTCGTCTGGGTAGCGTAGCCGGTATAGCGCTGGCCTTCTGTGCTCGCGGTTGCGGGTTCGATTCCGGCCCAGGTCGATGGTGTTTAAGTGTGCTTAAATGTGACAGTTTCATGTCAGTAGATTTACTGTCATGTGAAAGAAATCCTGCTGGACAAATTTCCGGCACACCGGCGACGCTGATATAACCTCAGCAGTTGCGAGCATCGTTGAATAAACCATCATTTAATTACTTTTAAAATGTGGTTTCAAATGCAGGTTTATATTTGTTACAATTTAAATGTTTTAATTCAAAAATATATAGCCTATAGATATTGCCGTAAGGCGAAAACGTTTGTTTGAATTGTATGCTATGATAATAAAGCACTTATAAGTACTTACACATATATCGGTGGCTAAGAAGTAATACCTCGTACCTGTGAATTTGCAAGTGAATTAGAAAACCATTTTAAAAATTAAATGATCTCAAAATTGACAAAAAATTTATAAATGTTTCTCCTTTACAAGATCTTCAACTCGAGGACAAAGTATTAGTTAAGCGTTCAATTTTGTGAACATAATAACCTAGTTAATCTAAATAATATTAATAATTAAACTAAATGAGCATTTTTGTTAATACTAGATGTTACTTCTTAGCCATCGATATAAGGTAAGTCTGTAGGATTGAAAATTTAAAAGCAAAATATATAAAGTTAATTTAGTATTTGACTTATCGGAACCAAACTCTCAATATGAATGCAAGAGAACGTACAGAGTAGTAAATTCATTCATCTGCTCCTTCTTGTGTATCTATATCTTAACCAAGATACTACAAGAATGCTACCACTCCTATCGGCAATCAAAACATAAGACAGCTATAATAGAACAATTTTAATTCTCAGCATAAACAAGAAATTCAATTGAATATTTACTATCTATTGATTGCTTTTCGCAGTATCAATATCTGAATGGAGATTACTGAAGCTGTATTATAAATCACTTCCTTAGTCCGGCGCCACTAAAGTGGGTCACCTGGATGGAGCAGAACTTAGAAACATGACTTTTCACACTGTTCTAATAATAGTAAATTAACGGAAACATTCACTACATCAACACGACCTAATTTTTCTAAATGTTCTCAACAGGATAACAACGTGGTTAGTTGCTTTCAGTGCATTTCCCGTTGTCTACCAAGTTTAATTATAATAAGTTTCAACTTCCTCTGCCTGGCTCGCAGACACTCGCGCATTTGGTGCGGCTTTATTTGCCTACTCACTTTTTGTAAATATGATGATTGTTGTTGCGCTAATTATGAGAAGAGTTTCACAACTTCACTTGCCAATAATGCACCTAACACTTTAGAATTTCTTGAAAATTATAGTATATTATAATAGCTTTAAACACAAATTAATTTTTAGCGTTAAGTGCTGGAAAAATTTTAAAACAATGTAAAATAACATTTTGCAACTGAAGCCAGCATGATGCAATAAATTGTTTTAATACGTAACTTTGTTTATGAATGGGCATTGGTCAGGAGATTTTTGTTGTTGTTGAGACCAGCCTTCACAACTGTCACCGAAATTACTACATATTAAATTTCAAACATTATGTTACACAAATTATTTTCATATTAAAATCATACAATTCATTCTTAATATATTTGTACCTCTAAACCATGTTTTAGTTAGAATTAAATCAAATTTGCCATACTAAAAATCTGTCATTTGAAGTATGTAGTCTACACTGCCATTCATTCCTTCATAGTGTCATACCCAATGGCAAACCCAGCATTCTCCAATCTTCCATATTTTCCGACTTACTCTTAGTCTCCGTATATGATCCATGTGTCTCAATGGTGTCTATTATCTTATATCTTTTGTGCCCCAACTTTTCTTCCGTTTACCATTCCTTCTATTGCATCCTTGAGTAGGCAGTTTCTTCTTAGCGAGTGATCCAGCAATTTACGCTGAGATATAGAGTGGAATTTTAAATCGAAAGCAGAAAAAACAAACATTAATTTCAGCAGAGGTGAACGTCTTCCTAAAGTAATGAGTATCGGTAATACTTTCTAGAATAATATTAGTAATACTAGTAACTAATTTTATTTTACCTGGAACAGTTAAGCCTTGTGATCTTCTCTTTCATTCAACCACTTAATTATGAAATCATGAAGGAGCTACAGTGGATCCAATTTGCGTACAATTGATGCATTTATGATAAACATTTCTATAACATACCGCACGCCAGATGAAATAACAATTAAAACTTTTCAGTAGAAGCGTTAAAAGAAAAAGATTTGGCAGACATTAGAAGACATTGAGAGATTTAAACAAACTCCATATACTAAAGTCTGAAGGGTAAAGTGTGTGCTTGTATTCATATTAGGGATGATTTGTTATTTAGTAAAATTGATATGTCCTATTCCAGTGTGAACAAGGTATTGTCATTTGTGATCAGTTATCAAATTGTATTATCTTATGTGTTTAAAGGGCGCCAGTCCGTCCGTACGAGGGAGACCAGCACATGAAGGGCTAAGGCTCACCAACCGGCTACTGGCCTCCTGTTCACATGCTTCAGGTAAGGTGAACGATCATCCGACGGAGGTAGCGTGTAATCAGCACAATAATCCCAACCGTTATATAGATAGATGGCTTCCGGATCGCTACCTATCGTAGCTACCAAAAATCATCACGATGTTGAGTGGATACCGATCTCACACATTGGCCGACATTTTATGAGAAAATTCCCTCCTCAAGAGGACTCGAACCAGAGAGAATTCCGTAACGTAGTCCTATGCATCATGTCTTATGGTACGTACAAAACATAGCCTGGCTGCTCACCGAGCTCGTCGCTAGTAACCTAGCTGGTCGCTTGTCAGAAAGTCGGTGTGATTAAAGCGAAACTTGTTTGGACCTGCCAGTCAGTGTAGGTGAACTTACTCTGCTTTTTCACAATTGTCTTTAAAAATAGTAACAATTTATAAAAATACCAGGATGGACTGTATTGGTCTTTAGGATCTCCTAAACGTACCTTAGATATTTGGGCACATTCAGTGCAGAAATAACCACGTAAATAATTCCACTTTTCTGGAAAGTGTCTTCTATCATAATAAAATCCTTTCATTAAATACAATATAGTTCATTCTAATGAAGATTGATAATATAATATGTATTTATTACCAAGAGATCAGTACCGATAATTATCTCAAGTTTATAAATCGTCACTTTCTGTAAAACATTAATTTTTCATTTACAAATTTGCTTATTATTGGTATCCATTTCACATCACCTCATTCTATTGCAGAGGTCAAGAAAGCATGGGGTTCTACCTCTATCCCCCCAAGAAACTTTATGGCATGTGAAGGGGCTACCTTTACCTTTATTAGTATCCATTTCGACTCCTACTTCATCTCACAATTTCACAATAAGATATCGGCTTTGGTGGTCGGTTTGAGCCTGATTCCAAATACTGCAAACATATGAAATTCATCTTTAACAATTTATTCGTTGCACGCGTCGAAATGAATAGCAGTAGCCGTTTAGCACATGGGGATGTGTGTACGGACTCTCAGGAAGCATATGCAGTAAAGGCATTTAGGTCGCTAGTAACTGGAAAAAGTGAGGGGATCCATTATACCAGCTACCAGCGGGCTAACAGACTAGCTAGCAATCGACCGAACAATCTTCGTCTTGCACGTCTCCTTTGCGTAACGTTTAGGCATTCCTTCCAGCAAGGTAATCAATCAGGCTACAAGCTATCAGCTAGGCTTCGTCTTGTACGTACCCTGACCAGGACCGGCAAGAAGTAGGCCCTATTTCCCGCTTTGAAAATACATATCCAGAACGTGCCCGTTCGGAACAGCTGATTCGCTAAGGTATCTCCAGTACTGTGTGGTGATACAGTAGGTCTGTATAGTTGTTCAGTACACTAACGGTGGTGGAAGAATGTAATGTTATTTCTTATCAGTAGTAGCACTGATTCTCTTATTGTAAATAAATTGTAGCTATAAAATGAGCAGGAACCAGAGAAAAATGAACAGTAACTAAACATGACTATTCTATTAAATTATAATGCTGCTTACTATTCTTGAATAGTAATAATAATAATAATAATAATAATAATAATAATAATAATAATAATAATAATAATACAATTGTAGTAAACAAATTACAGCTTTTACTTTAAATTTCTTTGCCAAGAAAACAGTATTATCACAGTTTGTAAATCTAAAACTTTATAAAGAACATAAGTGTAACTAGCAAACAAAAATCAAATATTACACATATTGATGGTGTTGAACAGCTATCTCGTAAGTCAAAATATGGACTTCTACATGAGATTGAAAAAAAAAAATAATATCTTCATAACGAACAAATATGACATTATAGGGTACTTAACTACCTTCCTACATAGTTCGTATCCATGCCTTGACATAAGATGTGTTTATATGGGATTCGGAATGACTTTTTTTGATAGAAATAAAGTGAAATCTCCTTATGTTCATTTTTTGACATATGAGGTTGCTGTTCAACATCATGGACGTAATGAAAGTAATGAACATAATAGGAACGAATACATAAATTTCATACACGCCAACATTTTTGAAAAAAGTAATCAACACAATTATACCTTATTAAAAATAAATTTGCAAAAGTCTTAGTTTTATTTTTCCCCCTTTTCTTTAATAATGTTTTCAGTGGATGGGACTTTGATTCAGCAAGACTCACTACAGCTCTTAACCTACTATCTGTCATATTTGCTCTTAATCTTGGTTTTATTATTTACATTGACGAGAAAAACACGCTTATGTGCTGCCAAACATAGACATGTTATAGACTGCAAATTTACGGATTTCAGGAAACCGAGATAGTTGAAGATATCTATAGAATTCTGTTGTATCCTTTTGTTTATAGTCAGCTTTCAACCTTGTGTCGTACACTAAATCTATGAACTAAAGTTGCAAATTAGATGACAGATTCTCAGGCTTAAAAACAAAACGTCATGAATAGGAAAATTAATTTTGAAGACAATCAAAACAATAACAATTTACAGCCATTGTTAAACTCAGTTCTATGTTTCCACTTTGCTACATCCATTGGAGATACGTACTTCATCCCTGATCAGTACGAAATGAACTGCTTACTTTTCTCTTCTCCGCTACCTTAGAGAGGGGTAGCAGTCCTGGCTGCGAGGGAACAAACACGACTACACTTGCCCGTAAGGGTGAAACGCTCATACGGGAAGACAATTGCCAGCCCTGCCTTAGAACACGACGTTACGGTGCGGAAGATAGAGCAGCAGTAGGAGAATTAAAATTATATACTGTATATTGAACTTAAATTTATTACTGAAAAAACCTTACAAACAACACATGAAATTTGTGATCTGTGGTGACCTAAAACTGTATTATTTTTTAAATATTCCGTAAAAGTAAATTAAAATCATGTATTACAATTCATAACTAGGGTCCGGATTTTAATTTTTTAACTTGTTTATTTTTCTCTGTTCCCATGACCAAAAGCACTTAAATACTTTCTGGAATCATGCCTACACTTAGTATGACATCTAATATAGATCAAATCTGTTTAACCTAAAAATCCTTGATAATCCATTTTGAATCTTGCTTACACTACTTTTAACACTTGAATGTAATTAATTGATTAGCTAGCGGACTTACTCGTGTTAATTATATAAGCTTTGTGCGGCTTACAGCTGTTTCAGTGCTTCACGCAACATCTGAGGCTCTGAGGATGGTGCGTGAAGCACTGAAACAGCTGTAAGCCACACAAATCTTACATAATTAACACGAGTAAGTCCGCTAGCTAATCAATTAATTAAACATCCTTAATTATAATGTCAGAACTATGTTCATTTTATTAACAGGTGTGTTTTGTCCGTTTATTATATTATTTTTCGCAATATAAAAAAATACTAGGAATTTTGAAATTTTAATAACAGATCATATTTGTAATACTACCCAAGTCATTGACAGCAAAGAGAAGTAAGTATTAAGACACAAACCAAGTATGTGACCCAAGTTTGTGATAAAAAAAGATGTGATTTTCCAATTGCCTTATCGTAACCTTAATATTACCCTACTTCTTATGAAATAGGCAGGGTTTATTAAACTGTATTATATTTGAAATAGAGAACAATACAACCCGGCACCACAAATTAGTAGAGACATTACGCTAAACTTCAAGTTAGAACAGGGCCGGGCATGAGATCGGCTCAGTCTAGTCGGCCAGAGCTGCTCTCGCTCCGCAAGGCACTTCAATTCCAAGCCAGAGCAGAATGCTCACGCAGTGGCTGACTCGCATTACAGCTACCTTCCCTGCATTAATATAACAAGAGCCACGGTTGTTCTAGTCATTCAGTCTGTCAGTACATAATAGTTTATAAGGATATTACATCAAGCCATTGTACATTACAGAATTTATAACACTCTTATTAATTTAATGAAATAAACTTCGCTCTATGCACACACACAAATCATTACGCTTATTTAAATAACCCATACGCACATGCTGCAACCTCCTCACCACGGTTCTACGAGACAGGCATATGGCTCCCGCTTCCCCTACTTGCTGTGGACTGAGTTAATCTGCCAATATAATTAAACATCGCTTGATGAATTCACCTTCGTTGAATGTTTTCAATTCCTTTGCAATTTCGTGGCAAATTTTGTAGCTAATTCTCATGGCCGATTCACTAAGTGCATTATTGTCATCCTGTTAATATATAATATAATATAATATAATATAATATAATATAATATAATATAATATAATATAATATAATATAATATAATATAATATAATATAATATAATATAATATAATATAATATAATATAATATAATATAATAAAATCACAGTCTAGTATATACAGTCGCAAAGCTCAATACGTAGTAAATATGCAAACATTAGATAGTTGCTTACCACTAGGATCGCTAATATCGCCTCATTACAGACAATGCAAAATAGAACCCTCAAAACTCAAGCTTCGTGACTGTATATAGTAGACTGTTATATAATATAATATAATATAATATAATATAATATAATATAATATAATATAATATAATATATTATAATACATTAGTAGCTAAAGAACTAGCTAGATATAGAATAGACTTCGTGGGAGTACAAGAGGTTAGGTTAGATGGGAATGGCATGTCACAAATAGGAGATTACTTGTTGTATTATGGGGAAGGAAACAATAATCACCAATTAGGAACAGGATTCTTTGTTCATAAAAGAATAAAATCAGCAGTAAAAAAGGTCGAATTTATCAGTGACAGGTTATCATATTTAGTACTTAAGGGTAGATGGTGCGACATCATAGTTATAAATGCTCACGTCCCTACGGAAGAGAAAGACGACCATATAAAGGATAGCTTCTAAGAGGAATTGGAACATACTTTTTATCAGTTACCTAGATATCACATGAAAATTTTATTGGGGAATTTCAACGCTAAAGTAGGACGGGAGGATATTTTTAGACCAACTATTGGAAAAGAGAGCCTACACGCAAATAGTAGTGACAATGGAGTTAGATTAATCAACTTCGCCACATCGAAAAATTTAATTGTCAAAAGTACAACATTCCCCCATAAGGATATACATAAATATACTTGGACTTCTCCAGATGGATTGACACATAACCAGATAGATCACATCTTGATAGATAAACGGAGACATACTGGTATAGTAGACATTCGAACTTTCAAGGGTGCAGACTGTAATTCTGACCATTATTTGGTAATTGGAGAATTAAGAGAAAGACTATCAGTAGCCAAGCGAGTAGAGCAACAAGTTAATATTACTAAATTCAATATTTTGAAATTAAAGGACGAGGAAACTAAGCAAAATTATCAGATCGAAATTTTGAATAGATTTGCCACTTTAGAAAGATCCGATGAAGTTGAGAAAGAATTAGATGTTAACAGCGTATGGGAAAATATCAGAGATAGTACCAAAATTGCAGCTGAGCAGAGCATAGGTTATTATGAAACTAAGAAAAAGAAACCGTGGTTTGGTGAAGATTGTTGCATTGCAGTAGAAAGAAGGAAACAGGCAAAATTGAAATTCTTACAGGATCCAGTTGAGGAGAAGAGAGATAATTATTTCAATGAAAGACGGGAAGCAAATCATACACATAGGAATAAAAAGAGAGGTTACTTGAAGGAAAAACTGAATGAGGTAGAAACAAATAGTAAGAATAAAAACATTCGAGATTTATATAAGGGTATAAAGGAATTTAAGAACGGATATCAACCAAGGGTAAACGTGATCAAGGATGAGAATGGTGACTTGCTTGCAGACTCTCAATCAATCCTAAACAGATGGAAAAACTATTTTGCGCAACTACTAAATGTACATAGGCCAAATAGAAATAATCGGGACGAAATTGAAATACAAACTGCTGAGCCATTTATACCCGAACCCACGCTTTCAGAAGTCGAAATTTCGATAGAAAATCTGAAAAAGTACAAGTCTCCAGGTATCGATCAAATTCCAGCAGAATTAATACAAGAGGGTGGAAGTGCATTATATAGCGAAATTTATAAACTTGTTCTTGCTATTTGGGAAAAGGAAATTGTACCAGAACAATGGAAGGAGTCCATAATTGTACCTATTTTTAAGAAGTGGGACAAAACCAACTGTGGTAACTTTCGAGGAATATCACATTTGTTGACGTCGTACAAAATTTTGTCAATATTCTTTTGAGAAGATTAGCTCCGTACGTAGATGAAATTATTGGGGATCATCAGTGCGGTTTTCGGCGTAATAGATCGACTATTGATCAGATTTTTCTATTCGACAGATAATGGAGAAAAAATGGGAGTATAAGGGTACAGTACATCAGTTATTCATATATTTCAAAAAGGCATATGACTTCGTTAAGAGGGAAGTATTATATGATATTCTTATTGAATTTGGTATTCCCAAGAAACTAGTTCGATTAATTAAAATGTGTCTCAGTGAAACATACAGCAGAGTCCCTATAGGTCAGTTTTCCAATTCATTGCGGGCTAAAGCAGGGAGATGCACTATCACCTTTACTTTTTAACTTCGCTTTAGAATATGCCATTAGGAAAGTTCAGGATAACAGGCAGGGTTTGGAATTGAACGGGTTACATCAGCTTCTTGTCTATGCGGATGACGTGAATGTGTTAGGAGAAAATCCACAAACGATTAGGGAAAACACGGAAATTTTACTTGAAGGAAGTAAAGCGATCGGTTTGGAAGTATATCCCGAAAAGCCAAAGTATATGATTATGTCTCGTGACCAGAATATTGTACGAAATGGAAATATAAAAATTGGAGATTTTATCCTTCGAAGAGTTGGAAAAATTCAAATATCTTGGAGCAACAGTAACAAATATAAATGACACTCGGGAGGAAATTAAACGCGGAATAAATATGGGAAATGCGTGTTATTTTTCGGTTGAGAAGCTTTTATCATCTAGTCTGCTGTCAAAAAATCTGAAAGTTAGAATTTATAAAACAGTTACATTACCGGTTCTTCTGTATGGTTGTGAAACTTAGACTCTCACTCAGAGAGAGGAACATAGGTTAAGGGTGTTTGAGAATAAGGTGCTTAGGAAAGTATTTGGGGCTAAGCGGGATGAAGTTACAGGAGAATGGAGAAAGTTACACAACGCAGAACTGCATGCATTGTATTTTTCACCTGACATAATTAGGAACATTAAATCCAGACGTTTGAGATTGGCAGGGCATGTAGCACGTATGGGCGAATCCAGATATGCATATAGAGTGTTAGTTGGGAGACCAGAGGGAAGAAGACCTTTGGGGAGGCCGAGACGTAGATGGGAGGATAATGTTAAAATGGATTTGAGGGAGGTGGGATATGATGATAGAGACTGGATTAATCTTGCACAGGATAGGGACCGATGGCGGGCTTATGTGAGGGCGGCAATGAACCTTCGGGTTCCTTAAAAGCCATTTGTAAGTAAGTAAATATGATATGATATGATATGATATGATATGATAGAAAATGTGATGCGATGCGATAAATGATATATGATATGATATAAAATATGATATGATATGATATGATATGATATGATATGATATGATATGATATGATATGATATGATATGATATGATATGATATGATATGATATGATATGATATGATATGATACGATATAAGATATGATATGACCATAAATTAATACAATTTAAAGAAAATGTTTCTCAGGTACATTATATTAGAGTATCTATTCGATATTTATATATCATTATAAGTTATTATTGTACATTTAGTAATATATAAGTTTAAATTATACAAATATTATGCTATCGTAGTATAGTATATTACAATTCATGATATATAATATTATATATTATATATCATAATACTTGTTTAATTTAATATGATATATTACTAAGTCTATAATAACTTATAATAATGCAATGCAAATATCAAATAGATACTCTAATATAATGTACCTGAGAAACATTTTTCTTTAATTTGTATTAATTTACTGTATGGCGTTCATTACCAACATATTTGTCATATTCAGTAGCATGTTGTAAAGAATAATGTCGTTGGATATTGAACCTCTTAATCAGTTGGAGTGTTTTATGCCAAATTGAACACTTTGCTAATCCACTGCTTTCTACCAAAAAGAATTCCTCCTCCCATGATATATTAAAAGCATTGGGAGTAGCGGGACACTATGCATACGTCAGACCGCTCGCGAGACACGCTGTTTAAAGCACACAGCGCTCATTTCTCAGAATCACGTAATCTGCCCAGCCCTGAGTTAGAAGTATTCCAAACTCAAACCGACTGACTACACAAAGGTTCGCTAAGTATTCAGGTTTTGAGGAAGAAACCAAACTTGTTCTTAGATCAGCCGCCTCCGTGCGTCGTCATCTGGCCTTCGGGGAATTGTATGAAAGGTAATGGAATAGAGGTAGGACGGAATGATGATGTAGAACATGAGTAACTGGAGAACACCGAGGAAAACCCCAACTGCGACCTAAATGAAAAATTCCAGGCTTAACGAGACTCGAACCCTTAACAGCTGAGAGCCAAATTCTGACCATTCACCCATCGCAGGGGATAGATAAGTTAAAAATATACTATATTGTTCGATATTACATTTTACATTACATGCAAATATAATTTTACATCGAGTTTGCTTAGGTATAATGCGAACAGCACGAAACCTGTATTTCTGAGACCGATAATGCTGGTTTACATCATTGATCCTAAACTGCCGCCTAAATTCGCTCTTTGTGATATCACAAGCACAATTTTAAACACAGTATGCAAAAGTGATAAATTAGAGCCTGTTTTGTGTGTGTATGTTTGCACACATGCCTGTACGAGTTTTGTCTGTAGGCCTATAGACAAGATGTTCCTGAAACGCTGTCCACAGTATTCAAATAGACAACCTAAATCACAACATCAGGAATGGATAAACATGCTGATTTAACGGTTTTTCATACAGTACTTAAAAGAAAATGAACCTTAATTGAATACAATTTTCATTACCCCTGATAGTCCTTCAAAAAGTATCAACATGACACGTGAGTCATGTGAATGTTCTACAGTATAATTTTAAGAAAGAGACGAGGTTTCTGGGACACTGTGTATGTGTTTGTAACAGCAAACATGTATAGTTGATATCGTAACTGCAAACGGCAATAAAATGTAGTGTGCAAAAGGTTTTAAATAAAGAACTCGCACCTAGAACAGATAATAGAAATGTAGGTTATTCCATATGTTTGTAAGAGAATAATGTGTTTGCTTTACTACCCACCGATACAAGTAAAGGAAAAGCTG
Organism: Periplaneta americana; assembly: GCF_040183065.1. Lineage (NCBI taxonomy): Eukaryota > Metazoa > Arthropoda > Insecta > Blattodea > Blattidae > Periplaneta > Periplaneta americana. The sequence continues at coordinate 118,346,564 of NC_091117.1, read as the reverse complement.
TGTATATATTGCTAGTTTCTAACAGAAACAGGAAACTTCTCACACAGGAAGGCCTCGTCTTTATTTCTCAGAATTGCTCGACTATTTTCACGAAGATGGAAGCAAATGAGATATGAGTTAAATGAGGAAGCAACATGAAACGAAAACCACGTGCTGCAAAGTGGAGACTGAATACTGCCTCGAGTTGTATGTAAAACATTTACATAAAGACAAGAACGACTGCAAAGTGGAAACAGTACGGAGTTCTACATGTCTCTTTGTGTGTTTCTTCAATTCCTCTCATAATCGTGGTCGTCACCACATCATCACTACCGCCTACACCAGAATTGTAATAAAGTCGCCTTTCTTTACAATAGGCGGATTTGTCATTAACAACTCCTTATTTCTAATTTTTTCTCCGTCTTACTGTTCTTGCAAAGATTGTGGTTACACGAGGTCTTATATGTGAAAGAATTACGAGGCGAAATCAGAAACTAACACCAAATTGGAAAAGTCTTGCTAGGTTTGTCATTTCACTGACAAGTTAAGTTCTCGCTAAAAATGTAATAGTAGCCTATATTGTAATATAAGTGTTGAAAGGCACTCGTTGCGCATCCGAGTGTGATTAGTTGCAACCTGAGTTTTGCCGAGGGTTGCATATCACGCGAGGATCGCAAAGAGCCTTTCAAGACTTATGTTACATAGGTACTATTATTTATACAACCATATCGTAATGTAAATAAATAATTTATTTAATATAATTTATTTAAATTTGGAAAACTAAGAATAACGAGAACTAGAAATATCTAATCAATTAGGCTAGTAGTTGTTCATATGTTTGTATAGTTACGGTTAGTATGTTGTTACTTTTTGTTGATTTTATTAAAACATTTAGGAAGTCGATGACATATAGATTAATTGAATAAGTTATTATAATGGACTTTGACGAAATTGATGAAGGTTATGAGTAACTTCACCTGAGATGGTTGAAGCGGCGACTAATACTTATAAGAAATGATTTGCTACCCCAAAAATCTAAAAAACGGTATGAGCGAGAAGGTGATTTATTCATAGCTTGGTGCAAAAAAAATGTTAGGATAATTAGTGAGAATGTGATTTTGTCGTATTTTCTGAAGATATCGAAGGTAAGGAAATCTCCAAGATTATGGTCTGTTTAATCCATGTTAAAGTCTTCGCTATATCTGAGTCATGGTGTTGATATATCGCCTTCTTAAAAAGAAAATCAGTTGGATAAATATAAAAAAGTCGAGTATTTTCACAAGACAGGAAATAAGTAAATTTTTGATGATAGCTCCTGATGCAGAATATTTAGCTAGGCCTATAAAGTTGGTGTAGAGTGCAGACTGGGTGTTACTTACAGCAATTAAAATATCCCAAAACAAAGTAATTATTCTATTTTTTAATACTTAGGTATACACTAGTCTAGTATAGTACATTAAAGTAGCGAAAATAAGATTACTAAGGTCTCTCCTCGGAGTAAATTCAAGAGATGAACTTTGATACAAGAACAGAATTAGAAGTAAAAACAAGTCTGATGGAGGAAGTTATGAGGAATATTGGTACCATCATGTGCAGAAAATTTCCTTGAATCGTCAGTCAGTGCCATAATCTTAATACACATCATCGGAAGACGGGATACAAGGCGGCTTAGAACGTAATGAAGACAAAGTTCATCTAAATATTGCTTCTGAATGAGATAACATCCAATTGAATTGGTCATTGCTAAAAGGCCCTTTCTCCGTACTTTGCAAAAATGAGTTAACTACAGATTCAACATCCTTACATATAAATACACAATCTGTGCTAAAAGGACTTTCCTCAAGCCTTCATACACACGCACAGTTGAGCATTGCATTTTTAGTGTCATGCTAAAATGCCCTTACTCCAGGATAGAGGGCCTTCTAGCTGTGAACTTGTTATTTAGCGGTGCTTCCGTCTGATGACAAAACTTTATACTTACTATACTATCAGCTTTCTTTATTGTTTGAAGCAGTCTGTTTATTCTGCTCTGATCTTTATTTGTGTTTTAATACAAATTATTATATTATACGCAATTTCGGCTAATTGAAATGGAGACTGACAGTTTGAAAAACAAAAAGAGACGTAGTGATCCTTGCAATTGGAAACGAAATATAATAAAGAAAGCCAAAGTTAAAGGCTCAACATGTGACTTACTCTGGAAAATTGGTGGCTGAAAGACGAACTGGTGAGGATTGTGGGTAAGTTCAAAATATTTACACTGAAATCACTGAGGTAAATGAATATTGCATAAAAATGTTTTTTACTAAGGGCCATAAAAAACCTTTTTAGGCTATACAAAATACTTATGCATGCACAGAAATAAAGTCACTGCAGTGAATGCAATAATTTAATGTTACTCTTTCAGATGCAAAAACAAATGTTTCCAAAATGTGTCTGATGAATTAAAAATAGCAGTCCTTGCTCAATTTTAATCTTTCAGTGAGAAAGATGAACGGGACATATATTTAGAAGGACTCATTGACGCAGTTCCAGTCCAGCGTCGACGCCCAACCAACAGTGAAGGATCAACACATACTTAGTTCCTTCAAATTTCATATACCAATACAAGGGGAAAGAGTTGAAGTTTGTAGGAAGGCCTTCTTAAGCTTTTTAGGTGTAGGAGAAAAAAAGGGTAAGAAGGTTAAATACTTTATCACTTTTAGGAAAGTCTCCTAAAGATGATCGAGGAAAACATGTGAAGAAAGTGACTCCTCCTGATGAATGTCTCAGAAGTCACAATCATATTTCATCCTTTCATCATTCGATTACATGCAAAATTTTCCTCTGCCCAACATCCCTGTCCAAGACCTTTTTTTATCTGCGTCAAATCTGGGTGATTGTATTTTGCATACATAATATTCATACCCACAAGTCTGTATTTTATGTTTATGATGAAACAAAGGCCAAAAAAGGAGGAAATGAAGTTTGTTCTTTTCTAAAACATTATATAGACGAATATGTGCCAGAATCTGTGAGAGAGTTGCATCTGTACTCTGATTCTTGTGTTGGACAAAACAAGAATCACTCTGTGATCAGGTATTTAGCAGCATTGGCAGATATAGGAAGCTTTGATAAAATTGTGCACAGATTTCCTGTTCGAGGATATTCATATCTGCCCTGTGATAGGGATTTTGGTGTGATAAAAAGGGCAACTGCTAAGAGAGACAGAATCTATACACCTGTAGAATATTTGGAACTTATTGTTAACTGCACTCAGGAAGGAAAATTTGTAGTGCACATGGTGGATACTAAAGAAGTGCTTGATTTCAATAACTGGTAGCCCATGTTTTACAAAAGAGGAGGTCTTTCTGTAGAATCTCGTGGTAGAAAGGTACCTCGGTGTTCGAAGTTGTCATTCGCCCCTGCGAGTTATTCTGTAAATGTGTACAATGCCACTTTTCCTCATATTGCTTCAACATCCAAGTTCATGGATGCTTGTATTAGGCACACCTTTCCTCTTTGTCTACCTAGAATTGAAAACATAGTCCTTCCCCAACGTCCTGCTTATGATGAATTGATTGCAATCAACCCAGACAAAATGCAGGATATCAAGAAAATTCTATGCAATATTCCCCATGATTATGAGAAAGTTGTAAATTCTCCACTAGCAGAACATAGAGAAAATACAGAATGAAATCGTCAAGTTAGATTTAAAACAAGGGCCTAAAACTTAGTAATGCGTATTTAAAATATATTTTAAAAAGAGAAATATATTTTTAACTTGAAATAATTGTAGTTTATTTAATTTAAAATCCTGTATTTTAATACGGTACTCCATTTTTAACCAAATGTGAAATTATTGTAAGTTCACTGCTAAAATGCCCTCAAATTTGAATGTTTAATTAATAATACAATTAATTATACAAACTACACGTGATAACAAAATAAAAATTGTGCTTCCAGGAAGCACAAATATACCTTTATGGTGGACAGTCACCACATTGCTCTACGAAGATTAGTATTTCTTAAAACAGTTTTTTTTTTTAGATTTATTCAGAATTAGCATTTTTGAACAAAGGGCCTTTTAGCAATGAGCAATTCAATTATTGGATATTTAAGAAGAAATTGCAAATTTTGTGGTGGTACATACCTTACTTAATATTGGCAGTTAACGGCATTTTAAGGCCGCTTACAGAACTCACATATTTAGATGAAGAAAATAATATTAACATTCGAAAAAATGAACATTAGGCTTACACATATACACCGTACTTAAAAATGATGGTATTAGTTTGAAACGTACCGTGAATTATTTTCACGATGTAAGAACAGAAAGTACACTGGACAAAGTAATCAGTTCCGCCAGCTTTAACCCAGTAATTAATTAAACACTCACTGTAACTAAATGAAAGAGACAATGTAACTTACATGATAAGATAAATTAATCCAATACACACATAATTTACATTTCAGGTCAATAGGAATTAAATAGAAAGTTAATTTTAACTTTTTCTTTAAACAGATACAATTACAGTTAACCCAAAACTAATTCAATAACTAACATTAAGAAAGTCAAAAGTTGAAAGATACCAAAGTTAGACATGATTGGTGAACTTAGTTTCCGGTTATGAAATATAAGTTGAATTTATAAAATGTATATTCATATTCAGGAATGGGAAATACCCAAGCAAGCCTTATTCGCTTCTGAATGTTTTGTAATCTTTTCTCTTAGAAGAAAAGTTAGTAAATGACATTAGTAAATATTATAACCATCTAAATTTGGTGTTAGAGAATTACGTAATTAACTTTCTATGGGATATTTAGTCGACGAAAAGTTGATGGATTAAATATATTTATAGTAATTGTCTTGCAAGAAAAACACAACCATACTTCGTTAAAAAAAACTGGATTGAAATACATTTACTTACTGCAATAAAAATATTTAATATTGACAGAATTGTGTAAATGAAAATTTTCAGACACATTTTACGGCTTAAATATGTGTACTTACAAGAATTACGGCTCTTTGCAAAATTAAAGTAATTTTAACCGTTATCGACATGACAAATTTCTACGTAAAATAATATTTTACTATACAAGTAAATAAATTTATGGAATATTGTATGTAACACATTTCAGAACTTTCTCTGTCATGCGAAAGTTATGGTGGGGCTTAAAATTCCGTCGTAAGTGGTATTTCAAACTACGAATATGTGTGTCGCCTCCATTACAGCTCATTCGTAATTATTCTGTGGAACCTTCACCATCGCTGTGGCATTCGATTCAATGTTGAAATTTTCCTGAATTGCAGTTTAATATTTTGAAACAAACCATCCAACATTAATTATGGAAAACTTGTGACATAACAGAGTACTTATGGTTGGTCGACAAACAGTTGAGGTTCATGAGGCACTCAGTGTTCCAAGTATGAGGTAACCACTGATGTTCATAGCATGTTTGTTTGCCCTCAAGTGGTTTCAGATGTATTGTTCGTACCATCGCTGTTCAAACAAACAACGTCCTTCATTTACACACGAAAAGTTAACTTCGTGAATCGGATCTCAATTGAATTCTGTAAATTTGTGCCAGATATCTAAACATATTATCTCCACTCCGAGCTACGGCGATCTTAAAAAAATCCAAGACATTGAACATGCATTTGAAATACAAAATATGTTTAATGCTGCAACCATTAAGTATAATGAAACTTATGCTTTACTGTTAACAATAATGACGTAAATAAAATTAAATACAAAGAAAACCAGAATAAGTACGAAGGTTAGGTCTAGGCCTATATATGAAAAGCTGTCGGTAAAAGAAAATTAAACGCATTATGCGGTATTCTAAAATGAAAAAAGTCTACAATTATTGTGAAAAATAAATGCAGATATTTATATTTGCGTTTAAAAATATAACGATTACAGGAAAATATGTCCGTGTAAAGCTATAATAATTTCTCTACAGTAGCTGGTTATAGTCTACACTCCTGAAAAAGTCAACTATGTTTCCTTAAAAAATTCAAACCCTGCTTCAAGAGAATATGCAATAACGTCATCGTCGTCAGTTGTTTTGTAGTTACTGTACCAGCAGTAGGATGCGAGGTTTCCTATTCAAGTCCGATTCAGTACAGTGGATTTTAAAGAGTGATAACTTCGTAACATGTCTTCTTACGAAGGGAAATTAAACGTTGGTGTAGTGTCACTGAAAGAACATAACACACAATATTAGTCGGCGATTTCTCGCACACCTATTTCGACATGACAAACTTTACAGTTGAAAGTGTAGGTAAAATAATACTATTACTACTACTGCTATCTAGTAACACTACTAGTACTAAATAATTAATAAGTATTACTACTACTACTACTACTACCACCACTACTACTACTACCTAATTACTACTAACTACTGTAAACTACTATGAACTACTAACTACTGTAAACTACTATCAACTGCTAACTACTATTAACTACCAAACTACTAATAATTAACTAACGAATTCATACTACAAACTACTACTAATTAACTAACGCACTACTACTACAAACAACTACAAACTACGACAAACTACTACAAATTAACTAACGAACTACTACTACAAACTACTAATTACAAACTAGCATACTACTACTACAAACTCCTACTAATAGCTGTTACTAACTACTACAAACTACTACCAACTGCTAACTAATACTAATTAACTAACGAACTACTATTACAAACTGTTACTAATTGCTATTACTAACTACTACAAACTACTACCAAGTGCTAAGTAGTACAAACTACGAAAACTATTACTAATTAACTAACGGACTACTCCTAAAACTACTACTAACAGCTAATACTAACTACTACAAACTACTACCAATTGTTAACTAATACTAATTAACTAACGAACTATTACTACCAACTAATACTAACTCCTATTACTATCAACTACAAACTATCACCAACTGCTAAATACTACCAACTACGACAAACTATTATTAAATAACTAACAAACTATTACTACAAACTGCTATTACTACCTACTTTAAACTAGTACCAACTGCTAATTACTACTAACTACGACAAATTAATACTAATTAAGTGACGAACTACTACTAACTTCTATTACTAACTACTACAAACTACTACCAACTGCTAACTACTACTAACTATCAAAAGTTACTACAATTAACTAAGGAAGTGCTACTATAAATTACTACTAACCAACTAACGAACCACTACTACTACAAACTACTAGTAATCAATTAACAAACTACTATTACAAATTACTATTAATCAATTAACGAACAACTACTAACCAACTAACGAACAAACAAAGAAGCAGCAGTGACAAGATGGCGGCAGCTGTTTACGAGTTTACCCAGGCCATTATAATCAAGACTGCACAGAAATTTAGAGTCTGGACAAACTTATACTTGCAACCGCCGTCATGTTTAGGGAAAAGCACCGGCTATCAGATTTCCGTATTATGTAATGATGAAGGTTTAACATATATTTGGTATACCTCAGAAAGCAATCGAAAGTGCTAAAATAAAAAAGATCATGTTAACATTTAAAGGTACAACGTTATGAAAATAATTCAAGCTTAGTTCCCGTTAGGTCGACGTGAACAGAAAGAATAAAGAATACAGTAACAATTTGATAACCAAAGATGTTGCAGTTATTTGATAAAATACAGAGCTAATAGAAATACTAATTGGTATTGTTACTCTGTAACTCTATTTTAGATGAAAAGAAAATTAGGTCTGTTAGTATTCCCTGTCATTCTTAAAACACTGCCAGCTGCGTACTGAAGCCTACATTATACCAAACTATGTATTGTATTATAAACACATGTTTGCTTTGTTGTGGACGAGAAACGATACCGGTAATGCTTTCAAATCGTATAATATAATACACCTGTAAAATAAAACATGCAGGACTAACGTCCTACTTATAAAATGTAATTAGCCCTAGCATTCATTAGGTTATTATCATAACAGTAGTAAAATATAAATTTGACATGCATGAATTACTCCGTCAAATAAATTTTAAATATATATGGATTTTAGGCCTAGTGTACGGAACAAGGTCTTACCTATTGATTCATAATTAATAAGTAGACATCGGATTTTTAGGCACTAAAAATTGCAGTTTTAGGCGCCTAAAATAAGCTCAAAATTTGTAAAATTAGGCTCTATTTTAATGAAAATAGGCATTTTAGGCACATCAAGGTATCATACTTATTTCTTTCACTGAAATTTTTAGTTATACACTAAAATACGCACAAAAAAGTATGTTTAAACATTAAAAAAGAATACTATATTATATTTATAAACAGAGCTGCACAAATTTAATATATTGAAACTAATGAAACAATGATTATTGATATCAAGATTACTCATTTTAAGTTATTGAAATTCAGTTGCATGCTCAGACTTTATTATAATTATCTGCACAGTACACCACCAGAATTTTTTTCTAAATTCTCCACAGTTAACCTTTGCTTTTGTCACTGAGAATCATTTTGAAAGCAGAAAAACTTCTTTCAACCGAAACTGATGTGAGAGGCGCAAATTTTAAATTAGGTACAATAGAAACATCAATACTTACTGGAACATTTACACTTTCCCCCGATATCACTCTTGATACTTTTTCCAACAATGAAAATCCTACATTCTTATTTAATACGTTGTCCCACTTATTTTTAACTTTTTTCCCAGTTTTGCCCAAACAGAATGTATGTTCACTTGAGCTTCCTTTACTATTGCTATTTGGCTACAAAGAGATTGATTTTCACGTTCTAATTGTTCAATGCTTGCAGGTATGAAAGAAAAGTTTGATGTTATGTAGGCAATATCGTTTTTCACTCGTGAGTCATTCAGACAATCTTTCACTGCTTTCACACACGCTGCACTATCAGTTTCAGGTAATTTATCAATAACTGTGACCACTTCTTTAAAATACTTAGAATAATACACCACTGACTGAATCCAGGTTCCCCATCGTGTAACAACCGGCTGAGGTGGGAGTGGGATATCTGGAAAGTTCTCTCTGAATATTGAAATCCTGGATGGGGCTTTACAAAAACATTTTTTTGTGTTAGAAATAAACGAATTGACAAGAGGAAATTCATTCCGGATTGTTTTAGAAACCCTGTGAAGGCCATGTGCTAGACAGATTACATGCGTGAGGTTAGGATAAAATGTTTTAAGAAGAGGAGCTGCAGCAACCATGTATGAGGCAGCATCAGTACAAAACAACAGAACTTTAGAATCGTCTATATTACCTGAGTATAAAGACTGTAGGCCTTTATTTACAAAATAAGCAATGGCTTGGCTAGTCACTTTCGAAAGTTCCTTAACACATACGAGGTGTGGAATCGAAGGTCCATCATGACTAAGTTTTCCTACTACCATATTTGCTATATACCTATTCATAGGATCTGAGGTTTCATCCACAGAGACCCATATGTAAGAGTCACCTATATCCTCCCGAATGGAAGCTAAAGTTTCATTGTATATTCTGTCTAAGTAATTTTTTCTTAGGGTCGACTCAGATGGGATATTTTGTTTGCAGTATTTTTGTAAAAACTGTCTTAAAATCGGATTTTCAATTGCATTCCAGGGAATGTTAGCAGCAACAAACGCTCTGGTTAAATCAGCATAGAAATTGCTGCTGAGATTGGATGAAGTAGGCTGTGTTAGTAAAGTTTGTTGCAGTTGATTTTTCTGCTGAGCTTTAGCCTTATGAGCCGCTCTTGCACGTGCTGCTTTAGGTGGCACTTCTTTTCTTGCGAAATCTAAAAATGTAAAGTAAACTGAATTAAAATAAAATCCTAATTGTTGTATTGCCGTATTTCTATCACAAAGTTAGTGGGTTCGAACAACCAAAATTTTAATGACCTGCAAATACTTTAACTATCGGAATTATTTAAAAGGTTAAAGTGTAGTGGTCTTAAAAAGAATTATACGTCAGGATAGCTCAGTCAATGTATAAATATTATAGGCCTACTCATTAAAATTAATAGAATTTATATATTTCAACTATTGTTACATACCTGTTTGCTACAAATCTTGCAGAATATTATTTTTCCATCATAAGTGAATTCTGAATATTCTGTTAGCCATTGCCGGATCAATGTAGATTTTGCACTTATATTTTTCGGCATTATCGCGTTAAACTTCACAGGAAAACGTCCTACCGCTCAAAACTTATCAACACAAATAAGGTGAGGGAAAGAGCAACTGTTAACGAGCATTCAAATGAACCGTTGTTATTGAGATTCAATTGGACAAAAATACAAAGTTCCACTTATTGTTGCATTTCCTGGTAGTGTTAACACTAGGAGGGCCATTCTTTTAAATAATTTGTAACGGTTTACCCTACTAATTCGCAGTTTTACGACTTTTCATAAATATTTCAAAAACACTCTTTCTCCAAAAATTGTGATTTTATGACACTCTGAAGGGCAGTACAGCTAATCGATTTCAGACCGAAAACAGTCATTTTTATAGTATAGTATATCTCTGAATCGGTAGCAGCACATGTTGTGATTGTTGCCTGCTTCAAAACTAAGGTTGGTTCTTTGTCGGCATTTATGCCTCAAACATGTTAAATTCGGTGAAATCTATTGCGAGTGTCGTGAGATTCAAAATATTTTGTTTCCTTTATCAATGGTTTCATGGCCAGTGTGAAGCAAACTTTCCACTTTTTAAATGCCTTAAATTTCGCAGTGAATGCATGTATAAATTATAAAAAGTAAGAGTAAAATGCGAAACTTTACAGTGAGTTAGGCATTTTTAGGCGAATATTAACAAATTAGGCTCTAATAACCGTCTTAGGGCATTTTAGGGCACTATAAAACTCTTTGAATACCTTTCAATTTCCATGAAACACAAATATTAATAATTATTTTTACTTTTCTCCTAAACAAACAAAATAGGCATTTGCCCTAGAATCCGATGTCTGTTAATAAGATATATATTGTTTTGAATGTTTTACAACTTTCCTACGTAAATTCGTGTTGCAGTTTTCAGCTATGTGGTGACAAAAAGTCTTTATGTAGACATACATATCTATGTTAGTTTTAAAATGTCTGAAAAGTGAATTTCTCTGTTTCCATATTATATATATATACAGTAATATATAAATCTGCGAATAAAACATGTAGACTCAATGATTTATTTTGAAATTATAGGCCCAATTATCATTCATTGTCTTATTATCATAGGATAAATTTTACACAAACCCTTGTGGAGGGGTACGCCATTTTTCCCTATCAACATCTGCCTGCCTAATTGCTGCTTCACTTAAGCGGTATATTTTTATAATCCTTGATGATGGTATGACATGACCCCATAAGAAAAAATGTGAGATTTTGTTCACTGCTTGTACCATATAGTAATTCCTCACATTTATCACAACGTGTTTTCGCATTAATTTAACGATGTATACAATCACATTTTCAGAATAGTCTGACATTGAGAATGAGGTGAAAAAGACGGGGCTGTAAATGTTTTTCATTTGGAAGTAGAGCTCCAAGCTTCATTCACTTCGGCACCAGAATGAGGTAGTATGGTCGCCATCATGCTCGGATCGCCTTTTAGCCTCAGGAAAGATCCGGTACTCAATTTAATAGGAGATCGAATGAACCTCAGGGCTGTTCTGGAAGTTCTGGCAAAAAGAAAATTACCACTCGGGATTGTACCGAGACCTGCCAGTCCGTAGCCAGTTGTAGCGTAATGAAATACTTGTCTATAAGAAGTTCCAACGTACAAATTAAACATACATTGTTTATTATGATTAGGGTACGGATTTTTAGGTCGTTAAAATGTAATTTTAGGTGCCTAAAATAGGCTTAAAATGCAGGAAATGGTCTCTAAAAATTTAAAATAGGCTTAACAAAATATAAAGTTTTCTTTAAAAACATGTTCCAAATCATCTGGAATTCTTCTTCTTCTTCTTCTTCTTCACTTCCTGGTTTAGGCATTAACTGCCTGTTCCGTCTTTATTAATAGATCTAGGACCATCTCTTCCGAGGACGTCCAACATCTCTTCTTCCTCTTGGGAAGTAGTTTTGTATTCTCTTTGGTAATCTACTCTCTGCGATTCTTTCTATATGTTCTTTCCATTGTTCCTTATTGTTAGTTATCTTTTCTTTTATGGAGTAGATTTGCAGTTCTTCACGGATATCCTCGTTTCTTATCTGGTCCATTCTAGTACATCCCTTTACTCTCCTTAAAAACTTCATCTCAGCTGCCTGGATTTTACTTTCATGTTTAGTAGTGGTAATCCAAGATTCACTCCCATATAGGAGGGTAGGAACTGCCATTGTTTTATAGAATTTTAATTTTGTTTGTTTGTGGGCTTTATTATTCAACGTTCTATTTATTGTGCCACAAATAGTTTGGAACTGATTAATTTTATATTCAATATCCTTATCATATCCATAGCTAATATCACATCCTAGATATTTATAGTGGGATACTTGTTCAATCATTTGGTCATCAATGATTATTTTTGCGCGTAGAGGGTTTTTTCCACTAAAAGCCATCACCTTTGTTTTATTTATCGAGATTATAATCATTACATATTTCATTTAATTTATGGGCAGCCAGTTGCAATAAATCTTCGTCATAATGTAGTAAGACTAAATCGTCAGCGAAAATTAAGTTGTTAATACTTGTGTCATTATTCAATCTAAGGCCTTTGTGTGTTAACATTTTCCACTGTTTCATAATGTCGTCAATATATATATTAAAAAGAGTGGGCGATAAACTGCACCCTTGTCTAACTCCTTGATTTATTAACATTTCTTCTGACTTTTTTCATCTGCTTTTATTACTATTTTGGTTTCTTCATATAAGCTTTGGATTGATTTTATTAGATGATGCGGATATCCTCGTTCTTTCATTATTGCCCATAGTTTGGTTCTATTCACTCTGTCGAAGGCCTTTTCAAAATCAACAAACAGTAAATACGTTGGAAAGTTAAATTCTCTTCTCTTTTCGATTAGTCTCTTTATAATAAACACATTATCACTACAAGATCTTCCTTTTCTAAACCCTGCTTGTTCTTCTTCTAAAAGTGTATTAGATATAATCTTCAATCTATTATTTATAATTTTCGCGTATAATTTATAAGTGGAGTTCAATAAACTGATACCTCCGTAATTTTTACTATCTAATCTATTTCCTTTTTTGAAGAGGGATATAACTTCACCTATCTTCTAATTTTCAGGTATTTTGCATGTATTCCAGCATTCATTTATTAAATTCAGTAATCTTATTTCTGCATATAAACCTGCATAATTGATCAATTCATTATTTATACCATCTATACCTGGTGCTTATCTGTTTTTTATTTCTTTCATTGCTTCCCTCATTTCGCTTAGAGTAATTCTGTCTATTTCTGATTTATTTTCATTTTCAGAAGGGTATTTTATATCTAATTCTTCTTCATTCCACCATAATTCTCTATAGTGGTTTTCCCATGTTTTCAGATCAATGGTATTTAATTTTGCAGTGTCTTTTTCTGTTCTATTTAACTGTTTCATTACTTTAAATGCTAAAGATTGTCTTCCATGTACATCGTGCTCTATTCTAGAAATGAATCTTCCCAGGAATCTTTATGAGCTGTTCGAGTTATTTGTTTCGCTCGGTTTCTTTTTTGATTATATATAATTTTATATTCTCCAGTTTTTTTTGTAAGTATCCTAAATAAGCTAATTTCTTATCTCGTACAGCCTCTTCTATTTCGTCATTCCATATCTTTAATCCTCTTTTGTTGCGAATTTTTTTTTCCTATGGCTTCACATGCAGCATTTAGAATACATGTTTTCATATCTTCCCACTCTTCGTTTAGGTTTTCATTCATTACATTTCTTTCCAAATGTTTTTGTAGCCTGTTTTGATATAATTTTCTTATACTTTCTTCTTCTAAGAGATATATTTTAAAGACTTCTTCTTTTCTTTTTTCTTGGGTTTTTCGTTTTTTCCATTTGGCTATCATAAGTACCGTGGCTATTAATAAATAGTGGTCTGAATATATGCCATACCCTCTATATACTCTTACATCTTGTATTTGATTCCTAAGTCTGTCATTAATCATTATATAATCTATTAGCGATCTTTGATTTCTAGCGCACCATGTATACTTATGTATACCCTTCTTCCTGTAAAATGTATTCGTGATTTTTAGTCTATTATAAGTGGCAAATTGTCGAAGTTCCCCACCATTTCTATTTATCACATTTTCTCCGAATGTACCTATTATTCCTGGGATTGGAAGATTGCCAACTCTGGCATTTAGGTCACCACCTATGATAATATTTTCAGTGTTTTTAATGCCATTTAATTCTTGTTGCAATTTATCATAGAAAATTGTGGTGTCTTCAATTTTCCCTTCTTCTGGTGCATATACCCCTACAATATTCAGTTAATTCCGGTCTATTTTCAATCTTACAGTAACTATTCTTTCATTCACATATTTGTAGCTTATTATTTTTGATCTCCATTTATTATTAATTAGTATAGCTACTCCACTGCAGGCTCTTCTATCTTGAGGTACTCCAATGTATATTAATATATAGTTACCAATATCTTTTGTTCCTTTCAGCTTCATCTGGAATTCACATCTAGAATTTAATCATTTTAAATTTTTTTAAACCGTTACCACCAGTATTACTAAAAGTACAAGAACAACAAATATCTAACTAGTTAGCCCTATAGAGAAAAGATTGGTAATATTGTGATACGAATAATATTATGATAATTCTTTTTTAAATTTCCTACAATTTTGCTGAGCGAAAGAAGGATCAGTTTTGTGCAGAAACTTGTCCACAAACATTCCTTTAATACGTTGACGCAAAAAACTGATCTTCCTCTTGCTCAGTAAATTATAAAAAACTCTCAAAAAGAACTATCACAATATTACCAAATCTTACCCTACATAAACTAAACAATTAAATGTGAAAAATAAGTTTTAGACATAAAATAATCAATTTTTACCAAGGCTTGTCCATTAATGTCCATAATTAGCTTCACAACAAAATTACTAATACTTTTTCCTACATTTTCAACTAAAAAGTAAAGCCGTGTGTCACTCAACACAAATTTTTATGCTGAAAATGAACGCTCCACATCCACTGAAGTAACAGGAGCGTATTTCAATTTTGACACTAGTTGGACAGGAATGTTACATTGTAAATCCGTGTTCTTCCCAGCTAGGATATCTGAAGCAGTACGCAGGTCCTTCAGTCCTACATTTCTTTGCGGAACTTGCTCCAGTTTATCTCGTACTTTATTTCGAACAGAACTAGGAACACATTTCGAATTTAAAATACAAATTTTCGAAATATGAATGGGTGTTTTGACCTATGAGAGATAAAACATACTTAATAGGTAAAAATAGGCTTTGTCGTCAAAATAGGAATTTTCATGTGTTATTGAAATACCAATTTTAGGCATAGGGTAAATTAGGGTCTGTTGGACAGTCGGGCATGTTGAACACTTTGTAATTTAACGTGTTACCTCGCCACTTGTTGGCACCACATTCTGCTAGAAGTCAATGACTGAAGTAGCCCCACTCGTGGCTACTTCAGTCATTGACTTCTAGCAGAATGTGATGCCCACAAGTGGCGAGGTAACACGTTAAAGTAAAAAGTGTCCAACATGCCCGACTGTCCAACAGACCCTAATTTATCCTAGTTTTATAAGAAACGTGTTCTTGCAAGTTTTTATGAACTTATTTTTAAGGATTAAAATAGGTTTTTACTTAAAATCCGAAGTCTAATTTTATTATGATCACTCACAACAAATCGATTTAGACCTGTACTAACAATAACTCTGCTCCGACAGGAGAAATGCGCTTGGACGTCATTGTTGAGGGTTGAAAATCTCTCTGCCGGTCAAATAGTCACTGTCATAGAATGCCGCTCAGCACACCATGTTGCAGTGTCCACAAAGGAATGATCTGGACAGTTACTTCTGCATATACATACTTTACTATGATAATGATTACTAGGCCTGTATTATTATTATTATTATTATTATTATTATTATTATTATTATTATTATTATTACGTTTGTTTTCAACCTGTGACACACAGAACCCAGATATCTTCCGCACACGCTCGTAACCTACACTTGACGTGGTTTGTGGTGATTTGTTCAGGAATGAGATATTTATGTGATATATAAAGCAATAAAATCATGTATTAATGCAAGAATTGCGTGTCTTTCATTTGGATCTTAAATTTATCGTCTTTCTGTCTAGCTGACGGAAAGGGTTCCCTTCTTTAGTTTTAATGGATGGTGTGAAAACGGAAAGCAGGTTGGCTAATTTTCCTGCAGTATTTTGCTGTAATAGCTCTAATATTAACTAAAACGCATGTGTAAAGCAGAAGATTTAAATTATACCTATGATTCTGCATACATTATTTGGATTTAAAAAATAAGTACTTTTAATTATGTAATAGGATTACTTAGAAACTATAGAGGCTTTAAATTGATCGATATCCGAAGAGAGAAGTAAGAGATGACTGAAAAAAGATTACTTTAGTAGGAAACAAAAATGAAGTTCAAAGAAAAAGAAGAGAAAAAACATTTTTTTTTTTTAAGTTTGTAGCATTAATATTGTATGTGATAATAATTAAATAAAGCAAATGACAGATAAAAATTATATGTAATTTAAGGAGTCCGCCACGGTGGGTGGTAACGTATGCGCTAATTATTATCCAAGCGGTCCTTGGTCCGATTCCCGGCGTCGGCAATGGAAGATATTAAATAGTAGTCTAGGAGACTGGCTGGTTGTCCGTTCTGTTGTAATTGTGATTGTCGTAATATTTCTGCGATGACCATGTTTCCTGCTTATCCAGAAACTAGAGACGCCCGCAATGAGCAAATTTGCTTAGTGCCCTATTCACAGAAAAATATTCTCCGTTCCTTCAACCGCATGGGTATTTAAGTCAGTAAAATAGGAGAGGTACAACAGGTAAACAAGAGAAGAAGTAACTGAAAAAAAAGATTTACATACAGAAGTTTAGTTTGTAAAACACGATGTACTTGGCTACTAAGAATTTGTAGTGACACAATTTTCTCATGACTTGAAATAATAGGCCTACTGATTTTGGATAACTGAATGCATAGCTACAAATCTGTAATAAAATGCGGAATATACGTATAAGTATGCGTATGATATGATTTAGGAGATATGGTAATTATTTTGAGTGGTAATATGGACTGTTTTCAATGAAAAAGCTCATATAAGCATGTGTCCAATTTTCAATAGTCCTACGTATGAAGATATGGCTGTTTGAATGTTAGGCCACGCAAAGTAAGCGCTACAAGTAACAATAAGAAAATATAAGTGACTCAATGGTTACATTTATTGCTTATTTACATGGTATTATTACTTTTCAATGTAATGGTTGAAATAATGCACCACCTGCTTCAATCCATTATTCTGCTCTGTTCATAACAGAATGTGTTATTCTTCTGAGGATGTCTTGTTCTTTTATGCTGTTCATAATGCGCGCTTACCAATAAAATTTGTCCCTTGTGTTTACTTTCTGTGCACTTCGCCTTTCATCCATTCCTACAGACAAAAATCCACAGGAGTAAGACCTGGAACCTTGTGGCCAATGGACATGTCTCAACATAAGAACACAACTGGAGCCATAATGTTAAGTTATTCGGAATTCTGAATGTTTGTAGTCTGTTTTCATCGAATCTGTAGAGACTAAACTACTAACACCTCCTTCTCTAGACTCATGAACACTGCTGCCCTCTGACGATCTCACTATTCCATTGTAAGTAGATATTTGTAGAGATGGAACAATTCCTTCGTAAATCAGCATAACTACGACGCGAGTTATGATACATGATGTCAGGGAGTACAGTCTCGTTTGAACAGTACTGAAGTTAAGCCTACCGAGTGAAGTATCTTACGTGTAGTGCGGTTTTATTAAGATTGAACAACCAACATCAAGTGTTTTGAAATTCAATGTGTTTATAGAGGGATTTGGAAGTCAACATTTCACAGAAAAAGGAAAAAAATACTATTTAAGTTGTGTAAGATAGAATTTAAGGGATTAAAACGTCAAAAACTAAAACCCGTTTCAATTCTGTAGAACACATGAAAAATGTTAATTTGTCAGGAAGCAAAGAGAGCGAAGAAGTATTTTCAGCTAAACAATCTGAATTTTTTCAATAAATGTGAAAGGATTATATCTGCTAAAATTCCGTTTTTTCTAAAACTGAAAATCCTCACTTCAGAAACTTTATTAAAAATACACAAATCCAGATATGCAAGTCGAACAACTGTTAACAAATAGTATTTATCTAAATGTTACTAAATCATCTGAAATGAACAAATATTCCAATTCCAGATGCCCTGAAACTTGTGGCGCAGATACCTCAAAATATAAACAGTACAAAAATTGCGGCATAAATTAATAACAGTCCTTCAGAAAATCCTGGTTATTCTGTAATATGTGG
This sequence comes from Periplaneta americana, assembly GCF_040183065.1. Taxonomy (NCBI): domain Eukaryota; kingdom Metazoa; phylum Arthropoda; class Insecta; order Blattodea; family Blattidae; genus Periplaneta; species Periplaneta americana. The sequence goes on along the minus strand of NC_091117.1, from coordinate 118,328,115 downwards.
CATTACCAAATATGTTTTGCAAGGTGGTAAATAGACAAGTTACATCGATCACGCTGTTCAGACCATATCAATTAATTCATGTGACGTTGAGATACATTTGTACCGGTACAAATATTGTTTCGCGGAAAGAAGCAGAAGATTCAGTTTCGACACATTGCAACATATCAGATGGTAAAGAAGAAGACACCAATTAACATTAATGTGAATACTCATTACAAAACGAAATATTGTGCCATTCTAATCTATGCAGGATTTATTCTACTGCGCCCATACGTTGCATAACTAACAATAACCACAATTACAATTCAAACATAAGTAAATTAGGTACTTATATTAGATGGCCTATATATTTCAATTTAGATGTTCCGCACAGTGTAGAAATTTTATGTTTAATCTAACTGTATTTCGTCTTCATACAACCCCTGTGGTAGCTGAGTGATCAGACCTTCGGCCTGTCACGCAGGTGGCCCTGGTTCGAACCGAAGTTAGGTCTGGGATGAAATTCATAGTCACACTTGTGGCGGACAAGGTCGCGGTTGGAATTTTTTTCGGGGTTCTCCAATTTTTCCTTATATGCCTGTCACCATTTCTCCATTTTGTCATCATTCCGTAGCATTTCCTGATCGCCAGCTGACGACGCAGGGAGGGAGCTGGTCTAGGGACGAGTATGGTTGCCTGCTTGAAACCAGCCGGTGTGGGTTTGAATTATTCGCCTAGCTTGAGGGTTAGAACAGGTCGAATTGGCCCCTCACGTAACTTACATTACATTCGCCTTCATACCTGAAACCTGCGTTTGTTTACCTCTTAGTGCTCAGTCCATAGTTACATTGTATGAGAGATATACAGGCAACTTCGCGTCGAAGATAGCAAATGTTTCATCTCTAATTATTACCAGAGCTAGGAAGTTGATACTAAAACTAACTGTTAAGTTGTGTGAGCTTAGACTATAGCTTTACATAATGAAAAGTTATAGCGCATCTCTCAATGTCCGTGAACCAGAACGACAAACATGTACAGCCGGGAGGTAACCAAACATGTGCTCAAATCGTCCACAGCCTTAGAAAAAGAAAATAATGAACGAATAATATAAAAAGCAATAATTTTTAATTATAAACTTCGTAACTAACAAACTAAAATAATAATAATTCAACTATACATAGAAAAGCAACATACACTGTACACAATTATGATGCTAGCCTCATTATTACAAATAACAATGAACATTTTCATTTTAGCAAAAGAAATACTCCTGTTATGTTCAGAAAAAAAATATTTGTACTCTGAAAATATTCGTTCCACGTCACAAGACGTTACTGTTGAAAATGTGAAGGATAATACAGTATATCTTACTATCATCACGTGAGCAACTACTTTGTGAATATAATAGTGTATCTCGTATGTGTCACATAATATTAAATCCATATTTGTTTTTTAAGAAAATTGTTCATTTCTATTGTAATGAAAATTAGATTAGCTTAAAGTCGAAATAAGTTGCCAGAACAACCATTAAATCCATAAATTTTCTGAACTATAATAATAATAATAATAATAATAATAATAATAATAATAATAATAATAATAATAATAATAATAATAGCTGCTGACTAAAACCACAATAACGATAATAATAGTTTTTAATAATATAGTTACAATAGGGTAAACTAGGGTCTGTTGGACAGTCGGGCATGTTGGACACTCCGTACTTTAATGTGTTACCACGCCACTTCTGGGCACCAAATTCAGCTAGAAGTCAATGAAGGAAGTAGCCACGAGTGGGGCTACTTCCGTCATTGACTTCTAGCAGAATGTGGTGCCCACAAGTGGCGTGGTAACACGTTAAAGTACAGAGTGTCCAACATGCCCGACTGTCCAACAGACCAACAGACCCTAGTTTACCCTATACACTAATTTTTCTCAAATATTGTTTCTTGAGGATGCTGCTAATAATAATCAGTTTCTCTGTATAAACCGAATCACGACCCGGAATTTAAATTATATTTCGATAGTGATATTATGTAATATAGTTCTTATGGTCATCGGTTGGAGTCTTACTTTACTGTCTTATACCAACATGAATGTAGGAAAATAAAGAAATAATAATTATCTTGATTAGGAAATCTAAACTTCACTGTCGTGAGCTAGACAGTAGCATAAGGTAATCATGTACTTGGACAGTTCTCGGACGTGAGATGCAATCCCCATCTAGAAGTCATATGTCACAATCCCACGGGATTTTCGAATGACGAATATCAAAATGGAAAGAAGTTTGGTAATTAACCGTTCCTTAGATCACTTTTGGTTTTAAGGGGAAGCTACTTTTTTCTATTCGGAATTTTTATATTAATTATCCCGACTGAAGGAACGATAGCTGTTACAAATTTAAATAAATGTCGTAGAAAAATACCTGCATTTTTTATATTCATAAGTCTTATGTATACCTCATACACAGAGGTATTCGAAAAATTGTATTTGGGTAAGAAAAGGTATTTTCGTGACAGTATTAATATTATGGCTAGGTTTTCCCCATTTTGGGAATGGTAGTATATTTTTCTATTTCTATGGCATTATTGTAACAAAATATATAACAGAGAGGTGTAATTTCTATATTTTTAATTTTAATTATTATTAGAAAATAGGATTCAAAATGTGCGTGTTTGGTAGGAACTTTCGTGATAGGGGTATATAATTTCGTGTTAGTGGTAAGGCAATTTCGTGAATGAAAGGAATACATAGTTATTTCATATTAGGCCTACTATATATTTACAAAAATTGACAATAGTGTTTTTAAACACTAAAATATTTCATGACTTCTTATTTATAAAACTTATAAATTTATATCAATGACATATAATATTTCATCAGTTTTAACATTTCATAGGATTGTTTATGAAAAAGCAAATCTTCTAGACTACTGTCTTTGAAATATATTAGGCTCAATAAAGAACAAAACATGAGAGAAAGAATAAAATATGAACCATAAACACATTTATGACCGTTATGTAGAGATAGACCTATTTTGATTAATTTGAAAACTTTACAGGGGCTGTTGATGTAAAAATAAAAGTTTGTCCGGACAACAGTCTCAAAAACATCTTAGGGCTAATAAAATTAAAAACATTAAACAAATAACAAAAGATGACACATAAACATATTTACAATTCTTGTAAGTTTTTGCCAGCAAGATTTTTACGAGCCGTTATTGTGAGATTGTATCTCTGTTTAAAATGAAACCACCACCATTATCTGGCACTTTCGCTATCTGCATTCAACAAAATATTCTCGCCCGACACTCTTGGCCATCTGGTGTGCCAGTTTCATAATTGGCACTGTGGATCGTAAAGCAACGCACAATAATTTTTTTCTGCCTTGGAGTTGCGGCTGAGATGTTGATATTTTACCGAGATATAGCCGAAGTTTTCACTACAGACACAATTATTTGTTCTGCATGGCAGCTCTAGCGAGAGAAGCGTGTGAGTGAACTAAGCAAGAAAGATGGCGCGCATGTTACTGTCGTCAACTTGTGAAGAGCAGCGAAGTGTTGTGCGATTTTTGAGGGTTAAAGAACATAACCCCAGTGAAATTCACAAGACTGTATGGACCAACGAGTTAGAAAGAGAGAGATATAGTGTGGCCATTGCGCCGCCATGTTTGAAGAAAATTGAACGACCGTCCGCCATTAACTTAAGCGCCCAAAACAAAGTGGGCGTGGCGATAAGTTAAATTGCAATCGCCAGCTGTCAAAATTTCGTTTGCATAAATCAGTTAAATTGAAGTGGGAAAAAACCTAGTATTTCGGCAAATATGTGCTAGTAACTTAATCTAAAATAAAGACTTTATGTACGCTAAATTCAAAACACTTGAGCTATTCCTAGAAGGAAAGCTTAAAAGAATAACCTAAGCAAAATTGTCATGTACGTATGACAAGAAATCCTAGCACATATACTGAAGAAAATGTTAATATTCCTAGGTTCTTTTAAATGCTACCCGCAAGATTGCCTATAAAATGAACGAGTATGATTCGAATGATTTTATTAAATTGTTTTCCCAGTCTCTATACGTTGCAAAACTATTTATTATACCATAAGATATAGAATGAAAGTAGGCCCTAACTCTAACTATAGTAAAGAACCTTCACCTCCAAGCTTGTAATTTGGGTAAAACATGACCAAACACGCTTTCAGTTTTTTTTCACAGTAAAATATAAATTATTATCGAAATGTGAACGTGAGGCCAACAGCCGGCTGGTCTGTCTGAGCCTTTCAAGGGCTGTGGCACACAGATTATTATTAGTGTATAATTGAGCACCCACGTGCAATAATGGGGTAAGTAGTTACGAAATATATTCATACTTATCCCATTATTGCATGTAGGTGCTCAATTATGTTCTTTCATGTCCTTCCAGTCAAAATACTAACAACAATACGGCCTACCAAAGAGTTTTGCGTTATTTTGGATGCGAGTGTCGAAATAAAATTTTAATATTTTATTACTATCACTGGGTTTGAAACGGAATTGTAGCGGTTTTATCCGTATTTAGTTTAACTTTATTACTAGTGAAACATTTATTTTATTAATAGTTTGTCTTTGAAATAGGCCTACTTTTTATAAGCTACAGCTCATCGTCTTCTTCTATAAGCAGTAAGGACACAAGGAGCAGAAATAAAGGATGCCGGTGTCGAAACAAAATTGTAATATTTTATTGCTATTTTTGTTTTTCACTGGGTCTGAAACGGAATTGTAGTGGTTTTATCCGTATTTAGTTTAAGTATATTACTAGTGAACCATTTATTTGGTTTATCGTTTGTCTTCGAAATAGGCCTACTTTTTATAAGCTACAGCTCATCGTCTTCTCTATAAGCAGGACGGGCACAAGGAATAGAAATAGAAGATATTACATAATTTTGTTCATTAAGGAAGCACTCAACACTTAAAGATTTTTCTTCAGAAATATATTAATTACATATTAAATGTAAGAGAAAATCACTTTTCAATAATTACAAATATAATAATAAAAACAATACACTGCAATTACTTACGCATTAGGTATATACAACAGAGAAACCTACACATTTCCTTTAGAAAACAAAGATTTGTTAAATCAGTGGGTAAAAAACACGACAAGGGTTAAATGGCATCCCACGAAACACAGCTTCCTATGCTCTCCACATTCAGAAGACAAATATATGTACATTACAAGGAGTAGGAGGCAGTTGTTGACAAGGCAATACAAACAATTTTCTTGCACATTTGCAGAATAACATGAAATTCAGATCCTCACCTACGAATATGATATAATAAAGACAGTGTTAATTTCATTTTTTTTTTCAAGAAAATGCAGTTCACCAAAACTACAGTAAATAATTTAGGGACTTGAACAATATGTTGTGTGAAACTGCATCATAAATTATAAACAACTGTTTTGATGGAGTACTGAAAGAACTTCTAGAAATTAATAGCTCTCGTTTCATATTTATTATCCACTGTTTCAACAGTTCTTTTTGTTTTCAAAGGGAATCTGCAAGAAAAGAAAATACTGTACACACCACATGGTATGCCACAACGATGCATGAAAAAAAAATGCTGCTAATTAACAAAACTATGGACTTAACTTCATAAAATTTACATGAAATATGATAAATCAATTGTCTTTTTGCTTTTGACATTGCAGTTATATGCAGCACATACAACAGGCATGTTTTTTTCTTTTTTTTTTTCGTAGCTCCACCTCCGTATAAACAACATAGTAAGCAGACGAATTTTTACAACGGTGTGCGCATAATTCATATCTGCCGTGTTTCGCGATGTACAGGACAACATGGCCACTCTATATTCTTCTCTTTCTAACTCGTTGGTATGGACTGTAGCAATATCTTCAGGTGGTGCGCATCTTCTCAGACGGCTGTGAGTACCTTTGTGGTTCGCCACGTTCCGGGCGGCCAATAACAGCTGCAAACCAGCGGAATGTCACAGGCATTGAGGTGGCAATTTTAAACGAGCGGCGGATCTAACTGCAAACCTTATCTCAGCAGTTCAACATTTCTTACGGTTTGGTGTACAATATCGTGCATGACACATTGATATTTCATAAAGTCAGAGCCGCTGGGTGCCTAAGAATCTGACAGACGACCACAAGGACCAGCGAATGATGACAGGCTTGGACCACTTCAGGCGTTATGCTGCAGAAGGGCATGACTTTTTGGAAGCAATTGTCACTGGTGATGAGTCCTGGCATACCACTACAAGCCCGAAACAAAGCAGGCCACTATGGAGTGGAAACATGCTGCTTCCCCAGCAAAGAAAACATTTGAAGTGACGCAATCTGCAAAGAAAGTGCTTGTGGCAGAGTTCTGGGATAAGCCTATTCATCTTTTGTTGGTGGACTTTGCTAAGCACGAGACCACTGTGAATGCTGCAGCCTACATTCAAACGTTGGTAGAGTCTCGTCATGCCCTTCGTGACAAACGCCGTAACATTAATGCTGACAATGTCAAACTTCTTCATGACAATACTCGCCCCAATGTTGCGGCTTCTGTTCGTGAGAAAATCAACACATTCGGTTGAAAGATGCTTCAGCATTCATCATACAGTCTAGATCTTGCACCGTCAGACTTTCATCTGTTTGGTCCCATAAAGAAATTCCTGGCCGACCATCCGCAGGCTGCTATACTCCAACCGAACGGATTTCTATGAACAGGGTACACTAAAACTGACACCACGATGAAAGAAATGTGTTGTGAAATTTGGCGCCTATGTAGAAAAGTAGCTGAAAGATGTGAGTTCATTTGGGTATTTTTTAATTTTTGTTATCTATTAACCCTTTTTTTTAATTATTGTGCGTTACTTTCCGATCCATCCTCGTATAATTAGTAGAATATACAACCGTACTTCCACATCAGACGTAAGCGCAAAAAGCGTTCCTAATTTAGGAGTCTGATTTCCATAACCATCATTTCTGCTGATGAAATTTTTGAGTGAACATTCATTTTTTGTAGCTTTATAGCTAGATACATTTTGCTCTCTCACCATTCTGGGGACTGCAATAAGTTGATTGCACCATATTCCCTATATTTAATTCTCTCTTTTCCTATGTTAGGCCTAAAATCAAAATAGGGTAGTTAATTTTGAGATAGGTACTAAATGAATAAAAATGAATACAATTGAAGTATGATTTATTGGTAGTAATTTTCTACGAATAAGTTTTTTGCCAAAGGTACGGAAACCTTGCTATGGGCCGAAGTATTGAGGCTTGTTCCGCCGCCATCACTTTCACGAGAAGAAAGCTAAGAAATCGCATCCATTTCCTAAGCTTTAATTGACGCCATTAACAACAGTAATATAATCTAAATATAGTCTATGTACAGTTAGAGGAACTCAAGTACTACAGTATAGTACAAGTATGGAATTCTTACTTTAAATATGTGCACAATAATCATTGCAATATTACAAACAATTTTAAAGCTACCGAAATTCTTAAGAAAATATGCAGCGCTCAATACAACTTTATGTCATGGCCAGCACAAACAAACTAAGATGGAATCAATCATGTTTCGCCATCCGTGAAACAATGCAGTATTACTAGCAAACGCCTAGAACTTTTTTCTACAGTAGGCATGTTCTTGAAAGCTTTGTAAAAATGATGACGAATATACCTATATCACGAAAATACTTTTCCTTACCCTACACTTTGATAGGAGATATCTATTCAATATATTTAAAATTCGGACCGAAAAACAACAGTGATGTGTAGTATGATGTACTGTAAACAGATGAAGCTCAAATACGTTATGCTAGCGTTGCTGCGCGACAGGTCAATCAACAACAACAAAATGGAACCAAGATCATCGTTTGAACAGCGGAAAATAATTTTGAAACGGTGTTGGAGAACCGAAAATGTTTCTGAAGTTCAACGGCAATGGAGACGTGAGTACAGAACACAACCATCAACGCGATTAACAATTTGAGACTCATGGTACCGTATGCGATGTTTACAAGGGTAGATCTTGGAGACCTCGCACATCAACAAGCGTCCTCGACTATGATTTTTAAACATTTTGAGCACTCACCGTAGAAATCTGCAAAGCAATGTGCACATGTGACTGGGTTTAGCAGAACCAGCGTACGTCGTATTATTAAAAGAGTAAAGTTGAAATTTTTCATCCCAAGACTTTTGCATGCATTAAATGAAGATGATCCTGATCGGAGAATGCAGTATTAGAGTGGTTTCGGAACATGGTGCAAGAGGATGAAGCCTTCGTAAGGAAAGTTGTTTGGTCCGATGAGGCATAATTTAAGTTGAACGGAACTGTAAACCGGTATAACTGTGTCTACTGATTGTAAATAATCCACATGTTTTTGTGGAAAAGGCTGTTAATTTATCTAGAATTAATTTTTGGTGTAGGTTGTCATCTAGGGGTCTAATTGAACCATTATTTTTTGATGGAACATTAACTGACCAAGTGTACCTGAACATGTTACGCACATACGTCTTACCCGCCATTCGTACACTCTACAGAAATGAAGAATTTTATTTCCGACAGGATGGTGCACCACCACATTACCACTGAGATGTACGTTCGTACATTCATGACAATCTTTCAGGGCACTGGATAGAACGAAGAGGTCCGATTGAATTTCCACCGCGTTCTCCGGATCTAACTCCGTTGGACTTTTGCCTATGAGGGACTCTTAAGAATTTAGTACACCGTAGAAAACAAGCTACACTGGCAGCACTTTGGGAAGAAATTGAAACGGTATGTGTTACAATCGCTGAGGACACTTTCGCAAATGTTGCTCGAACAGTAGTTCGACGTACTCAGTAGTGTGTTGACGCCCATGGTGGGCATTTTGAGCAACTGTTATAATTGTAAAAGTCCAAGATGATTAGTGCTCATCATTTTCTGTTTGTGTCAATTCATCTTTGTTATGTTAACATACTTTTTCGACGCGCATGGTGGGCATTTTGAGCAACAGATGTAACTGTAAAAGTCTGAGACGATTAGTGCTCATCATTTTCTGTTTGTGTGAATTCAGCTTTATAATGTTAACATAGTTTTTTGTTTGCTTGGTGTGTGTATACATTTTTGGCACCCTCTGTATTTCATTGAAATAATATTAAAAATATAAGTCCAAGGAGCTAAGTAATTATAGGCCTATATATTTAATGACAACCGGGCAATAGCTTTGAGAGACGAGAATTATAACTCTCTCAAGAAATAATTCGAAATTATGCTCTCAAATGAAGAGAGTATAGCGAGCACTACATGTTTGTAAGTGAGCCTAATTAGACCAGAAGAGAGGGGCTAAACTTCGAGCAGAGAAAGAGAGAGTTCGCTCTGCCATATTTCCAGAAACGCTTCCACTTTTGGATGACCAAGCAAGTTTCTTGGAATATCTGTAGAGGGAATTTATACATAGCTACAAAGTTGGATTAATCATGACGCATCTCGTTTCATCCAGTCAATAATTTAAGGGTAGCCTATTCAATTTCACGCTTCTAAAATTCTTAGCCTACATAGAAAAAATTACTTTCGTGTTAATAAATCCGTAGCCTATCTGAAGTTACACACTTAACACCATCTCATTACATGTACAAATAAATTAAATAAGCGATAAATAATTTTCTGTATATCAATACGACTCTCTCTCTCATTCTCTCTCTCCCTACCTCTTTTCCTCTTCTCTTTCTCCTCTCTCTCTCTCTCTCTCTCTCTCTCCATGTACTGTATATATCTATACAGAGTGTAAATGATATAAACCGCCAAAATTATGCAGAGTGTACATCTCGGTCTACTAAACATGATGTGTAGTGAAGCTTCGTTTATTCTTCCATTTTTGTTTTCGATTCGTAAAATATGACGATTTTAGGAATGATAGTAATTTAATATTTACTGTTCGAGTAAATGTGAACGTCATTGCCAATGACCTTCTGTCCAACACACGCTAACACCACCACAATAGAATGACAACAGAGTACCCTGATCTGTAAACAGGATATCACAACAGTTGAGAATGTACATTTCCCCTTAAAAAGACTGAGACGACTCTTGGTCGTCAGAAGTTAAAGTTCTACAGCGCGGTTCACTCGATATCGACGTAGCCAGGAAGACATCTAGTCGTGCATGCGTAGGTCTATTTTCAACCTAATCCAAAGTACACACCAGTGCAAAATGTTATCAGATGTCTGTGTATTTCTGGTGTAGGTATCTTTTTACGTTCTTGATCGCTTAACTTCAATGAAAGATTGAAATATACCGTGTAACACGAAAGTCATTCGCCAAAGTGCAAAAACAATATTAATTTTGAAATGACAAATGTAGACATATGGCAAAGACGGCAAGTAAAATTGTAAGCATCACGACAAAGACAATAAGGACCACGACAAGGACAAAGAATAGGACCGTGGTTACATACAAGAAACACGACAAACACCACGACAGGGATTATGCCACGACATAGACCACCATAAGGATTAAAAGGACCAGGACGACGAAAAGGACTATTAGAAAGATAACAAGAACCGCGATAAGGACCAAAATCAGGACCATGATAATATACTACGACAAGAAACACGACAAACACCACGACAAGGATTACGATAAATACCATGACATGGATACGATAAGGACTTTGAAATTTACCAAGTTAAGTACTATGAAAAAGACAACAAATACTTATTAAGGACCATGACAAAAGCAGCAAGGAGGACAATAAGGACTGTTACAATGCCAACAATGACAACAATAAAGACGGCATAGATCACGATAAGGGACATGTCAAAGACAACAAGAACCACGACAAAATAATACGGATCACGTTATGGACCATGACAAGGAAAACAAGAACCAATATAAGAAACGCGATATGGATAAAAACAATGGCCACGATAATAATTACGAATTAGACTATGATAAGGACAAGGTTCATGATAACAGTCAGGACATGAACCAAGGTAAGAACCAAGATCATGATAAGGATCATAACAAAGACAACAAATACCACGATAAAGATCATGATAAAGACCGCAACAAAGACAAAAATTACGATAAGAAACATGACAAAGACAACAGTGATCACGATAAGGACCGTGGCAAAGACAACAAGGATCATTACAAGATCTACGACAACGATCACGATAAGGACCATGACATGGAGCAAGGAATAATCACCATAAGGATTTCGTCAAAGACAAAGACGATGTTAAGACCCATGACAACAACAAAACAAAGACAAGTACCACGATAAGAATAACATGGGTCACGACAAACACTATGATCAATTATCGCGATAAAGACCATGATACACACTACGATAAGGTCCAAAAGGACCTTTGGAAAAATTTGTCTGTGTGGCTTAGGAATATTTTTTCAATTTCATTCCAATTGTTAGTTTTTAATATATATATATATATATATATATATATATATATATATATATATATATATATATAGACAAAAGATTATATTCCGGATCCGACCATCAGATTCGAGACGCATCAGAATCAACCCGAGGAGGTTAATCTGGAGAAAAGGGCAATTTATGAACCAACTATCCCTTATTACAAAACATCATATAAACTCAGGGATATAGAAGTCATTGGATTAATAGTGGGCGCTAGAGGGACCATAACAAAAGGAATTGTGTCATTTTGTCATACATTTGGAGTCCCAACAACAACAATTAAGGAAATTTCTATGATAGCTTTGGAGGGTTCTCTGCAGATTTTACGGCGACACCTATACTTCAATTGAAATGACAGTTGAATTTTCAAATTTTATTTTTTGTCTATATTTTACATTTTCCTGCAAATATTCATTATCGTGAAACATTATATATAGTAAACTTATTGTAAACAAATTTCTTGTAAGACATTTTTATTGCCACACCTTAAATGTTACTGTTTAACATGCTGTGTCTTTGGAAACCTCACCAAGTTGAGGAACTTTAGATATTATTATTATTATTATTATTATTATTATTATTATTATTATTATTATTATTATTATCATCATCATCATCATCATCACCATCATTATCCATATAGGTATTCCTAAATATTACATAGCAATTGAGTGAAGAACAATTGGAGACCTAAGTGCAAATCCGGTCAAGTCCAAAAAATGAAAGTTTTACAGAAGGTAAAGGAAACATTTCACAAAGTTCAAATAGATTTTTTACGCGATAATTTAGGAAATTAATGTGCCTTTTTGTGTGGTTAGCAATATTCGTGTTAGTTGTCTTTCGTCCTTAGAATTATTTCTTATAAATGGTAAAATTGAATGTTTTTTGTCCCGAAAATACAACGAACGTCTTTGTCATGTTTAAATTTCAATAGTTATCTTTTATTTGAAAACAAATGGACGAAAACTTACATCAGTTTCAGGTGAATTCCCGTTGAGTGAATGATGAATGTACATGTGTGTGTGTGTGTGTGTATACAGTATATACATAATATTAGCTCACATATTTTAGGAACAATAATATCAATGTATGATGTAAATAATATATATTTCCAAGCTATTTTTAAAAGGTTAGAATAAAAACAAAATTGTTTCCACAAACATGAAAATGACAAGATTAACATTGTGTTATTTACAATCCCCTCTTCTGTGTTTAGTTCGACTTATTTAAGTCATTAATTCCTTGTTCTGAATTGGAGTATAATTTTAGTTGTAGTAGTGCGAGTAATTTTAGGCTGTCGCCGTCTCTCACTTCTCAACTTCCAGGCACTCCAATCACCCATTTGTAAACCCCATGGTGACCATATCATCCTGAACCTCCTTGTTCGATTGTTTCAATGGTTTTCTTCTTCTCTTCTTTTCACGGGGAATCCGGTTAAAGATCTTGCTTGGCCATTGAACTGCAGATATTTTTTGAAAATGTCCGTACCATGATAGGCCTAAACGTTTTGCTTCCACTGTCTGCAAAATATCTTCCAGTATCTGCATTTTATTGCGGACATCCTGGTAGCCAATATGAACCAACCTCGAAATTTGGCAATTACGGCGCCCAAAAGTCCATTTCAAGTGTCAATAATTTATTCTTCAATCTGTCTCTAATTTCCCAAGTTTCAGATCCATAGGTACATATACTTTCTATTATTATTGCATATGGACTAATCTTAGTTTCATTGTTATCTTTTCATTCAATAGAAGTGAGTTTAATTGTTTTATCGCCCTATTTTCTTGGCCAATTAGATTATTTATATCCTTATCACTTTTGGCTTGATTATTGGTGGTAAATATTTAAATAATTCAGAGTTTCTTATTTGTCCATCACCAGTGTTTAAATTATCCTTCCTATTACTGTCCACTTCTTGTATTCGTTTTCTTGAGATTAATTGATAATTCCCCTTTCCTCTATTCCTCATCCTATTTACGGAACATATAACTGGAATCATCACCATCTGCTGCTATCAAGCACTTGGTCTGACTATATTTTCTCCTCCACTGTTCCAATATTGCTTCGAGATAAATCTTGAAAAAAATTGGAGCAAGTGAGAAACCTTGATGTAACCCTTTTGTAACTTCAAATTCATTCGACATTTGACTTCCTAACTTAACAACACTACTACATCTACAATATAATTTCTTGGCAGCTCTTATTTAGGTCTTTTTACGATAATTTTTGCTTAGCTACTCAACGTTTACCAAAGGGTACAGTAACGTTATGCTTTCTGCAAATCTATGAAGGTAAAATGGATCTCTCTGCCTCGCTCTACCCATTTATCAAACAGCTACTTCAGCGTGAATTGCCATCAAGCATAATCTCCCATGCTTATAGCCATTTTGTTCTTCAGAATCTGTATACTCACTTTATATTCTCTCTTTAATGACTTTTGGATATAGTCTTGCAATAGAACAGATAACACTAATAACTTTGTGTTTCTAGTCGATTTCTTTCCTTGTAAACAGAAGTTATAATTGATTTTTACCATTCACCAAATGCCTCTTCTCCTTTCAAGCATTTGTTATATATTTGAACCATAATTTCAATTACCACATCTGGAGCATTCTTTAAAAGTTCCACATTTATACTACCAAATTAATACTCCTTAAGACATGTTGGCAGTTACGCTTCTGCAAATTTTTGCACGTCTTTTAATTTAGGTGCCTTGATTGGTAATGGATCATAGTATAAATATTGCACAGACAATGAGAGAACAATATATGCTTTGCAATACAAAAAATTTGAAACACTATAATACCAATGCCAACACTGCACTGAGTCACCCTTTTCTTCTCATATAAGTGAAATCTTGTTAAGAAGACAATTTGCCATATTTCACTCTTGCAGTGTTAATATCAGCTGACTTAAATAGAGGCTTAAAATGATTAACAAAATGATAGATCACTTTTTATGTTACTCCAATAGCAGTAAATACTTTAAAGTTTTTAAGACAAATTCTATCTATCCTATTGGCAAATAAACATATTCCATCTTATGCTTTTCTTTTTCAATAACACCAAGTGAACGGTCGTAAAGTAAAAACGGTGTCCAGACTCTGAATTTTGGAATAATGATTTTTTTTTAATTAGAAAGTATGTTGACAAGAACATGAAGGAACTCCACAAGAGTATGATTTTTGTTCCGTGCAGAACAGTTATCAAAACACAAGTAGAGTATTTTACATGTGATGACAATATATTGCCTATGTAATGTTTGATGAAAATAATGACCTTTTTGCAACCTTTTCTTCGAATAAGTTCATCAGACATATAAAATGTCTACTTCTGATCTGGCACAATGAATACAAGTTATACTCTTCAAGCTGTGTGCAGTAAGAAACAGTTCCAGCATGTACGTGGAGTAAAGGCCATTGGTGTTAAACTGATAATCAAATGCCAACACCTCTACATAATTTTATTATTTATAACTTTTTGAAAGGATAGAAATTTCTTTTAATGCTGTACAAAACACGCTTTCGAACATGTACAGTTTTCTATCTTTATAAGTTACTCTAATGATAGCATTCTGTAATTTGTTACACTTCCTACAGGTATCTAATCTTAGGGAACCAAAGCTATAGTTAAAATTGATATTGAAATATATACTGTAGGAAAAGAATATTGATTTCCATCTAGTGGGAAAACGAGAAGCAAGAATCAGTTGTGTCCGGACATATCTGTTCCTTGACGCACGTCAGTGAAGCAGTCAAGTTTTTTCAAATGTATAGACAGTACTAAAAGTCACGAAAGTATGCAGCATATTATATTTATCTATGCAATGCATATTAAATGTCGATTTTGAAAAAAGAAATTGACTTGACCGGTTTTTCACTGACGTCTTCAATTTTGTTTTAGTCCTTTGTTAATAATCAATTCCAGATAGAATATTTCATTCCCCAATTCAAACTTTAATGTTTTTCCTTAATTGAAATGTCTGTTAAATGTATAGTATTTCCCTTTCTTATTAAAATCTCCCAAATTTATAAAATTATTTCTGTTGACTTTCTGATTTTCACAACTTGCACCACGCTTCCAAACCTAAAAATTTCTTCACACAAAACTAGACTAAGTATATTCTTTAACTTTTACAGTATCACTTGATAATTTTGGAATTCCCTCTCCCTACCTATCATAGACTGCCTGAAGCTGTCAAATTTAAAAAATGAACTGAAAATTCAATTATTAAACAATCAAACTCCTCATTATCATTAAATGTAAAATATAATTGGTCTATTCATACACTTCTCCTATCTTTCTTAATTTTATATTTTTTGTAATTATTACCTCAATGCTAATATTTGCTCCTGAACGTAGCGTATATTTTTTAGGTGAAAGGCATTATTTCATCATTTGTATGCCTCAATTGACTTTCAAAACTATATTTTTTCTTCTTCCTTTTAGTGTGTTACATTATATTTTATATTCCTGGTTGAATGATAGAGAAGGTCTGAAAACCTTAAATCTAACAATGAATAAGTAGATAAAATTATAAATACACACTTAAATAAATAAATAAATAAATAAATAAATAAATAAATAAATAAATAAATAAATAAATAAATAAATAAATAAATAATAAATAAGTAAATAAATAAATGAATAAGTAAATAAATAAATAAATAAATAAATAAATAAATAAATAAATAAATAAATAAATAAATAAATAATTCCATTATACATGGTCTGGCAGTTGGTTCTGATTAGTTAGCTGTGAAATGAAATGAGAGTAGTGGAAATGAATGTTGTCAAGGCAACATGAACTTCCAAACATGCAATTTTGTTAATCATGGATGCTTGGCCAGTACGCATTTTTGTGGTATCTGTATATTGAAATTAAGTCCGTTGTTCAAAGACAACGTCGATTTCGCCGTGAGTTCAATGTTCAGAGACACGGTAGTATCCCTTCGAGGAACATGGCACTGCATGAACGGCCATTATACTGTGAAAAGGTGACCGTATGGTGTGCTGTTTCTGCTGCACTCATAATTGGTCCCTATTTTTTCGAAGATGGAAATGAGAGAGCTGTTACGATGAATGATGAACGGTATCGACTGATGTTGCAGACATTTAGAGGCCCACTAAACAGGGATGACATGTGGTTTCAACAAGATGGGGCTACGGTCCATATTACCAGAGACACACTGCGATTGTTGAGAAATCTCTTCTCATTACGCATAATTTCTTGGTTTGGAGATATCAATTGGACGGCTTGATCCCCATATCTAACAGCTCCTGACTTCTTTTTGTGGAGACACCTCAAAGAAAGAGTGTTTCAAAACAGACCACACTCTACCCATGATCTGAAGAATAGTATACAGGCTGAAGTGCAAGAAATCAACGAAACCCCAGGTTTATTGCAAAGTGTCATGAACAATTTTCGTGTAAGATTACAACAGGTTATAAAATACCAAGAGGATCACTTGAAATGTGTATTAAAAAATGAAGACATTCCAATAAATTGCATTATTCAAGCTACATACTGTGTTATTTAAAATTTTTAAACCTTATAGTCCCTTTACAACAGCAAACTCCTCAGAAACAACTGCCAGACCCTGTACTTAGATATCCTACCGAACCTTTTTCTAAATCTATGAAACAAATGTGACTTTCTAAACTGGATTCTCGTTTTCTTTTATTCAGTAGGTTGATTTGGAGAAAAAGCGTTGTCTACAGAGGAGCGTCGTTTCTTTCTAATAAGAATTCTTCAGTTATTGGTTTAACGCAAGCACTAAACATTTCTGTACATTATTCATAGTCTGTTTTCATAAGGCTGGTGACTCGATTCTAATTATTATTACAAATATTTAGTTTCCCTTATTTGTATACGTTTTAATGATATTACATCTGTTTCGTATCAAGAATTTGTCATTGTGGCAGTTAATCAGCATTTGTTAATGATGCTTAATAATTTTGTAATTACACTTTTATGCTATATTTCTACTATTCGGCTTTGTCTTCATATGGACTGAGAGCTTTTAAAAAGTAATAATTGATTGTGTTTTACTCCTGGTTTCATTTTCAATTAACTGTTTCATTCAACAAGATTTAAAAATTTAGTGGTCACTCCTGCTAAGAATTTAATTAAGAATACAGTTACTCATAATTAGAAACGAGAATTTCATGCACTACAAAATCGCAAAATATGCGTGCAATCATTCACTATCAAACTCTGGAACATGCATAATCAAGCGAAAAATACATTAAAATATGCACTTTTATTTTTATTCCAAATGTCTCATTTCATTACTTAATTTTGCACAATTAACAACCTAACATTCCTAAATTAATTTCTGCGAGGTACTTGCACTTGTTAGTCAATATGTTTTGTAGGCAGAGAATGACTTCTCTACATCGCAAGAAGTAATGGGTGCAAACTTCAATGAACCTAATCTTCATTCAAGTTTTCGCCAAAAATAAACTTCTTCACTAAACAAAAGAATCCGCAGTCCGGGTTCCTTACATTTACCTAGATACGCTTTAAAAACGGGCATCGTAATTTAATTAACTATTTAACAGACATTTTGTAATTTTTTACAAAGAACAACTGCCATAGAAAATACTCGGAAAGAGAATAGCAGTGCTTACCTCCTTACTGCAACAATCGCAGAATACGACATCCACGTATGATCTAATAAAATCGCTTCATTTAATCTACTGTGCAAAGAATGTACTTTTGGAACCTTTAATTGAAAGCATATTAGAAACACATTAACACACTCAAACAGAATAAACAAACACATTAACCACTTACGAGATTCACACACTGCAAAGACAGTTTAGCGAATGATTACAATTTTAGAAGAATCTAAATTGCTACTAGTACTGGAAAAGGAAGAGAATTTACAACTTCCCTAAAAGAGAGTCCTTTTCACCTAAATTATATGTCGGCAGTTTCCTTGAGCACTCTATATTTCCTCTCTACAATTCTCAAAATATCCAACGTAATAAATCCATTTATGATACTCAGTGTATAGAGAGAGGGTCGTCGGTGAAGTGTTGTAAAAATGAACTTCCATTCAGAGAAAGATCCTGTAAGATCTTATTGTGAAAATCTTAACATTTTATTTCATTTTTCTATTATTTAGTTTTTTTGCCTTTTCCTTCTTCAGTCCTGATTCTTGAAGTTAAAACGAGGGACATAAAAATCGAGAAACTGAGTTGTCCATTCAAAATCACTAAAACATCCATTTAAACTGAATATAATGCATATTATAGGCATTATTAAGCTAACAACTGCTAAAATATGCATTATGTATGCTTTTTTATCCCCCAAAAAGGCCAAAACATGCAAATATGGACGTAAAAAGTACACATATTTGGAACCGGAGAGTAATGAAGTGGATAAGTACTAAGTTTGAGCTATGTCCTATGTTCCTATAAAATATGCATTTGCATGGAATTCTCGTCTCTACTCATAATGTAGAACAACTACCTAGGTTAAAAGAACTCCGGCCGTATTGGTGTTCTACAAAGTGAGTCTATATTCATCTAGGAAACATTTCTGTAACATCTCGGCATGAGAGCCGTTCCAAAAAATGTTGGACTGATTGGATTAGTAGTATGGAAAATTAGACAACAAAACATGAATGATTCTAGAAATATAGTAGCACGTATATTTACATTGTTAAATCTGGACTTACTACTCGATTCCTGAGGGGGATCATATGCTATTTTAAAGTAACTGAACTAAAATGGCGAAGTATTAGATATTTTACTAGTGGAGAACGTAAATACTCTATTCAATTGCGTGTTTTGTCTAAAAATGTGGCTCAGAAAACGCTACATCTCGTACATCAGTTTTAAGATGAAAATTTAATGAAATGGCATGCGTTTTTAAAAATGACGGAATCATTGTAGTGATCGCGAAATGAGTCTGAAGCAACAACCTGATGCCTGTAAACCTAGCTAATAATTAGGGATGGAAATGTGGAGAGAACGCAAGGTTCATTATTTTAAGACAGAAGGTGATTATACTACGGAAAATTTCTGGACCTTAGTAGTATCGAAAGTGAAAATTCATGATAATATATAACCAAATATCTCGAAATGAGAGAAGCGTGTTTTTGCAAGCTACATAATGTAATTGGGAATCGGAAATGTGTCATCAGCGAACACAAACGCAGAAGGATACAAAATTTCTCAACAGTGTTATAACATGAAATGAGAGTTTGGCGAGACAATCTTATCCTGAAAAGAGATAATAGTCTTCACATTTGAAACATTACGATTATCATCGGTAAAAAATTGCTAATGCTATAATGCAGGCATGCCAAGCGTGGGCATTTCTAGTCTTCATACGACATGACGTACAATCTCTTGTAAGCGTATGCCTGCATGTGATTCTGTAAGCGGAAGGTCTTTAGACTCCTTGCCAGAAGGTATAATACTCGTATACCCGCGCTTGATATCCCTGCCATAATGTCTCCTTTCTTGACACCATGAGATTATTCTGCATCACGATCTGATCCAGGGACAAACGCTCAACTCTACCGCATTTACATTCGCTCAGAACTCCCATCTTGCAAAATTAGAACATTTTAACTATTAAAAAGATTCGAGAAAGAGATTTCCAAGCCATAAACAGATAAAAACCCACTGCCTTCTTTACTATGCTATGTTTCAGAAGCCAGCAGAGCGTTACAAAAATTGTCCCACTTCGCACGTCATTTTGTTGACAAGATTTATATATTACGGTTTGTGTAAGAACTATATCGACTTGTGGAGTTCATATTCATTTGTTCTTTTTCTTCTTTTGTTAAGTTTACATTTTTCTGTGAAATAATAGGGGAGTCTGCGGTCATTATTTTTTAATTATTTCGTCTTGAACTCGGTTGCTATAGAAACTGAAAACAAACTGCTGAAATAAAATTCTTGATTCAAAGAATGGACGTTTTGTAAACATCACTCAGTGGCCTACTATGATAATTTTTGTGTGAAACTTCATTGTAATAGTAGAATTACAACGTAAATTTCGTTCTCATTAAAAAACCGCAAAACGTAGAAGGTTTTCAGCACCATATGCAGAATTCTAGAAACATAGATTCTACGTCAAGTAAGAAACATATACGAAGTGAGGACACTTTAGGAACAATCCAAAACGTCATCCGAAGAATAGTTTTGCTGTCACTGGTAGTAGTACGTGATCGGCTTGGATATATGCCTATATATGAGCCGTTCAGAGCAGAAGTGGTGTAAGTCAAAAATGGATAATGAGGTTTAATGTAAAAATTCTGTAAAATACAGCGCAAAGTAGCAATTAATATGTCCTTCGTGCTACCCATTGACTACTAATAGTTTAAATAAATTGAATATTATTTGCTACTTTGCGCTGTATTTTACAGAATGTTTACTTTAACCCTCATTACCCATTTTTGACGTAAACCACTTCTGCTCTGAACGGCTCATATGTTCGCCGAATACCCAAGGACGATTTGTTTTATCACCCTATATTATAGGCTACATTTTATTCAAGAATTGTATGAAATATTTTGTACATAAAGACAAATATTTTTCAAGTATCTCATTAACTTAACACGCCAGCACGCAAACCTCTTCACATCATTTTATAATTGCCTGATGAAGTATCGGGTGAAATAAACGAGCAAAATTATTTTCCATACCGATTCACAGTCCTCATGATCTCCACATGAATACCAAGACAGTCACAGAATTCAAGCATGCTTTGGTGTTAGTCAAGTTGTCTTATGCTGTTAGTCCGCATTTCTTTAAAGATAGAAAAAGACCATACAGTTATAACAGAACTAACATCATGTGACATCTTCCTATGGAGATAACTGAAATAAAAATATTCCAAAGTTAACAGCAGAATGACGTATATTATGATATCCAGACATGAATCCAGAGACAAGTTAGTTAGAGGCATTTACGAGTATGATATCTTGCTGCAGAAAGCCTTGAAGTATAATTATGTTACTGCTTGCTCAAAGATGCATAGAATTAGATGAACTACATTTTATAGAGTTTATTTTAAAGAAATGAACATTTATTTTTAATTTCACAATAATTAAAAAAATATTTTTTTTTTCAAAATACGTATTAAGGCCTATACTGGTAAATTTTTGGTAATGTTGTGTATTCTACATTTTTAAATCTAGGAAATGAACGCTGTTCCACCCGATATAATGTTCCGCTAGGCGCCAGAACTTAAATTATTTCACGCTTAGTAGGCCTATAACAAAATCCCCTTAAATAGGTTCATAGATTCTTAAATAACTACTTGGAAAAATGTCCGTCTATTACCAGCTTCGCATGCCTGAACGCGTGCTTCAACATTTTAATGTCTCAATTACGTGAAGTGTCATACGAAAAAATGGAGTAACCTGTGAACCGAACAATAAAAGTAAGAAAATGGGGAGACGCAGAAAATTAAAGTGAACAATAAAAATAGTTTTACTGCGGAAGTTACATTTATGACTAGTTGTAAATAGCCTATACTCTCACAACTTCTTCATAATGGTTCCTCGGAACAGAGTAAGTACTTTGGTGCTTTCAAATGAGATTCTCTTGGCAGCCCATTCCTCTCAAATCACAATAAGCGCACTTGTTTCCAATAGAAACTACAGATAAAAATATTATTATTTTTACTTGGTTATTTAACGACGCTGTATCAACTACTAGGTTATTTAGCGTCGATGGGATTAGTGATAACAAGATGATATTTGGCGAGATGACGTCGAGGATTCGCCATAGATTACCTGACATTCACCTTACGATTGGGTAAAACCTCAGAGAAAAACCAACCAGGTAATCAGTGTAAGTTCAATTCCGGATCGGCAGACAGGCGTCTCAGCTAACTGAGCTACGCACCGGTGGAACAATATTGTTTCATGCTTTTGTTTATTAAGGAAAATAACTTCAAGCACAGCTTTCAATAAAGCAGCGTACCGGCACTATCACTGTTCTCTCAGCGAAATATAATATTATGATGCAACTCTCGGTAGAATAAAGGTGAGTTCTTCTTCATATGTTTACAACAGTTGTCATTCATTTCATAAAAATTGATACAAATATTCTGTGTCTGCTCCTAGAAGAAACTAACATCCTTAAAAGTCTCGAATTTTTTCTCAGGGGATTTTCTGTCGGTATATGAGAGTACTTTTCTCCTAATATTTCCTTTCCTTTCTTCTAAGTCGGATAAAGGTTGGTAATATTGTGATACTAATAATATTATGACAGTTCTTTTTCAGAATTTTTTACAATTTTACTGAGCGAGAGTAAGATGGGTTTTTTGCGTCAGTGTATTAAGGAAATGTTCGTGGACAAGTTTTTGCACAAAACCGATACTTCTCTCCCTCAGTAAAATTTTATTGTAAAACATTCTAAAAAAGAACTATCGTAATATCATTAGTAACGCAATATTACCAACCTTTACCCTATATAAAATGTATTTACAAATTTTCTGGTTAAATTCCCTTACAATTACGACTTAGAGAGGATGGATATTGAATTTAATGCAGCATCTAAAACTGTATAAAGTTAAGGCAGTACCAGCAAACATCTCTGGGAGAAAGACGTGGATCATAACGGCAAAGATGAGACTAATACAAAAAGTGGCTGAAGTGACCCAATTAGACCACATAAAAATAACTCAATTAGAAATTATTTAAGAAACTCCAGCTTACTAGATTTTTTTTATGAATATCAGCTTAACTGATGAGAATACCTACACTTGTGATGAAGATAGATTATCCAAAATGATTGTACATTATATACTGCATAGTATATTGTGTGACATTTGTAGGCTATGACTTCAATCGCTTCTTTTCAAAGAAATGTATTGCTTCATTAAATGTTAAACTTCTGAAAACAATTTAGCAAGTGAATATATTTAAGAATTTCACACCTCAGGGATTCAAATAACTGAGCGAAGTAGCTCATGCGTTTCACATGGGACTTGCATTCGGGTGATATGTAGTTCGGTTCCGGACCGACCGCCCTGACTGTGATTTTTCCGTGGTTTTCCACAGTTACTTGGACAAATGCCGGGTTGGAATTATATTATTACCACGGTCCATTTCTCTTCCCCTCCCGTGTAAAAAAAATAATTTATATTTCATATCATTCATCTCCATCCCATTCCATAGACATAGACGCATCTCTTCGTCCGTTTACGAAAGGAGGGTCCTCTTCGCAACATTTCTGGGTTCGCAGCCTTCCGCAATATCTCTGCTAGGATTTTCCAAGGCGCTTCGACACCTTAGAAGGCCGTTGGAATGAATCCCATGTTGCTTGGTCACCTTGGCGGTATGAACTTAGGACGGGTGTAGGGGGCCTCCATTGGGTGAGGGGTCACATGCGGCCGGTACATCTCATCTTCATTCATCCCATAAATTTGGGATGCACAATAGGCCTCAGTATGGCCGACGTGCAAAGGGTTGTCCTTAACCCGCCCCTAGCCCCGTTACCTAACCTAACCATATACCGGTTGGGAAAAGAAGCATCGATCGTCGAGTGAAAACATGAAGAGAACAAATAATGGAACCGCAACAGGCTTAAGAGGATATAGCTTGAGGAAGAAGATGACGATAATCCAGCTTTTAATATATCAAAACTCGACGTAGTCGTTTCCTATCTCTTATTTAGAAAGGTTACCTTCTGTTTTACTACTAAATTTCGTAATTTGGTTAGCCTGTTCGAAGTGGTAATACCGGAACATATACATCACTTTCGGCATGATCATATTCGGCAACTGAGCAGGTTATTTCTTGCACTAGTGTTGCACAATATTAATAATCTTTATTATAAACTGTAGCTATCCAACAACAATAATAAGACGGTTCTCAGTGAAGGTATTAGAATATTTTATATTTGTGTTACAGACCGAGTCAAACCTAAGAGACCGGCACTCTTGTCGTCTCTGGCAAGCAGATTATCTTCTATCGCAAATAAGTTTCTATCTCTTTCAGGACACTGCAGTTCGATAATCGATGTTTCACGTAGTCTACCTAGTGAATTACTTATTTATGGAAATTGATAGAATATTAGCCAAATTTCAGAGCATTATCTTATAATTTTCTCCATTACTTTCTACGCGTGACGTCGGGGAAAACCCAACTCACCACTTGCCACAGCAATCTCGCAGTTTTGGTAGTAGCGGTAACTGAGGTTTGTTTTAACCCTCGACAATATTTTATTGTTAATATCTATGTGCGTATTATACTCTGAAACTTTCCAGTAACCTAGATATTCCATTCGTGGTCATTTTAGTTTTCTTTACAATTCAAAATATTGTCTATTAAAGACATCCCTCGAAAAGGGATGTAACATCAAATTAATGAAATACGCGACTTCGGTGAAAAAAGTAATTTTGAAGCATTCATTTATAACAATAAATACTAATAAATATAGGCCTAATGAATTATGCTCCTGAAATTATTTTCCTTTATCCTGCAACGCGTTTTATAGATTTATTGGTTACACTCTTATTCGAGTGAGGTCTTCAATTACATACTGATTTTTTTTTTTTTTCATATTTATTGCTTGGGTTTGTGGATAACTCCAGCCATAGAACACATCTTTATTTTCCAGTTAGATTTATTTTCCATTTAATCTTTTATTTATGACTAGACAGTAGAATTTCATGCAATTGCATGTTTTTATTACTTTGACATTTTGAGAAAGTAAAAGTGGATCTTTGTCGATCATGGTCTTTACATTCCAATAAAGCCAACTTTATTTGTTTAAATGTATATTTTTACGGTTTTCCCTTTTAGTTTTTTTTAAATATTTTATTTTGAATATTTAAATGCACAGATTGAACATATCCAAGTATTGTGGATCCCTATCACCACGGCAGGGCGCGTCTTCAGGATGCGGATAGAGGAGACGGTCTCAAGATATGGAGGGTAGCTGGGAATATATTGAATAAACAGTCTTGGACAGCCGATAAGGGGTGGTCCTCCAGCTTGGGGGTTGGACGAAGGCTAACAACCCATCACCGGAAAAAACAGCTTGTTACGATACCTTATAACAAGCCTCGGAATGGGACTGATTCTCTGGCAACACCGCAGCAAAGGAATAAGGTTATGAGGTTTGGTAGTTGGAAACGTTTGAGATGGGCAGGGCATGTAGCACGTATGGGCGAATCAAGAAATGCATATGGAGTGTTAGTTAGGAGGCCGGAGGGAAAAATATCTTTGAGGAGGCCGAGACGTAGATTGGAGGATAATATTAAAATTGATTTGAGGGAGGTGAGATATGATGATAGAGACTGGATTAATCTTGCACAGGATAGGGACCGATGGCGTGGTTATGTGAGGGCGGCAATGAACCTGTGAATTCCTTAAAAGCCATTTGTAAATAAGAATTAACATATTTTCTTGTCTTGACCTCTTTATTATCTAATTTTAAATTTGTCTCTGATAAAAATAAGAGTAATTTCAAAGAAACAACTTACAAAAATTATGAGAAATAAAACCAATATTTAGTTAATTACTGTTGAGGACGTGACATTGCTACGACGACAATAGATACTTCTCCCTAGCGTGTAAGTTGGTTCGTTTTCCATTTTAACATGAGTGTACATACTAGCAGTGTAAGTGTAATGTTTCAGAAGTCAGAGCGAAAATACGCGTCGCCGAGATATCATATTCATACTTTTACTCTGATTTCGTAGAATAAAAAAATTAATATACTTTATTTAGAAACATGCGACATTAAAGTCACGTATTGTTGAGGTCATGAAACTGCTGGGATCAAAATTCTACTACTGCGCTTCGGTTTTTAGAATGTCGATATAAAACTGGATGTATTTCAACGTCTGGGGAAATGAAGTCACTTGTCACATCATGTGTTGTCGATAGAGATGGAGGAAATAATTTAAATACATATATATATATATATATATATATTGATATTGCAATATAGGGTAAATTAGGGTCTGTTGGACAGTCGGGCATGTTGGACACTTTGTACTTTAACGTGTTACCTCCCCACTTGTGTGCACCACATTCTGCTAGAAGTCAATGACGGAAGTAGCTCCACTCGTGGTGCCCACAAGTGGCGAGGTAACACGTTAAAGTACAAAGTGTCCAATATGCCCAACTGTCAAACAGACCCTAATTTACCCTATTGCAAACCTAATTTCGATAAACGATAGGCCTATATATTGCACAAAATATATCGGTATATCGAAATGATTAACGATATATCACTATTCCGTTAGCAAATTAAATATATATACTTATGCAATTACATTTGCAGGTGTACATTTATTACAATAAATTAGTTAAATTTTAATAGCCTATACCTTATTAGCATTGAAATTAACATAAGTCAAAGACTAAATATAAAATTGCACTTATAAACAATACATTTTCAATACCATAATTATTATGTAGTTCCTAACTTAAACCAAAATTATGGTGGAGGTAAGATGAGCTTAAATGATACAAAGGGAAAGTGTTAAGTGAACTCTATATTGGTCAGTATTTGATATTGAAAATTCATTCATTTATAGCGTTCTTCCCAAGGACATGTCTTTCACTGCAAACCAAGCATTCTCCAGTCTTTCCTAGTTTCTATATATACATTCAATCATCCGTTCATAGTATTCTGACCCATTTTCTGCATATACATATATGAAGGGTCTAGTATCAAAACCTACCACATCCACTTTGCTATATTTGGAGAAAAATGACAAAAACGTGCAGTTACTTTGATATAATGTATGTGGCCCTTCTTTAGCAGATGATTGGGGTTCGTGGAAATCTACTAAAATAATAATATTCAGAAAATCGTGCCCCACTCAATAATTATATTTTTGACAGTTTATAATGGATGTGGTTGATTTTGATATATCACCCATAAGAACATCTGTTAAATAACTAATTTTTCTGTTAACATAAATACGCTTTTTTTTAGTTTTATTGAATTAAAAAGAGTTTTTTACACAACGCCTTTATCATGAGGGTTAATTAATTGATCAGTCTCGCAGTAATGTTCCTCTGCTTCTTCCTCAGTTACTCCAGAATATGGATATAGGCCTACACATAAAATAATGTTTATTTTCAAGCTTTTTGAAATTAAAAACACAGGTTTCACACAATGACTTCTTCATGGGGGTTAATGAATTGTTTAATCTCGCAGTAATCTTCCTCTGCTTCCTCCTCAGTTACTCCAGAATTTGGACATCAAATAATGTTTATTTTCAAGCTTTTTGAAATTAAAAACACAGGTTTCACACAATGCCTTCATCATGGGGGTTAATGAATTGCCCGATCTCGCAGTAATCTTCCTCTGCTTCTTCCTCAGTTGCTCTAGAATTTAGTATATTCGCATAAAATTTCAAGCGGATGTCTTGTTGCCATTCACTTCCAAAACGTTTCTCCAAGATATTAGCAACGTCTGTGATCTTTTTAGCGCATACAGGTACATCAATATTTACCACCATAGGCTGAAGTTGTGAGAGGCTTTTTCCACGACGAACTATAGTTTTCCCAATGCCAGTGTCAGTCATGTACGTCGATTCCTCACATATAACAATTCTATTGTTTATCGTTTGTATTTTAATTCTTTTTACAATGGATATTTGAAAGTGATGATTCTGAGAGGGTTTTACAACGTTTGCAGCAGCTTCTTTCCGATTGTAAACATTTCAATCTCTTCCAATGCGGCACACCTTGCCATACTTACCGATAATGTTGTTATAATATTGTGGGTTCAAAATCTCCTGTTCTTCGCGTACTGCTGTTTCTATGAAACCAAACACTCTATCTGCTGGTAAAAAAGAATGGCCAGTAACGGGAAAGTGAAGTTCCATCTCAGTGATGTTCTCTAGTGACTTAGATAATAACCAAGTTGCGGCCATTGAAACTATAATCATGTTCTCATTTTGACCAGTGCAGCCGTCTGAAAAGAGTCGTATTTTCCGTATTTTGGCTGAATCCACTTTCTGCAAATGTCATAAATGGCTGAAGCATTTTACTGGATCCTCTAGACCTCTCATTTTCAGTCCAAACATAACACCTAACATTGTTCATGCCTAGTTGTTTGTTAGGAAGCATCGTCACAAAAGCGAAATTGTGTAGGTAAACTTATCTGCTATAGTATGCTGACATCCTCTATTTTGGTTATTTTTGGGTTTTCACAGTCAACACAAAAGTTACCTCGTCATCTGTGATCCTGTTTAGCAACTGATGGAAAGATTTTGCTCGTTTCTTATGAACTTTGAGCTGAAGAATAAAATATTGCTTCTTTTCTTCATCTTTTTCCATTTTTGCTTGATTCTTCAGTCTTACACAGGTTGAACAGATGTCGGTGCTTGGTTTTCCAAATCCAACACTGAAATTGGTATTGAAGATCTTGCGAAAATATTACTCTTTTACAGCGGTATCATTGGAATACATCCGCCACAGCTTCTTCCTACTCAAAGATGGTGGTAGATACTGTCTTTTTTGAAGATCCTCGACAATAATAACTCTCCATCCCTTTAAATGACTATGAATGTTTTGATTGCAGCTGCTCTTCAAGAAAAAGCCTCTTCCTTCTGATTATCACCATGGTGTTCATATCGGACCTATGAATAGGGTAGAAGTAGAGAAATATTAACTTTGTACAAGAAAATAATGAGTTCATTAGAACTAATACTTTCAATGCAATGAGTATTATCATTCTTATATTTTCTCCGAATTGGACACCTCTCAGTGCATTGTATTGAACTTCCTGAATTTTTTTTTTTATGTGAGCTGGTCTAGGGTCAAGGGTGTGTACATATTATGTGCCAGCGAAATGTTCCTGCTTATGAGTCGGAGTGTCTTCGAAATTAAAACGCAGGCAAAATTGACCTTGCAATGTTATCGTCATCTTCAGTACGATGCCACTATTGATACGTAAAATGTATGTGTTCGTGAAAGAATTAACAATACTATGCGTAAGAGTACGGTATTTCTCCTGTAATATTATTGTTCACTTTATCTTCTGTGTGATTTTATAGCGTATTTTCATGAATTGTATGTAGTAATAAACATAATTGTAATATTGTCATTAATGTGGAAACATTTTAAAGCATAGAAATATTAATTTCATATTTTAATCCTCTACCAATTATTACGCTAATTCTAATGACTCAATAACAATATTGCAATTACATTAGTTAATTTTTGTTAAAAAAAACGTAGACAGTGAGCACTTTTAAGCCATGGAAAGTTTCCTTCTTACAAGACTTATTTCAAAGCTACAGCTTATGAAGAATGTTATTAATAATTTTTACCTGCCCTGTACGATGGTAATGTGTAACAATTGATTCCACCCGTGATCTACCAACATACAGAGTTGCCAGAAACTTTTTGCGGCAAATACGAACACAGACCTTGTCTTTTTTAATGAAGTAGTGTAAAGAAACCTTCTTCTTTTCACTTGTGGTCTTGCGTCTATTGCAGTCATTTACAGACACATGCTTCAGAATGAATGCATCTTGGCCTCTTTTATCTTTATGGGAATAGAATGCAGAATTTAATCTGAGTATATCAGCCTCAGAAAGTTCAGAACATTACAAAGCCTTTGATTTTGTTTTATGATCGCATTGTTGGAAAGTCGGCGGTTTTAATGTGTACCTCCAATCCACAAATGACATGCTGTAGCATCAACAATGAAAGATTTTATAACAATTCTAAACATGTCATGTGACTTGATATTTTCAATTATCGTACACCAGTGAAAAGAAACGTTTTCTTATCTTTGCTTCCTCTTCGTTGTCGTGCTCCATTTTGAATGCCGAACGGCCTTTTCCCGTGATGTTTTCGGTGTAGTCAGTGCAGGTGACATCTTAAACAACAATACTGTAACAACTGACTCGCATGTAATGTTGAGGAACCGATCAAACTGAGCTCACGCGATTAAATAACTTCCAGTCATTTGTGAATGGATGTGGCAGGTTTTGAAAGTGAAACATCGAGTATTTTCCTTGGATGTGGCAGGTTTTGAAAATAATTTCAATTTTTACTATGCATTATATATGGGTTGTAGTTCAAATTTGAAAAAGCCAGCCAGTGCATATGGTAGGTGTTAGAAGGTACTCCAAAATGCATAAGGAAACTCGATTAAAAAAAATGGATATGGCAGGTTTTGATACTAGACCCCTCACATATACATATATTATACATATATACATTCATTCATTCATAGTATTCTGTTCAAGAGGAGATCTTTCACTGCAAACCCAGCATTCTCCAGTCTTAAGTACTCTCTGCCTTCCTCTTTGTTTATTCATAATTATGACCCATCTATATTAATGTCGTCTATCGTCTGATATCTTCTTCTTCCCCAAACTCTTCTCCCGTTCACCATTCCTTCTAGTGCATACTTCAGTAGGCAGTTTCTTCACAGCCAGTGACTCAGCCAATTCTTTTTTTCTCTTTCTGATCAGTTTCAGCATTATTCTTTCTTCATACACTCTTTCCAACACTGCTTCGTTTCTTAATCTGTCCATTTCACACGCTTCATCCTTCTCCATATCCACATTTCAAATGCTCCTTCACTTCGTAGTAATGTTCATGTTTCTGCCCCATATAATGCTACACTCCACACAAAGCACTTCACTAGTCTCTTCCTAAGTTCTTTCTCCAGAGGTCCGCAGAAGATGCTCCTTTTTCTATTAAAAGCTTCCTTTGCCATTGCTGTTCTCCTTTTGACTTCTTGGCAGCAACTCATATTACTGCTTATAGAACACCCCAAGTATTTGAAGCTATCCACTTGCTGTACTGCCTCATTTAGAATTCGCAAGTTTACCTCCTTTACTTTTCTTCCTATGATCATGGTTTTCGTCTTGTTAGCATTTAGCTTCATTCCATACTGCTTACAGCTGTCATTTAGCTGCAGTAGCTTATCCCTTAGTATTATCTAACAAAGCCATATCAGAAAATCTTAAACACTTTATTCTTCTTCCTCCTACTATTATTCCTCCAATCCTCTGCAAACAGTTCTTCACTAAATCCTCCGAATAGATGTTGAACAGAGTAGGTGATAAAGGGCATCCTTTTCGTACTCTTCTCCCTATTTGACTTGCTTCTGACATTAAATTTCTTCTCCTTTCTTGTTTGTTCCATTTATAGGTTACTTCCAATCCATGCCAATTTTCTTTAGGATCTTCATCAGTTTATTCCAATCCACGATTCAATTATTCTAATTTTAGATAAGATTCAATCCAGGACACAAATATAAAGCTCTTTTCTAGATAAGAACGTAATCATTTTAAATGTAAGTAAACAGTACTTGTATTCATTTTTAAATGTAATTAAACAGTACTCGTACTTAGAATGTTACAAGTTTTAACAAACGTCACAATTTGATACAATAGGCTTACTTCTATAGTAAGTTCCCATTGAAAGTTTTTGTTACACTCCAACATTCCAAACATGGATGGTAATAGTGGTGGTGGTGATGATGATGATGATGATGATGATGATGATGATGATGATAGGGATAGAATTTTTGTCTGCTAAAATTATATAATAAGAAAACAATGTCAGTACTTGGTTGTGCATAGAAATCCTAGCCGTAAACTAATCTCAAACCAGTATTTATATCCTTGCTCTTCTTTCCATTTCAAAACATAGCAATACAAGTTTTGAAGTCAGACTGTTCCTTTTCAGAGTGGCAGTTGCTCTTGTCTTGGTGAACATTAATACTAAAACAGTAGTAGGTAAACCTCTCGTCTCAGTCTCACGTTCGCATACGTTGCATTTTGAATTTGGTACTGCATATTAAACAGCCAATCAGAGAAAGGCATTGATTGAATTTCATTTTCAAGGTTCCACAATTATGTAACTGCCCACTTTCATTAACGCCATCTCTCACAGAATTATCGGAGTTAACTAGTGTGGATTTTGTTGTTCATAATAATTCCAAAAAAATAAAAACAAATACAAAAGAACCGATAAATTTATGACAAAACCGATATATTATACAATATATTGAATCAAAATTTCGATATCGATATATCGAAATGAAAATATTGGTATTTCGTAAATCCGATATATCGTTTCCATCTCTAGTTGTCGAGAAGACAAAGGAAGGTAAAAAAAATGTTGGAAAATTAGGTAGTTAAAGATGTATCGATTAAAATACGTATGTAAAATGAATAATTAATATATTTATTGAAGTAAAGGTTTAATGAAAGGATAGTTATTTCGAATTATTTTCATTTACATTATATAATTAAGTCAAATACATGTCTAAGTGTAGTTTTTACTGGATATATTTTAATTTTTGCATATATTTTAACAGATTTTACTGCATAGTTGTATGCATATTTTCAAGTTTTTTTTTTTTAATAAGGTTCCGTGGTATATTTATAACAATTACTGATAAAGAAACAAATTATTGTATTAGTCCAATTGAAATGTACGGAATGTAATTATTGTTTTAACGTGATTTCTGATATACAAATAATTAATATTCAGTTACAATCAGAGAGTTGACAAAGCAACACAACTTCTCTCATCATGGATAATTTTGTAAGGTTCGAAGAGGGATATAGTCTGGAGAAAACGCTACAGGTTATTACCAACATTGTTCACTATTAAAAATACTGACATTTTCGATAGTTATGAAAGCGATGCACTGGTCGATGCTACTGAAAATGATATTCAGATTGACGATGAAATACACGTAAATTATTGTAAACGCAAAGCTTTTGACATAACAGTTAGAAAAACTACGGCTTAACTTAGTCATTGACATTGCACAAAACCCATTTTAGGAATATTGTGCGCCAAAAAACTAACATTCCAAATCATATCCAATCAACTCTATATATAAGGGGTGGCTACTTTCGCCTCTTTATGACAGACCATGAAATCTTAATTCACTTCTACAATCGGGAAGAAGATCTGAAAGTAAGTACCCTTACTTTCAACAGGAATTAAATAGACAGAACGGAACTTCAAGCTCTTTTTGGTCATCTAATAATAGCTGGTGTACAGAAAACATGTAATAAGTCTTTATCAGCATTTTGGTCAAATGAATATGGATTACCAGTTTTTCGATGTACAATGTGTTATTAAAGTTTTGTTGATACTTTGATCCGCCTCCGTTTTTATGATAGCCGGTGAAGAGAAGATAGAAATACGGCATCTGAAAATAAAGCTGAAGCTTATAGGGATATTTTTGAAATGTTAACTGAAGCCTGCGTAACATCTTACGTCTCTGGAGTATCTCTGCAATTTTGGAGGTAGGTAAAGCTCTAATTAAATGAATGTTTAAAACTTTTCCCATAAACAGATAGATTTGGAAGTCAATCCCGAAAAGACAAAGTATATGATTATGTCTCGTGACGAGAATATTGTACGAAATAGAAATATAAAAATTGGAAATTTATCTTTTGAAGAGGTGGAAAACTTCAAATATCAGGGAGCAACAGTAACAAATATAAATGATACTCGGGAGGAAATTACACACAGAATAAATATGGGAAATGCCTGTTATTATTCGGTTGAGAAGCTTTTATCATCCAGTCTGCTGTCAAAAAATCTGGAGATTAGAATTTATAAAACAATTATATTACCGGTTGTTCTTTGTGGTTGTGACACTTGGACTCTCACTTTGAGAGAGGAACATAGGTTAAGAGTGTTTGATAATAAGGTGCTGAGGAAAATATTTGGGGATAGAGGGATGAAGTTTCAGGAGAATGGATAAAGTTACACAACACAGAACTGCACGCATTGTGTTCTTCACCTGACATTATTAGGAACCTTAAATCCAGACTTTTGAGATGGGCAGGGTATGTAGCACCTATGGGCGAATCCAGAAATACATTTAGAGTGTTAGTTGGGAGGCTGGAGGGAAAAAGACCTTTGGGAGAAGATAATAATAAAATGGATATGAGGGAGGTTGGATATGATGATAGAGACTGGACTAATCTTGCTCAGGATAGGGACCAATGGCGGGCTTATGTGAGGGCGGCAATGAACCTCCGGGTTCCTTAAAAGCCAATAAGTAAATAAGTAAGTAAGTAAGTAAGTAAGTAATTATGTAAGGCAAAACTCTAAAGTTTACATATCTTCAAAGTCATCAAAATATGAAATAAAATTTGGGCAGCTGTGGACTGTAAGACTAGCTACCTCATAAATGCCCAAATTTATAGAGATAAATCTACATAAGTGAGAGAAGTAAATCAAGGAAAGCATGTTGTTCCTAATGGTTTATCATCTTAAGGTAGTGATAGGAACATAACAACGGATATTTTTTTTTACAAGTTTCGAATTGAGATAAGACTTGTTACGAATGAATTGGACACTTGTAGTAACACTTCCAGTAAATCGAAGAGAGTCCGAAAGGAAAGTTGCCATAAAAAACTTAGACTTCACTTTCAACAACATTTGGATACACAAAAAATAACATTTTAGGATCCCGTTTGCCGAAACGAAACAAATATGTAATAATGATGTCTATTCTCTATCAGAAGTTTGAAATAAGTCCATGTCAACAAAAATCCTGAAGTCATGTTTTACAAGTCAACTAAGTCAGGAGTAGACACGGTAGATCAAATGGTGAGACATTACTCTGTGAGATGTACAATAAGAAGATGTCCATTGGCAGTATTTTTAAATATAATTCATTAAACATACCTCAACGGCTATGCAGTTCATTGTAAAATAATAAGTGACGACACGAGCAAGAATGCAATGAGAGGGTTCCTACTGAAACTAAGGAAAGAGCTTGAGAAACCATACATTCAAAGAAAAATTTTAATGCCGTAGTGTAGAACTAAAGCCATTCGATTAGCAATTGTTTCCTCTCGATTCAAAGATCTCCTAATCGATGCCAAAAAGGATCAGGATGCTCCATCTGTATCTGTGAAAGTAAGAAGATGGCGTGGTTCCTGTCCTAGAACGAAGGACAAGGAAGTTAGTCAAGTGCAAGAACTTCGTCTGCAAGGACCATATAGGAGAGAAAGTGTTCTGTGGAAAATGCGCAAAGGAACAAGCAAACACAGAATAAACAGATTGTCATGCAGGCTATGTGTAAGATGTCATGTGTCTAATTATAATCTGTACTTGTAGAATAAGGATATTTTATAATATACTGAAGCAACTCTAAGGAAGATGCAGCAGTGTCAGTATTTTGTTGCAAGAAAAGTGAAGATCTTCCTTGAAAAATTAACAAATGAAACAAATGCAGCATAAATAGCCTGCCTTGTACGTTATGGGTAAAAAGCTGTAGGTTCAAGAGTAATTATTATTTTGTATTTGTAAAATAAGGTTCTTGTATTTTATATTGCAGCAGGGACGGTACTATAAAAGTCGTTTAAACTTTTCGTTCAGTTTAAAATCAAGTTTTTTGTACTGCTTCGTATTATAAACCTTAACTACCAGTTAATCTTGAGTTAACTTGAGTTTAACTTGATGGACAGTCCTCTGCCGTTTAAACAGCATTTGAAGGATCAACAGCGTAAGATGGAGCATCCCACTATAATTATGAATATAAGAGATCTTTACCAAGAACTTATGTGTGACAATGAGAAAGTGATCAATATTACTGAACGACCACGGCGGTCAAATTTTTTCGCAATAGAATGCATGACTTTGAAATATAAATTAACATGAATTTTAAATTAGGATTCATAGTCCTAAATGAAGCTTTAAAACACGGATACAACATGCAACAAAAAGATAAGAATGTGCAGAAGTATATTATGTGTGTTTAAGGATTTTCATTTAAATATTATTTGAGAAGATAAACAATTTACTTCTTACTTTAGAAAATATTCCTTATATGCTATGTATGAGTTAGAAGAGACTGTGGTAATATGGACAGACTTTTTCCACAGTCTCTAATTTGAAAACAACGAAGTTAAAAATGGGATTTGAGGTGATCCCTTATCGGAATATCATTTCTCCTTATGTGTGCAAAGTCATAAAATGATTTTATCAAGGAATCAGGTGTTCTCTTTTAGAAAGTCCTCATGCTGCATAATTGGACTTCCAGAAAATAAGGTTGCAATGTGAAACAGACAAACTGCCTGTGTAAATTCTAAAAATTAATTCTGGAGTCACATACGATGCTTAAGACATGAACGCTGATTAACACATTAGACACAGAATTTACATGGAAGTCAATTCCTTGATAGTTATGTCAAAAATATGAAGTTCTCCGTTTTCCATATGTGGAGGTCCTAGTTTTGTCCTCGGCAACTTTCATGCAACCCTGTCCCATAATACCACCATTCATATAATAGCATATAACTTTGAATAAATTTAATTTACAATATATTCGATTTCCATAATGCTGGGCATCACAAAACTATACTTCCTACATTTTTACGCATGAAAAGAATTATTTTAACTTAATTTGTTGCTACGTAACACCCGCGAAAAGTACCCTCTGCAGAAACTTGTAATACTGGTGTAAGGAACATGATCCTATGTCATGCATAGCTCTCACTCGATGGACTTACTGCATTTCGTTGCGGATAAACACTAACCGAGGAGGAAAATATGTCACTGTACGTAACACATAGCACCACTAATTTCAGAAAAAAACAGCCGTGTCCTATTTTGTAACGCCGTCCCATATTCCTACCAATTTCCTCTACTACTTGTGCTGTGTGTTTTTCCTCTAGTGGTAGGTATAGGTTTAGGTTCTGGAAACGATGGAAAATTTCGGAGGTGCACATAAATCTACTGTAAGCCTATCGTATAATGTACTGTGTGTGGCAGACAGTCTCCTGGTCGGATTTACTATGAAATACTGGTGCCTATTTTATAAACAGACTAATAGGCCTAATATTACGTAATATTATTGGACTCACAGAAGTAATTGTACTTGACTGAATTTTGTTTCATAAACATTATACACAACTTGTAAAATAAACAGCCGAATCAATAAATACTCAAGTTCCGAAAGGACAAACATGGTGTAGTCTAGTTGAAAAATGTTTGAAAGTATATTGTTTGTAGTCAACATTAAGAAACTATTTGAGGTTATAACTGAAGAAACACACTGAAGTAGGATGCACATATTGGTCCTTTAGACGTTGTTTATGATATTCTGTTATCGAAAAACATATGTTATACATCTTAATGAAGATTCTCCACGAGCGTTGGCTATTTTTACAGTAATAATCAAACAGGAAGCGAACATCTTCTTCTGTTTCGTAACAGTAATACAAACTGTATTTCACTACAATATAATAATTAACTGAGACTCTGTAATACGGCGGGTTGTGTTAAGCTGTACGTTATGTCGTCGCTTAAGAACCAATACCGCGTAACTGACAAAATGTAAATTTTACAGGAGAAGGAAAAAACCGAATAAAAACCATAAAAATAACGCAATAGTCTTGAAAAGTGGTGTATGGCTATGAAATAGCATAACTAATTTGTAACTAAGTGAAAATGGATGATCATGGCCGTAGACATTTGGCCATGTCACTTACGCGGTATTGTAACTCTGCCGTTGACAACATTTTGTTAGTTACGCGGTATTGTGAGGCAACTTTAGCAGCTTCAGGACACATGCTGACAAGCGTTTTCTTTGCGTGAAAACTGCCTTCTGGAAATATTATTCGTGCTCTTGTATATGTCAATGTGTTATCTGAATTGTTGTCCTACCATCTGACTTGAGGTCAAGGTCGGTAGGCTGTAGCTTGAATCAGCACTAGATTACGTTCCAGACAATGATTGCTGCATTCTTAGTCAATCAAATGCTGAAACTATGGGAAAGGATAAAGAAGACACAGTTCAATGTTTATTGTAATAATAATAATAATAATAATAATAATAATAATAATAATAATAATAATAGAGACCGATGGCGGGCTTATGTGAGGGCGGCAATGAACCTTCGTGTTCCTTAAAAGCCATTTGTAAGTAAATAATAACAATAATAATAATAATAATAATAATAATAATAATAATAATAATAATGACAATCTGATACCAGGTGCTTTATTTTCACACTACGTAAATGAATAGATAAGTAGAATTGTTGCTAAATCGTTGCTGACAAATATAATTTTATAATAAAATAATTAATAATAATAATAATAATAATAATAATAATAATAATAATTATTATTATTATTATTATTATTATTATTATTATTGACAATGGACTTGACTGACTTGCGAATAATGAAAAGAAAATCATATAAAAATATAATAATGATGATAATTTTTTAGGCACAATATTCGTTAAACACAATAACGAAATAATTATAGGCCTATGATGAAATCACAAAAACTAATCCTTGAGTAACCCTAGTGTGGAATACTATCATAAAAACTATGGCACAATCGGTTCTATATACAGTAATGTGACGGTAATTTAGGCAGGCTACTAATGATCTTTTTTTTCTGTGCTTTTGCACGAGAACATGACTTTTTTTTTTACTGATGGGACGCCATCAGTACTATTAGCTAATCAATATTGCACAGTTCATTCTTTAATTCCCAATGTACACACAAACATCTTTTTGCAAACCTGAATTTTTTTCTCATCAACTTTTAGGTTGTAGACAAATGTTCTCTTTCTTCTCGATTCAGAATTTGTACTGTCAGATCTTTTCGTAGATTTGATACGTAAACGGTCCTCTGTTCCCAAGTCATAGATTTCCAGAATGCCTGAAAGATGTCTTCTCTCATTAGAAATTAAATTACAGCCCATTACTTTCGAATTTTGGCACATTTTATAACTACACTCTGGCCCCAAATTCCTTGCATCTCTTTCCGTATCATGTGTTACTTTGCCATCTTTCGATCTCTTGTAGCTAAGATAAGCTTCCTCTTCCATTCTAAGTTTTCTATTTTTCATTTTCTTCCACTTACCCTTTTGTGGCTTTGAACTTCTTTTTCTTTTCTGTCAAATTTCAATGAAACGCTTGTAGATTCTTCTCTTTATCTTTTTCTGACGAATGTAAAGATGTAGAATAAGTAGCACTCACAAATTCTTCGAGGTCGTCTACATATGAAGACGCTTCCGAAATTTGGTGTAGATCCTTCATTGACATGGTATTGTCTTCAGTTTCTGTCCTATCCTAATTCTAGCTGTATTATTTTAAATAGCGTTGCTTTAAATCATACCAGACTGCATAATACGATCATAGCATTACCGGTAACACTGGACGGATAATCCCTGTTCTGCAGCAGCCCATTTCCAGAAGGACGGTTTTCTTTTGCATTTGAATTATCAGGCAGTACACCTACGAATAAGATGAGATTACTAGTGTTAATAAATGTGATATAAATGGCTTAAAAAATGTGTAGTAAATATTATCATCAATTTAGATCTTCCTCCTACCGGAGGAAATGGAAGGAACCAAGCTCAGCACCACTAAATGTAGCGCAAATTATTTTAGCGGCCCCATTCATGATTATTTATATTAAGTACTTAAATTAAGTTTGCTGTTATGATTCCGTAACTGAAGAAAAATAAACGTTTAATAACTGTGATACTTCTTATCCCATACCTTTGTTAATGTTCACAGAAGTTTCTCCCGTCTTGAATGCAGAACATAGCACAGATAGGATTTCGTTCTCGCTAAACTGACTGTCGTCTGATTCATTGTCCATTTCTTTTTCTTGTATCTGTAGGCCTATATAATAATAAAATATTAAATGTACTATATTTCAGTGAATGAGCTTGGAGATTCTGCGGCAATTCAGCTCAACTAACATTCAATTGACATTAGTGAAATAATTCTATTATATTTATCTATTAAATAATTGAAACTGAACACTTCTTTAATCTTCTCAGAATATTACACACTGTTGACACAATTTTACAAGACAGTAACGAGAACCAGCTTCCGTACTGAGGGCGCGCAGGGAGTAGACATAATATCTGTTGTCAGATACGCGGTATTTCCTACAGACTTCTCGTGACTTCAGATACGCGGTATTGTACCCCCCTCCTTCGCACGCAGGCCATTCATGCAATCAAATTCCCGCGCTTGTCAATGCATGCAGATGACAGTGGAGGTACCATCTGTGCAAAAAAACAGTTTTGACCAAAAATGTCAGTTACGCGGTATTGGTTCTTAAGCGACGATGTTTAACTTAGGTTAGTATAATCTATATATTAACCATATTTATAATACCGACCTAAATTAATTAATTATCTAAATATAGTAATTAACACTTGATGCAATAACAATTTCCTTTTTTTTTTTTTTGTTTGTTTTAGGCCTATATCAGAAAAAGTGATAGTGTTCCATGACAATTGAAAAATAAACACGTAGATATAGAATAAATAATCTGCTATTAAACTAATTTAATTAATAAATTAATTTTCAAAACATATTATATAACTCTAGGTACAATAAGGTCTATGCATTTGCTTATATTATATTATATATACCGGATGTTTCAAACCACCCGTATCAGGCGTATTTCCGTAACAAACCGGAAGTTGGGGTTCCTGCGGTAAACTTCGAAATTTCAAATGAGAACACAGGTCACTGAAGGTGTATTTGAAACTACTTTTGAAAAGAAACAACTTTTATTGAAACTTTTTTCTAACTTTTATTGTTTACTCACAAAGCAACAAAAATTGTATCTTCTGAGAAATACTGTATGTTGTTTATGTACGTACTGCACCAGTAGGAGATACAGCATAATTGTAAATAATGGATGTCTTGAAACCAAGTCACTTTCCACTGTCTTTTATTTTGCATAGCAACAGTGAATTTTGTTTATTCGTCCATTTGACGTCGTCTCCCTTTCTGTTTGCTATTTGGAAAATACGATTCACAAAGGAAGAAGCATTCGACATATTGATGATGCTTTGAGAATGCCATCGGAATTGCAGAGAAGCAGCACATGTTTACGCAGAGAGATATCCATTATGCGAGCCCATCATTCGTACAATGTTTTGCAGCGTCTCAAGCGGCGAGATGCAACCGAAACACAACAAGGGTGAGCTTATCAGACGACCTGTGAGGAATGAAAAAGAAGCTGCCGATGTCCTCACTGCGGCAATAGTTAATCCTATGACTCCACAAGAAGGACTGCCCGTGACTCAGGATTGCACCATAGTACAGTGTTTAGAATTCTCAAAGACAACAAATTTCATCCATTCCATATTTATCTCCATCAGGAGCTTGAGGGACATGACTTCCAGACACGTGTTGATTTATACTACTGGTCTCTAAACACGGATCGTGATTTCCAGCTCAGAATTATTGGATGATGAGGCAACTTTCAAAAGTAATGGCCAGGTGAATCTCTATAATGTCCATTACTGGTCTCCGGATAATCACACTGGCTACGTGAAGTGGATTACCAGTAGGGCCTACGTGTGGAGCCTCAACACATGATGTGGCTTCCTCGAACACTGAGTCATAGGACCATACTTTTATTTTTTGAGAACAACTTTTACGGTAGAATGTACGCACGCTTCCTCCGAAATATTTTGCACCAGTTGCTTCATGATGTTCCCCTTGCGCTTCGGTTAATGATGTGGCTTCAGAAGGACGGCTGTATGGCTCACTTTTCACGTAGTCTCAACGAGTTATTAACCAGATATTACTTCTACGGTGGATTGGACGAATAGGATGAGTAGCTTGGCTGGCCTGATCTCCTGACTTCGCTCCAAATGAATTCTTCTTGTAGGGGAGAATTAAAGATATGGTTTACCAGGTACGTACAACTAGAGAAGACATTAAACTAAGAATAGAGAAGCTTGTGGATCTCTCAGGTGTGCTGAAGTGCTCCGTGCAATCACAGATGTTAGTAGGAGATCCAAATTTATTTAGCACAGGGGGTGGACATTTTGAACAATTACTATGAAGAGTGTATGTACAGTTCCCCGTAAAAGGAATGAGACGGCTCTTGGTCGTCGAAAGTTAAATTTCTACAGGCGGTTCACGCGATATCAACGTAGCCAGGAAGACATCTGGTCGTGCATGCGTAGGCCCATTTTCATCCTACTCCAAAGTGCTCACCAGTGCAAAATATTAACAGTTGTCTACTATAAAGACCATGACAATGACAAGTAAAACAATAAAGAACATTGCAATGGCAACAAGCATCATGTTAAGGAACATGGAAAAAACAAGGACCGCTCTAACGCCTACGATAAAAAAACCGCCATAAGGATCACGCCATGGATCATGATAAGCATCACGACAATGATCACAACAAGGACCACGACATGGAAAATGATAAGTACCACGATAAGGATCACGTCAAGGACCACGAAAGGACTATAATAAGAACCAGAAAAGAACCATGAAAGGACTACGAAAGAATCATGAAATGATCACGTTAAGGACTGCGCCAAAGTTAACATTGACAACAACAAGGACAAAGAAAGGCAAGGACCATGATAAGGATGACGATATGTGCTACGAAAGCACTTTGATAGGGATCACCATAAGGACCATGAATATGATCACAAGGAGGACTATGATAGAGATCACAAGGCCAACGATTGCGTTAAGAACTATGAGAATGACAAGGGCCAAAAGAAGAACAAAGATAAGGACCACGATGAGAATCATGACATGGGCCACGAGAAGCACCACGAGAATGATCATGAAAAGGACGACGATATTGGGACACGATAAGGATCCTAAGGAACAGAATTTCGATAAGAACTATGAGATTGACAAGGACCACATAGGAACACGACAATAAGAAAGACAGGAATCACAATAAATAACCGAACATGGGCCAGGACAAGCACCACGAGAATGATTACGACATGGGCCACGATAACGATCATGACAAGAGCTATGATAGGGACCAAGACCAAGATAAGAACAATGACAAAGACAACAAATATCTAATAAGGACTATGACAAATGCATCAAGGAAGATGATAAGGAATATTACAATCCCAAGAAGGACCACGATAAAGACAACAAAGATCACGATAAGGGACATGTCAAAGACAACAAGGACCACGACAAAAAATAAGGATCACGATAAGGATCATGGCAAGGATAATAAGGACCGATATAAGAGACGCGACATGGACAAAGACAATGCTGCGATTGTAATTACGAAATGGACCACGATAAGGACAAAGTTCACGATAAGATTCATGACATGAACCACGATAAGGACCAAGAGCACTATAATCATAACAAACACAACAAATACCACGTTGAGTATCATGATAATAACAACAAGAACTATAAGGGGTATGGATAATGATAAGGACCACAACAAGGACCATGAAAGAAATATGAAAAAGACAACAGTGACCACGATAAGGACTATGATAAAGGCAACAAGGATCATTATAAGATATACGGCAACGATTACTATAGGGACGACATGGAACATGATAAGAATCACAAGTACCAAGACACGGACCATGACAAGGATCACGTCGTGATACTTAAAACTATCGTGGTTCTTGTCGTTGACCTTGTCGTAGTCCTTATCGTGGTCTTTGTTATCTTTATAAGGGCACTCATGCTGATCCTTGTTATCTTTGTCGTAGTCTTCCTGTGATCCTTGCCTTTGTCATGTCCTTATCGCGACGATTGTTGTCTTTATTGCGGTCCTTATTATGGTCCTTATTTTCTTTGTCAGGGTCTTTATCGTGGTCTTGTTCATTATCGTAATCCTTATCGTTGCTCTTTTCGTTGGCCTTATCGTGATCTTTGTTGTGGTGCTTGTCTCAGCTCATGTTGTGATCCTTGTCGTCGTCCTCGTCTTTGTCCTTGTCGTGGTCATTGCTGTATTTATTATGCTCTTACTATTATCATTTCAAATAATGTTTTTCCCCTTTGGCAAGCGAATATTGTTTCTCACGGTAAATAATGTCGTCCTCAAAGCAGGGTCTTAAAATGCTGTACGGCAGCCTGACGATCACAGATTTACTCAGAATATTTTCTATCGAGCGCCATGTAACTAATTTTGAGGCGAACTGTACTATAGTAGAAGAGGCAAGACCTGTCCTGTGACCTTTCATTTTCCATGGCTATATCAACTATGAGTATAGAAGGAGGAGATAAAGGAAATTTCGTGTCGTACAATATTAACCATCATGGAACGAACTTTCTTTCTCATAGCGCATTCTTTCCCCTGTCACACAGCTTATATGCCATATCTCGTCTTCTCATCTATATAGTAGTACAAACATTTGTATAATTATTGTAAGCTTT
This sequence comes from Periplaneta americana, assembly GCF_040183065.1. Lineage (NCBI taxonomy): Eukaryota > Metazoa > Arthropoda > Insecta > Blattodea > Blattidae > Periplaneta > Periplaneta americana. The sequence goes on along the minus strand of NC_091117.1, from coordinate 118,283,595 downwards.
CAAAATTGTGACTTATTGCGCAACTTAAAACTTGAATGCTAATGTAAGATCTATAGAATACAATAAACGAAATGAAAAATAAATTATTGATTTAAAGCCTTCTAGAGAAGGAGAAATCAGCACTTTCACTCGCATGTTTCCCCTCTTGGGACGTCTTCCTACATTGCCCGAGCTGTAATGTTCTTTGTATATTGAATGGGAACCTGCCTACAGTGAGACTAGAAACTTGATAAATATCTGTCTCTCCATCTTATCTCGGTGGCTGATAGGTTAATATTTAAATGTAATTATATAAAATCAATTTTTAATGCTTGTTGTTAAAGCATTTTACAATTTACAATTTCATTGAAATTGTTAGTTTTTAATATATATGCATTTACACTGTATATATACTTCTATGTATGCATCTATGTATAATATGTACATAAATGGTGTAATTGCATTCATTAGATTAACGTTTATAATATTATAATTTGTAATTTTATATTGTCTGGTCGACCTGGTTGGCGAGTTGGTATAGCGCTGGCCTTCTATGCCCAAGGTTGCGGGTTCGATCCCGGGCCAGGTCGATGGCATTTAAGTGTGCTTAAATGCGACAGGCTCATGTCAGTAGATTTTCTGGCATGTAAAAGAACTCCTGCGGGACAAAATTCCGGCACATCCGGCGACGCTGATATAACCTCTGCAGTTGCGAGCGTCGTTAAATAAAACATAACATTTATATTGTCTGTGATCATTAACCCTTAATCTCAAGACTTTATAAATATATTTCAGCGTTATTTAGATAAAAAACCGTTGGCGTAGACTGAGGATCGAATCCGCTCTCTTCTGCGTAATACGCCGAAGACTTGGAGTCTAAGCTATTGAGACGCTGACAGTTCTGATTTCTGAGCGAAGTATCGTTGTAGTCATGAACGTTCAAATGTCGATTTAACTACACGATTTATGTATATACATATTTATCTATTATTTACGTCATATTACAAATTTATTGCAGTTTTTGAAGTGAATTTCGGAACGATGCTAACAAAAAATCAAATAGTCGCAATTTAAGTAACTCAAATATTCGTTATCTTGTGTATCATTGCTCTGGTCTCCGATCATGCGCAGTGTCTTACATCTGAGACTTAAGAATATTCCATCGTCTCATTCGTTTTTTGGGGAACTGTACATAGTGTAAAGAGCTGTCAGACATTTACTGCTTTCAAGTCAGAAATACTTTGAGTTTTCTTGAAATAATAATTTTGTAGAATATTTATTTTTAATAAATATCAATTTTTCTTTACTATGTTAATCATTATTTGATCCCAATAGTCTTATTTAACATTAAGTTGTAGTTATTTGACCCTTACAAACTAAAACTAAAACTGACACTACACACACCTACATTTTGATTTTACTAATAACAATAACAATAACAATAATAATAATAATATATGATATTATTCGGTTGAGAAGCTTTTGTCATCTAGTCTGCTTTCAAAAAAACTGAAAGCTAAAATTTATAAAACAGTTATATTAGCAGTTGCTTTAAATGGTTGTGAAACTTGAATTCTCATTTTAAAAGAGGAACAGGGGTTAAGAGTGTTTGAGAATAAGGTTCTTAGGAAAATATTTGGGGCTGAGAGAGATGAAGTTGCAGGAAAATGGAGAAAGTTACAAAACGCATAACTGCACGCATTGTATTCTTCACCTAACGTAATTAGGAACATTAAATCCATACGCTTGAGATGAGCAGGGCATTTAGCACGTATGCGCGAATCCAGAAATGCATATAGAGTGTTAATTGGGAGACCTGAGGGAAAATACCTCTGGGGAGACCGAGACGTAGATGGGTGGATAATATTAAAATTGATTTAAGGGCAGTGGGATATGATGGTAGGGAATGGATTAATCTTGTTCAGGATAGGAACCGATGCGATTCCGGGCTTATGTGAGGACGGCAATGAACCTCCAAGTTCTCTAAGAGCCAATTGTAAGTATTATTAATAATAATAATATAATAATAATAATAATAATAATAATAATAATAATAATAATAATAATTTTATTACTATTATTATTCCATCGCCTTCTGCATTGGTATTAGATCTATTTATAGTCTATTTGGAATCCACTGGTTGTACTGGTTTGTAGTGAAAGAGAAGGCCATATGTCCTTAACTCTGTCAGTACCAATAAAAATGAAATAAATAAACAAGTAATATAAATTGAAGGAAATGTCATCCTAATATCAATCTTTATCAGTAAAATGCATTTTCAACGCTCTTTAAGATCTAATTTTGAATCATGAATAAATCGTCACCTGCAGCACAAACAAGACGTAAATGTTCCCTGATAGTAACTGTGTCACGCGCCAAATATGACGTCACGCTAATACAGTTTATGAACAACTAACCTTATCTCCATACGCCCTGAGAAAGAATATGGTCCCTAGTCATACCTATAGTCGCGTCGCTCTTATTTCCGGCTGCCAATCATGTCACAGGTCGGCTAAATTTAAACATGTGATAATAATAATAATAATAATAATAATAATAATAATAATAATAATAATAATAATAATAATAATTTTTATTTATTCTGGCGAAGTTAAGGCCATCAGGCCTTCTCTTGTGTTTTGCCAGAAACAAAAGAAGCTGATACAATTTTCAGTAATACGAGTACGTCTTGTCATTCGCTTCTGATGAGAGTTATGCACTTCCAAAGCCTCTATAAATACTGAATATAATCGTCTGCCATTGGCGTTCGCAGAAAGCACACGAGGATACTTTTTGCCGGATCGTTAAATATTATCATGTCATAGCTTCTATGAGAGTCAATCAATTGCGCTGTAACCTTTAGGATTCATATATAAATGTCTAAGGAAAGTATAGAGAGAAATTTTAAATCAAAATCTTTTTTGAATAGTGAGAAAAAAATTATTAACTTCGAAGTGAGCCGTCCAAAATAGACATTGACATGAAAATATATATATATATATATATATATATATATATATATATATATTATTATTATTATTATTATTATTATTATTATTATTATTATTATTATTATTATTATTATTTTTCTCGTTATATAGGGAGTCAAAGCGAAAGAAATGTTTAGAAGGAATTCAAAATCTATACTGGTTTGCGAGTTACGGCAAGTTAATGAATTCCCCCCCTCCCTCCGGTGGACTTTCGTATCTAGAGTGATAACTTTTGTGTGTTAGAACTGCGGATTCTCATAGAAATTATCGCTCTGTTTTCAAATTTGTTTCCGAAATATTTTCAGTGCTTAAGGTTTTCGAGTTAACCGTGACTTTTGAAACGTAGTTAAAATATTTCTAGTACATAAATAACAACTACGCTGATTAAACATTAGAATATCATACTTTGAACTTGAGAAAAAGAAAAGAATGTCATAATAGTCTTTAAATGAATTATGCGTATTTCTGTCACTATTATTATTATTATTATTATTATTATTATTATTATTATTATTATTATTATTATTATTATTATTATTATTATTATTATTAATATCATCATTATTATGATTATTTCATGAAATGAATCTATCTTGTTTCACTTTCCTGCCCTAGCATAAGAGCTAATCCTCTCCAAACCGATCAAGATTTGACATTCCTATCTCAGACTTTCTTTTTTAACTTTTTCGGATACGTTTAATACTTTACTGAGTCTTGGGCTCAGATGAAAGGTAAAAATATATTTATTAATATGCAATAAAAATATGGGAAAATGAACGCATTTATTCAGCAGCGTTAAGTACTTGTCGCCTTCTCTTCCATTCAGCCACCAGGTCTACAAAAAATATAATAATAATAACAATATTAATAATAATAATAATAATAATAATAATAATAATAGTGACAGTAATACCCATAATGTCATGCTAGTGTTTAATTACCTTAGATCTTATTTATATACCATAAAGATTTTAATTACATTTCAGAACTCACAATTAACTCGAAAACCTTAAGGAATGAAAATATTTTGAAAACAAATTTGAAATCAGAGCCAGGATATCTATGAAAATCAGTAGTTCTAACAGACTAAGTTGCCGTAACTCGCAAACCAGTAAAGATTTTGAGTAGCAAACACTTTTAAAAGTAATTTTCATTATTTCTAAACAGTTCTCTCGCTTTGAACCCCTATCTAAGGAGAAACATTAAAAAAAGTTTGTCGCTTATCATGTCAATGTCTATTTTGGACATCTCCCTTCAAAGTTACGCATTTTTTGTCACTTTCCAAAAAAGATTTCGATTTAGAATTTTTTCTGTGCTTTCGTTAGACATTTATCTATATATTCTAAAAATTAAACTGCGTTTGATTTATTATCATAGGAGCTACGACATGATAATGTTTAACGGTACGGCAAACAGATTATTATCATTATCATCATTATTATGATTATTTCATGAAATGAATCTATCTTGTTTCACTTTCCTGCCCTAGCATAAGAGCTAATCCTCTCCAAACCGATCAAGATTTGACATTCCTATCTCAGACTTTCTTTTTTAACTTTTTCGGATACGTTTAATACTTTACTGAGTCTTGGGCTCAGATATACCTATCTAGATTTTATAGAGTCTTCACATCCTAAGGCGTAAGCAAAGAGGAGGAGTCACGCCAGAAATAATAGCGACGTGACTATACCATTACAACATTTTACTACTACAACTATAAGAACTACAATTAGCAATACTACTAGGCTACAATTGTAACTATTTTACTTCTGCAAATATACTACAACTACTTTTACTGCAATTATAACTACAACTTCAACTGCATCTAGGTACAATAGCAACAGCAGATGCTACTACTGCTGCTGCTGCCCTTGCTGCTCCTACTCCTATTACCATTACCACTATTACTATCACTATAACAACAACTACTTTAATAACTATCACTACTAAAACATTAAACATTAGCGCTACTGTGATTATTTACACTAGGTCTGGCAGAAATATGTTAATAATGACATACAGCAGCTGACCAAAGGGAAGTATAAATCATCACAAATATAATAAAAATAAATTAATCCAATAATACATCAATATTCACGGTCTTCTGTTAGGAACGCAACCGGCCCTTCAGCCCTACACGACCTATGCATGTTATAGCACTGGTATTTTCATCGGTAACAGCCAAGTCACGTTCGTAACAGAATAGTTGGTATTTCATTTACCACTAAAATCAATTTAAGATCTCAGCCATATAAGATATGTGTATAGAGCAATTCGACAATAGGCAACGGATTTAGATTAAATACATAAATATTTACAAATATGACCTGAAATTAATAATAAAGTTTAGGCCTACTAAATAGTTTTGAGTCTACAAACTTATCAAACAAGGTAAAAGTTAAAAAAACCATTACATTGTTATCCATATAGAGTGGACTTGACTAACGGTTTCAACCATCTAAAGGTCATCTTCAGGTAAATGTTGATTACATGAATGCATTTAAACATAAAAGTCATTAAAAAGGATTTTACGATACTGCAATATGAAATTATGTTAGTAGTTAAAGGTACTGGTTAATACAATATTGACATAGGGATTAAAGAGTCAAGTTGAAATGAAAACCTGGAAAATTCATATCATCGTTTTTTTTATATTAATGAGATAAATTACTAGGGGAATTTCAGGATTGCAAACAACTCATCAGGCAGCGTTGGAAATCTTAGACGAAAAGTGAAGAATAAAGTTCTGATTTTTTGACAAGAAGAGTAATTTTACTCGAAGACCATGCTCGAGCTCCCACTACCCGTTCAACAACGGACGAGTTGCAAAGGTTTCGCTTAGAAATAGGCTACATCCTCCTTACAGATTAGACTTATCTCCATGTGATTTACGGACTCGTATCTTTGGACTTTTTTATATTTGAAGAAAAACCTGAACGGAACCATATTTCCATCGGACGAAGGATGCAAAATGCTGTTAGACATTGGTTCACCTCCAGGCCACGGTGAGTCTATGAAGCCAGTATCCGTTATCTTGTGTCACTTTTATTTCAATTAGCATTGGCCGGGTTTCATTTGAACGATCTAATGTATGTCAACATACCAACTTTACAATCTACTGTCTAACCTTATGAGTAGGGAAAGGGATTTGGAGTATTATAAAGAATGGTGAAACGTAGTATAGATATTCGTAGATCAGTGACTGTCAAGCGAGCTGCGTCACAGAGCATGGACGAGTACAGTTCACTTCATACAAACTTACACGCAACGTGCTGTAAACGTATTTCAGAATAAACATATGGAATAGTTTAATGACATATAGTGGCCTACATACATAATCTGCATTTCACTTTGAACTACATGTGTTTTTCTTGGCAACGCACAAGACACCAATAAACAACATTACAAATATACATAATTAAATATCAATCTCTGCGTCCTCGCGTGTCAGTGGAAATATTGATGGCTGATAGACAGTTGTCTTCTGTACGGAACTCGCCTCTGAATATGTATGTTTTTCTGTCAGGAGCGTGCTAAATTAAAACCTTTATTTACAATATCATGAAATATGATAATATGTACACAACATACACTACAGTATTTAGAATTTTCAATTAATGTTATGTTTTGGTGATGAAACAATTATTCCTGCTGTGCCTTGTTATAATAAATTGTAAATATCATTTTCAAATTTTCTAAACACAACTTTGCTCTTTTGCAAGGAAGGACATTTTTTGACATGGAAAAACTCCGCTCTACATCTGGAGAGACAATTGGAGAGTGCTTGAAACAAAATACGTCAATTAAATTCACATGTTGAATGACGTCATTGGGACACGTATTTGTTAGTGCATCTGAAATCCGACTGAGAATACTGTACCTATCATTTTTAATCAAAACTGTTCATTTTTTCACCAACACGTTTTCCTACTTCACCTTCTACTGGGTGTTCAGTTCAAAATGTGTCATGGCTCGCTGTATGCCGTCATGTGGCTAGCCGATGAGCCTAGAGAATTCAATCTTCCTACACTTCCGCAGAAGTGTATAACCTAAGAGGCAGAGAAGTTGCCTAGCAAGTAGGCGTTCATTCTGAAGAGTACGTACCGATACGTACGGTAACGCCGGTAGTGGCAGGAATGTGAACTGTTTGGAAATATATACTGTCGGGATATGGGGAGAGGGTTAAGACGATTACTTACGTATTTGTTGACATTAACTTCGACGGTCAACATGGACACAGAGCATTTGATTTGTGTTGTGGAATGTTACCGTACGCAACCGATGATAACAAATACCCTGCGTACGACTTTCCGGCGCAAAACACAGTTCGAAAGAGGTTATGGTAGCACACAGACCGTACAGACCGCCATCTGTTGCTACGACGTTCAAGTTATACCGTACACATTCTCAAGTTCAGATTGAAGAACGGCTTAAATAATAGGCAACTTCTCTAACATATAAGCTGAAACTCGCTTCAAATGGTGACCCAACAACAGTGACGTCATGACACACTTTGAAATGAACACCCAGTACTGCACTCAGTTTATTTACAATAGTACTCATAATATTTATTTGCTCAACTTGTTCTACTCCTGACTGTACTAGTCGAATAATGGCATCCGGTAAATATAAAAAATTGACTTAATATCCGTGATTTCTTTTTTGATTGTTCTATCATTTAGCAATTCCTGGCATATTTGAATCGCAGCCGCGTCATCAAGATCGAAAGACTGGACCACTTTCTTCACAGATTGGAGGTGATTTGCGTGATAATAATTATTGCAAGCTTCTAACCATGACCCCCATCTCTTAAGAACTGGACATGGGGGAAGCGATAATTTAGGGAATTGTTTCCTGAATTTTGATACTCGATCTTAGCTTTTACAAATATAGTCTTTCAATTGTGTATTGTTAGTTGGTTTCACTTTCGGCATTGTACATACACTTCACTACGCTGAACTGCAAACCTGCATGTTGAAGTTCTTATGAGACAACTGTCCCGTTCACTTGTTGTTGACGTGCAGAGATCTGCGAATATGTCATGGAGGGGAGGACTTGGTATAAAGTGTTGTAAACAAATGGCTGTGTAGATGCCAATACTAGCTTTTACTACTCCAAATTCCGTTCCCTACTTATGAGACAATATATTCTATTTAAGATAACATAAACACAATAATAATTCCGAAGCGTGAGTATGACACTATGGTGTACCTATACGTAATTAAAACTGAACGTGACATTAACGGAGGTCACGGATAATGCCCTAACCAAGATTTAATAGAGGTTCGCTAATTTCACGCAGCGTTAAATATAACCCTTGGTCATTATGCACTGTGCATCGTATTCAGTTAACGATACAAATATTTACAACATATTTTCCGTAATTATTCTCCACTCACCTATTATAAATTGATGACTGGGTCAAGCGTATCCTTTGTCAGATGTAGATAATAGAACATATACGTCACCATTTCAAAGCGACAATATCGTCATGTCCGGCTAAATCGATCATAAACGAGCCTGAAAATGCAACGTAAAATGTGCGGCACTTCATTGATGACAGGTCAGGTATTTGGTCGATGACTCTTCCCGAACAAAGTAACGGATAAATTGCTGCTCTAAGCTCGAGCCGGCAGAGAGGAGATGGAGTTCCGGCTTGCAGCTCTGTCTGCAGCCATTGAATCGCGTGAGGGGGCACAAACCAATGCCAAATAGAGATTTTATCGTGTGATTGCATTACACTCACTGACAGACACGATTGTCCACTTACAAAACCCTCAAATCATGCTCTTTTTCAAATAGTGTGACACGGTCGTAATACACAACGAATTAACAGCAAACATAAATCAATATATGGTTTGTTTTTACCTCATGCTTCGCAATGCATTACTCTCATATAGAAGTAACGAGTTGGAAATCATTGCAGGATATGTTCCATCCTTTTCTTAAGCTCTGTGGAACAGAAATAACCAAATGTTTCCCATTCACTTTTTCAGAGTAAAGCTTTTTTTTTTCCTTTTATGAGGTAAAGGGAAAGGTTTGTGATATTTCAAACAACTATTCTAAAGTTTTACGTAAATATAATATTTCATCCATATTACCAGGGAAGTGATTTTCATTTTACTTTGTCTCTATCATAATCATCATCATCATCATCATAATCATAATAATCATCATCATCATAATCATAATAATCATCATCATCATCATCATCATCATCATCATCATCATCATCATCATAATATCGCGGGTGTAGCGCAGACCAGCCTTCTACTGCGCTCTCGAGGTAAATTCAATTTTAAGCAAGAATGATGGAATTTTATATTTCGTAAGATGAGGGTAGTAGTGTACTTCACTGACATTACATTAATATTAATATGTTATTTTCCTTTGTACCTACTAACTTGTACAAATGTAGAAAGAAGGTTTTTTTTAAGTGACCAACAACGCAGGGATGTCGCTTTGAGAATTAATGAATGTAATTTAGTTATTTAGCATTCCAAAGCCACTACCACGACATTGTAATTTAGGAAGAAAGGACACTAGCAGATTTTTTTTTTGGTTGAAATTTTATTTATTTTTTTTCTTGTAAATTTTATTTTCAGAGTTCTCATCCATATAAACAAGTTTAGTTTAACTCAATAGTAATATAGCCTACAGTCCACACCTGTGGATTCGAATCCCGGTCGGGGCAAGTTACCAGGTTGAGGTTTTTTCCGGGGTTTTCTCTCAACCCAATACGAGCAAATGCTGGGTAACTTTCGGTACTGGACCCCGGACTCATTTCACTGGCATTATCACCTTCATTTCATTCGGACGCTAAATAACCTAGATGTTGATACAGCGTCATAAAATAAAATAAAATATAGCCTACAGGATATTTGGGATTTGAGTGCACAAATTTTATATAACGATAGATTACTGTACGGCGAATTAAATATTATAGGCTATAAAATGTTTGGCTAATTTAACGGTTAATGTTAAATGCAATATTTATTCATCTAACCTTCGCGCGATCCGGCAACAGTGTACGTTCGGCAGCCTTGTTTACAGATGGTCCCTCCACTGGGACACTGCACTGAAGTCAAATACAACGAAGTATGGATGCAATGTCTGCTTAGAATCGACTTCAATGACGGAATAAATGACATTGTTTATAAACATTACGGCGTTCTACTCGATTCAGAACAAAGTAACAAAATTACAGATGTACTAAAATACACGTTTCGTGTTAAATGCAATTACATCTCTATCAAATACGGAGGTACTTTATGAGTAGGGCCGTGACATTGGTATATTTGTATTAGATTGAAGGTGAACACACGACGGCGGACAGAATGTAGTCGACGTGTTTCAAATACAGGCAGCGGAAGCGAATTTGACACACGCCTAAGCAAGCACGTTCCGTGTTTTGTATATGATTATTACGTATTATAAAATCAAGACAATACAATCATTGTATATAACGATTAATCGGAAAGGTCTAAAATGTTGGTGAGGTTGAGAATAATTGATGTAAATCATACTTAAATTGTCACAAATGTGGTAAAACATAAGTCTGAGAAGATGTTTCATTGCAATATTTAGACTTTTGCATTACAGTTTTAGAATGCCGAAAACGTATATGGCGTACAATTTTGCTTTATTAATTTATTTATGACACTTATTGAGTACCTTACTTTTCTTGCATATTGCTTCCTGGTTTCGGTTCCTGCTGCAATAAACAACAATATTATTTTCAAAGTTTTAAATGAAAATGATCGCCAAGTGTCGGATAGTATAAACTTGTATGTGGAAAAACTGAGTTCAACATCGGCTGAAACCAAGGGCGCATATGTAAAATATTTCACATCATCCATTTCTATATCAAGTTGATAACAATTGCACTTGTCATCTGATAAAACTCTTGCAATTTTGCATAATGAATTGAAACAACGTTTCTCTGTGTTGTACTGTGTTCATTATCGGACACACCTTTTTGCTTATATCATCTTGCCATCATTCACATTTGAGATGTGATTATTTACTATAGAAATTTCCTCCACCAATTTCACACCAGTGTTTTCGAGACATTCGATTGCAGAGGGGATAAATCCAAAATTAGATGATATACGTATAATCACACTGTTTTTTAATATTTGGGTCATCAAGAAGAGTTTGGCCATTACTTATGGAAGCTGCATCGTTTCTGTCAAACATCTGTATGACTCCTTTTATCCTTATATACACAGATTGTATTGTCTTGATTTTGTAAGACCCAATAATCGTATACAAAACACGGAAAGTGCTTGCTTATGCGTGTGTCAAATTCGCTTCCGCTACCTGTACTTGAAACACGTCTGGCGTCTTATGTTCACCTTTAATCGACCTGAAACTAATATAAATACACCAATGTCATGGCCTTATTTATGAGTTTAACATGAGACTGATACGAGTTTACAGTAGATGTTGAAACTATCCACCGTTGGCATGCATGCAGGATTCACATCTTTTTAACCAATTCTAGTTCACGACTGCCGTCAACAGTTATTTATTCTGTTTAATCTCTCCCGCTGCAGCAAATACACGTGTCCGAAGAAGTTGAAGATCAGTGATTTCTTCACGATACATTATCTTCTTCATATCACTCCATAAATAGAATTCTAACGGATTAAGGTCGGATGATCTTACCGGCTAGTTTATTGGTCCAAATCGACCTATCCGCCGGTGACGAAACATACGGTTTAAATGCCTACAAACTTGTACACTTATGTGAGGAGGCGCTCCGTCGTGTAATATCCACATGTCAAATCTTTTTCGAAAGGCATGTCATCCAAAAGATAAGGCAAGAAGTTTCGCACAAAGCGCCTATACCTGGTTCCCGTCAACAGTGGAGGTAATATGAATTGTCGTATTAATTTGTTTCCTATAATTCCAGGCCAGACATTAAGCGAGGATTTGTCTTGAAATGGTGTTGTTTCATAGTATACGGATTTTCGTCAGCCCAAGTATGATTGTTATAGAAGTTAACAATGCCTTCACGTGTAAAACATGACTCATGAGCAGGCTTAGGATCCGGGACAATTTAGCAACCAATGTACGCACAACTTGACTATAGAGTTCCTTGAACATAGTAGACAGAGTTACCCAGCATTTGCTCATATTGGGTTGAGGGAAAACCCCGGAAAAATCCTCAAACAGGCAACTTTCCCCGGCCGGAATTCGAACCCGGACCACCTGGTTTTGCGGCCAGACGCGCTGACCGTTACTCCACAGGTGTGGACGCCTGCCAGTTTGAACGGCCAAATATTGTACTCCTATGCTTGCGATTCGTGCAAAGAATTTTGTTTGAGGACGTACCTTTTGCTGTCCGTGAGAAGATGTTGCTGCAGCACGATGACGGATCACCGCCTCACTTCAGTATAGATGTCAGCAACCATCTGGATGATACATTTCCTGGTCAATGGATTGGAAGGGAAGTCCCTATTCGTGCTAGGCCACCTGATATGAATACACTCCATTATTTCTGATGAGGATAACAAAAATTACATTTTTACAAGAACTTAGTAGTACATGAAATTGGTTGCCAGGATGTGATCAAATATTAGCGAGAGATATTTCAAAGGGTACGGCGGAATCTCGTACGCCTGTCTCAAAATGTTCAGTAAAGCATACAGTATTTCCTGGGTAAATTTTGCAGGCTTTTACTGATTCACTCTATATATGCCCACTAATATACACATACGTACATACGTGCATACATACATACATATTTACATACAGTCCACATCTGTGGAGTAACGGTCAGTGCGTCTGGCCGCGAAACCAGGTGGCCCGGGTTCGAATCTCGGTCGGGGCAAGTTACCTGGTTGAAATTTTTCCGGGGTTTTTCCTCAACCCAATACCAGCAAATGCTGGGTAACTTTCGGTGCTGGACCCCGGACTCATTTTACCGGCATTATTACCTTCATATCATTCAGACGCTAAATAACCTAGATGTTGATACAGCGTCGTAAAATAACCCAATAAAATAAAAAAATTGAATACATACATACACACATACATACATATATTAAATGTACATAGTGTCTATGCTTTACAATCACTACGCGGAGAATATTACTTTCCTTGTGCCTCTAATTGAAGACTATTTTAGTACATTTATTTTATGAATTGAACCTAATGCCATGGTTTGGGAAACAGAGTAAGAAGTGGCAGCTAACAGCGCAGCTCAGTTGGCTAAGGCTTGAGCTGATTAACTGGTTTGGTTTTTTCCGAGGTTTTCCCCAACTGTAAGGCGAAGGAGTGAGGTAATATATGGCGAATCTCGGCCTCAACTCGTCAAATACCATTTCGCTAACACCAATCCCATCGACGCTAAATAATTTAGTAGTTGATACAGTGTCGTTAAATAGCCAAGTAAGGAAAAAATTGACATATGTGGTCGCAGAACACTTGTGCTCTATTGCATGTAATGGTGCAAATTCTCTACCATTATGTTAGAAGTTTCTCAAGTCTATGTTGCGGAGCACGTTACGGTGGAGAATTGTTCTTCATAATAATAAATTAATAAATAAAATGCTATATTAAACTTTTGTCTATTTCTTTAAATATGTCAGCTAATATAGATTATTTCTTCTCACTGTCTTACAGTTCTACAATTTCTGTTTTCTTCATTTAGAATTATTAATCAAGAAAACTCAACACTTTATTCTGCTGCTCCAGAATGTAAGGTCGAATTTCCTTTGTGTTCTTATCACAAAGTATACTTATGTGTACGGACCCGTTCAGACCTCGTTAAGCCAGCCATGTTTTTATCACGAACTAATATTTCGACCTAACATCAAATAAGGGAATAGTAGGATTCCATACAGTTAGACTGATAAATTATTTGAACAGTTGTGTTATAATGAATGCATTGTATTAACAATTTCCTCACAAGAGACAGATTTATAATCCAGAGGGCAGATTCCATGCTGAGCCAACACTGCGTCTCTGCTCTTTTGTACATCACAACTGGCATTATTCCCTAAACAACATTAAAATCTGCTTTAAGCGAGCTCTTCTGTAGTTGAAGGATTTCTTTACCATCTCTGCACGATGGATCCGACTCTCGTTCCATCCCGGTAGAAGGTTCATTCTTGTGCCTTGGGCTGCTGGCATACGCGGGGATCGATCGAACAACAACCACCGAGATAGAGAAAATTAACCCGATGGTTGCTGATGTTCTGTCATAGCTGCGAGTGCAGCCAACTGTGCCAGATGCTCCGAAATGAAGACACGGCGACGCATGTGCTGTTATCGCAGTCCTTTGTGTTCACAGGAGTACAATATACGTATCTCGATTCCTGGAATTTGAACTAGACGTACAAAAATTTTGTGGACGCCAAATTCTCATCTATCGTTCACGCATCGTTTCAGCCGCGCAGACCTATCGGAGAATAAAAGAGAAGGAAGCGGTACGATCTGGACGAGCACTTGCATTTAGGCTGGGTTGGAAGGGAGAGAGATTCACAGGGATAGAGAAAGAGAATGTAAAATCGAGGGATGAGTAAAGAAAAGACAATGGAGACGAATATTTTTAATAGCGAAGAAGAAAGAAGAGAAATAACAGGAAAACAAAAAAGATAGAATGAACGTAATAAGAGAAAAAATCGAGGTAAAAAGATAAGTAGTAACGGAAGAAGAAGAAAGGTAAAAGATTAAGAAAAATTATAAACACAAAGATCAAGAAAAGGCAGGAAGAATAAATAGAAAATTAAAAAAAAATAAGTGAATAAAGTGACAGTGGGAGAGAAAAGTAAGTGAGGGAAGAAAGAGCAAGGAAAGAGAGCAACAGAAATAAAGCAGTGAAGGGAGCAGGAGTATGAAGGAGAGGAAAAACAAGAAAAGGGGGAGAGAAAGATGACCGAGAGAGCAAGTATAGAGACGACTGAAAATATGAAAATAACAGACAGCAGAGAGAATATAACTAGAAAAATGAGGCGAGAAAAAATCACAAAAACGATGAGAGACAGTTGATCAACAAACGAAATGAGAGAGAAAGTATTAAAAAAAGGAAGAAGAGAAAATTGTAGAAAAATGGATAGAAAGAAGGGCAAGGAAAGAGGAGCTAAACATGAAAGAGAACATGAAAAATATACAGAAGAGGGAGAAGATAAAAGAGAAAATGGAACAGGGACAAAAAGAGCAGAGGAAAAAGAGCAATGAAGAAGATGATACATGAAGTAAATAGAAAAGGCAGATGAGAACGAAAATATAAAAGATACTATACAGATAGACGAGAGGACGAAAGAGACGACAAGATAAAGTAGAGAAACAAGTGGACTAAATTGAGACACGAGTGGACGAAAGGGCGAGACGAGTGTACGAAAGAGATGGACAAGAACACGAAAGAGAGAGACAAGTGAACAAAAAATAGAGACACGTGGACGTAAGAGGGAGATAAATAGACTAAAGAGAGAGACGAGTAGACGAAAGAAAGACGAATGGATAATAGAGACGAGCAAACGAAAGAGACAATTGAACGAAAGGGTTAGACGAGTGGATGAAAGAGAGAGATGAATGTGCGAAATAGAGATACAAGTGGACAAAAGAGATGAGTGAACTAAATAGAAAGACGGGTGGACTAAATAGAAAGACAAGTGGACTATATAGAAAGACAAGTGGAATAAATAGAAAGATGAGTGGACTAAATAGAAAGACGGGTGGACTAAATAGAAAGACAAGTGGACTATATAGAAAGACAAGTGGACTAAATAGAAAGACAAGTGGACTATATAGAAAGACAAGTGGACTAAATAGAAAGACGAGTGGACTAAATAGAAAGACGGGTGGACTAAATAGAAAGACAAGTGGACTATATAGAAAGACAAGTGGACTAAATAGAAAGACGAGTGGACTAAATAGAAGGACGGGTGGACTAAATAAAAAGACAAGTGGACTATATAGGAAGACAAGTGGACTAAATAGAAAGACGAGTGGACTATATAGAAAGACAAGTGGACTAAATAGAAAGACGAGTGGACTAAGTAGAAAGACGGGTGAACGAAATAGAAAGACAAGTGGACTAGTATATAGAAAGACAAGTGGAATAAATAGAAAGACGAGTGGACCAAATAGAAAGACGGGTGGACTAAATAGAAAGACAAGTGGACTAAATAGAAAGACGAGTGGACGAAATAGGAAAACGAATGGACGAAAGAAAAAGACAAGAGAACTAAAGAGAAAGGCGAGAGCTAAAAAGAAAGACGAGAGGAAGATTAGGAAAAGAGAAGTGGACGAAATATAGAAAGCGAGAGAACGAAAGTGAAAGACAAGTGTAATAGAAATGAAAGGTTGTACGAGAGAACAAGAGAGATAGGAAAGAGATCAAAGAGAAAAACGAGATAAAAATACGACGGAGAGGGTAAAGGGAAAGATAACAGAGAATATGAGAGGAAAATGAGATGGAATTTGGTGAGAGAAAATCAATAGAAAAGAGAGAGGAAGAAAAAGTTGGGGAATAGGAAGTGCAAGCAAGATAAACAGAACAAGCGAAATTAAAGAAAGAACGAAAAGAAGAAAGAAATGAAGAGAGAAAGAAAGGAAGGAAGGAAGAAAGAAAAAGGAAAGAGAAATAAATTAAATAAAGTTCTCTCCTTTTTCTCTCTTATAGTATTGAATTTGGACACCTCTGCCCCGTATTACTTATTTGTTCGATTCCACAGTCTTTGTCGCTGTCATAACTTAAATACTCGGTCACAACACAATAACACACTAGAAATTCCAATTCACACATCATCTTTGTATTTCTTATCTTTCACTCTTCCTACTTCTCGTCTGTGGAATCATCTGACTCCTGAAGTCAAGGGCTGCCGAACTTCGATTTCTTTTAAATATAAATTAGAAGAATGTCTCATAATTGCCAGACCTAATGTGTTACAAATATTTAATGCGACGTTTTCCACTTTGTTTATTTTTATGTTTTTGTTTCTTAATTTTATTGTGAACACTTACTGCAATAATTGTCTTTAAAATGTTATTATGTGAATAGTATTTTCTTTTAATTTAATGCTCATATGTTTACCGTAGTGTTCATTTTCATGTATTTTTATTCAAATCTCTGCCTATGACTTTATTATATAAATCGTGTTTATTTATCACTTAACACCAATATGTATTCCTATATCTAGTTAGGAGGCCGGAGAGAAAAAGACCTTTGGGGAGGCCGAGACGTAGATAGAAAGATAATATTAAGGAGGTGGGATATGATGATAGAGACTGGATTAATCTTGCTCAGGATAGGGACAAATGGCGGGCTTTTTTGAGGGCGGCAATGAACCTCCGGGTTCCTCAAAATCCAGTAAGTAAGTAAGTAAGTAAGTAAGTAAGTAAGTAAGTAAGTAAGTAAGTAAGTAAGTAAGTAAGTATGTAAGTAAGTAAGTAAGTAAGTAAGTAAGTAAGTAAATAAGTAAGTAAGTGACTAAATAAGTAAGTAAGGAAGTAAGTACTCCTATATCTTATATATTATTATTATTATTATTACTATTATTATTATTATTATTATTATTATTATTATTATTATTATTATTATTATTATTATTATTATTATTATAGTGGTCAGACAGATTAATTGTTGCATATGATTGAAGTCTCGCATATTTTAGTGATTATAACTTTCTAGACTTTGTGTGACAATTTTGAAGACTTGAATTTGATATACTAATTCATTTTATGTCTAGTGCATAATATATTTGTATGGTTTTCTGTACAACGTAACAGTTTAAATCGCTGTATTTTAATATCGTGTTGGATCATCTGCACAGATGTTTATTCATTGAGTCAGTTACTGTGGTGCGTAATAATACTTTCCTATAAATTATATTTTCTACATATTTCATAAATATATATAGACCTAATTACTCATTAACATAATACATATATTTTTATTTTGTATTCTACATACACATAATGAACGATAATCCTTCTACTTCGACAGATAATCTGTCGCAACGACATTCAAGTGTTATATGTAATATATGTCACAAAATATTTCCAAAGACAGGTATAAATATTCATCTCGCTAGAAGTCACAATCATGCTAGAGATTTAACTTCTACATTCATTGAAGATTGTAACTACTCTTGACGGCATTTATCACATACGTGTCAAAATAAATTATTATCAGATGTATCTACTGATTTGGTTTCTAAAAATTTATCTAAATGCCATATTTGAGGAAAATTCTTCTAAAGTATTACTCGTCATATAGTTCGATCTATATGACGAGTAATACTTTAGAAGAATTTTCATAGAGACATGATATATAGGATGTTCTTTCATATATATTTATATGTAGAAATCTAAAAAGACGTTTCACTGTTACAGGTCATTTTTGAGACAGAATATTTTCAAGTTCCATTAAAGTTTAAATTTCATGTTCTCAGAAATTACAATTCAATTCAAGTTCCGGCATCAACATTACTGAGATATTCAAACAGAATAGTCTATGCTGCCTAAAATAGCTTCTGTGACATCGGAAATTAAATAACAGACAAACAAGGAATACTAACCAATGGACGAAATATGTGAAAGAGTTATATGATACAAAAAATCGCCCAGATGACTTAGCCATAGATGATGAAGAAACCGTATCCAAAGACGAAAAAAGGATTTTTTATTTTAAGCGAAGAAGGTGAATTAGCGCTTAAGGAAATGAAGAATGGGAAAGCAACAGGAATTGACGGAATCCCCATTGAATTGGTGAAATGTTTGGGCGAAGACAAGAACTAAATTGTATCATTATGCAACGAAATATGTGAGACAAGCGAATGGCCTGAAGGTTTTACGGAGACAGTGTTGATTCCAATACCGAAGGAAATAATGCCAAGAAATGTAAGGAGTTCAGGACTATCAGTCTAATATCGCACTCGGCGAAGATTCTCTTGCGAATACTGAATCGACGTTTATATTCTAAGTTGGAAGAAGAGCAGTTTGCTTCAGGAAGGGAAAAGATACTAGAGATGCAATTGGACTGCTACGAACAATCGGCGAAAGATTCCTAGAGAAGAATTAAGAAGTGTATATAGTATTTGTGGACTTAGAAAATTCTTTTGAATAAACTGATTGGGATCGAAAAGAAAATTGGCGTGCATTGGAAAGAGAGGAGGCTGTTCAGTAACATTTACGTGAAACAACGAGTTAAAGTCAGGATAGGTGAAGAAATGTCAGAAGGAAGTGAAATAGGGAGAGGAATATGAAAATGATGCCCTTCATCACCCACCCTGTTCAACATCTACTTGGAGAATTTAGTCAAAAACTGTATTCAGAACATGGGAGGAGTGACGTAGGAGGAAGAACAATAAAATGTATAAGATTTTCTGATGATACGATGTTGTTAGCAGAGATGATACTAAAGGATATGCTACTGAAGCTAAATGACAACTGTGAGCAGTATGGAATGAAGGTAAGTGCCAACAAGTCGAAGAGTATGGTCATAGGCAGAAAAGTAAAGAAGGTAAACTTGTGAATTGTAAAAGAGGCAGCAGAACAAGTGGACAGCTTCAAATACTTGGGGTGTACTATAAGCAGTAACATGAGCTGCTGCCAGGACGGCAAAAAAAAGGATAGCAATGGCCAAGGAAGCTTTTAATAGAAAAAGGAGTATCTTCTGCGGACTTCTGGAAAAAGAACTAAGAAAGAGATTAGTGAAGTACTTTATATGGAGTGTGGCAGTGTATGGGACAGAAACATGGACATTACGACGAAGTGAAGACAAACTAATAGAAACATTTGAAATGTGGCTATGGAGAAGAATGGAACGTGCGAAGTGGACAGACAGAATAAGAAATGAAGCTGTGTTGAAAAGAGTGGGTGAAGAAGGAATGATGCTGAGACTGTTCAGGAAGAGGAAAAGGAATTGGTTGGGTTACTGGCTCTGAAGAAACTGCTTACTGAAGGATGCATTGCAAGTAATGGTGAACGGGAGTTCGGGGTAGAAGAAAGTTTCAGATTATAAACGACATTAAGATATACGGATCATATGAAGAAACAAAGAGGAAGCTAAAAAATAGGAAAGATTGGAGAAAGTTGAGTTTGCAGTGAGAGACCTACCCTTGTGCAGAAATGAATGGTATCGTAAGAGATTAAATTCGTTTTCCGCTGAACTGAAAGAGAAGTACTGCAGTTTTCAACCGTGCCGTTACGACGACAACCAAATACAACAAAGTACACAATGTCGCCAACATATGGACATGGCGTTTGACTATGACGTTGTAACAAGATGAATTTTTTTTCTCTCTCCCTCCCTCGTTCTGAATGTTACTGAGAGGTAATGCCACTCTTAGTGACAAGTTTAAGTAATAGAGTTACCGAGGAGATCATAAATTAGTGTAAATGAGACTCATCGCACTGAGAGTGATAAGGTTTATTAATATTTTGAAATATATTCTCTTTAACGTCATGTTGTTCTGTAATAAATATTTTGAAATATACTGTCGTTAACATTACGTTCTTCTTCATTGATATTTTGAAGAAAAAAAATACTTTGAAGTTAGCATTATATATATATATATATATATATATATATATATATATATATATATATATATATATATATAACTATTTTGGGCAACTACTAAATATACATAGGCCAAATAGAAATGATCAGGACGAAATTCTAATACAAACTGCTGAGCCATTCATACCGGAACCCACACTTTCTGAAGTCGAAATTGCGATAGAAAATCTGAAAAATACAAGTCTCCAGGTATCGATCAAATTCCAGCAGAATTAATACAAGAGGGTGGAAGTGCATTATCTAGCGAAATCTATAAACTTGTACTTGCAATTTGGGAAAAGGAAATTGTACCAGAACAATGGAAGGAGTCCATAATCGTACCTATTTTTAAGAAGGGGGACAAGACTAACTGTAGTAACTTTCGAGGAATATCACTTTTGTTGACGTCGTACAAAATTTTGTCGAATATTCTTTTGAGAACATTAACTCCATATGTAGATGAAATTATTGGGGATCATCAGTGTGGATTTAGGCGTAATAGATCGACTATTGATCCGATTTTTTTGTATTTGACAGATAATGGAGAAAAAATGGGATTATAAGGGTACAGTACATCAGTTATTCATAGATTTCAAAAGGCGTATGACTCGGTTAAGAGAGAAGTTTTATATAATATTCTTATTGAATTTGATATTCCCAAGAGACTAGTTCGATTAATTAAAATGTGTCTTAGTGAAACGTAGAGCAGAGTCCGTATAGGGCAGTTTCTATCTGATGCTTTTCCAATTCACTGCGGGCTAAAGCAGGGAGATGCACTATCACCTTTACTTTTTTACTTCGCTCTAGAATATGCCATTAGGAAAGTTCAGGATAATAGACAGGGTTTGGAGTTGAATGGGTTACATCAGCTTCTTGTCTATGCGGATGAGGTGAATATGTTAGGAGAAAATCCACAAACGATTAGGGAAAACGCGGAAATTCTAGTTGAAGCAAGTAAAGCGATAGGCTTAGAAGTATATCCCGAAAAGACTAAGTATATGATTATGTCTCGTGACCAGAATTTTGTACGAAATGGAACTATAAGAATTGGAGATTTATCTTTCGAAGAGGTGGAAAAATTCAAATATCTTAGAGCAACAGTATCAAATATAAATTACACTCGGGAGGAAATTAAACGCAGAATAAATATGGGAAATGCGTGTTATTATTCGGTTGAGAAGCTTTTGACATCTAGTCTTCTGTCAAAAAATCTGAAAGTTAGAATTTATAAAACAGTTATATTACCGGTTGTTCTGTATGGTTGCGAAACTTGGACTCTCACTTTGAGAGAGGAACAGAGATTAAGGGTTTTTGAGAATAGGGTTCTTAGGAAAATATTTGGGGCTAAGAGGGATGAAGTTACAGGAGAATGGAGAAAGTTACACAACGCAGAGCTGCACGCATTGTATTCTTCACCTGACATAATTAGGAACATAAAATCCAGACGTTTGAGATGGGCAGGACATGTAGCACGTATGGGCGAATCCAGAAATGCATATTAGGGTGGAGTGAAAAAATTAATTTCAGAATGTACATTCGGCAGGGCTTTCAAAAGTTGTCATTTAATGTCAAATGATCGTGTACGAAATTTTTTGGATTTATTTTAATATTTAGATGCGCCCCAGAGGCTTCGAAAATATCCTTATAGCTAAAAATAAGAAAATGAGCTTTTGTTTTATTCTTATTACTTAATTGATTATATTATCTCATTTTCAGTTTGAGAGAGGATATGGATCACAGTCGTAGCGAGATATTGGAAAGGGGTAAGGGTACCCCAAGTACAAGGAGCACAACAGAATGCCCAGCATCTAACATTTCAGCAAAAATATCAGAAAATGTTCTTCCCACCAGTGCTAATGTACTGAGGAACTGTCAACTGTGAGCTGGAACATGAAACTTGATATTCATTCAAGAGAACCAAAATTCAGAGATATTGCAGAAATAGTTTCCTTAGATATTGAGAAGATGTGGAGGAAAGCATCTATTCCTCACATTTCTCACAAACATGTAGTTGAAACATAATTGAATTACACAGTAAATACAGAAACATATTGAAACCATTCAAAGGTAGGGAAAGTGATACGAATTACAAAACTAAAATTGAAAACTACTGCAAAACTACTAATTTACAATTATTCGATATTCCATGTTGAATCTTTCGTACACTACTTTTAAAACTTGAATATAAATAACTGATTAAATGGCGATCTTACTCGTGTTAATTATGTAAACATGTGTGGCTTACAGCTGTTTCGGTGCTACTTGACACTATCCTCAGAGCCTACTAGATCTCGGAGTTATCTCAACTTCGCTGCCTGTTGTGTGGGTGCGTTCGTGTGATGAAGAGTTGTGTCAAATAGTGTGTGTGTTCTGAAATTAATCTGTGTGTTGAGAATTTGATTAGGGTGTATTTTAGTGTGTCTGTATATTTCATATTGTTCTAGTGTGTTGAGTTTTGGGTTTTTGGGTTGTATGTGTAGAATTTCCATGTCTGTATTTATGTTATTGTATGTGTGGTTAGCATTAGTGATGTGTTCGGCATATGTAGATGTATTGTGTCCTCTGGTTTTTGCTTTAATGTGTTCTTTGTATCGAGTTGGAAATTGATAAATCTGTTTCGATATTTATCTAAAGAAATAAAGGCCATTATTGATCCAGTTATCCAGAGAAATAGCTATTTTGCTTATTCTGAAAACATCATTTTATCAATGATAACTGATGAGAGAAGAGACATTCAGCAGCTAGCACTCAGAAGGATTATAGCAGCAAGACGTTCTCCAAATTCTTTTTCAAGGGTAAGAATGTTCCGTGTTCCAGAAGTGAATTTTTAAGCTAAGGATTACACTGAACTCATTCACTGGCAAGAAACACAGAGACGAACCGCAAGTAACAAAGAATGTAGAAGAAGAATTATTAGATGTACAGTAATTCATTTACGTCAGGAGATGAACATTGACATACTCAAATTTTCATGTCACACTCGAGCGACTGAGAGATATGTTCACTTTATAACAGAAACGTCCAAAAGTGTTTGTGGGGAAGACAGTCGACATGGTTTTGTTCTTGCAGGAATACATTCAAGATCACTAATGAAATCATTCAATACAAAGTCTGAATATACTCCTTGAAATTTGGAAAAGAGTTGAAAAACATTACACAAATATCACTAACTAAATATGGTATAATATATTCACATACTCATTTGTAATATACACGTTTGTCCAAGGGCTGTCATAAGTAAATAATTATTTCATTAAAATTGAAGAATTCTTTATATATTTTATTTTGAAAAGTGGGTATTTTAATAGTAATTACCTAAATTAGTATTTGTAAGTGAAGTGTATGTATCAGACGTTTAAAATGGCTTGAAATATGCTTTGAAACAGTAATTTGTAGATTATTATAAAAAATGTTTAACCGTTTGATGCTCTGATATTTGTTCTGTACTTCACAGTGTTTGGGGCGCATCAAAGAATTGAGATAGAAACGTGAGATTTTGAATGAATAATAGCTATATCAATATACAACTCTTGCACACCCTGCCGATTTGAAATTCAACAAAAAAATTATTCCCTATACTTTTCACTCCACCCTAATGCATATAGAGTGTTAGTTGGGAGGCCGGAGGGAAAAAGACCTTTGGGGAGGCCGAGACGTAGGTGGGAAGATAATATTAAAATGGATTTGAGGGAGATGGGATATGATGGCAGAGACTGGATTAATCTTGCTCAGGATAGGGACCAATGGCGGGCTTATGTGAGGGCGGCAATGAACCTCCGGGTTCCTTAAACGCCAGTAAGTAAGTAAGTATATATATATATATATAAGTATATATATATATATATATATATATATATATATATATATATATATACTGTTTTTTTATTAACAAAGAATCCTATGTTCGACTATGTTTTACTCTACGCCGCCGCGTACTTGCGTACATGTTGCGAACTAATATTTATTTGGGCTAAGTGACAAGAGCTCTGGAATGTGATGATGTTAGAGTGAGTTAGATGAGGGAATATTATAATGCTACGTTTGCATGGCGAGAGTTTAGAGCGAAAGAAGGTCTAAAGTATCAGACAAATTGTCTAACGGAGTGAACATAAGCGAGCTCTTATTAGTATTATGTAATTATAAACTCTAATGTTACTCTCCTGATAGTTTAAATGGTGAAGACAGTTTAGAGTGAGAGAAAAGTTGAGAGAGAGTATTTAGAGAAAAACAGGCTGATCAATGCGTTTACAACTATGCCATAAGCACAACGTATTGCTGCATCTGTAGTTATTCATCTGAAGAGAAGAAGGCAGAGGAGAAATAGATCTACCAGAGAAAAACCCTGGAACACGCTTGGAGTTTATATTGTGCCTTGTCAATGAGTTATGGATGGAAGATACAATTAAGTTAAGATATTTTCTTAGGATGTCATCATCAGAAATTAAATGTTGAAAGTATAGCCATGTTGATACACAAGTGTCTCCCGTCCTATTTCAAGATCTTTTGTTTATGTTTTTCGTAGTTCCCCAGTATACTGACACCTGTGACAATAAACACATAAAAAAGGTAAAGGTATCTCCGTAACGTGCCATGAAGGCACTTGGGGGGCATAGAGGTAGAGCCCCATGCTTTCCATGAACTCGGCACTAGAATGAGGTGGTGTGGTCGGCACCACGCTCTGACCGCCTTTTACCCCCGGGAAAGACTCGGTACTCAATTTTATAGGAGGCTGAGTGAACCTCGGGGCCGTTCTGAAAGTTTGGCAACGAAAAAAAGTCATGTCACCACCTGGGATCGAACCCCGGACCTTCCAGTCCGTAGCCAGCTACCCGACCGCCCAATAAACAAATCAAGAGTAGATAAACAACAAAGAAATAATCGTAGTGTTGTTCCTCAACTGGTACAGTTAGGTCTCACGGACCGCAGGGTGCATATCCAATGAGATATTTCCCCAACATGTTCAGCTACAGACACATGCACTCATCTATCTTCTTGTCAGTGTGTCAGCATTCTGTGTAACCTGACCGCGCATATCACTTGTGTTACTAATATTGTTGGGTGAGTTATTATTAATTTTTTCATATAATATACTATAATTGCAAGGTGGGTGGAGTTGATAGTCCTGATCAAAAATGTGCAACTTAGAGCTCAATTCGGCGCACAAGAAGATGGCCAATGGCGGTCTTTTTCACTATTCTTGACATAAGTACTGTAAATGGCAAAGGAAGCTTTAAAAAAAAAGGAGCATCTTCTGCTGACCTGTGAAGAAAAAACTAAGGAAGAGACTAGTGAAGTGTTTTGTATGGAGTGTAGCATTGTATGGGCCAGAAACTAGAACATTACGACGAAGTGAAGAGAAGGGAATAGAAGCATTTGAAATATGGATATGGAGAAGGATGGAACGTGTGAAATAGACAGAGTAAGAAACGATGCTGTGTTGGAAAGAGTGGATGAAGAAGAATGATACTGAAACTGATCAGAAAGAGGAAAAGGAATTAGCTGGGTAACTGAGGAGAAACTGCCTACTGAATGATGCACTGGAAGAAATGGTGAACGGGAGAAGAGTTCGTTGCAGAAGAAAATATCATATGATATACGGCATAAAGATATATGGATCATATGCGGAGACAAAGAGGAAGGCAGAAAATAGGAAAGACTGGAGAATGCTGGGTTTGCAGAACACTATGTATATATATATATATATGTAAATGTTTATGTACTGTTCAGGAGCTATCGTGATTCTGTTAATAGTTACAGGCTACATTTAAGCTTAATGAAAAGCATAGCGAGCGTTGTTAAATAAATAAAACATAACATAACATCCGAGCATACAGTATATTTTGTATTGTCTAAAGAAATACCGTAGACATCCAGAGGCTGGATATATTCAGTTGTTTTAGGTGGCATGATCATACATTCTATGTCCTTGCTTTGAAATGGTTTATTTATCAAGGTTATGTCCTTGTGAGCACTTCATAAATCACACAACAGTATACACTCTCGATTACCTTAAAGATTTTCAGACAGAACGTTGGAGAAAAATGTCCTTAAATGGTCTTTAAATATTTTACCACCTGCTTTCTCATTTCCGGGCCAAAATGTTTTTCGTGAAGACAGATACCAATCATTGAAAGGCCTACATCTGTTGTATAACTGTGAGTGATATTGTATGTCAATTGAACTATTGCAGTTGTTTGTTGTTCTCCTTTTCTGGACAATGCACACTCTACATTAGTTCATAATTGTATTCACTTTGGTCGCAATTCCAAATACACTGTGGCTGTATTTGGAGATTCACAATTTTCTGGGTCACTTTCCCTACAAAACGGTCCCAAAATTCAGAATTCCTTGTTCTTCATTAATGTCTTTGGATGTCAGGAAGTAAGTTATACGACTACGGAAGATTCTACATGTATTCCTTTTCGAGATGTTTAATGTTAGAGCTTTTAAAATTGTTGTGCCCTTTTTCGTTTGCTTTTCTCATAGCCCAGTACGTGAGCTGTCAGTAATGCACGCATTTTCCCTCATTTCTCGACTTGTCAAATTGAGATAACAAACTCTTTTATAGATTTGTCCTTAATTACATTATTTCCTCGAAAAAATTTCTCATTTCTTTCCTTTTTTGCACATAATAAAATATTTCTTTAATATTCGACTTGCTTTTTATAGATGGATAGTAGTCTTTCCAACAAAGCAGCATAAGGTGTTACTTTTCGTTGTATTTTGTGATAATCATCATAAATTCGTTGAAGAGTTTCTCCCGAATATATTGTTATAATGCTGTTAGTGTTTGATTTTTCTTGGAGGAGATGGTTTATAATCACTAGAAGTGCTAGCTTCTCTTCGGGGTATAGTATTTCCATCATCAGCACTAGAACACACTCTTGATCTTGAATAATATTATGGCATCATTCACCTTCCTCAAAGTCTTCTACACCGTCCACTATTCTAGCCATTTTTATTTCGTTGGTTAAATACAATTGTTTTTCCTGTTTCTCAACTATTAAATTCATAAAAAACAAAGCAAACATGTGGTCTTCACTACCGACAGTGTCTGTTTTAGGTTAAATTCTCCTCAGTTTAGATGTTAATACATTTAAAACATTCAATATGTTTAGAGTTTTCCTCACTTTCCTTCCTTTCAAACAACAAGGGACGCGATGCACGCCAAGTAGATATAAACTGTTGCCTGAGGAGGGTTTCCCACCACCTCAACAGACAAACCACACATTACACAAACGAATCCTTTTGGAAGATTTACAGAGTTGTAAAGATGGACCTGTGTACAAATTTTGGAAACGAAATTTCTGTTCGAGCTGAAAACCTTCCCTTGACAGTACTATATACATCCCAACACGAATGTATCCGAATGGCTTCGTGCAATTTTAGTAAGAGGATTTTAGTTGTAGCTTGCAGGAGGAGTGTTTCCGGATACAGGTTCCAATTCTCTAATTTTTATTCATGACTTCCTTTGTTACGAGTATAAGATTTAATTTTGTTACAGATATTTTGTGTATAGGATGTTGTTCTCTGCTACAAAGAAAATTATATATATATAGCGAAAAGCGACATCAAAAATTATATTTAATGTCTGTAACGTTGTAGGTAGCTCAGGCTAGGTGCAGATTGGAACTCAAACTCTGACTAAAACTGAGACTAAAATCTAAACTTGTGCTCATTTGTCCACATACATATTGGATAGTCTGTGCGTATTACTGATCAAACGGTACATGAACTACTAGCTTTCTTGGCTTTCGAGGATCGAAGATTAAACGAATCCTTACATGTAGGCTTGCTTTGGTCTATTGTGCACCCAATACAGGGTATTAAAAACATTCTATATTTTCAGAGTCTGTTGTAGTCATCGAAATAAGAAAACAAATTGTAATACACATCAGTCCTAAATTAATAACTTCCGAGATATAAGTATTTCTTCATCAACATTATTCGAGTAGGATATGCTCATTATGATTTTCACTAAAAAAACTTATATAATTCTTAGAGGCAGCAGCATTCGTCAGAACAATAAATTAATTCTTCCTCCTTCACAGTATTAGAAATTCGTTTCTGGAACTCCCTACCCAGATCCCTCAGTAACTTTCGAACGATATTGCTATTTAAAAGTAAATTGTTTAAACACATGTTTAAACACGTCATGTTTAATTCTCCTTTGTGTGTATGTGTGTGTGTGTGTGTGTACATATATATATATATATATATATATATATATATATATATATATATAATTTTCCTTAGTGTTGTATAGTTATAATTTACTTTGAATTTGTTATTCTTCTAATTTGTAATAATGGTTCACTTACCGCTTGCATGTTCAGTGAATGTAACTTCTAGCCTTATACTATTTTGTAATTATTATTTAGTATGTTTGCATTATTTTTCTCAAGTTGTGCTTGTATGCCTGTATAATTTTTTTATTAATGTTCAGCTTCTTTTGTTTCTGGCTAAGTAGAAGAGAAGGCCTGATGGCCTTAACTGCGCCAGAGTAAATAAATAAATAAAATAAATAAATGAATGAATGAATGAATGAATGAATGAATGAATAAATGAATAAATGAATAAATGAATAAATAAATAAATAAATAAATAAATAAATAAATAAATAAATAAATAAATAAATAAATAAATAAATAAATAAAAGAAGATGTCCAATAATCATGGATCGTTAAATTATATTTTGTACGAAACATTGGGTCTGAAATTCTGATTGTAAGAAGAACAAATCTTCAATCAAACCTTCTTTGCTCATTTCTTATTGGGTATAGAGTATCATAACGGAAATTCAGTAAATAAAATGGTAACAAGATGTGCACTGATTTGGTCCCAGCAATAAACGGTATATCCAATATAAAACAAGGAAAGAATAATTTCAGGACTATTCGTATTTATTGGAATTATATTTCTTGTTTCAATTAATATTGCCACCTCTCCAAATATTTTATGTTATAACTAGATTGCGTGACTGGTGGCTCTTATCTTCCAGGTTAAGTATGATTGGAGTGGCGAGTATATTGAACTCCTAGGTAAACAAGACACGGACCACCATACAGACGTTCAGTGTGAGTATAAGAAATGCCCCGATACAATAAACCATATATTTCGTACTTTCATACCTAGTTCATACGATCCTCGACTTCTTAGCGGTGTCAATATCATCTTCTTCACACGTACAGTCTTACAAATAATTGATAGCGCACAGATATTTTGAGTCCCAGAAAGGAGGTACTGCGCATGATCAGAGTACGAGCGACCAGGTCCACAAACGAATCGCTAGATGTGGTAGCAACATTAGTTCTGTTTCGTTGTATGTCGTCCCTAAGCAGCTATAACAAGTTCCAGGTAAAATAACTTAGCGTAAGTAAGTAGTGCGATAACAATTTCTTAATTTTTTCACTACCAAGAATCGCGCCATCAGTTGCTTCTAAAACTACATACGCAGATTGTCAAAAAAAAAAAAAAAACTTGTGCGTTTATCAGTTAGACAATTATAATACTGCGAGAAACTTCTTTTGGCATCTCATGAGGTGAATGGTGCATAAGTGAAGAGTTCCACATTGACATTTGCGATTTTGTTCTCTTCTTTCACCAAATTGCACAACACTGCATAGCAACTGTTTTATCTGTATACAGTGTTGAATTTGTCTTGCACCGTATTAGTACGCCTATATGATCCTTGTTTTCGTTACGTTCTCATTTATTTTAATACCTTCGGACATTTGTAGAACAGACGTTACCAGCTGCGTTATAAATTGAGCAAGTTTCCATAATGTTGGTACTTATGAAATACAGATTGTCATATATAGGGTCATAATTTAATTTTTACTTCCATTTTTATTCTACCTGGATTTTTTAATGTACTTCACTCCCACCCATTCTACTATTGAAGTTCAATCATCCTCCACACAGAATCAAGGCCGCATATGCATCAAAGTCGCCTTATGGTCATAGTAAACAGTACTGAGTTAGTGAGTACAGTACGTTCCAGAAATATGGTCGCTTTTTCCAGTGAAGAAAGAGCATTCATTATTGAGTCATATTTTCGCACACATACTGTGCATTCGTTTACATACGTCGCATCCTGGTTTCACCCACCTGCTTCTGCTCGCCCTTCTGTAAAGGCTAGTGGGTGGGCTGTCTTAGCTCTTTTGTGAAAACATTTTCTGTTAGGAAATGGTCGTCTACGTAATATTATACAACTATTTTAAATAACTTAAATAAAAGGCCTCGTTAAGTAATTAACTGTCATGTAATTTCCCCCCCTTTCTACGATCCCGTGACATAACCATCTGGACGGACAGTAGATAGCATGTCTGAATAATTTTATCTTTTCGGATCGGGCAGAAGCGAAGATTGAATTTACAGTACGTAAGGTGCATCGGGTACAGAACATCTAGAAGCTTGGAGACCGTTACTTTTAAGCGGTCCGACCACCTCCTCCTCCCGCACTAGCAGGTACAGTACCATTCATCTGCAAAACATTTTCTGTACGGAAGTTATTGTATTGTGAGAGCGCAGGTGGATCAGTGAATTAAGTGGTCAACGTTTTCAGTTTGTAGTGCAACGAATAATTCTGCTGTGTGTGGGCTCTTCTGTAGTGACGTCACTGAAGCCGCTAGTTGTTCTGTCCCCGGTGCATTCTTTTATAGATTAGGTACAGAATTATTTCAACATGAGTTACTGGTACGAAGGATGAAATTGGAAATTGGAATTAGGTACAATAGTCTACAGTAGTCATGTCAATTGATGCCCATAGGAGCAAGCGCGCGCTTTAGAGCTCAGGAGAGCCTGAGCGCTTTACAGCTAGAAGGAAAGAGACAGACGAGTGAGGTAGTATATGCCGCTTGGTTGAGCTATATTCAGGGTTGGTCAGTAATGTTTCAATGGATAAAGTGAAGAGAACTTATTAAAACTGTATCCATGTTAATTTTTAGATTTGTCTGAGAAGTATAAGTGCATTATAAGAATGTAAGTTTTAATTTTAATGCTCATTTTTCACAAGTTTGATTTTTTATTCAAAATAAATATTTTCTCAGCTTTTCTTTTATAGAAAAGTGAAATTTTCAGATATAGTCCTATTTATTTAGTAGTCTTAGAGAATGTTTTTGTAAATCTAATATAATCTTACCATAAATACGTATTACTGAAGATAGTGTATTGA
Source organism: Periplaneta americana (assembly GCF_040183065.1). Classification (NCBI taxonomy): domain Eukaryota; kingdom Metazoa; phylum Arthropoda; class Insecta; order Blattodea; family Blattidae; genus Periplaneta; species Periplaneta americana. The sequence continues at coordinate 118,251,931 of NC_091117.1, read as the reverse complement.
AGAAATTTAAAATATTCGCATGGAAATTGTTTGTAAGGAAAAGAATTAACAAAGCAACTACTGTTACATCATAAGCAAAAGATATGTGCCCATGTGTTGTAAAAATGTCAATACTATAGCTTCAGCACATTTCGAGAAAATAATTTAATATTCTGATGTTAGGTAGTTGCTAACCAATATCACCTTAGAAGCATAATGCGATAAGAGTTTTGTTATGGAATATTAGTTACACTTAAAACATATACAGCAGTTAGGTAACTTTGCTTTGTACTGTAATATTGTTTTGATTAGTTTATTGATTACATTTTTAAGGCTAAAGGTAACTCAATATCAATTCCAACTTATCATGTCATACTCAATCTCTTTTTTTGGGATATCACTTTCTTTATGATTGATGCATTTCATCCATTTAGTAGAGTATAATTGTACTACTATGGAATTTATCTGGATATTTCTTCTTAACTTTTTATTATGTTGTTAACGTTTAAAACACAAATGCAATATTAAGAAATTGGTACCAGTACTTTTGTTTTACAGACAATATCGATAATATCAAACAGAAAGAAGCCATATAAAAATAACACATAAAATTTCACGTTCCGTTTAAAGTTTGTGCACCACTGTTTTCTTAATCCAACAGGCCGCTTATTCATATACACAATCCTTCGTCTTTCGATATTTAGCGCTTGATGCCAGCGCACGACGTCAAGGTCAGAAAAATGCTCTTGCTTTGACAACACTGGTCTACAGTGAGGTAATATGCACAAAGGAACTGACGCCTCTGTCGAAATGAACAGCCACCTTTTTTACAAATGTGTTTAAATATTCATATTATAATTATTTTTCAATTTAAATTCACCCTATATTGTACGCTAATGTACTGTAGACAGAATAACATACACTGCATAATGAATACGTCCTCTTAGATAGCTCAGTTCGTGAGTAAAAACATTTATTGCTAATACTGTTCTCTATTTTGATTAAAGAAAAATCTATTGAAAATTATCAAACTCAAAATTGTGATATTTCCTAGTTTACGTAAATGGATGAAATACTTTTCTTTCCTCCTATACCTAGTAAAGTGATTTGCTTGTATTTTACGCCAGTATCATCAAACTCCTGTCGTGGAAGGGGGTAGTAGCAACGTTTCCGGTTCTCAATCGTTAATTCAAAGGTATAGCCAGGGTAATATTAGAAATGTTAGTAAAAATAAAATAATGTCCCGGTACATTCTCTGAAATTAGAGATTTCGCCGTGTAATAGCAGCTGAATCTTTAGCATTTAATGCACGAACGACTCGTGTGACTTCACTGTAATGTTCTGTGTAATATAAGGCAGCTCACTCTGAATGTCTTGCATTCGATGCTCAGTACTCATACTGACATCTCCAGAACACCGGTAACTTGCATTGTCGTATTAGAGCCCCGAGTCACGCGGTCTATTCATTACACACTGCAATTATATGCGATGATTTTCCGAGTGCGACAAATGGTCTGAGTGGCTTTCGTGAATCCGATGCTGACAAGTGGACCATTGTGCCTCTACCCTGAGGAGGTCCGGTACCTTCCTCAGATGTGTTTCTTGTAGGTCTAATCTCCAGTGCTCAGAGCTCATGCCCTTGTTGTATGAGCAGGCTTCGACCTAGGGACACAGAGTAACCAGTATGAGGTTTAGAGTACACGGAGTATAAATGACGTCATGACCCGTGTGCAGTCGCCCGACTGCAACAGCACAGGTGGGTCCGTAATGTGCATTACCATTGTGTGTAGGCCTATTGCTGCTTGGCTGCGGTACGTGTAACAGGCTTCGGCGTAGGGACACCTGATGCAAGATTACAACTCACATTAATACTTTAATGGTATACATTTATTTTCTACACTATGAATGTACTGTATATATTGCATCCGTACAGAATGAAATATATTTTATGCCGTACTTTTACATGTTGAGACACGAAGTAACTGCGCACTCCATCTCCCACTCCACTCGACCAACACAATACTGTCGACCGTGCGTTCTGAACTTCATAAGTTTCTGTGCCCAGGACCGAAGTCTGTATATGAGTATCGGAAATCGGAACTGCCTATAACACTTTATCTCTGTCTATTTGTAACTACTACAGGTGACAGGTACAATAAAAGTAGGAGATGTAATGTGTTAGTGAAATAAAAGAGAAAAATTGGAGTATCTTCAGAGAAACGATATGCAATGTATTTTGTTCACCGCCAATTCCAGCACACCTGGCAAAGGATCGAACCCGGGAGGGTAAACAGACGACAAGCGTGTTTGCATCGAGTCGTATATCATACTAGCTGTAAATATATTATTACCGCACCACCGCGCCGCCGACGCAGCCTTTATTTGTACCTTTCAGACATGGAAACAAAACCAGTGCAGTACATAATAAATTGTACATACAGTACTTTAAACGAGAGTGTGTGAGAGGAAAAGAAGCCAATTCGAAGCACGAGTTTGTGATACTGACTGTAAAATGAAACTATCAACTTCTCTCCGCTCTCTTCTCTAATCACAAATGTTGCTATGCGCTGGTGAGGGCAACGGCTTTTCCTACTTACAGCAATTGAAAATAAGACACTCATAGGATATCCCATCCCCCGCTCGTTTGCAGGAAGATATATGTTTAACGGGAGGGTAAATGTAATTAAAACTTTTCAATTTGTTTCCTTCTACTTGAACATCAATTTAGTCTAAAGCTTGGAAGAAAATCAGAATCTGGAAATGAAACCGAATCGAGATACAAAGTGATATCTGAAATCGTTTCAGTTTAAAGTTTTCACGCAGCATAATAATAATAATAATAATAATAATAATAATAATAATAATAGTAATAATAATAATAATAATAATAATAATAATAATAATAATAATAATAATAATAATATCAACAAAACATAACGAAAGAAAACTAAAAGATGAATATGACAGACAACTCCATCTAGAAGAACGGTGACCAAAACTCGAAGGGCAGTGGTTACATGCGAGAGACAGTCTAAAGCTGGGTCCACACTATGTAACAAAACACGTTATGTACAAACTTTATACGCAACATGTTTCTTTAACTTGCTATATGTTAAATTTGTGTTGGTATCAAAATGATATTTTTGTAACAAATTATATAACTCGATAAGTTAAATTTCACGTTTGAAAATGGCGTCGAGTGCAGAGGATGTAGTTCTTGCTCCTGCTGCTTGTGTGATTGTGGCAGGATGTAGTAGGCCTTATAAACGAAAATATTGGGTGCGACCATCAATACAAGCTAGAAAACAATACAATGGAATAACCTTTAAGTAGATCTTACGAGAGATGATGGCCATTCGGTGGCAGGAGGAACTTCGACGTGATGGAAGTTTAAAAAACTTTGTTTTTTATTTCTGTCTTTGAACAGGTTGTTTCCGACCTCTGATAACGAATTTGAATGACATCATATGCGTCAGGAGTCACACGACAGCTGAAATGTGGCGCGAGGTGACAGACCAGTAGTGAGTGATATCTTAGTCAAGAGTGCACGGGGACTCACAGCAGAAATTCCCAAGAAAATCGAGCCTTTTTGGGAGGGGTACATTACGACACTTTCCAGTGCCAAGTACTTACTTACTTACTTACAAATGGCTTTTAAGGAACCCGAAGGTTCATTGCCGCCCTCGCATAAGCCCGCCAGCGGTCCCTATCCTGTGCAAGATTAATCCAGTCTCTATCATCATACCCCACCTCCCTCAAATCCATTTTAATATTATCCTCCCATCTACGTCTCGGCCTTCCTAAAGGTATTTTTCCCTCCGGTCTCCCAACTAACACTCTATATGCATTTCTGGATTCGTCCATACGTGCTAAATGCCCTGCCCATCTCAAACGTCTGGATTTAGTGTTTCTAATTATGTCAGGTGAAGAATACAATGCGTGCAGTTCTGTGTTGTGTAGCTTTCTCCATTCTCCTGTAACTTCATCCCGCTTAGCCCCAAATATTTTCCTAAGCACCTTATTCTCAAACACCCTTAACCTATGTTCCTCTCTCAGAGTGAGAGTCCAAGTTTCAAGCCATACAGAAGAACCGGTAATATAACTGTTTTATAAATTCTAACTTTCAGATTTTTGGACAGCAGACTGGATGATAAGAGCTTCTCAACCGAATAATAACACGCATTTCCCATATTTATTCTGCGTTTAATTTCCTCCCGAGTGTCATTTATATTTGTTACTAAGTACAGTTAAGTGAAAATGAAAGAAGCCTGCAATAAACGAGGTTTCGTTATTTCCAAGAAAGGCATCTTCTATGTACTTAATAAGATTGGTAAAGCTTGAATCGAATTAATTTGTATCATCTCGTGGAGTGCGGCCACTTGTGACTGGAGGTCGATTTGCTTGCTTTTTCCACTCTGGAATTAATCTCATCCGAGCTTTGCCAGTCTTATTAGGTACACACAAGATGCCTTTCTTGGAAATAACGAAACCACGTTTTTTGCAGACTCCTATGAGTTTCACTAACTGAATTTGGCATCGGAAAGAGTTGTTATGTACCCCTCCCAAAAAGGCTAGATTTTCTTGGGCATGGCTACTGTGACACATCGTGCACTCTGATTATGAAATCACTCACTACTGGTCTGTTACCTCTCGCCGCAATTCAGCTGTCATGTCGGTGTGATTCCTGACGCACATGATATCATTCAAATTCGTTATCAGAGATCGGAAACAACCCTGAAGTCCGTATCAGTCGGAGCCCATAACGTCCCTTTTTCTCTGAACAACTCAATTAAGTCACAAGTTGCAGTCTTGTTCCACTCCATTATGCCAAGTTGACTTCAAACACAGTTGAATAGGCCTAATCACGCGAAGCGCACAGAGAATGCAAACAAGATACTACGCAATAATGCAAAACACATGACGTGATGATTCCAGCAAGACTCAGCTCGTACCGTTTTATGCAGCGGGTGTGTTTTATATCAAGTTACATGATGCGCAGACATGTTATATAACGATGTTTTATAACATCCTTTGATTTTACCGAAACCCGATGGATAACATATAGCTTGCTACATAATACAAGAAAACTCATGATATATAACATTTTCTTCCCGTTTCTACAACAAGTTATATAACTTTGTTATGTAACGTGTTTTCTTATATAGTGTGGACCCAGCTTTAGAAGTAAGAAGACGGGGGAGAGGTATATGGCATGAAAACTACAACCGATGGTTGTTCGTGCACTAACATTGCGTTCTTCATCAACCCCGAGAATAAAAAAAAAACCTTTGCTGTATCAGTAATGTCATTACTGTCATCAAGAACCAATTAAAAATATATACCATTTTTTTTGCTCTTTTTTTTTAAATATTCCTCATGAACACAATCAGAAATTTCCTGAATTCTCTTCTGGATATTTACTCCAGAAATGCGCAGTTTTTCAAAATTAATTAACAACTTTCATTGGCCAAATTATTTCAACCAACTTGATCGTTACGCTTTTATTAAACTCTCCTTCGTTGGAAGGCTTTAGAGAACGAGATATTTCTTTCGCCACTAGATACCTGTTTTCCTTACATTTATTTATGCTCGACCATGCCGAAATGTAGTAATTATACACCTGGTAGCAGTCCTTTAATGCATGTCATTAAAGTACACCTATTCATTAAACTTCAGGTTTTCGATTATTCTCGGATATGCAATCGAAAGACAACTAGGGAAATGTCATGGAGGCTGGAAATCCAATACTGTCACGAAAGGTTATGTTCTGCTACTATAATAATTAGCGTTAACTGTAAATAATATTCAAATATATTCAATTTGTCATCTCGTTTTTCAATTCTAAATCAATTTCCAGGTTATATCAAGACGAATGTTCTCTAGGTTATAACAAGGTCAATGATATTCGTGCCTCGGAAAAAATCAATTCTTTCGCCTCTGCGCAAATCTAACAATTCAGGTCAATTCCGTTCGTCACTTAACATAACCATAAAATGAAAACTTATTAATAATTTCAAGTTTGAAATATGGTCGAGCATAAAAAGTCGTATGAAACTTGCCTATAATGATAATTAAGACGCTCGTGTGAAAATTATGAAACTCACTTGCGCTCGTTTCATAAACAAACATACTTGCGTCTTAAGTACTACCATTATAGGCTCGTTGCATAATGAACTATTATGTAATCTTTCTTTTCATAACGATGATTTAACGCTGATTTCAGTTCTTGGAGTTTAATAGCTCCTTTTATTACTACGGTAGCACGTAATATTCAATCAGATTCTGTATATTTTTACTATTATTAGTATTACTATTATTATTATTATTATTATTATTATTATTATTATTATCATTATTATTTATTACCATTACTGCTGCTACAGATAAATCTAACAGTATTGTTATTAGTATTACTATAATAATAACAGAGTGTTTAAAAAATACGGGGCATAATTTCAAGAATGTATTTCCCACATGTAGACAATCAAAATAGTTCATTACAACATGTGTCCGGAAATGATTTATTTCCGAGTTATGGCCTTCACAACATTGAAATTCACCGGAATGTTTTTCTTTCCGCAGATCGTTGCCGTCAAAGGAGACATTAAGAGGGCACTCTGACAGTTCATTCCGAGGCGAAGGTTACATTCAGTGTTGTGTAGGCGTTAGACTGTGCGACATGTATTCAAATCAAGAGCTGGCACAGATACACTTCATGTACGGTAAGGCGGACGGCAATGCTGCGCTGGCTCGTCGTTTGTACCAGGAGAGATACCCACAGTGACAATGTCCAGATCGGAAGACATTTGTACGTCTCCATTACCGTCTGTGCGAGTACGGAAAATTTAACTCTCCAGGTTTGGGAAGGGGACGAGCAAGATCTACAACTCCAGAAGTACGGGAGGAGATTCTGGAGGCTGTGAACATGACTCCTTCTATCAGCACACGAAGGGTAGCGTTGCAAGTCAGTGTTCCTCATACGACTGTCTGGAGACTGTTGAAAGAGTAGGCCTATCAATTGTATCCTTATCATTTGCAACGTGTACAGGCCCTGTCACCAGCAGATTACCCTGCACGAGTTAGGTTCTGTCAGTGGTTCTTGCAGCAGTGTGGTGTAAATCCGAACATTCCTGCCTTAGTATTATTTACAGATGAAGCACAGTTCACACGAGATGGCATAGCAAATTTCCACAATCAGCATGTATGGGCGTATGAAAACCCACGTGCAACTGTTCCATCTCATCACCAGGTGCGGTTCTCCCTCAACATGTGGGCCGGTATCATTGGTGATCGATTAGTTGGATGGACCCCATGTACTTGTAAACAGACTTACTGGACAGGCGTACACAAACTTCCTGGAAAACACCATACCTCATGTTTTAGAAGACACTCCACTGATCAATCGTCAACACATTCACTTCTTGCATGATGACGCTCCTACACACTTCAGTCGCACGGCTCGCCGGTACTTGGATCGAAGGATTCCTGATCGATGGATAGGTAGAGGTGGCCCAATTGCTTGGCCTCCACGCTCACCTGATCTGAACCCTCTCGATTTCTACTTGTGGGGCCATTTAAAATCATTGGTTTATTCGTCTCCGGTGCCTGATTTGGAATCTCTTCGGAATCGAATTGTGGCATGTTCGGAGGACATACGCAATACTCCTGGGGTTTGGGATCGTGTTCGCAGGTCAATGAGACATCGATGTGAGGTCTGTATTCAAGCAGGAGGTGGACATTTTGAACATCTTCTGTAATGACAACGACCTGCCGAAAGAAAAACGTTCCGGTGAATTTCAATGTTGTGAAGGCCATAACTCGGAAATGAAGCATTTCCGGACACATGTTGTAATGAACTGTTTTGATTGTCTACATGTGGGAAATACATACCTGAAATTATGTCCCGTATTTTTGAAACACCCTGTATTATTATTATTATCATTATTATTATTATTATTATTATTTTTTTATTATTATTATTATTTTTATTTTTATAAGTTACACAACACAGACCTACACGCATTGTATTCTTCACCTGACAATTTAGGAACATTAAATCCAGACGTTTGAGATGGACAGGGCTTGTGGCACGTATGGGCGAATCCAGAAATACATATAGAGTGTTAGTTGGGAGGCTGGAGGGAAAAATACCTTTGGGGAGGCCGAGACGTAAATGGGAAGATAATAATAAAATTGATTTGAGGGAGGTGGAATAAGATGATAGAGACTGGATTAATCTTGCTCAGGATGGGGACCAATGGCGGGCTTATGTGAGAGAGGCAATGAACCTCCGGGTTCCTTAAAAGCCAGTAAGTAAGTAAGTAAGTAAGTAAGTGAGTAAGTAAGTAAGATATTAACTAAGGATCTAAGTAAGTAAGTAATTAAGTATTATTATTATTATTATTATTATTATTATTATTATTATTATAATTATTGTTATTATTGAATCAATAAGTAGTAAATTCCTGATAATAGTCATCAAAAGATAAAAAAACTAGTTAAAATAGAGATATAGCGTAGTACTTATTTCAGCAACTTTACAGGAAGTTATACCTGATAACTCGATTTGCAGTAAAGTTAGTATTCATGTAAGTGCTAGTTAAAATTACTACGTTTCCATGGAGTGTTCAGATCGATTTCAATACAATTTCCGAATTGATTACGATGCCCCCGATCTCTATTTTCATGCAATTTTCAATACCATAATTTCACACAACTATGGTCCTAAGCCAAAACTATAGTCCAAACACACGCCCTCACGAAAACAGTGATATCTCAGTTCCTAGTGACAGTTAGTGATTATTTAAATACTAAAGCATAGAGCATAGATATAGTAATATTGTCAGGGTTATGAAACGCATCCTGCCTGCCATGTTTCGTCGCTAGTCAACTGTCAATTGTAGTTAGGTTTTGCATGTTAACTCGTCCACTGGAAACGTTCTCTGCCATCAGTTACCACAACAAGGATTTCTGTATTCTTGATGGTCTATATGACAGGTAATTTAGTATTTACATACATTTAATAAATATTTTTACAGTTGCATATGTATTTTCATATTTATTGGAAGAATAATAAAAAATGGTACTTGGAGTTCAACTATGGTCCTATCATTTTTGTGGACCATAGTTGTGTTCCGACTTCTGGTTTCGGTTCTTACATTACAGAATGTTTTCTATAGCTTTTGGTGGTGCCACTTAATAAAATTTTTCGTAGAAATTTGGCAGGAAGTTCCTATAAGCCATATGATGACAGAAGTATGGATTTTTGTATAAAAGATATCACCGACAAGGTACTGACGCAGCGGGAAGCCGCAGAAAAGTACAAAATACTTCGTAGTTCTATAATACCTAAATCGAGAGCACTGCATGAAAATAAACTAAACTCACCTGATTGATAATGGTTCTTCTTGTCTTCAGAAAAAAAAAAGCAATCATGCACTCTTCGAACATGCTATATTTATGTACAATCTTGGATTTCTGATAACTTTATTCTACTTCATGTGTAATGTGAAAATGTACCTGGATAGTCAAGACAGCAAAGTACCAGCATTCACTAAGAATCTACCTGGAAGACGTTGGGCAAAATGCTTTTCAGAACGTCACAAGAATGAATTATTACAGGTTTTGCAGTCTCCAAATGTGACCGATCTGCTGCAACCACTAAATAGAACTTGTTTTCGAAATTGAAATACCATTGGCGGCAAATACTTGATGAGTGAAAAGGGACACCAGATGAAGAAGCATGCCAACAGATTCCAAAAATGTATTTCCTCCATTGTTAAAAAAGCTCTGGAATAAATTTACTGTATTCCGACATCGCAAGCAAATTTGCAAGTTTGATTCAGGAAGGTTGGAATCTTTCCTCTTTGTGCAGTTGAAGTTCTATAAAGTGTGCCATCATGTTCTGATCCTAACGTCAGAAACCCAGAAGGAAGTGCTGTTTCAGACACATTCATAAAATATATAGAAATACAACGAATCAAGCAGTAGAACAAGGAACATCCATAAAGAGGAGAAAGAAGAAACTTGATGCTGAGTCAGGTAAAAGTATTTCAGCAGAAGATATTGAACATTTTTCATTACTATCTACCTCCAAAATTGCAATTTGCTCAAGCAGAAACAAAGGGGAAGGCAGTAGAGAGTTCTACCGTGAAAGTGAAGATGGATATTCCTTGGTATCAGATCTTCATTGAACTTGTCAGACATTGAAGATACCTTCGAAGATACTTCAAACCATCCTTAAAAGATATTAAACGATCTATCAGTAAGCCAAAGTAGCGAAGTACGAAATGGAAGCTTTTCCATGTGCCTGAACTTGAAGGTCTATGGAGTTAAACAAAATTTAACAAACTGATTATGTATCTGTGTGGGAATGTTTTATTTTGATTAAGAATGGTTGTCTTAATTTTTTTTGGTTTTATATTGATTTCATTATTTGATACAAATTGTATTTTTCTTAAAGAAACAGCGGTTATGTTAAAATTAAGAAATAAATAATTTTTCTCACTGTCTTCTGCAAAATCTGTACTTTATATTAAACATTATTGACTGCTGTATGACACAGTTGCAAAACATCCTCTCAATGAGCGATTTATATTAGGATATATGAAAAGATGTTCCATATACCAACTACATTTCGAATAACAAAAGTGTTTGATATTAATTCCTGACCTTTCTAAAGTTTATATCAACAAAAAAATTCTTCTAATAGTTTTATTTTGTAAATTACATTGAGAAATCTAAAAAGTGATGAGATATTGGACCATAGTTGTGTTAAATTACGGTACTTAAAACGATCTGAATACTGAGGTTAACGAATACGGAAGCTGACGTTCTCGAAAGTAGTTATGGTGTCATCGATGTTGGTCACTTTAGCTATAAATGAGTTTTCTTAAGAAGGAGCATGGTAACTTAATATTCTGGCTGTTACTGAAGAATGGTAATAACGGCCTTCAGGAAAATACAAAATAATATATGTTACAATACGCCTTTTCAAAATACGTAATTGACCTCGGTGTTCGTAAAACAGCTGACACATCAAACAAATTCCGATCCATCACGCGCTTAACGTATTGAGATCATTTTGAATACGATACGCATTTTCATGCAAATTTGAATAAGATTCAGTCGATCCAATCTCATGTTAGGTGCATGGACCTTGAGACTCAGATCGTTTTGAATCCTCATTTTCACGTAATTTTCAATACTGTAATCATAACTGTCTGCCGGGTGATCCGTGACACGGGCAGCGTAATTTCAACATTTCGCAAACGGGATGGATAACGACTGACAATATTGCTGACAGGGAAGAGGAGATTTTAAATTTGGTCGAGAAACACCGGGGCCGAAGCAGTCCCTTGATTTTGCAATATGTAGCCTTTTGTTTACATCTCACGTTGACTGAGTTCAATGCCTCCGTGCGGATCCTTGGGCATTGCGATGTTGCCAGCGTCCTTAAGCTTTCGATGCAATTATTTAATTAATCATACACTTAATCTCAAAAGGCATAATAGATTTTTTTGTTTATTTTCATGTAATATATCCCTCCTTTCAATGCGCATGGTTATATCTCTGCCACCATGTATAAGAGTGTTCGACCTCGAAGCATAGCACTCTGTGAACATATTGTGATTCGATTAGGCTATGATGTATTGTGACTATAATTACGTTATGTGTACTCATTTCCCTCTCAGCAGTGTTTCCACGTTTTGCAGCAACATGGCTGGTCTATGGTGCGGTTAGACACGTTGTACGTCTGTGCTTACATAATATGTATTTAGTTATTTAACACCGCCGTATCAACTACTGGGTTATATAAGCGACGATGAAATTAGTGATAGTGAGATGGTCTTTGAAGAGATGAGGTCGAGGATTCGCCATGGGAACATGGGAAGAGTGATAGTAGGAGGAAGAACATTAAAGTGCATAAGATTTTCTGAAGGTATTGCGATATTAGCAGAAGAGAAGTAAGGAATATGCTACTGGAGCTAAATGACATCTGTGAGCAGTATTAAATGAGAATAAATGCAAATAAGATCAAGACCATGGTCTTAGGAAGAATAACAAGGAAGGTAAAGTTGCGAACTCAAAATGATTCAATAGAGCAAGTTGACAGCTTCAAATAATAGGAATGTATTATACGCAGTAACATGATCTGCTGCTAGGAAGTGGAAAGGAGGTCAGCAATGGCCAAGGAAGCTTTTAGAAGAAAAAGGAGCATCTTCTGCAGACCTCTGGAAAAAGAACTAAGGAAAAGAATAGTGAAGTGCTGTGCATGGAGTATCACATTGTATGGCGCAGAAACATGGACATTACGACGAAATGAAGAGAAGCGAATAGAAGCATTTGAGATGTGGATATGGAGAGGAATTGAACGTGTGAATTGTACAGACAGAATAAGAAATGAAGCTGTGTTGGAAAAAGTGGGTGAAAAAAAATGATGCTGAGACTGACCTGGAAGAAAAAAAGGAATTGGTTGGGTCATTGGACGAGAAGAAACTGCCTACTGAAGGATGACTGGAAGGAATGATGAAGTAAAAGAATTCGTGGCAGAAGAATATATCAGATGATAAACTACATTAAGATATATCGGTCATATGAGGAGACAAAGAGAAAGACAGAAAGTAGAAAAGACTGGAGAATGCTGAGTTTGCAGTGAAAGACCCGCCCTTCGGCAGAACACAGAATGAAAATATATATATATATATATATATATATATATATATATATATATATATATATATATACATACACACACAGTCTGCGGCCGCCCTGCACGTTCATATGTTTGAAAGGATCCATACTCACACAAACACCGAAAAATGGCTCCAAATGTTGTGTGATGTGGTTGGTACCGTGGTGGGACCACTGTTGGTACCGTGGTGGGAATATAATGGTGTAGCAGACGGTTGACTCAAACTCGTTTTCTACTGCGCATGTCGTCACTTGGGAAGCAACAGCGGCGCGCTAATTCGCTCCGCAGTGCTCGAGGAACAAAACAAACAGCTGTTGTGTGTACGTGCACGGTGTTAATTCTTTGTTTATAAATATATATATATAATATTGAATGGTATTCTTGTATCAGTAATGCTATTATCGGAAAAAAATCGAAAAATAGAAAGAGAATTGGGAGGACAAATTTAAAAGGTACGCAAAACGCGTCCTTGCAAGGGGTTGGGGGCTGTACAAAACCAAATATGTGAGCTCCAAGCCTGTTGGCCACTAGTCTCACTCGCTATTAATGTGACACATGCTATTAGTATGCCTGGATGTGCAGTATCTGGTTGTTTGAGTTACAATCGAAAAACAAAAGGAACTGACGTAAAATATTATAGGTTTCCGAAGAATTAAGACTTGGCAAGGCAATGGTTGCATGCTTGTAGAAGGGAGGATGAAGTCAATTTACAGCACGATGAGTTTTCTCGCATGTTACTAAATTTTATTTGCTTCGCAGCTCACTTGCAAAATATATTTTCATGTTAAACTTATTGTTTGACTTATTCCATAGATTGCTTTGAGGGAAAAGAAAGGGGGTAAAAATCTTAAGACTTAATGTTGTTTCAGCTCGAATATATTCACTTCATTTTGAGGAGTCAAGTTACGAAGTACCTTTAAAGCAGAAACTCCTAAATTATGAACCAAATGCAGTCGTAATCTGAAAGTAGACGCTGTACCCACAAAAGCTCTGGCGCAGTCTTGCTTGAAACGAAAATCAACAGATAATCTGAGATTGGACAGATGTGAAAAACGGAGAAGGAGAAAATAAATTCATGACATCATTGCCAATAGTTCATGTACTCTTCAGGCCACTTCCGAAACCAATTCAGACGAACATGTATCAGAGGATAGTGCATTAGACCTAAATAACGAAACGTGCGTAATTACAGCATTATAATAACTATTAACTAGTATGTTCCTGTGTATCATGTTGTTAAAATTTTTCACATATGAGTCGCTCCGCAGAAGGGAATAATTTTCTCATAGTTCTTCAAAACTTTCTAAGCTAAAAGGACTTAATTACATGTCTCATAAAATGTTAAAGCTGTGGTATCTTTTAGCAACTTCCAGACAGAAAAGGCTTCAGTAAATGGAAGGATTCAATTGTCTCGAATGTCAATAGAGCAGCAAAAAAGGCGTCAATCAATGGGCATAAAATAATTATTTTCTTGCTTAACTCTAGCATTATCACGGTTGGGAAAAAATTGCCCACCCTTTTATTTTCTAAATTTTTTTCGAATTAATGAAATCTGACAGCTTTCACCTTTAACTCTATTTGTCTCTAACATGATAAAGTATGCACACATGTGTTCTGTTTTAGATTTCAAATATAGCAGAATAATAATTTGAAGTATTTGTTAGTGGACAGATTTTACCCACCCTTGGTATTTCATATGACCTACACTTTTAAACATTTTCTAGTTTGAATTCTGTGATTTTTGTCCATTGTTGTAACTCTTTGTAATGCCGTTTAATGTTTCAATTCTCCACTTTACCATTTACTTGCAGTGTACAAAATTGAGTTGGTAAATTTGTTCTTTCTTTATTGGTGTTTATTCAAATCTAGTTGTATTCAGGGATACAGAACATAGACATGAGTTGTTTTGTGGATAATAGCAGCCTTAATGTTTTGGGTGAAAGTGATATTATAGTGCTATTGGAAATTGATATACCGGCGGAGTTGAAGAAAGAAAGTGGTAGTGAGTAAGATAATACAGAAGTGGTTGGTAAGGGTGAATCAAGGTCTATTTCAAGTACTAGCTGCTAACAAGAAAGCCGTTCACATTACGAAAATTAATGTCAGATGTGGAAATTGTGGACTTAATTTGTGTAAAAAATATTCAGATATTAAAATTGTGTGCAGGAGCATTTTACTAAAAGAAATATGCAGAATCACTGGAATGAAAAACTGATGTGTGTTTTTATTTAATGTAAAAATGTTGACGATGAAACTTTATTGAACGTATTTGAGGAGCTCGGAATCAAAACGCTTTAAGTCCACATTTTATCGAAAATGCGTTTTTTTTTCGAATTTGCCTTCTTTTAGGGTCACTTCATCATGCTACACTTGACATTTGTTGCAATTCACATTTTCAGCCTCTTTAAAGCCAGCCTGAAATCGAAGGTCTAATTCAGAACGTATTCTGTCTATCACCCTGAATGGATCAAACCGAGTTGAGTCATGAACTTAAGATATCTTCTAACGAAAGCAGTACACCAGAATGAACGTAATTAATTCGACACCTGCCTTTAACAAATGTTCATTATTGACTCTTTTCTAAAGTTTGCTTGTTGCTACCTTTAAGTTCATGCAGTAAGATTTAAAAGGACGGGTTTATAGCCTGGAATCTCTATTTAAATCTCCACGCGCAGACAGTGAATTTTTGATGTGCGGTAAGTGGCATTTATGGCAGGTGGAGGTCGTTTGCAATAAACGTGGGTCTTTTACTACAAATTGTGATATTATACTCATAATTTGGTAACAGTTTGAACAGTATGTTAAGTTTCGAAAGACTCCAGTACAAAACATTGGTCCACACCTGTGGAGTAACGGTCAGCGCGTCTGGCCGCGAAACCAGGTGGCCCGGGTTCGAATCCCGGTCGGGGCAAGTTACCTGGTTGAGGTTTTTTCCGGGGTTTTTCCTCAACCCAATACGAGCAAATGCTGGGTAACTTTCGGTGCTGGACCCCGAACTCATTTCACCGGCATTATCACCTTCATCTCATTCAGACGCTAAATAACCTAGATGTTGATACAGCGTCGTGAAATAACCCAATAAAATTAAAAAAAATAAATACAAAACATTGTTTGCACTCCCACGTTGTTTCGCTTCTTTTTTGTGAGATTTACAAACTTTGTAGGTTCTCGCTGTCTTCTTTTTCTGCGGGTGGTAGGTATATGACGGGAGGGGGGGGATAATCCCAACAGTTTGCTTGTAATATTGTCGTCGTAACTCCAGCATCCCCTCCCCTTTCACTAACACTTCAGTTAGGCAAGGTTAACCCTCTATAAAATGCCTGCTTCCAGGACAAGTCGAAGATTTGTGTAGATCCTTTCCTTCCTGGGTTTGCTTCCCTTCAAGGTCTTGCATGCAATTACGTAGACATTGAAAAGCTGAAAAGCACCATAAACATTATATGTATTGAAGAAACATTTCTGTAGTTTTTTTTACGTATTTTCCCATGATGGAGAAGGGATATAAGACTTCATTCTGACGCTGACCTGACAGTCAACCCACAACATAACGTTATTGTACTCTATTACGCCCTTCAGTTTCACACTGTTTATTCCCCTTCATGGTTACACTTTTTTCCTTTATGTTGACCATGTGAATGTTGTGCTTCGTAGACAGACCTTTTCTGTCATGTCACTTAACTGCCAATAACTCTTACAAGACCTCGATTCTGATTCCCTTTCTTAAACTTTGTTCATTACACTTGGAATGCAGGACAGAACTTCAATTGCACTTTTATTCAAACAGTTAGAATTCTGGAAAACCTTTCGCGTATATTTAGAGGAAAATAACTCCACTTCTTCACGAAAGATCGTTCTACAACATACAACAACCCTCTAAATAGACAGCTTGAAAAAACTGCATTTGACACTTGAATGAAAACTGTCAATAAAAGTCGCAGGGTCACAAAGACGTCATGTCTAGACGGCTATGTTTTGGGAGCGCAACATGTTCCTGACATGATGTTAGTAGGGAAGGGATTAGTTAATACAGCTTCTTGGTATTTATAATCAATTAACCTACCCCACTTCCAAAACGTTACGGAGCTGAGCTGAGCTAAGCTAAGCTAGCAAGCTGCGAGAGAGTCTGCAATGCTTCCCGCGTGACGTCATCACGTAGTAGGAGAACGGGCGAGGCTGCGCACTGCTTCACCATTATATTCCCACCACTGTTGGTACTGTCTGTCAGGGTATGTGGCTAGGTACATCCGTGCTACCTCTCGACCATTTCCACCTGCTTGGTCATACACGAACACCAACTCGGCCTGTTCCTGGAACGAATACCGGACAATTGTGCTTCTACGTTGCTTAAATAATACTATCTGCAACGCACAAAATGCACACTGTAAATTATGAGAGAATGTCGCCAGTGCCATCTACCGTGGAAACTATAAATTTCCGGACACAAGGTGATATGAACTTTTGTGCTCCATTTTCAGTCAGGAATCACCCCCTGAAGTTTGTCGGTGGACTTAAATCTCAGCCTGTATATCAGTTACACGTTAAAAAAATTAATGTGTTTTTAGTGTAGAGTAGAGGATTCACACAAAGAAAATTACATTTACAGGAAGCTGCATATAGGCTATAGTAGTCATAGATCAAGGCTGAAATAGTAGCATGTGAGGAAGAATTACTTAGAGATTTACAAAACTATAAAATAAAGAGCAATTCGGATGGTTCAATCTATCGCAGCACATAATCAGATGAGATTATTTATAAAAAAAATACGAATAATCTCAAGACATATATAGACACTCGCTTTATCTTATGAAAGTGTTTTGAGAGACAAATTTAAGAGACCAAATTGGCAAAATACCAGTGCCCTTCTAAACCAAACGTGTTTGTGTGTCTCCAGCTCCAAGTTTCTGTCCAGAAATGCCTTCTTTACACCATCATTCCACATTCGCCTCTGTCTATCCATTTGTTACCAGATCTGTGTATTCCAGTCATAGATTCTTCTGGTGATTACTGTTATGGCATGCTTAAAACATGTCCAAACGATTTAAGGTTCCACTTCTCAATGCTTTTCTTTACATCTTCTTCCGCATTCGCCTGGTGTCTTACATCCGTATTTCGTATCCCACTCGTCTTGTCCAGAGAGTCGAGTACGTCGTCGAAGGTAGTCTATTGCTACAACATTTGTGCTGCTAAGATTTTCCTTTTTCACTGTCCACAACTCACTCACATAACACAGGACAGGTTCAATTAGAGAACACCTGGAGATGCCTTTATACTAGAGATGCTATTTAGGCACAATGGCGGATTTACAATTCACCCGCCTATAGGTACTCAAGAATTTGAGTCCCTCTTTCCCTTAATATTCTTCCGCTGGTAACATAACAGTACAGCATTCGTTGGTAACAGGGTTTGAATGCCACCGCAGGCATTTAATATGCAGAGAAACGTATACTATAGATCTATTTATTTATGGAACCATTTTCGCTATTGAATTAAATCTTTCTTACACACAAAAATAACATATTTAACATAAAATTACACACAATTATATAGTTTTAAGATGCCGAATGTACAAATGTCCTTCCTATGATCACTTCAAGCTGGTTTGTAACTTGACTTCACTTTTTCGTCTTTAATTAAGAGGCTTATTAGACACAAAGTTAACAGTTATGACAGCAATTTGAGAAATCGCATAGGTGCTGAAAAAGAGTCAATACAGAGTAATTAACAAGGAAAGGTCACACATTTAAGATACGATATCTTAGGTCATTTTGAGTGAAAAAGTGCATATGACCATAGGTCCGTTTCCGAACGATGGCGAAGCTAGATACATTTTTTTTGGTAAAACATTTCGCCCCAATGTGAATCAGATGTTACCATATGCAGCTGACGTGAGACGTGAGATAAGGTCACCGATCGCAATGAATGACGTAACATCGGAATCTGCATTGTGAGCGATGTGGATAAGAGTTCATTCACCTCACAAAACCGGTTGGTGGGGCATTACAAATGTCTAATCGCCTGCCTTTGTTTTATGTAATGACACAGAACCCGCACATAACAGAAAAACACTATCACTTATCAGTTCACAACAGTTCAGTCAGCTACCTACGGTACAGTAGTTAATTTTTTAGTTGATTATTCAACGACGCTGTATCAACTACGAGGTTATTTAGCGTCGATGTGATTGGTGATAGCGAGATTATATTTGGCGAGATCAGGTCGAGGATTCGCCATAGATTACCTGGCATTCACCTTGCGGTTATGGAAAACCTCGGAAAAACACCAATCAGGTAATCAGCCGAAGCGTGGATCGAACCGCGCCTTAACCGACTGAGCCACGCCGGTGACGTACAGTAGTTATACAGGTACAGTTATCGGAAGTATTAAGTTGTGTTTTTCAAGATGCCTTATATATTTTCGACTGATGAATACGCCGATATTATTTATAGTTTGTGCGATGGAAGTTCCTTGTGTGCCGTCGCTGAATATGAACTACGATTTCTGAACAGAAGGATACCAGATAGAAGAGTATTTATTGTCTGTGGGGTTGGATGAAAGACGTGGTAGGATACCAAAGGAAGGTGGAAACCAGAGAGGCGCTAATAGACCGTATTTTGGATGCTGAACGCCGCATAAAGAACAATCACGAGCAGCTCTCCCGAGCGACGAGCGCGATTCACGCCCGATCGAAACAATGCATGCGATTTAGGTGTTTGTTTCTTCTGATCTAAAAATATGTTCATTAAATTTCGAGTGCTTGTCCAACAAACTTAATGGAATAGAAATTTTACTTAACGAATGGAGATACACAGTTTTTACTGTTTCTGAACACTGGTACACCAAAAAAAAAAAACGCAAGAGCTTGCCATTATTAATGGTGCCGTTATATTTTACAGAACGAACTATATTCATAGGGTATAACTTACAACAATCTCCCTCTTTTTTCTCTCATACACAAACACATGTACGCATCAATAAAACTACGTAACAGTACTAACAGTAACTTTTTTATATGAAGTTTACATTCCTGAAGAATATAATTTGACCATACTGCTGCCTCCATATCCTGCCATCTCTGTTGTTATCAGTATACTAGTTCATATATTTAAATAAACACTGTCACTAGGAATTATACATACAATACCTTACAAGTGAGGAATAACGTAAAGAAAAGCACTATGTTGCTACTCATCAGAAACTTTTTGTGTTGAGAATTAGCTACTACTCTTTTTTTTTTTTTCATGTATTTGTCAACAGTCACATCACGGTCTAGGCACTGAACAATATCACTTTCTGAATACAGAACCATTAAGTTTGACAATCGATCCTGTGTCATTGTTGACTGCAACCAGTTGTTTATTCTGCGCATTGTTAAGAACGTTCTTTCGCATGTTGCACTGTTTGAAGGCAACGTTAGTGCTATTTTAATCAGGAGATTTCGAAAAACGTTAGCTGTTATTTTCCAGAAACCCTGCTTTCCTAACAGCATGTCAATCATCTTAAATAAATACTGCCGATTTTTTTAAATAAGATTCTTGTGTGAAGAGAAAACCTTTGTGATTACTGATACTTTAGAATGTTTCATATTAGTCCATTTCGTAACTGAAAACAAATGAGATAAACTTAACGCGTGTTTACTTAGTTTTTCTGGTATTTTCTTCCAATTCCGAATGCCCTTTTTGGTAAATACACATGGTTTACCAGAACTCGGAAACTGTCTACAAGGAAAACAAAGTACAGCATCTTTCTCCACACTGTACTCCTAACTCTTCATCATATTTACTGTACCATGAAGTTGTAAAATTTCTCTTAACACCGGCATATTCACTTTGGGGAAACTCCGAGAAGACAGGTCTGGAAGGGCCACTAATAAGATCGCCAAGATGAGAAATATCTATTTCACTAACTGCGTGGTCATTAGTTCTAGCATCAGTAGTGGTAGCAGTAGTGGTGGTAGTGATTGCTGATGTTGCAACTGGAGCATCCTCAACACTAGTTAACCCACTTTTAGATTTTTGTACACTCACAAAGAATGAACGAATGACTCGCGAACTCATTGTCCCGAAATCTCTGCACAACTGGCAATCATAATAATGGTGAATTGACATTGACAATGCAAAGTCACAGTTCTGTTTTCATTGTGCACTGTTGTCACTGATCGTTATTTTTATAACATATTCACAGCATTAAATTGAAAGTAAAACTGTAACAAAATTATACAGATAATTTTACATTCTATGTATCTGTTTATTTCAAAAAGCAAGATATCATATGAAATATAAATCCGAATTATTTTATTTAATCTCGTCTTTAAATTCACACATTATACTATGATCACTCTTCTTTTCTCTGCATTATTATTCAGTATGTTATTCATATTTCTCGAAGAGGTGGTCTGAATACCTACAGACATCTAATGCATGAGTACAGGCTGTTATAAGAGAAATATTACAGTGCTTCCATTTCTCAAATGAGGTAGAGAAATTCTTACATATTCAGAAATTTAAAATTAATATTGTAGTTCCGACACGTGATCTGACGACATTAATTCTTCAATTTAAGCACAGACACTTGATCATAAACAAAAGCAAGAAAATCTTTTGAATTCAATATTTTCTAACGTTAATAGAAAAGAAAAGCGTTCAGACAAGGTTGGGGGGGTGCCCCCCCCCCAATAACTCCGCCTATGTCTCCGTGTATCGTTCGCCGAATGGCAATGTAAAATTATTTTTGGAATTAATTATAAACTTCTAATATTCTTGAATTCTTACAAACTTCAAATTTTATTCTCTGGTGATATGTATACTTACTTACTTACTGGCTTTTAAGGAACCCGGAGGTTCATTGCCACCCTCACATAAGCCCGCCATTGATCCCTATCCTGAGCAAGTTTAATCCAGTCTCTATCATCATATCCCACCTCCCTCAAATCCATTTTAATATTATCTTCCCATCTATGTCTCGGCCTCCCCAAAGGCCTTTTTCCCTCCGGCCACCCAACTAACACTCTATATGCATTTCTGGATTCACCCATACGTGCTACATGTCCTGCCCATCTCAAACGTCTGGATTTAATGTTCCTAATTATGTCAGGTGAAGAATACAATGCGTGTATGTGTTGTGTAACTTTCTCCATTCTCCTGTAACTTCATCCTCTTAGCCCCAAATATTTTCCTAAGAACCTTATTCTCAAATACTCTTAATCTAGTTCCTCTCTCGAAGTGAGAGTCCAAGTTTCACAACCATAAAGAACAACAGGTAATATAACTGTTTTATAAATTCTAACTTTCAGACTTTTTGACAGCAGACTGGATGATAAAAGCTTCTCAACCGAATAATAACAGGCATTTCCCATATATATTCTATGTTTAATTTC
This sequence comes from Periplaneta americana, assembly GCF_040183065.1. Taxonomy (NCBI): domain Eukaryota; kingdom Metazoa; phylum Arthropoda; class Insecta; order Blattodea; family Blattidae; genus Periplaneta; species Periplaneta americana. Next base: position 118,229,885 of record NC_091117.1, on the reverse strand, counting down.
CTCCCGAGTATCATTTATATTATTTTGTTACTGTTGCTCCCAGGTATTTGAATTTTTCCACCTCTTCAAAAGATAAATTTACAATTTTTATATTTCCATTTCGTACAATATTCTCGTCACAAGAAATGATCATAATATATCAACAATAATATTAACTATCAGTTTTTATACATATTACGCACTGCAAATTGCTATTATGCAAGCACTATTCCTACTAGGGAAAATTCTTGCTTAGACAACGTGGTGACAAATGTAATAAGAGAGGATAATTTTTTTATTTTTTTACGACGCTTTATCAACATCTTAGGTTATTTAGCGTCTGAATGAGCTGAGGATGATAATGCCGGTGAAATGAGCACGGGGTCTTGTATCGATAGTTACCCAGAATTTGCTCATATTGGGTTGGGGGAAACCCGGAAAAAACCTCTACCAGGTAACTTGCCCCAACCAGGTCACCTAGTTTCGCGGCCACACGCGCTAATCGTTACTCCACAGGTGTGGACGATAGGATTTAAAAGTATCTGTTCTTCAGGTACCATTGTCAGATCATGATTCTTTATCTATATAATATTTGAACAAATATGAATCACGTTGTACTGGCCCTTGTAATATAATGAATGTACGCAGTTTAATGATAATTATAAACTTAGACAATGTTTTTAACCTATTTATGAAATATTGACTAAAACATTATTATACAACACAAAAAGGTAATTTTGATATATTTATGACTAATTTTTATAATGCTGCAATATTTTCCAATACAACCACTAAGTCTAAAGAATCACAGTTGTCGCTCCAAATTTAATTCTGCACATATGATCTAAAATTAAGTAAAAAAGATGTTATGTATAAATACAATTATATGAACTGGGCATCACATCGTAATATTAATGTCGATACAGCAAGAGAATGTATATTATTGCTAGAAAAATTATAAAACATTATTAAAGCAAGCAAAATTAAATTTCAATGTTTCATACATTAATAAGTCTGCAAATTAGTGTAAAGCGGCATTGGATATAATAAACTCGGCTAGAAATTCTACTCCTGAAAATCATGAACAATATTTAACACCAGATGATTTCAATCAATACTTCGTAAACTCTGTAAAACAAATTAGTGACAACAGTGGTCATTATAACCATACTGAAATTAATTTAATAAACAACGTTAAATTAACATCCAGTGTGTTTAAATGGAAATGAAGAGTCCTAAATCCAAGGATGACATTAGTGGTGATCTTAAGGTAAGCGTTCACTACATCGTATCGCACTCCTCGTACGAATCGCACGCAACGGATATTTTAAGTGCAGTGCATTCACTGTAACGGCTTCACCTCATCGCCTCATCGGATTCCCCTATCACCTGTTTAAAACATGACATCGTACTATATTGACATTACTGAAAGCAGAGGAGTTGAGGTTAGGTCTATTAATTACGTCTGTTAGCGAATAAGAATTTGTAATTGCTTCATGCGTCTTAATTGAAGAGGAAGAAACGAAAGAAATATTGGTTACATCATATATTTGCAAGAAACGACTTGATTGCTGTAATGGGAATGCCTCAAATTATATAATTCTTCGCAATTTTCTACACGCGAAATAAGTTTTCCGTCTGCCATTTTGGCGCGACACTGAACATGGCACTACATAATAGTAACAGTTGACCAATTAAAATTGATTTATTAAAGAAGGCCATGATCGCACGCATCGGAAAAGTTGCCCATCCGAGAAACGTGGATGGATTTGTCGAGAGGCGATGCGTCCGATACGATGTAGTGAACGCGGTTACATAACAATTACAGCAAAGATTGTCTTTTTCCGATCCGTGCGATTCGTCCGATGCGTGCGATACGATGTAGTGAACGCTTACCTTTATTACACGAGTTATCCTATATAATTTAACCTTTAACAAATTGCACCAATCAGTGTGTAAATAATAGTGTATTCCCCAAATCTCTGAAGATTTCCAAAATAGTTCCTATTTATAAAAAAGGAGACCGGTCTAGACCTGAAATTTATAGACCCATCTCTATTATTCCTATATTCTCTAAAATATTAGAAGACTGATAACTCAATTAACACATTACGTTGAAACAAATAACTTGTCTACTAAGAAATAATTTGGATTTAGAAAAGGCTTTAAAACTTTGGATGCCATTGAAGATCTAGTCTCAACTGTCATCTCTGGATTCGATAATTATGACAGCTCATTTGTTATTTCATGCGATCTGTCTAAAGCATTCGATTGTGTATCACATGAAACATTAGTTTCAAAGCTCTATTATTACGGTGTTAGAGGGAAAGAACTAGATTTGTTTAGATCTTATTTATCAAACCGTACAAAATGTGTATGTGTAAATGGCGTTTATTCCCATTAAGCCGATGTTGAATGTGGAGTTCCTCAAGGTTCCATTTTGATACCACTCCTATTCTTGATTATGGTGAACGACTTTCCAGAAAATGTTAGTTGTGAATCTGTATTATTTGCAGATGACATAACTCTTTATTCATCACATACTGATATAAAAATTTTGAATTTGATAATGGAAAAAAATCATATAATACTGCAGTAAAATGTTTTCGAGTGAATAGTTTCAGTCTAAATTTAAATAAAACTCAAAATATAATATGTTCATTGAAATATATATCGAACGCCGAAGCTCAGTCACAGGTAAAATTGTTAGGACTTGTATTGGATTCTAAACTAGCATGGGATGAAAATATTAATTTGTTAAGTATTAGGCTATCAAAAGTAATTTACTTATTAAGACATTTAAAACTTTTAATATCAAAATTCTACCTCATAAATTCTTATTACGCTATTTCAATAGTATATTACCATATGGTATTTATATTTGGGGAAATAGCAGTAGCATATCCAACATTCCCATTAAAAAAAAAACTATATACGCATTTCAAAAGTGTCTGCATATGACGCTAACTGTAGACCACTATTTATTCAAGAAAAAATGTTAACTGTCATAAATTTATATATATATATATATATATATATATATATATATATATATATATATATATATATATATATTCCAATGTCTAATGAAAATTAAGAAAACCCTTAATACTTATCACCTTAAAAGAGAAGTCCACCACTATAATGCATTGTACAATTATTGTCTTTCAGAACCTACACTTAAATTATGTAAGTGCAAAAAATTGTTTAGTTCTATTGCTATAACATTGTTTAATAAGTTACCATAAAAGGAACAGGATGCAAGTTGTGTACAATTTAAATCGGTTTTGTATAACTGGTAAATCAACCGTCCATTCTATGAATTTCTTTACTCCAATGTAAATGTATTCTAAATTTCTAAGCTGCATTGATCTGCATTATTACGATTATTGTTAGTATTGGTTATTGTTATTATTATTACCAGTATTGTTATTTCATTTGTATTGTTGTATTAATCTGGTTTTACGTTTTATATCAAATATTATTATATATCTCTTGTAATTTAGTGTATTTTATGTCTATTGCAACAAAGTGTTACTCATGATATTAATAAGCGATCGATTGATTGATTGTTTGATTGAATGATTGATTGATATATTCTTCTGCCACGAAATCTTCTCACATTCATCGTCTCCTTCAGTCAATCCTTCAGAAGGCAGTTTCTTTTCAACCAATGACGCAGTCATTTCCTTTTCCTCTTTCTGATCAGTTTCAGCAACATTCTTTCTTCATCCACCCTTTCTAATACAGTTTCATTTCTGATTTTGTCTGTCCATTTCACACACTCCATCCTTCTCCATATCCACATTTAAAATGTTTCTATTCGCTTCTCTTCTTGTTTCTGCCCCATAAAATGCTATGCTCAACACAAAGCACTTCACTAGTCTCTTCCTTGGTTCTTTCTCCAGAGGTCCGCAGAAGATGCTCCTTTTTCTATTATAAGCTTCCTTTGCCATTGCTATTCCCCTTTTGACGCCTTGGAAACATCTCATTTTACTGCTTATAGTAAACCCCATGTAGGCCTATTTCAAGCTGTCCACTCCACTTGCTCTACTGTCTCATTTAGTATTCGCAAGTTTATTTTCTTTACTTTTCTTCCTATTACCATACTCTTCGCCTAACTGGCATTTACCTTCATTGCATAGGCCTACTGCTCACAGCTTTCATTTTGCTCCAGTAGCATATCCCTTAGTATCATCTCTTCTGCTAACTACGCCGCATCATCAACAAATCTTACACACTTTATTGTTATTCCTCCTACTATCATTCCTCCCATGTTCTGAAAACAGTTCTTCACTGAATCCTCCAAGAAGAATACAGCAGGATAGGTGATAAAGAGCATCCCTGTCGTACTTCTCTCTCTATTTCACTTCCTTCTAACATTTCGTCTCCTACCCTGACTGTAACTCGTTGTTTCGCATAAATGTTACTGAACGGCCTCCTCTCTTTCCAATCCACGCCAATTTTCTTTACGATCTCCATCAGTTTATTCGAATCGACTCTGTCAAAAGCCTTTCCTAGGTTCACAAATACTATATACACTTCTTTATTCTTCTCTAGGAACCTTTCGCCGATTGCTCGTAGCAGTCCAATTGCATCGCATTCCTGAAGCCAAACTGTTCTTCTTCCAACTGTTCTTCCATCTTAGAATATAAACGTCGATTCAGTATTCCCAGAAGAATCTTCGCCTAATGCAATATCAGGCTGTTAGTCCTGAACTGGTTACATTTCTTGGGATTATTTTTCTTCGGTATTAGACCAGCAGCCGGCTGGTCGGTCTAAGCCCTTCATGGGCTGTAGCGCCACGGATTATTATTATTATTATTATTATTATTATTATTATTATTATTATTATTATTGGAAGCAACACTGCCTCCGTAAAACCTTCAGCCCAACGCCTTACTCGTAAATTTCGTTGCATAATAATATAATTTCCTTCTTGTCTTCACCCAAGCATTTTACTAATTCAACGGGGATTCCATCAACTCCTATTGCTTTTCCATTCTTCATTTTCTTAAGCGCTGTTCAACTTCTTTGCTCAAAATAGAAAATTGTTCCTCTTCTGATACGGCTGCTTCGTCTTCTATAGCCAAGACATCTGGCATTATTATATGTTATTTTTTTGTATAAACATGTCTAATAAAATACATTACTCTAATACAATTATTTTTACAATTCTATGCTTCTTTTCCCTATTCCTTCTTCATGTTTCATTCCTATGTTCCCCTTCTATTTTCATTTCCTTCTACCACATTTTGTCATAATAACAGTCTACTTTCTCTGTCTACACAACCTCTGCTAAAGAACGGTTCTAGAAGAGGCGTATGCCGGCAGATGGTTAGTAATACTAGATATCCAAGTAATGCGTGGCTCTCGCACCGTGGCCTCAGAATGCTGCAGGTATGTCCCACTCCGGAAGCTCAGTGTCAGAACGCAGACTTATCATTCTGCGGCCCTAGGATCGAAGCCATCTATTTGTAGGAATAGACACTTGTGTCAAGCAAGAACGAAAGATTAGGGTTCTCCCTTTACTGTCAACTTCAGAAGTTTGTAAGAAGATTTCTCATGTTGCCTTATCATTTCCGTCTTTTATTACACTCCGCTTCAGCAATATACTCTGTGAATAGATTGTAGAGAATCCGCAACTCGAAAATCTGGCTCTGGGTCGATCCTATCGTAGTATTGAGTAGTGATGCGCAGAGCAGTATCGGTAATTTGACACATCACAAGCTTTTAATGTGAGATACTAGTAAGTACACGCTGTTAGAACGTAATTTACTTACGTAAATTCACAAATGAGATGTTGAAACTACTCGCCTTTTCGATCGCATCTATTACAAATAGCTGTAATTCACGTTGGGATCTGGAGGTAATGTTTTCCTGGATGATATTTTTCATTTTTTCAGAGTATTCGAATTATCTTTGTACATTTTGCCTTTTAAACTTCCCCGGATATACAAATCATAGTTTGTTAGATTGGGGGATCGTGAGGGTCATATATTCCTACTGACAATAATTGTGTTATGCCTTCCAAATCTCTATGAAGTTCGCCCATGCAATAATCGGTATCTGTGCTGTCACAGTATCCTGTTAGAGAGGGAGCTTGCTTTTGCCTTTTTCCATTACAATTCTGTGACATGGTATTGTATTTGAGGAAACTATTATCAGCTTCTCGATCGTCCGACCTAACTCCTTGTGATTTATTCGGTAGGAAATTCAAAGAAAATGTACAAAAATAATCAACTTACTCTATAAGAATTTAAAAATAATATCCGATAATATACCTTCTCCACATCTTAACGTGAACTATAACTAGTTGTCCGTCACTCCTTAAACAAGAGCTTGAATATTTGGAACTAGAAGACAAACACTTTCACCATATCCTTTGTTAATTTTGTGCAGTAAATGACGTTCTGTTACATATAGCACTAGCTTGTTTTATGTCGAATTATCAACATTGCTCTGTGTATCAACGATCGAAAACTCTCTACGCAACTGGAATCTGCGTGCGGCTCGGCAAGAACCGAATTGTCGCGTTGCAGTTTGTATACAATCTACTCATAGCGACCAGAAAATGTTCAACGACCAGAGTTCGTGATGTAACAAATTTATTTTTTAACAATAACCCCATGGTGTGGAGAAATATCACCATTCACTTTTAACCCTCGGAGTCTATCAGGACTAAAATTACATACAACCTACGTGGGATTTTTTTCTGGCCCTGAACAATTTTTTAATTTGTAATGAAATTTTTGTTCTATTCTTGTTATTTTATATGTCATATGAAGTTTTAGGTAATTTATTTTAATTATATCACATTTATTTATATTATTGCAATGCTTTTCTCTTTTATTGAATACAATCAGGTATTCCTTATGACTGAAACTTTATTTAGTACAAATGTAATTGGAGCAGCGTACGTTACAAGAATGGATTTAAGTACCAGCTCCATATTGTAGCAACACCTGGAGTTAGTTAATAGTCATAACAGCATTCAAAATAAATAACTTCACACGAACAAGAAATAGAATGGAAAGTAGCGCACAACCTAGCTGTGACCCCAGGTCAAAATATTTGAAATACAATTACAATTAATGTAAGCAACAAATATATAATTATAGAAAGTAATTTAGAGAGTGTAATAGAAGCATGTCAAGAGTACTGGATGGATAGAGTACATTCTGCCAACTCAAAAGCGTATGTAAAATGTACTGGGTCAGAAAACTCTATGTAGGTTGCAGGGGTTAAAAGATTGGATTCTACAATACAGCGTCTGCTTAAACAGACATTGTTCCTTATGACCAGAGAGCAAATGGGAAGAACTTTAGATGATCGCAATTATTAATATAAATATTTAACAGAGAAACGAAAAAGAAACACTTCACAGAAAATAAAGCATAGGCTAAATCTTCTACAGAGAAATGAAAAAAACGTAACTAAAATAAATGTTGAAACTGGAAGTCACCAGTCCCACAAGATGCGTTGCACATCGGCACAAAGCACGCCGTCGAATTCGCTAAAAGAATTCTGGGCCTTTTTTGCTAATGGAGTCTACAGCAGCACAGTTTTCTCCAACAGCATTTTCTCAGTCTCTAATTAAGTCTCATAGATTACACAACGCTGATATCTTAAACACAGAGTATACTGTATTTCTTTCAGCATGAAATAAAGTGTGGCCCAGAGAACGATCCTGCCGTTTCTGTTGGGCGATAGACAGTAGCTCTGCACCTCTAACGCCGTTTCTATACTCATAGCCCTTCGCTGGATTGAAACTTAACGTATCCTATCGGTATGTTATATTAATTATAATAAGTTTTCAAAATTGAATTTCTTTGTTTTATGTATAACTACTAAAAATAACGATTCGACTAAACTCACGATTTAAGTCTTCCTTATCTGCATCCAGAGTTCGTGATGTAACAAATTGAGTTTTAACAATAACCCATGGTGTAGTGACATATCACCATTCCATAGGGAATCCTCTAATGTTTAGTTTATTTCATCAGGTTATCCTTCAAGTATCAACTGTTTTGTGTACATGTCAAGAGAGAGGAAATGAACTAAATTGAGATAGATATCACTACGTGAAATCTTCATTTTTTTGTGAATCCTCCTCCCCTAAAATGAATCACGTCAATCTGTAGTCTGTCTTTGACAAGTGGCAATAAACGACATAGTGACTCAGCTAAGATGAGGCCTAACTACAGCTTATTACGTTACGTTGTGTTTTGGAATGATTACTTATTCAGTGCGCTAATGTGTATACATTTTTCAAATGTACATAGGAAAAGAAAAATCCTATAGCGGAACGAGAAAACTTCAGTGAATAAATTTCCTAACCGCCCTGTTCAGTGTAGAAAAACAATATTGTAATTAATGAACAGGTTTCCTGAAACAAATTCTGTGAATGATGTCAACTGAATTAAATCTCACACAAGAATGGGCAATAATTTTCAGCCGCTAAATATGTGGAGGGTGAATACTGAATTGTATTTAAATATAGCATAGTAGGCCCACTTTAAATAATTTATAATCCAGCGAAGCGCTGTGAGTTTGTGGGTGCAAGCAGAAGCGTTAGCGGGGAGGACATACTGCTGATCAGCAGAAAGAACAAGTTCACTGTTACTCTTGGTACAATACAATGTGCAGAGTATTGCCTATTTGATGGGACATTATAATCGTCGAATTAAACGTCCTCTAGGGCAAAGGTTGATGAATTTTGTAATATGGGATTATTGTAGGTAATACAGCGAGAGGTTTTGATTTTTCCGAAAAAAAAAAGAAGAAGAAGTTTTATTTGAAGGGTTCAGAGCCATTGAGAAAGCAAGAGTTAAAGTTAAGTGAATACCATAGTTTAATGAAGATTTGCATATCATTTAGTTTTAATTTGCATGCATTATAATACTTGCTATGTTTCATTCAATTATGTTACTTATTTCAGTTTAACCTGAGGGTGTGGATGCGTCGTGTCTTGGGGTGATCCTCAGTCGATGACGACGCCCCTGATGCGCCCCTTCACTCGCACCAGCCAGCAGGTCCACGGCTGTCAGCACTCGTCCTTCGAGAAGCGCGAATAGGGTAGGCAAATTTATTATTGTTTTAAGTAGTGGGCGCCAGCCCACCCTATTTCGACGCTCGGTGTAGCATGAGATCCATTCAGGGTAGCCGAGGTACAGTTGTGGTGTAGGATGATATCGGGAATAATACCAAGCCGGCTACTTAGAGAAAAGGCAGTGTTGATTTCGAAACTATAAGTTTATTGGCGTATTTAACTAGTAAACCATGAGTATGTATTTCCGGCTGAACTTGTAACTTAATAGTTGGTCGCACTTCTGTATCAACTCTATGGCAGCGCTGAATATGCTCTATTCAATACTATGAACTCGATCCTCTGTTCAGTACTCTATACTCGAAGCTCCTATTCGGTCACTCCGCTCTCTCTCTATCCGAACGGCTCCCGATGGTGATGTTGACGAGTAGCCTCGTCGATGATAAAGTTCTGTCTGTCGAGTCTTCGCCGGAAGAAAGACTAGTAAGTAGGGCCGTCGACACCAAAAAGCTCCTCTCCGCGCCTTGTCACCCTTATTTATTAAAACCTATCCTACGCTAAAACTAATTATCTTATTGGCTAACAACTACGTCATTTAACCGACCTAAAATCTATTTTCTATTGGTCCCAAGTGACCTCATATGCTGAACCGAGATCTCTTCTCATTGGTCACGAAATACGTCATCTGTAAATTTAGACTTGGACTTCCCACAACATCAAATTAGTTAGTAGACTTTTCGACAATACCCGTTCTTTTGGAAAACCTCGGGCTTTGCAATTGCTTTCCCACGAGTCTTGTCTAACTTCCGGATTCTACGCTTGAATGCGCCTGTATACAACCCCGCACAAGGTGGCCGTAAATCTGTCCGATGCTGCTAAGTGACTCAGTAAGACGAAACACCTGCGTGGGAAACTAATTCTGACAAAGTCGCTAAAACATCCCCGCGAATTCATGTAACTAAAATACGGTCATATCAACCTCGCTATTAAATCTGTCTCTCCCTCTCCTAATTACTGCTTCAAACCCTTGGTTTCTCCGTTTTAGTATATGACGCTTGGCCCACTATGGCTCTGAACCCTTCATTTGAGAGTAAATTATGCACGGAAATGAAAACCTCTAAAAAGTTTAATTTGGTTCCTTTCTTTTCGGACTTCGTGGTGATTTTGTTGATGTATATAGGACCAATGAATTTAAAGTAGCTAGATTGAGAATTCCAAAGAATATCCGGACTGGTCAACTTGAAATTGTATTATCATGTTATTATTTTGTCGAACATGTCAACCCCCTCCTTTCTCATCATTGTACAATTCAATTATTACTGGTTTCTTTTTTCCTCATTTACATCTGGAGCACTATGCATTGTTGAGAAAAACATTAGGCCTATATATTTACTCCTTTTTAGTATAGATGACACAATAGGTTTTTTGTCATCGATAGCAAACTGTGAGGACAATACTTCACTTTTTTCATTCGATGCGTCGTCGTTTACAATGCACATATCATCATAATCATCATATCATTCACAAAATCTGCCACGTTTGGAACTTTTACACTCATACCAGACAAATAGACAAAAAAAAACTCATGTTTCACTACATGCGGTCGAAATCGACACAGTGACTAAAAAAATAATGTTCTTTGCACAAAAGTTAGTAAGAAACTGACTTTCAGAAGACTACAGGATGATATAGACTATAGACTATATATTACGGTACAATTAAAAGAAAAGGAGGAGGAAATATTTGCTACCGTAGCAGGTAAAAGAGTCGTCAACGATCCCGAGAAACAATTAAAACCACTTACAAAAGGAAATAACGAGATTATCGCCAGGGTAATGAATATTCTGAACTATTGAACAATTAAGTGAGATTACATAGACGAGCATAAAAAAGTGAACACCTTTCCTGATTATGAAATCGATATATGGCTCTCCACATCCATGAAACTGTGTAACTAACCAGAAATCTAGCACCGACTTTCTTTCAATCTACTCTGTCCAGGAAAAAAAAACCACAAGTTTGCATTTCGAAACAGTTAATCAGTAAAATCGTAAAAATGCGTTTGTTTTTTTTTTCACTTTTAACCATAGTTGCGTAGTGTTTTATCTAACGTTCAAGGTGTCTTTTCACAACTTCAAGATAATCACAAGAGAATTCTAGCAATTCGCCTTTCAGTCGATTGTTTTTAGACCCGAGAATTAGCCATAAACAATGAATGATAACTTACTACCAGCTACTGAAACGAACATCCTTTACACATACAGAATACTACTTGTGGTGAATATTCAATTAATTAATTATATAGGAATGGTGAACTTAGAGGACGATGTTGGGAGGGAGAGGGAATATATGAGTGGAGAGAAGGAGCAAGAGGCATCTAGAGAGACAGAGAGAGACTGCACTATACATATTTGAATCTGTGACGAAGCGGCGAGTTGAATGCAATGTTGAAACGAAAGCAAACAGTTTACCAACATGAGGAGCAGGCGGATATATTGCAGGCAAAGTTCACGTAAAACGTAAACATTCAGCCATGTCACCCACAGGGGCTTTAACATATTGTCACGGGTAGTCTGCTACCCTGGAATTCAAACCAGTTTACCCTCATTGTTTGTCTGTTAAACGCTTCTACTTCCAAAACCCTAACATCTACATGTATTTATTTATTGTGCTTCCCTACAAAAGGTATATACAAATATTTGAACTCCAAGGATTTGAAGTTCAGCTTTAGGCCTATACACAGTACATCAGCAAAGTTATGCTAATTTTGGTAAAATGAAGCTGTACAAAAAATACTGTTTGAGATTCAGAATTTTTAAAAGAATTTCTCGTGTATACTTTCATTTTTACTAACTATCAATGTCAAGTGTACTAAACGGCAAAGTCAAATATTAACACAGGAAAAAATCCCTATATATGGGCTTAAGGAAAATGTTTATTTTTTATTAGTTATTTTACGACGCTTTGTCAACTGCTATAGTTATCTTGCGTCTAAATGAGAAGATGATAATATTAGCGCCGAAAGTTATCCAGCAGGGTTGAGGGAAAACCCCGAAAAACCTCAACCAGGTAACTTGTCCAACCAGGATTTGAACCCGGGTATTCTCGTTCCACGGTCAGGCACGCTAACCTTTACTCCACAACGGTGAACTATTTGTTCTTTATACCTATGGTGAGAGATTGCCAATGTTGTTGAAAGAGAAGGATGAGGACTGTGTAGGAGATTATAGACAAGGAGGAGGATCATTGTGCCGAATTATGACGTTGAAGGAATTGAAGGAGGATGAAGATTGGATATCAAGAATGACGATGATTATGATGATAAGGTATTGAAGAGAATTATGATAGAGGATGATAATGGAAATGCGGAATGATATCAGTTAATATAGAATACAGTAATGGTGCCGAGTAAAGGATTAAACATTGGAGTACAGTGGATAATGCAGATGATGATAGGAGTTGATAGATGATGATGATATGATGATGATGATGATGATGATGATGGGCAGTGTAGGATAAGACTTGATGCTTGATAGAGGATCATGATAGAGTTTGGGGATGATGGGAGAATGAGGATGACGAGAGGTTGACGATGCTCATGAATAATAATGACGACAACGATACGATGAGGATGATGATAATGATGATGATGACAGCGACAACGATAGGATGAAATGATGGTAATGAGAGGATGATGATAATGATAATGGTGATGATGAAGATCAAATAATATTTACCATCAGAGATTTTCGATGACATGAGAGAATAAGAATGAGAGATTGGGGATGATGATGGTGAGAGACTGGGAATGATAATGTTAAGAGATTAGGGATGGTGATAGTGATGGTGATGATGATTATGATGATGAGGAGATATTGGGGATGATGGTAGTGGTGGTGGTGATGATGGGCAGAGATTGGGGATGATGAGAAATTGGGTGATTTTGATGATGAGAAATTGAGTATAATGAAAATTATTATGAGAGAATGATGAAGGTAGAACGAGGATGATGAGAGAATGATGGTGATGATGATGATGATGTTGAGACAGAGACAATGAGAGTGATGATTATGAGAGAATGTGACGATGGCAATGAGAGAATGAGAATAATGATAATGAGAATAATGGTAGATGAGAAGTGTGGTGATGGGAAAATAATGATGATTATGAGCTATTGGGGTGATGATGTTGGAAAAGATGGAGGAGAGGAGAAAATGGAAAAAAAACCTGAATACATAAGGAGGTAGAAGAAACTACAGGAAACTAAACAACGAACTAAGAAAACAAACTGATTAAGTAAAAGAAGACTGGATGAAACAGAAATGTGAAGAAATAGAGAATCTAGGGAGAAAGGGGAGATATAATTTATGTTTGAATTTCACAAATAAGAACACCAAATCCATCTGGTTGATAGAGGACGACATCGGAAATGAAATAACGAACAAACAAGGAACACTAAACAGATGGACGAATTATGTAAACGAGTTATGTGAGACAAGAAATCGTTCAGATGACTTAGCTATAGGAGACGAAGAAGCCGTATCAAATGATTTTCTATTTTCAGTGAAGAAGTTGAACTAGCGCTTAAGGAAATGAAGAATGGAAAAGCAACAGGAGTTGATGGAATCCCCATTGAATTAATGAAATGCTTGGGTGAAGACAAGAAGAAAATTCTATTATTATGCAACGAAATATATGATAAAGGCGAATGGTTTGAAGATTTTACGGAGACAGTGTTGCTCCCAATACCGAAGGAAAATAATGCCAAGAAGTGTGAGGAGTTAGGACCATCAGTCTAATATCGCAGTCGGCGAAGATTCTCTTGCGAATACTGAATCGACGTTTATACTCTAAGATGGAAGAACTGTTGGAAGAAGAGCAGTTTGGCTTCAAGAATGGAAAAGGTACGAGAGATGCAATTGCACTGCTACGAACAATTGGCGAGAGATTGCTAAAGAAGAATAAAGAAGTGTATACAGTATTTTTGGACCTAGAAAAGGCTTTTGACAGAGTGGATTCGAATAAACTGATGGCGATCGTGAAGGAAATTGGCGTGGATTGGAAAGTGAGGAGGCTGTTCACTAATATTTATATGAAACAACGAGTTAAAATCAGGATAGTAGAAGAAATACTCGTATCAAAAGGAAGTGAAATTGGGAGAGCAGTAAGACAAGAATTCCTTTATCATCTAACCTGTTTAACATCTACTTGGATGATTTATTAAAGAACCGTTTCAGAATATGGGAGGAGTGATAATAGAGCAAGAAGAATAAAGTGTGTGAGATTTGCTGATGATGTGGCGTTGTTAGCAGAAGAGGAAATGATACTAAAAGATATGCCACTGCAGCAAAAAGACAACTGTGAGCAGCATGAGGTTAAGATAAATGCAAATAAGACTAAAGATAAACTTGGGAATTCTAAATGAGGCAGTAGAACAAGTGGACAGTGGGGTGTACTGTAAGCAGTAACATGAGCTGCTGCCAGGAAAATGAGGATAGCAACGGCCAAGGAAGCTATTAATAGAAAAAGAAGCATCTTCAGCGGACCTCTGGAAAAAGAACTAAGGAAGAAACTAGTGAAGTACTTTGTAAGGAGTGTGGCAGTGTATGGGGTAGAAACATGGGCATCCGACGAAGTGAAGAGAAACGAATAGAAGCATTTGAAATGTGGATATGAAGAAGAATGGGACATCTGAAGTGGACAGATAGAATAAGAAATAGTGGGTGAAGAAAGAATGATGCTGAAACTGATCAGGAAGAGGAAAAGGAATTATTTGGGTCACTGGCTGAGAAGAAACTGCCTACTGAAAAATGCACTGGAAGGAATGATGAACAGGAGAAGAGTTCGGGGTAGAAGAAGATATCATATCATAGTACACACTAAGATATATGGATCATATGAGGAAAGAAATTGGAAGGTAGAAGATAGGAAAGACAGGAGGAAGCTCGGTTTGCAGTGAAAGAATTGTCCTTGGGCATAACACTAAATGAATGAAGGAATATTAATAGAGATGGAAATTTTGCTGCCATGGACGCGATGTTACCTCCGCATCAATTATACGACGCCTGCAGAACTCGTAAGGGAAATATGACGTCAGCCTCACACACTTCTATTGGGGATGATCGACTTCCGCATAGAGTTCTCTGGCCGTCAAAGGTCCATCAGTGGTGGCATGTAATTTTCAAAAGGACTGTAATAAATTCAATGTCTTTATAATGCGTTATCTCGTTTCAAGATTTACAATTATGCTAGATTTCCTGTCGGGAGTTTCTTTGAAATTTCTTTGCACTTAACCTGCTTTAGATTTTCGAAAACTTTCCTCCTATCATCACCTACGGAAACATAAATTTATATCATATAAGTAATGAACCTTGAAAGTCATTATTAATTTCAATTCAAAATGAACACAACGAGTGACGTCCTTAATTTAACAGTATATAAATAAATAATCAACATACAGTTCGTAATAATGAATTTACTCGAAAGTTTGTGCATTCCATAATTCTTAATATGGGCTATGTTGAAATGTGGTTTAATATTGAAATGACGAGTAGAAAGAAATTGGATGGTACACATTAAACAAGCAATTTTTTCGTCTTCAACAACAAAATAATCATATTGCTATTTCCTTTGGCAGTAGTATTTCTTCACGGGTTTAGATTTTGCCATGTTCCAGTTCTCTTTAAACTGTAGTAGGCGCACGCTTATTTATTTATTTATTTATTTATTTATTTATTTATTTATTTATTTATTTATTTATTTATTTATTTATTTATTTTTTATTTGCTTGCTTGCTTGCTTATTTATTTATTTATTTGCTTGCTCATTTATTTATTTATTTAATTATTTATTTATTTATTTATTTATTTATTCATTTATTTATTTATTTATTTATTTATTTATTTATTTATTTATTTATTTATTTGGCTGGAGTGCGTTACAATGTTGAATGACAGCATTGACATCCTATTATATAGCTATCACTCACTCATCAACGTACAATTTAGTTATCGTCCTATTACTAGTAAAACCAGTTAAGACCAGTAATACAAGTTTTGTAAAAACAGGAATTAAAACTTTATTAATGCACGAAAATCATAATAAATTCTTCAAATAAAGTAGTTGGTGTGTTGCCTGCATGAAACATTTCGGACTTATTTCATTTTAGTAGAATACAGAACACGGAAAGACAAGTAGGGGACTGTACTTAACTTATTTTACACATAAAGTGGATTTAATCGGCTTTACTAGTAATAGGATGATATATACATAGGTAGACCTTCTTACATTATATGCACACATACATTTTAAAATTTATTTTACATGTCGTTTAATTTATTTATTTCCTTCATTCATTTTTCTCTTACTTTCTAAAGGTATGTTCCTAATGATTTCATTATCTGTTCATTTGTAATTCTTGATAACGTATTGTATACGTGCCGCGGCTAGAAAGAATGGTGAAGCAGCCGAGCGTAAATAGAACGTCATGACCGCACTGGTAGAAAAGGTGGGTGGGGTAAGAAAGGGGAGTAAAGCAGTCGCTCTTGGGAGCTACAGTTCTGCAGGTCTGAAATATATAATGTAACTGACTGTGAGCTGTGGTTAGCGTTAAGATGTAGACAAAGGTAGGTTTCAGGTATGAAGACTAAGTTTAATTATGTGAAGCACAACATTCTGCGGAACATCTAAACTGAAATATAATCTAATGTAAGTAATTTACTTTCGATTTGTTTGAAATTATGGCTATATGCAACGTACAGTACTTAAATCAAACCTTACTTAGTTCAGAATGATTATTACACTTTTACTGGTTGCTTATCCTACAATTTTTAACATCTCCCTAGCATTGGTTTTTATCACCCTCCATTTTGTTTGTGTTTATAACCGCCTTGGCATTTATTTCTTTGTTTGCCAACATTGCGCTTTTAATAACTGTCTTTTTAAAATGATTCCCCACTAGAAGTGGATTTTGCTGACGTCATATTTCCCCTACTTACGAGTTCTGCAGGCCTCGTATAGTTGATGCGGAGGTAACATCGCGTCCATGGCAGCAAAATTTCCATCTCTATTAATATTCTTTCATTCATTTAGTGTTATGCCCAAGGACAATTCTTTCACTGCAAACCGAGCTTCCTCCTGTCTTTCCTATCTTCTGCCTTCCAATTTATTTCCTCATATGATTCATATATCTTAGTGTGTTCTATGATATGATATCTTCTTCTACCCTGAACTCTTCTCCTGTTCATCATTCCTTCCAGTGCATTTTTCAATAGGCGGTTTCTTCTCAGCCAGTGACCCAAATAATTCCTTTTCCTCTTCCTAATCAGTTTCAGCATCATTCTTTCTTCACCCACTATTTCTTATTCTATCTGTCCAATTCAGACGTCCCATTCTTCTTCATATCCACATTTCAAATGCTTCTATTCGTTTCTCTTCATTTCGTCGGATGCCCATGTTTCTACCCCATACACTGCCACACTCCATACAAAGTACTTCACTAGTTTCTTCCTTAGTTCTTTTTCCAGAGGTCCGCTGAAGATGCTTCTTTTTCTATTGAAACTTTTCTATAATTTATTTTGTATAATATTTAAGTTATGTTATAGTTTCTGTGTATGAGAAGATGGATAATCACGTATCAGAATATATATTGATAATAACTGAAGTGGAATGCAACTGGTTTAATAAAAATGAAACTGAATCAACAAAGCCTTCTTGACTAGTAATCGTCAATAAGGTTCAATGAAGATTGTATAGTTGACACAATTGGTAACAAATGAATATGCGATCGTAACACATTACAGCCATCTAACTGAATGATTTGTTTTAAATGGTGAAATCTTACGAATGTCAAAGTGGTTTCTATAACTGATGAGTAAAGCAGATATTTCATTATTACCAGAAGATGCACAGAATTTCTATATAAAAGTAAAATTTTACAGACAATTTTTTAAGTAATAATCTTAGAGACAGAAAACGTATTAGGACGAAGGAAAACATCACAGTCAAATTCTTATACCTATTATGTAGCGGGCTGAAACACAAGTAAGATGAAATTCAATCACCGTGGACTCATGAAGATGTAGTTTTCGACATCACAAGAAGAAAATCTTTCAATATCTGGAGCACCAAATGACCAAAGTTACAAGTACACGATATTCAGAACGTATGTTTTATCAGGAACTCCGGATTATCGAGAGTAAAACACCAGGATAGAAAATACTTGTTCGACAAACTCATATTTCTTGGAACTGGTGTCTTAAACTTGAAAAGAAATTCCGTTTCTGGAATATAACTATTTAAGTACACGTCTGTAACTGTAAATTTACTCTGGGAACAAGGAGCATCTGCGACTGTAGCTAAGCAGAGAGTCGCAGTGGTTGCCAGATTCCAAGTGTCCTGTTCTGTCGTCTACGTCTTCTCTCTTTAATGAAATTGTGATTAGAGCGGAAGCTCCGTCTTTCACACTGAAACAATTATGCAGAAGAAAACTCAGCCCGGGCGACACGGACGCAGAGTAATTCCGACGTGAGGCACAGGCAGCCGTCTGCTATTGATTCCGGTTCAGTGAGCAAACGTCAGGTCGACCTCTGATCGGTCAGGAAGCCCCAGTACAGTCGCCCAAACACACATGATATACTCTCGGAAATCATGTATCACGTCTTGCTACAACAATTGTAATTTATACAGGGACATCATTTTATTTTTACTAACATTTCTAATGTTAACCTGGCTATACCTTTGGATTAACGGTTGATAACCGGAAACACCGTTTGCTACCCCTTTCCACGACTGGAGTTCGATGATACTGGCTTAAAATACAAACAAATCACTTTACTAGGTATAGGAGGGAAGAAAAGTAACTCATCCATTTACGTAAACTAGGACATATCGGGATTTTGAGTTTCATCATTTTTATTAGTTTTTTTCTTTAATCAAGATACAGTGCTGTATTAACAATAAGTGTTTTTGCCCATGAACTGAGCTATCCATTCGGACGTATTCATTATGCAGTGTGTATCATACTATCTACAGTACATTAGCGTACAATATAGAGAATAAAGGTAAATTGGAAAATAATTATAATATGGATATTTAAACACATTTTTGAAAATGGTGGCCGTTCATTTCAATACAGGCTTCAGTTCTTTTGTGCATATTATTGCACTATAAACTATTGTACCTAATTCCAATTACCAGTTTCGTCCTTCGTACTAGTAACTCATGTTGAAATAATCCTGTACATACTCTATAAAAGAGTACCTTATATACTGTAAATTCAATCTTCACTTCTGCCCGATCCGAAAAGATGAAATTTCTCAGACATGCTATCTGCTCTCCGTCCAAGTGGTTTTGTCGCAGAGTCGTAGCAAAGGGGGAAATCAAGTGACAGTTAATTAAGTAACGAGGCCCTTTTATTTAAGTTATTTTAAACAGTTGTATAACATTACGCAGACGTCCAATATTCCGAACACAAATTAATGTTTTGAGAAAAGAGCTAAGACAGCCCAGCCACTAGCCTTACAGAGCGGCGAGCAGAAACGGTTGGGGGAAACCGGGATGCGACGTAGGCAAACGGACGACAGTACCTGTGCGAAAATATGATTCAATATTGAAAGCTCTTTCGTCATTGGAAAACGCGAACATATTTCTGGAACGTACTATACTCACTAACTCACTACTGTTCAGGCGTCTTTGACTGCATACGCGGCCTTGGTACTATGTGGTGGACGGTTGTAAGTTTACTAGTAGCATGTGATGGGAGTGAAGTACATTCTTAAACTCAGGTACAATAACAATTGAAGCAAAAATAAAATGTTAGCCTTATACTTTGGAAAATGTATTATGTGTCTTTCACGTGCAAAATTTTATGTTACCTATTAACATGTTTTGACCTGCTATTGGCCATCATCAAAACTGTTTGATGCCGGTCTTGGCGCCTTTTGTTTTGTTTCCTGTGGGAGTGTATTTGTGTAGTGTAATGTCGAGTCAAAGAGTGTGTGTGTTCTGAAATTGAGTTGTGTGTTGGGAATTTCATTTGGATGTGTTTTTGTGTGTTTGTATATTTCGTATTGTTTTAGTGTGTTTAGTTTCTGGCTTTTTGGTTGAATGTGTAGAATTTCCATCTCTGTGTTGATGTCTCTGTATGTGTACTTAGCATTTGTGATGTATTCTGCATATGTGGAAGTGTTTTGTAATTTTGTTATGGCTGTGATGTGTTCTTTGTAACGTGTTTGAAATGATCTGCCTGTCTGTCCTATGTAGAAGTTGTTGAAGATGTTACATTTAAGTTTGAATACGCCTGTGTGGTTGTATTTGTCTGTTTGTGTGTTGAGATGTTTTTGTAGAGTATTATTTGTTCTATATGAGATATTGTAATTTAATTTCTAGAATGAGGTTGCAATCTTGTCTGTGTTTTTGTTTTCTTATGTTAGTGTGATGTATTTTTGTGTTTTTGCATATGTGTTGTATTCTTATGTTTTTGTGATTATGTTTTTGTCTTTCGTATTATGTTGTCTATTATGTTAGGGTTGTATCCGTTTTCTTGTGGTATATATTTGATTGTGTTTAGCTCTTCTTTGTAATCATGTTGGTTCAGTGGTATGTTGAGTAGTCTGTGTAGCATTGTTCGGAATGTAGCTTGTTTATGTTGTGTTGGGTGGTTGGATGTGTTGTGTATGTGTGTTGTTGTGGGTTTTCTGAGACTTTGAATGTGTGTTTGTTGTCGACTTTTGTTATTGTGATATCTAGAAGACCAGTCAAGACCAGCAACAACCAGTTCT
Source organism: Periplaneta americana (assembly GCF_040183065.1). Taxonomy (NCBI): domain Eukaryota; kingdom Metazoa; phylum Arthropoda; class Insecta; order Blattodea; family Blattidae; genus Periplaneta; species Periplaneta americana. The sequence continues at coordinate 118,209,077 of NC_091117.1, read as the reverse complement.
GATGATGGCTCATAGCAGGCCGAAACATGTTAACAATGTAACAAAATTTAACATGAATATTTAAATACTTATATAGTCACAATCATGCCATGGTATGAAAGAAAAATTTCACAACCATGGGCGGGATTCGAACCTGCGACTTCTTGTACTCCGGTCAGGCACTCTACCAACTGAGCTATCGATTTCGTTTCACGCGAAAGGCTTGAAATTCTCCTCTCATCCTGGCGAGTCTATTATAAAGTACTGTCCATAGCGTCTGATCTAGTAAGCACTGCTTATGGGTGGAAAGAAACATTGTAAATGTAAACTTCATCTTACGATGTTGGATGACGTATATACGTCCGTTGATGTGACATATTAATGAATATTAGCGGACGTTACGTCATCCAACATCGTAAGATGAAGTTTAAAAGTTAACAAATGAAAAACACATAATACGTTTTCTAAAGTGATATAGTGGGGTGAAAGTTGTGTAATGAAGATGTATATATGTTTAATTTATACACTAATGGCTTTCTATGACAGGAGATGTTGGGAGTGAGATGCGTAATATATTTGTTATGCGACTGACACTTATTTTATCAATGAAAGATAGAGGATTTTCGTAACAATTAGGTCTAAGTTATTTCATCATTTTGTTAATCTTATTTCTGTTTGTGGAAGATTGATGTAAATATCTTTTATTGCTGCCCTACATACCCTAGTTAAATCATTCACTAGGATTGAAGTAAAAAAGTATTTTTTTATAGAATAAGGTTCTTCAGAGACATGAATCAGGACTGTGAGTGAAATAAAATATTATAAAATCATTGTAGTTATTCCTGAAAGGCTTTTAGTAAAGCATCATTTTCCTTTGAATGTTGGAATGCATTTTCTACGTTGGAGAAGACGTTGGAGAAGTGATAACGGGAGATTTTGTAGAGGAAATAGCCCTACCAACAAATGTGACTCGTTGCGTAATTTTAATGGTTTGGCAGTAATTGCATTCAGGATCTGTATCAAAGTGTGTGGCAGGAAGACTTGGTAACCGTGCATTCAGTGACAGTAGAAGTAATCGGAAGGAAGACTAGAACGAGAAGGAGAAATTGCGCAGCCACCCAAGTCTCTTTGTGATGCGTTAGATTACTGAATATTTCGTAGATTTATGTACACTGGCGTTCAAAGGAACCTGACTCCTACTAATCGATAGCGATTCATAATTTTTTCGTTTAAGTGCGGCTTTGTTAGTTAGGCCTATAACTTGTACGAATAAATGACACACATATTCCCAAATACCCACAATGCTCCCTCGGAAGATTTCGCTAGAATAACTAGAATCACCTATGATAACATAATATGGATCTCCAATTGAGGTGCTGCAACACACTATCATAAAAATAAACTGCATATCTTTCCAAACAAATATTTACGATCAACTGTTAATGCACCTTGGTAAGTAAGAAACAATCAGTTCAACAATGAATTTCAGGTTCAAGCAATAAAAAACACATTAAAATACTATGATATGATTTTTTCTTCAGTTTTTGCCCCTTGCTCTTTCTATTGGTATTTTCAATCTTGGGCTATACTTCTCTTCTCCCTCTCGCACTCGTAAGAGAATGTCAGCACAATCATTCGTCATCAATTTTGAAAATTCTTTATGTCAAAATTAAAAACATCCAAATAATTACGTTACTCTTTATGTAGAACAAAGCAAAAGGCAAAAGGCAAAAGGTCTTTAAAAATATTTAAAAGATGCAGAAATTGTTATAACGATTCGTTCTTACTCTTTAATATGCTTCAGAGATAAAATAATATCGATTTTAGGATTAGTTTAACTTGATGTAAAGCTATGACAGATCAGTGTATGGTAATAGTGTAACCTATTGGGAACTAACGAAAATATTTGAAAGTTTGTCGATTTGTATGAATATGATCATCGGTCTTGAATTAGCCTGTTGGATGTAATGTGTTATAGTGTGTGATTTAGCTGCATGTAGCAGCACTAGTATAAGAAGAAGCGTTCGCTTATCATACTGTCCATCACAACCAGTCTTACAGATCAATGGAATTTATCCAATGTACTTTTGAACCAACATTACGTGTGCCCGTTGTAAAGCCGAGGCAATCATACTAAATATTTTTACCCTATTTGTCATTTGTGAACTGGAATCTGATTTACAGAAAACAAATTTTATTTCAATAATGATGGATGCACTGAATCATAGGAATGTAAAAATATATCCTTTGCTTCTCAGATACTTTACCCTTTTGAGAGGATGATTCCAGTGCATTTTTGCAATCTGTAATTCCCAGTGACCATTTTTCCCAATGTCTTTTTCCCAAAGATATTTTTCCCAAACTGCAATTTCTCAAGACTAAAGTTTCCAATTCTTCAATTGACCACTTTCCCCAAAAGTAATTTGCATTTGCATTCCCATTTGGAGATACATCTCTTTATTATTGCAAGCAATTTGAAGTCCTTATGATTATACTTTCATAAACAGATTATGTTAGGTGAAAAAGCAAGATAAACAGGTTTGAGGGAAAGTAAATCTTGAATCATATATTATGGCTATGATGTTTTGAATGTGCCAACTACAAACCACAAATTTGGTTGTATAAGCAGCTCTTTCTTTTAGTCGCAAAAATTATTACCTTCTGTCGTCTTCATTTTCATCACGCACGAAAAACCTTTACCAATTAGTGTCATCTATAACAGTTTGGAATTTCCTCTAAATCTTTTAAATTAATTAGTTCTGTAGGCATTTCCCTTCTCCTAACACGGCGTAAAGATTTCTTGATATTTTCTCCATCTGGGTGCTGGCTTAAAATTTCCGATTCAACTCTTGGAACTTCTGTACGAAGAATTCGTGCAGGAGGTATTTATGGGTATTCAGTTGTATTTCTTTTCATTCGTTGAGTCACCAATTCTTCATTGACTATTTCTTGGTTCGGAGCATGATAATGAATACTTTGTTTCAGTATGGTAGCTCTGCATTCCTGTCTTCGAGAGCAATAGCAGTAATCTTTGCCATTTTTTTGTCTCTCTTCTGTAATATATGTGTCCATTAAGTAGTAATTTATTTCCTCCTGTAAATGAAATTATAATCTGTGGCATAATTATTCTGGAATTTTGTATTACACTACACCTAAAGAGCATTGACATGGATACTCACTACAACTACATACTTGGTAAAATGGATTGGGAGATATGGACATTGGGATAATTTAACAGTGGGAATATTAGATCGGGAAATTGTCCTTGGTACAAATGGTTTGGGAGAAATGGTCATTGGGATAAAGCATAACTGGGACTATCAGAATGGAAAAAATGGTTTGGGAAAACTATCTGAGATCTGAGAGGATTAAAGTTAACATGCTGGATCTTAAATCTTTGACTGCAGAAACTTCAGAAATCATTACTACATTTTTTAGTGACTGTTTGGAAAATGCTAACTTGAAAGAAAAACAACAATTGTTTGTGCAGGTAATACAAATTGCAATTTGGGGATTGTATCTAGAAAGGAAGGCAACAAAGTCTTCATAAAACTGAAAGGAAATCTATGACATAACTTACATTCATAATGCTATTCAGATAGGTGCCGATGTCTTTGTCATTTAAGGCATTGTTTATAAATTACATATCTTATCTATATGTATAATGTTAGTGTTGAAACCCTTATAGAATTTTATGAATTTGTACATCAGGAGTTCAAACAAGTTTTAGGGTACAGCAAAACAAGATGGCTTGCCATACTTCTTGCGATCGAACGTCTTCTGACTATGTATATTTCTTTGAAATCGCATTTTTAATCTCAAAATAACTGCCCATTTTTTTATCAAACCATTCTCTGAAAGTTCTTTATCTCAAGCATGACTGTACTTTCTGCATAATCAAGCATCAAATTTTCGCTCTCCAGTTCAAAGAGTAGAAGGTCAAAAATATATTTCGAGGTAATTTCTGTTTTTCATAATTTAAAAGTTATTAATTTCCAAAGATGAAGATTACTTTATAACATCAGCTGTCAGATAAATACTTAGCAATTGGAAATTAAGGATTTGTTATCAGAGATTCCAAAATTTAAACAGTATGTCCATACATTTTATCAAACTGAAGCTGAATAGTTAAATAATTTGATTGTGCCCCTTGAGAGTTTACGGGACTTCAGTAGGATAGGCCCCACCATTTAAGACAGGAAAATATCAGACTCACGATTTCGTTCTCGAAGTGGCTCTTTCTACTATCATAAATGATACTGGTCTATATGATGAGTAGACTTCGTGGAATTGCCACGAGAAGCAAAGGATGGAGTATGCCTCTAATGTAAACACTGAGCAGTATACTACGGTTACAATAAAACCTGTATCCTGCATTCAAGGAATATAATGAATGATCATTGAACTAGGAAATGTCTAAACATGTAAATACACAATTATTTTATAGTGAGATATATTAACTCTTAAAATTTATTGCAATATAGGCCTACTCACATCATCCTTGAATATGTGCATTGCAGTAAAGAGTTACGTACATTTTGAGCGACTGCAAAGTAACCTCCTCCGATGGTCACTTAATTTTTATACTGGAAAAATGTACATTCGACATCACACGATGTAATAGGTGCATCTTTGAAGAACGGAAGGTCGCTACTTTTTAGTACACCAACTTCAGACGTCTTGTCGTGACCAGATAGTACATCATTTATAATACGAAGTTGTGAATAGGCAGAATTTTTAGCAATAATGTTTCTCAACTTACAGTTCACTTTTTCTGAAATTACTGAATTGTTATTTTGGATAACGGTTTGTGATACTTTATCCACTATATTAAGAGCTTATGAGAGTTGTAAATTAGAAGATTCTAACAGGGTGATAATTTTGGACACGATTTTAAAATTAGAATCAATGAACAGAATATCTTCCAATAGCTGTTCAGAAGGCAATGATTTTACAGCTGCAACAGCGGAACAGTCTGTGCTAACCAATGCATCAATTACCTCCATTATTTTGCCGTAATGTTCTGCATAATAATTAACAGCATCCAACCACGTTCCCCAAAGAGTCAAGACTGGCTTTCGGGGTAAGGGTATTCCAGGGGCAATTGTTTGGAACAGCAACACTCTCATTGTAGCATGTTTGATTCAATTCTTGTCTGCACTGAACAAATGTTAAGCTTTGACTATTCCAACCACAGTAATGCAAAAACAAGTGCTTACATAGATATACATTAGCTGTAGCTGCTTTATCTATTTGGACCGGTCACAACTCTTAACATGAACTGCTTATGCTACAAGACCGGGAGGTCGCCCACCTCCTCTATAATACCGTTCATTGGCAACCTGATTGCATGGTGCGTGTGGCAATTCAACGAAGTCTAATGATGAGTTTGTGTATATTAAAGAATATAAAACACCGAAAATATTTGGAAAATGAAAGCCGGGTATAACATCAATTAGCGACAGCTGGGTAGAAATTATGTCATGTTTTAATATGAACAATGTGCCTTTTTCCAATATGCTTAAAATATTGCTATTTCTTGTTTGATTACCTGGAACTAACGCTCCCACCGAACGAGTGTATTCTTACATGAATTGTATATGAATAAATGATAAGAACGCTCTTTCCGTGCAAACTCTGAAAGCTATGTTGATTAATAAGGTAAAATTTAACCAGAAGTGTGTCAACCTTTACAAAATCCTTTGTGATAATAAGGACTTAATAAAGATGATCCATTATTCGGCAAAATTTCAATCGATGATGCTTCAATTCTAAAGGACTGTTTGGTTGAAGTGAATTAAATACTCCTATATGATGTAAGTTACGCAGTTTTTGTTAATTTCTTTATTACTTACTTGCAAAAGGAAGCCGAAGGTTCATTGCGTCTCTCACACAAGCCCGCTAAAGGTTCCTATCCTGAACAAAATTAATCTAGTCTCTACCATCATATCTCACCTCTCTCAAATCCATTTTAATATTATCTTCCCATCTACGTGTCTGCCTCCCCAAAGGATTTTTTTCCCTACGGCCTTTCAACTAACACACTCTATATCCATTTCTGGATTCACCCACGTGCTACATGCCCTGCCCAGTACAAACGTCTTTATTTAATATACTCCTAATAGTGTCAGGTAAAGAATACAATGCGTGCAGTTCTACGTTATATAACTTTCTTCATTCTCCTGTAACTTCATTCCCCTTAGCCCCAAATATTTTCTTAAGCACCTTATTCTCGAACATTCTCAGCCTCTCTCCAAGTGAGAGTCTAAGTTTCACAACCATACAGAAAACCAGGAATATAACTGTTTTATGAATTCTAACTTTCAGATTGTTAATTTATTTATTAGTTAAAAATCTAAGAATTCGTGACTAAACAATTTTTATAAAAATAACCTTATTTTGCTATCATCTTTTGTTTCTTTTAGGCTGAGAAAAATATTAAAATGTCCCTTTTTGTTGATTTAAAAATATTGTCACCTTATTTAAGGAGCGAATTTCACGTACTGTAATAATAGTCCGCTACATTAAGTCGTCATTCGAAGTAAACGACGGGATTGGTGGAAGTAAACATGGCAAGCGTGCTCAGTTGTATCACATACTAGATACATTAAAACTAAAATACCGCAATGGTGAACGAAGAAAACACGATAAGACTAATCAGTGCTATGTGTACAAAATTTAACGTCGATATGGGGCTAAATTAAGTAAACTTTATAGCGAGTAATAAAATAAATAAAATCAGAGTGATCGACAGTTCCAAATTTCAGCGACAAAAAACGCTTGGAGCCGCCATAGGAAGAAATAATAACTGTAAAACATATTTGAAAATCAAAGGAAGCAGTAGCGTAACTGACTGTCAACTACGAGAAAGTTCCGGAAAGTTTGATGAAAATACAAATGCTTAATAATGTCCCGAAAAAGAAAAGAAAATAAATCTCAAGTGAAAAGTCTTCAAAGCTGTTGCTTTGCGAACTTATGAGAAATGATGTTGAAATCCTGATCCAAACGGATGTGACCATTCGTATGTACGTACGTACGTAATAACATACAATACACAGGATCTTAGATATGATCTAAATTACGAAGCACCATAGATGTCCTACATTCTGCCTTGGACGACTTTCGTCAGATTGAAACTGACAAAAGTAAACAGTTTCCGTTTAAAAGATGTTGAGACACATTTTGTTGCATTTTATACTGAGTTAAACCTGAAGTATTTAAGTAAATGTGAAACTTTGTAAGTGGTTGGCACTTTTAAAAATTGCTCTAATAGTTTTTTTTAAATAAGTGTTTACTACCCATGGGATACGGTTGTATGTATGTTCCACTTCTGTGGAACATCGTGAAATTCACGCAGGAGTCCCGCAGGGATCCATTATCGGTCACATACTTTTCAATATATTCGTTAATGACCTCCCGTTTTGTTATATCCACGGCAGAAGTAGTCATCTGTATATCTATGCAGACGACACTGCCCACTTGGCGATGGGAAAAACCTATAGGTTAGCGTCCCGTAGATTGCAGTCGATCTTAGATCACTTCCAGCCGTGGTTTCACGAATGAAGAATCAAGGTAAATGTAGATAAATATCAGGCCATACTCTTTTCACTAAGAGCGAGGCTCGAAGATATACCATCACCACCCACACTTTTCGGACAAGAAATGCCGTGGATGAACCAAATTAAATATATAGGGATCATTATGGACTCTCATCTCACCTTCCGAGATCACATCCAATCCCTTCTTCGTAAGGCCAACAGGCTGATAGTTAGACACTATCCCATTCTGGCGGCCTTAACTCGTGTCAACCTGGGGGTAGGACTTAACATATATAAGACCCTCATTCGCTCTGTCATTACCTATGGCGCCCCGCATGGGGTTTGCGGCAGTGTCCCAACTCCGTAAACTCCAAGTTATCCAAAACCAGGTGATTCGAATCATTACTCATCTTCCCCGAGTCGCCTCGAGAAGTAAGTTCCATGATGAACTAGATTTGCCAACCAAAGACGAGTTCATTGCTCGACTGGCTAGGAACCTGTATGCGGAAGCTTATGCGAACTCCAACCCGCTCATATCTGGCTACGGGCAGTATGAACCTAGGTTACGGCGTAGACACCAGACAGGTCCATTAGCTATACTCTTGAGACAGCAGGACAGGGAGACTGGCATTACTCCCAAGTTTTGATAGTGACGTCTCATTTCCATGAGACTCCTTGGATAGTGGAAACGCTATGACAGGACCTTGTTTTAACTTGGGCTAAACAAAATCACTCCCTAGCAAAATCCCCAATTGTTGATCGATGGAACTACCATAGAGGTAATTGGCTAGTATATATCTATCGATTCATAGAGTCATTCTACCTAAGAGCCAGCTGGCTAGTCTTTGAAATTGAGACAACTAATCCTGCCTAAGGTTTTTCCGTGGTTTTCCTAAGGCGCTAAGACAAATGTCGGGATGAGACATAAAAGGAATGGGCAACGGAGCTGCACTCATATTCCCATGACCCCGGTAATTTCTCTAATTTTAATTAATAATTACTATCCCTGTCTATCTCTTCGTAATTCAGTCAACATAAAGCCAAATGGCTGTGTCTTTACTTTGAGACGATTCAACAAGGCCCAAGTCATAAATCAATCATCTCCTACCTAAAAGCCAAATTGGCTAGTCTCTTATATTGAGATAACTCATCCTGCCTAAGGTATATCCGTGATATTCCTAAGGCGTTAAGACAAATGTCGGGATCAGCCCAAAAAGAAATGGGCCACGGACCTATATGTCCTTCCCCATATATTCCCCCTTTTCAAACAAACGACGTAATGCCTTAGATCTGAATCTACACAGTGCCTGGTAAATGTGCGAGGTCACTCATTTAGTCTCAATGCTAAAGGACACGGAACCTATCAATTTGCAGATTCAGAATTCACGGCGTTTCTTCTCACGGTCTTCACCTGCCTTGTCATCGAACAACAGATGACAGAGTCTTCTCGACTCCACTTGCACTGCGAAATGGCAAAGCCCCTTTCAATGTTCAAGATAACAGCTGCCATTCTAAAAGCAAACAAACGAGTCTTCTCGACTCTTCCTGCACTGCGATATGACACAGTTCATTTCAATGTGCAGATTTACACCAGCCATTTCTTCCTCGTCCCGTCTCGTGATCATTTTGATCACATTTCCGTCCCCTCGCATATGTGGTACTTAAGAGGTTACGTCCATTTTCGGTTTTCCCCTTTAAAATTTTCTAGAGCTCCTTCAGGGGAGCAGCGTAACTCGGAGTGAGACAAGTGGCCAACAGGCTTGGAGCTCACATATTTAGTTTCTTGCAGTCCCGAAGCCCTTGCAAGTACGCGTTTTGCGTACCTTTTTAATTTCTCCTCCCAATTCTACTCTTTCAATTCAATTCCCTTAGTTATCATTTAACCCTGAAGATGAGGAAGATGAACATCCTCGAAACGTCGGTGGATCACCAACTTATGACCTGACTGGAAGCCCGACAAAATTTTGAGTTATCACGTCGCCAGGAAAGCTTCAGTGTTTAAGAAATATTACGCGAAACTTACAGTAGACTCATAAATTAAGCTTCGATATAATATCTATTCCATTGTAAGTTTTGATCTTTTGAAATACCTAGGGATATTTTGTGTTTTGTAAAATTAAAACAATTTAGTAGCACTGTATTAACTAGTTGTATGCTGCTTATTGGAGAATATTAAATTAACGACTTTTCCATGATATATTTCTCATATGCTCAATTAGAAACCTCTTATGATGTTAAAACGTAATAAACCAATGTATTATTGTAAACCAAATTAAGTTGTAGTGTAGATGCAAAGTAGAATTATACTGTACTTTGGTTACCAAAATAACTTTTACGTTAATTACGACTAAAGTGTTATTATTAAAAATAAAATAATTAATACTTAAAGATGTATATTTAATGAAGTAGAAGCTATGTACTTGGATTCAATTAGGAGTTCACAATTAGCACTTCAATACAGCAAATTTTTTAACCGACACATAGATTGAGAAATGTTCAGATGTAGGAAGTCTTTGGTGATCATCACAAAATAACCATTTTCTAATTCCAAAATGTCACTCTAGAGGGTCCTGGTTAAATTTTTTCTGTCAGAATATATTTAAATCTTCTATCCTACAAGAATTAATATATTTCGTGAGTGCTCCGAATTGTCACTCTAAATAATCCTAGGGTCCTTTCTTAGGCTAACGTGTTCCTTGTATTGCCAAATACGTGTAATATATTTTCTATAATCGTTTAATGTTAGAATCCTTTGTACAGTGTAGAGAGGGGTCTTTGGTTTCAGAGTATCTGCAAGGTCGTTCATTCACCTTGTAAATTGTTTTGTATTTTCGCTTCCCTCGAACACATCACAGTTTATGATTCTAAAAAAGTATCAATTTTGAAAAACTCACACTAAACAGCTGAAATGCTGGTTTGAGGTTCATTCGCTGGAAGGAATTACGGTCAATGTGACTAGACAGAATTTTGGGCATTCAGGTGTGGAGTAATGTCACATAAATGCACACAAACGCGAAATTAGCTAAGGTGTTCTGATTTTCGGGTGTCACATCCAATTATTTTTTACTCGAACATTTAACGATGCTGTATGAAGTATTGGGTTATTTAGCGTCAATGGAATTGGTCATAGCCAGATGGTATTTGGTAAGGTACATTGTCATGAGAAAAAATTGATGTCCTCTTGGTTGGATATTTTCTCTTCTTTTCTTTTCTTAAGATACCGAGGCAAGTTTGGGAAAATATAGGCTGTGTTATGGCATACGGTCTTGGTAGCCAGTTGCGTGGAGTCCTACCTCTTTATCGAAAATAATAAATTTATCGGTCCTTACAATCAAAACCGCAGAAAAATGGATATCATAGATATAAGAACGAGCATACAGTTTTCTGTCTTCGTGGAATTGCTCTACACCACTTCTGAAAAATAGTGTAGTCTTTGGGTGAATAAAAGAAACGTCTCTACCTTACAGATTATATAATCGGATTTACATCAAGAACAAAACAATTTGGCTTATTACTACTCGCTCACATAAACGGCACAATAAAAATCATCCGAACACTAGAAGAAACATCTCCTTAATTCCATAGCAGAACGAGTTCTATCTGCTCTGTTCACAGTATTAAGAGGAAAACTGGAGTCTTAGAACGATCGCCACGCCAATGTTTCGCTCGGTTGCCGTGGCGACACTAGAGGGTTTAAAAGTCCCGTTAGACTCTTGCCGAGTTACTACACTTTCTATTCTAAACGCTATGCTATAAGCGTAAGCAGCAGCAGTAAACCAGCATAATGTGACTCATGATTTACACCAACCGCTGGTAAATTACTCGATGGCTGGTAAGAAGCAGACGCTAGTAGGGGTTCACAGCTGTGCGGCTGCTACCAGCAAACTATAAGCCTAAGCATCAGCAGTAAACCAGCATAGTGTGACTGATGATTTACACCAACCGCTGGTAAATTACTCGACGGCTGATAAGAAGCGGCCGCTAGGGGGAGTTCACACTGCGCTGCTGGACGGTTGCTACCAGCAAGCTGCAAGCAGCTGCTGATAAACAATCATTAGAGAGTCTAATAAGAATCTGGTTCTTTCTTCAATATTGTCAATGCCAGAACAAAAATTAGTCACAGCAGCGAAACCATGTATCTTCGTAAAAATTCAGACTGATTATAACAAGAAATTTAGTTATCAATTACAGACATTTCTTCTTCTTCTTCTTCTTCTTCTTCTTCTTCTGAAAAGTGTTGTCAATGATAGTAAGTAAATAAACATTTTTCAAAATCTCAATACTGTATGCCATCCATATTACATAAAATTCTTCTCCATGGATCTGTAATTGTGCAGGCAGCTCATTTATTTTACTGGTTGCAGAATTATTAGAAAAGGCCATTGAGTCTAGAAACTAAGATGTGACAAAATTTCGAGAGTTTTATCGAAATAATTTGAAAACTACACGACAGTTCAGCATGTAGCATGTTAATTTTGACTTCTGACCCATTAATTTCCAGTTTGAAAGAGCTATCAAAGTCCCTCTTGAAATTCTTTAGTTTATCACGTAAGAATGTCTTCCTTTTTTAAATTCGGTGTTTGAATTGCGACCTTCAAACAGATCTGTATTTCAAATTGTCTGCATTTACACCAATGAAAACACTCAGTGCATCCAAGGCACACTTCTCAGATGCAAATACTCAACTCCTTCGTAAGTAGCAAAATGCATACTTTATTTGTGCTTAGTCATAAATTTAATAACAAAATATTTAACAGTGCACAATCTAATATAATTTAGCACAAAATTGTAATGGAATTTACAAGTGTGCAATTTCACACAAGTTATATTACCACTAGTATTAAATGGTGCCAAACATTTTGGATACTCCTACAAAACTACAAAAATATTAATGGATTATTTATGTTATTAAATGAAAGAATGTACTCACCCAGAAAAATATTAATGAATTATTTATGTTATTAAATGAAAGAATGTACTCACACAGAAAAATGTAATGCTTAATAGAATTTGCAATACATACAGATTATATTTAATTTTAATATCATAAACTCGTAGATCACATAATTTATGTAACCTTTCAAGCTTTATATTAAGGGTCGCTGATGAAATCGTGTATATAAAATTACTATAATTATTGCATTTATCGAGTTTTGCAATAAAATAACAGGTGTGATAAAAATATCTAATTTGGCCTTATTAATGAACGCATAATTATTTCACCCTTCAAGAGGGGTAGTTATTCATTTCCAAATGTCATTAAAATTTGCACACATCAGATATATGTTATTAGTAATAAGTGTACCAAATTTCAAGTTAATAAGACTACTGCTGAAGGAGTTATTACATTTTTCCGGTTTTTAAGCGTTTCGGAGCACTGTGTGTCGGTTCCGTTTCAGACTATCTGATTATCTCTTTGGTTTTTGCAAAAAATGTTGTCTAACTTCAAGGCGAACTCCGGTGAATGTAATGCAAATCGTCACACAGATATGGTAAAATACCATTTCGAAGTTCGTTCTTGCAATCTGATTAGATAACCTATTAGAAAAGGCTAAGGTATATTACGACTTACAATCCAACAGATTAACAAAACAATTGTAAAAAGGTACAGTAAATGGCGCCATTCTACGGTTGAAAAATTTTTCCATATAACTATACTACTTAACTGTCTACAGTAAGGAATAGAAGAGAAGGAATTAGGAGATTTACTGCTGTGGTTTGAAGTATATCTTTATTTTGAATTAACTTCATGTTGAGTGATCAATGACGACTAATGCTTGACCACTTAGTTTCCTCCTACTCGCTCCTCCTAAGCGCACGCGAATGTGAATCTTGTTTTTTTCATATTATCTGAAGGTATAAGTTTAGGAATAATCTTCTTTGAAATTAACTTTATGTCTTATGATCAATCGAATTAGCTTAATGCAGTACTATCAATCAAAACGTCTACACAAAGTATTCGAAGTAACTCTCATTACAGTCACAACAAATCCAAGTCGTGTTGCTTTGGTTCTTTGAAAGATACCCTGCTTTTCAATTATCATGAATGGTCGTCTCAGCCGACGTATTGGCTTTCCAGAGCGAGCCCGTGTTCTATGTCTTCAAGAATATAACACACTTTGTACTTTTACCTTTTCCTTCTCCGTAGACAAAAATAAATATCAGTTAACTCGATATGCGTATATTTCCCCCCTCCCATTACGTTATTCATATGTCCACTGCTGTATAATACCCATACGCATGTATTAACAGAATTACTTTAGTTGCCTAATGTACATGTACAGTACACGTCTTCTCATTGATTGATACTGACCGACTGACTGACTGATTCACTGAATCACTGGCTGAAGTAATGAATGAATGAATAGATGGATTTATTGAGCAATATTATACATGCAGATATAATATATTAAGGTAATTCGGGGGAAGACGCCACAACTAAGGTATTTCTTGGCTATACAACTCAAACCTGAAGTGATAAGCCAATACAAAAAAAAAATTATCGTATTTTTCAATTATAATTTGCTCTGTATAATGATTGGTTCCTTTGCAAGTGCGTATATTGTTAACAATTTTTCATGTTAAAAGAACTCGCGTCAGGGTGGCATCTTCCCCCATATATACGGGGAAGATGCCACTTGGTATGGGGTAAGATGCAACAACAGAGTAAATGGCATACATAAAATAAACATTGGAATATTTTATGTGTATTTTATTACAACTACAGAGAAACATCTATGAATTTAATTATAAACTTGTTTCATGATTATTTTGCAAAAATTGATTAATTAGGACACAATTCTGAATGTTAGTACGAGCCTGCACCACATTTCATACACTGCAAATTATCACCACTCCAATCTTCGTGCAAGGATTTCTTGCAGTAATGTTTGAAGATTCCATTCGTCATTTGAGAGTTCTGTATGGAATGCCACACACCCTCTCTGCAGCGCATGACGATTTTTGTCCATACTTTAAATCTTCAGCGGCTAGAATTAAATTTTATTTTGACTAAGATGTCCAATCTGTTTTTATTTTGTAGTCTGAAGTCATCGTCTGCATAAAAATGAAATGTAAATATATTTTTAATCATTGATAACTTTTGTAAAGTATCAGAGAACATGTAAAATAATATAATTTAAAATATTATCAAATAATAACCTTCCCAAAACATAATTTACGTGTTAAATAATGTATTTCTTAACCATGTTGCGTCTTCCCCCAGTTACAGGGGGAAGACGCCACTCACACTTACTTGCCTACTGCCGCAAGGTTGTTGCCGTAGCTGCATGTCTAGTGTGCGTAACAAAATGCACAACTCACGTATACAGCAGATATTCCATTTAAAATAAAACATCAGTCTATGAACCTTAAATATAAGCAACGAAATATTATAAAGTGTGTCCTAACCAGACTATATTCTCACAAGATCCAAAATAACGGCGATGAAAAACGATAAAGTAAGACAAATGCACACGCTACGTGTCCACCCCGTCAACACTCTTCAAACTAGAGGATCCGCGCTGTCAATTGCTGACACATAAAAGAACTGCAAAGAAAGTTGCGTCTTCCCCCAACTGGCATCTTCCCCCGAATTACCTTATAAGAATTTTGCCTTAAATCCAATGCACGGGTCTTCTATCCGTACGTGCTGTGTAAAACAAGTCCTACTTTGTAAGTTTCACCCCCCTCACCTATGATTAGATCCAACCACTCTCCAAAAGAACACACAAATTTAAATGAAATTGGTACAAACAACATACATTATATAATATATCCTAACCTAAAACAGGCATAAAAGTGTATAATTGTGTAGTTAACATTATCCCTTTGTCAGTTCGCATGACAAACTTCAACAGCTGAAGTTCTAATCTGTCTCGCCTTCAAGAGGAACCGTCCTTTTCCCCTCAGAGTGGATAAAGGCGCTCTCCTTCTTCGTTGACAATTTTATTACTCTTCCATGCCCCGATCCTAGCCACGCTAAACCTGCTGTACTGTCTTTGTTACAAGATTTTATGTAGTCACACCTCCCCCAGTTAAGCATGAGATCTGATTGCAAATGTAATGAGGACTTTTCCGAACATTGGATCTCAATCTCTTTCCTCTCGATATCAATTAAACGCATATTCACATTACGCAATACATTTCTTCTATTTCTATCTCCTTCATCCCACAATCATCCCATGCCTATATGATGGAACCCACTCTGTAGTTTATAAACCCACCCTTTTCCCCTCCCTTTGTTGAACTTTGTAGCAAATCGATCGTAAAAGCGACTGATTTCCAAATATAACTTTTAAGCAGTATTTTATCACCCTAAATTTAATATGAATTGCTTCGTTTTGATGCCTAAACTCCTTTAGTACCCCGCAATTAGCTGTGCTTCTGCCAATTCCAAGTATTGGTTTCAGGAAGTCCGTTTGTATGTTATTTAATTTTCCGCATTTTCTTAACCCCAAATTTCCGCCCCATACAACATAGATGACCTGACCACAGCTCCGTATACTAGTTCCAATGTTGCTGCAGGAATATCTGGCACGTTAGTGATCAATTTCAATACCTCTCCGCACTCGCGTTTCGTTATGTCAATATGCTTAGTCCATCTCCCGTTCATTGATAAAGTAACCCCTAAATATATTAAATGTTTTTACATTGTCCAATATGTGCCCGGAGTAAGTCCATATCTTATCCCTGCTATATACAGATCCATTTTGAAAAATAATTGTCTTGGTGTTAGAATGAACTCGTTTTCACGACCTACCTAATAGCATAAATATATCTACGAAGATGAAATGGAATTAATATAGATGAAGTGCTGCACACAAACAAACATAGGCCTACGTGGACATAACATTTTATGTAGTCTTCGAGAAAATGAAGAAATGCGGTAATTGTAAGAATATTTACGTATACGTCCAAGGGCAAAAACGTACATTTTATTTTGGTTAATTATCTACTATTTCTAAAGAATCTGTAATTCATGTTGTCTTAAGAGTATATTTTTGTGATTGTACGAAAGAAGCACATTCGTACTCTTTCAATCTATATATGTTATTCCTTTATATAAAATTTACTCTGAGAGCACAGTTGAACCACTTGAAATGTCTCAAGAAATGTGTTTAAGATTATTGAAATAAAATCTAAAGACAATGATCCGCAATAAAGCCTAAGTAATGTTGGAAAAGTTTTAAATTGTATGTGTTTTTCAAATTTTTTCCAAATATTTTCACAAAACACTGTTCAAACCAGTATCTGAAATTTGCTGTTAACTCTGCTACGGAAGAATTTTTTTAACAAAAACCTTTTGTTTCCTACCAAAATATACTGGATGAATGCATTTTAGGGAAACCGCAGCGCTGTAACCCGTCTATCCGTAGATCCGGTCGTAGACTTCGAGTACGCCTATGCAAATTACTTGAAATCTGTGATACGCCGCACAGTATCGATAATTCAACACATCACAAACTAATAACGTAAAATATTACTAAATATATGATGTTAAAATATAGTTAAGAAAGACGATGCTGAAAATGTGTGCCCCTTATTCGAAAAAATTATTATCAGATCTGTGTAAGAGGTGATAGGTGACACATTGCACGCTACAATTCCTGTCGAGAAAGTGAAGATATATTTTCCTGTCTTTTAGAGTTGTTGAGATACAAAAGTGACGAACTTAGAGTGGGGCATCGATGGGACCACATATTTAATACTGTTAATGATTCTGTCCTCTTACACTGAATGACGCACATCCATAGAATAGTCGTCTGTATGTGTTGTCACAAAATCCTGTCGGAGACAGAGTGTGCTTTTGTGCTTTTCCTAAGGATTACGATTTAAATTTTACGATTTAAATTGCTTATTAACGAGAATAATTTCAGTAATATTTACCAGCTCGTAAAATTACGCCTTGCATTTTCATTTAAATTACAAAGGAAATTTTATACCATCAGTGACTTTGCGTTGTGCTTTTACCCTGTTTCATCCATAAAATATTCATTGTCTACAACGGTCACTATGGCAATAAAATATAATCTATTGTTTATTTCTAATAATCAGTTATTAAAAGCGAAAAGTATTAACATTGACAGTCAGTTACTGCTATGAAGTGCTGCTCTATATGCAGCTGCGGAATTGATATTAAGTACAAAATGTACTTAAGGACTAATTAGTTACTTACTCATGGCTTTTAAGGAACCCGGAGGTTCATTGACACCCTCACATAAGCGCGCCATCGGTTCCTATCCTGTGGAAGATTGATGTACATAAATCAAAAATAAAATTTCTGTTTAGAAATAAAATTAAAGTTGTTCTTTAAATTTTGGAAACATTTTACATAAACTCTTATGCATAATTGCGCTCTTTTCTGCAATTCTGACAACAATATTTCAGAAGATGGGTGGAAGGCTTGCCTGGGAATATCTCGCCAATGGTCAAGCATGTCTAAGCAATTATTTTGCCTGCCAGTGCCCTTTCCTAAAACCAGTTTTCCCTGGAACTCTTTACCTACGACTGGCTGGCTTACAGGAGTGTCCGGAGTACAGCAGGTCGGATTTCATGTTGGTATTTTTAAGCCAGAATTTCCTATTCGGCAACACCATTAGGACTGCTTCATTCATGTACATCACTTATTTCATCTCTGTACACCACATCTGGGGCTCATTGGGATGAGTCTTCGATTTTACTTTGATACCAAACGAATTTCTTGAACTCGAATCTCGTTTTCGTCATACTCATTTCCATGTCTTTGCAACATTTCTATTCCAGCGTTCACGTTGACTGAAGTTGGTGACACGAACCCCGCTACAATTTCTCCTCTCAAAACTCAAGTAGGTCTATATCCGCGTTTCCGCGTTTACTGATTGTTAGCTCCGTTGAAATGTTATCAATAGATTCGTGATCGAGAATTTGTTTCCCACGGATAGAACTTAAGAGCTCTGCCATGCTTGGAATTTTTGGGGCCTGAGTGTAACTGCCTCGCCATACCTGGTTCTTTTCTCCTCAATGTAAACATTTACAGGATTAATAATTCGAATAGGTTCGGTGAAACCATGAAATGATAAATAATCCGACCAGGCTTGGTGTAACCATGGAAACGATTAATCATCCGAAGCGACTTGGTGTAACCATGAAAATGGTTAATAATCCGAAGTGATTCAGTGTAACCATGGAAATGATTAATAATCCGAAGCGACTCAGTGTAACCATGGAAATGATTAATAATTCAAACCGGCTTGGTGTGACCATGGAAATTATAAAAAAAATCCGAAGCGGCTCGGTGTAACCATGTAAATGATTAATAATCTGAAGCGACTCAGTGTAACCATGGATATGATCAATAAACCTAAGCGACTCTGTATAACCATGGAAATAATTAATAATTCGAAGCGGCTTGGTGTAACCGTGGAAATGATTAATAATTCGAAGCGACTCAGTATAACCACGGAAATAATTTATGATCCGAAGCGACTCAGTGTAACCATGGAAATGATTAAATAAGAAGCGGCTTGGTGTACTCATGGAAATTATTACAAATCCGAAGTGGCTTGGCATAACCATGGAAATGATAAATAATTCGAAGAGACTCAGTGTAACCATGGAAATGATTAATAACACTACTCAACAAATTTGAACTTTTTTCCATAACATTAATGAAATAGGCTGATCTTAACTAATTTGCATGCTCTGAACACGAAAATGTCAATGAAAAGTTCGTAACACGTCACGTTTTTGTGTTATAGATACTTACTTGATAAAATGAAAAATCAAGATTTTTTTACCTATTAAAAATTACTTTGTTCTCATTTTTTGTGTGAAAATTTTCAAGGGCAGTTTAGATATGATAAAACTTATACATTAATAACTGACCAGCCATTAAGACTCATGAAACCATTCTTCGTGCAATAAAATAGAGGAAGATAAAAAAAATACCTTCATTTTTTCTCTTATGAGAACTGAAATGTTCTCTTTTTAAAAAGTAGCACTAATTGCCCATCATCTCTGGATCCCATCTTCCCTGATACCGGTGCATCATTGTAGCAATGTCTTGGTGAAATCATTCTTCCTGCTCATCACTTACAGTTCCCAAGTTCTCAGGAAAGAAGTCCAAATGTGAATGTAAGATGTGGATCTTCAGTGGCATACTGCGGTTATTATTATTTTTTTCGTAGTTTCTTAGTAACATCTCTATTAATTCGAAATAATTTTCTGCCTTCTGATTCCCTAAAAACCCTTTGATGCAAAAGATTTCCATGCTGGTAATTCCTTGGGGTTGATTTTTTCTCAGAAATGCTGTCCTTAAAAAGTTTTCTAATTTGTGGACCGACAAATATGCCTTCTTTTAATTTAACATCACTGATTTTAGGGAACAGAGACTTCAAGTGTTGAAAGGCTTCTCCACTCCTATCTAGAGTTTTCACAAAATTTTTCATTAGCCCTAGTTTTATATGCAGTGTAGGAAGTAGTATTTTTTTCACGTTGCACTAGCGGAGGATATTTAATATTATGGTCACTAGGAATATAACCTTGTCTGATAGACTAGTTCTTCACCACATAATGGTGTGTTGTTGCTCGACTGTCCACAAACATTAAAACAACATAACTTAGTAAATCCTCCTTTTAATCCAAGCAACAAAGCTATTACTTTGAAATCCCCACAAATTGCCAAGCGATGTTCATTATAATTTACTGCATTCAATATTAGTGACATGTTTTCATACGTTTCTTTCATATGACTGAATGAGGTACTAATGGAAGGTATTGTATTGCCATTGTGCAATAAAACTGCTCTTAAGCTTAGTTTTGATGAATCGATGAACGGTCTCCATTCTTATGAATTATATTGAATATCTAATTCATTCATAAGTCCGTTCACGTTTTTGCAGGCACAAACAGAATTTTTCGTTACAAAATAACTAGTCAGTTTATCGTTTCGTTTTCTGAACACGGAAATCTTGGTATCTTTTGCTAATAAGTCCCATTCTTGTAATCTAGAACCTAATAGTTCAGCGTGATGCTAGGTCATTAAGTTCTGCCTGTCGTATCAGATGTGGTGTTCTATGATGTTCGGGAATGTGGGTGAGATCAGCGGAAAGTTGAAGGGTAGTCTGAGAATTCTGGTAGTTCGTGTTCCTCTGGAATGACATAATCTTCCTGACTCAGTAGAATATGTGCACGAGTATTATGGCTGGTGGGAAATTAGAATACACAATTTATCTTTAGTTTTCCTTGAAAATCCCTGGGATTTGATAATGCAGAAGTAACAATCTTTCAGATGACTGGTAGCTTGTCGCCAAATATTGGAACAGCAAAAGACAAGTTGTTATTTTTCCCCCGCAGCCACTCTGTTAACTTTACGTAACATGTTACACAACACACGTGTGGTGCCCAATTTTTGTCTTGTTCACCCACTTTATAGCCAAAATACAAGTAATATACCTTTTTTACATTGTCTGTTATTTATCGACGTTGTGATTTCAAAGTTAATTCCCCACAAACATAGCAGAAACTATTTTAAAAAATTTTATAGGAACGACGATTGCGATCCATTTCGCACTATTACAGAATAACTAATACCGTTCACAACATCTCCACAATCAGAACTAGTCGCTAAATGCTTCATTTCTTATCTAACGATACAACACGACCGCATTTCCTCCTTTCCCTTAGTCCTTTATAGCCAAATGAGACCTACCCTCCATGCAGCTGCATAATAAGGGTAATAAAACAATAAACCACCGGAAAGGGTAACACTCATTCAACCCACAAAAGTGAAAGTATGTATCAAATGGTAATTTAAAAGAACGGAATTGTTATATAATTGAATAAAAGATCTAAGTTAAAGAAAAGAACCTCTTTCAAAATGGCTAGTTTTTAGCACATTTTTATATGATTCGCTACCTAAAAATATAAGTTTCTAAAAATGTGACGTGTAGGCCTTTTTCAATGCCATATTCTTAATCAGGACATACAAATTACATAAAAATAGTTATTCTTGTCCATGTTATGAAAACCTTGTTGAGTAGTGTAATCCGAAGTGACTCAGTGTAACCATGGAAATGATTAATAATCCGAAGTGACTCAGTGTGACGATGGATATGATTAATTATTCGAATCGGCTCTTCGAAATGATAAATAATTTGAAACGGCTTGGTTTAGCCATGGAAATGTTTAAAACATCTAAAACAAAAATCTCTAAATTAGCGTTCGTTAACCATAAACACACACGTGCTGAAAATCTTTGTTTGTTTATGCTTCTTGTTGCGCGTGTGTACATTTTAACGATATCGGAGAAATGAGTTGTCCAATTAAAAAAAAAAAAACTCACTAACTCCAAAAATGTCAAAAATTACATATCAATTCCTTCTTGATCCCCACATTCTCCCCTAAAAGAAGATGTAAAGTTTGTATACCAAAATCGTTAATTCCCTGTCAAATCATGAATATAAAAATGGTCACTGCAACGAAACTATCCAAATCCACAGTCTCTACTGCTCCAAAACTAATTCGCTGGTTCCTCAGTTGTTGTTCCTGAACTCTCCAATTCCGTTACAATTGTCTGCCAATAAGAACATAATGGCCACAAAACTAACTCCATTCCAGTGCACATTACTTCTTCTAAATGCACTTAACATCTTTTATATTTCATGCTGTGGGAAAAAAGTGCACTGTGAATGAATTTTGAAATTCATAAGAAGAGATCAGAAACATTCTTTGAAGTATTGAGAGAAAACAGTGACACTATCATTACGTATTTTTTTGACTGCAAAAAGAACCTAATCTTTCCAAAGATGACATCAGTCTGCATACTTTCTGAGGCAGTTTTATATAAACAACTTCACAATGTGTTTGGGCTCTTCGCACTCTCAACCGACAACTGAAAACACATTTATATAAAAATGAACAGAAATGTAAGGTTAAAAAGGATCCAGTGAAATCGGTTCATGTATAGATCACAGTCTGTCAAACACAGTCTACTCAGACAGTGTTGACACCATCTGGTTATTTGCTGATGGTGCCGGTGGGCAGAACAAAAACACCATCGTAATCACTGCACTGCTGA
The DNA here is from genome assembly GCF_040183065.1 of Periplaneta americana. Classification (NCBI taxonomy): domain Eukaryota; kingdom Metazoa; phylum Arthropoda; class Insecta; order Blattodea; family Blattidae; genus Periplaneta; species Periplaneta americana. Next base: position 118,186,502 of record NC_091117.1, on the reverse strand, counting down.
ACTGGTTACTGACAGAAGGACCAAAAAATATCAAAACTATTCTGTTGCACTTCCCTGTGCCTTAGCACTCCTTCATACGCCCAGATAGGGTAGTCGGTGTGATCGAAAGAAAGGTGCGTAAATTTGAATGAATACATCGAAATCTTCAAGGAAATCGGCACTGTCACGAGAGTGGAGTTAGATTTTGAAGCCCATGACCGGAATACAGCAACAGAGATGGCAGTAAAGAAGTCCAGCAACTGGCATTTTCAGTTTCTTCCATATAAAAGGTTTATACTCCAAAGAGGAAGAAACATTCTTGGTTTGGTGCAAGGAAAGGCGGCATATGCAATAAATTTGGTGTTCCTCGTTCAATACCCAAGAAGGGCCAGCGAGTTGAAAATCTCTAGCCACGGACAAAAGTGAATTCTCTTTCTCTAAATCCAAATAAAATAAAGGATGTTAAAAAGCTACTAGAGAAGCACTTCGGGGACCAGTGGATGATGCTTAATTCACTCAGATACTATGTAAATCTCTTCCACATGAGTGCTCAGGATGTTGATGTCTCTTCTGATGATGCTGATAATAATGTCCTTAACATGGAAAATGATGAAGATGAATCTATGGGAGATGTTTTGATTGTTGAAGGTGATTATGTTATGTAAAAGCTTAGATCATAAATTATGTAAAGTGCATTTTCATAAAAATGTAAGCAACGCCTTTCCGTTATTTTATACTTAGTGTCTACATTATTTCTAACTATTTTACCATACATGTTTTCAATAAATATTTCTACTAAGTTTGATTCTGAAACGTAACTTTTCAAAATAATTTTGCAACAAAATTATATAAATCTCCAATAACCATTTTCAAATCCTCATTCCTGTTCCAATACACTCCAACTCCATATTTTATCTTTTTTTATTCAGTTTGTATTAATTATTAATGTACAAACTTCTGGAAACTCAATGTTATGCTTCCCCGGAAGTATTAACACAAAAGCTCTAACTGAAAAGTCCATATTCCAAGCACAACAGGTTTTTGCTCCTCCTGAAAATGTATGCTTTGTAAGTTGGTGAGATTTGGAAATGAGCAACTCACATTTCGAATACATCGATAATACTCGATCACGTGTAATTGTCCACAGTGGTGTCAACCTTTGACATTAGTAATAACATTCCCCGAACTAGTACTGTTATATCATCATAAATTCATAAACACGTCTCATTACGAGTTAAGAACACAATATTGTTCGATAAAAGCAGCCCGTGATCTACCAGTCGATCGCGATCGACTTGTTGCCCAGGCCTGAGCTATAACATAGTCTATTATTGTAACAAATCCCCTGGCTGTCCATTTATATTTATGAATCTACATATCATATCATATCATATCACAATGTGAATTCCAAAGGAAAAGACAGAAATCGTTAGAACGTGGAACTGAAGATGTTTATTCCTCAAAATGGTTCAAAATACTAGCATATATTCGTCACTCTGCATTCTGAAGTCAGCTAAAAACTATAACATTAATATTTATTCGATGTTTTTCTCTACTCTCTCTCTCTCTATCCATTTTCTCCTCTTTTCCTTTTGTCTTATTTTGTTTTATTTCGTGATTATTGCTACTGATTTCCCGTTTTATTTATTTTCTCTTCCCTTAGAGCAGTAGTTTGCAGATTGTGCATTTGTGACGTCGGAGCAAGGTCAGACTAGCAGAGCATCTGAAGAAGAGCACAGCAATCGCGCAGCTATTACAGTTGTACAATAAGTGGTTCAGGGGAATTGGTTAAGTTCTAATTTTATTTATACGTGTATTGGATCTATACATGATGACCCGTACGTAATGTCATTAATTTCAGGAGTCTATTCTTTGAAATATTTCAAACCAAGAAGATAAGCAGCACTTTAATCGTTTTTAGTGCCTTACTTACTTACAAATGACTTTTAAGGAACCTGCAGGTTCATTGCCGCCTTCACATAAGCCCGCCATCGGTCCCTATCCTGTGCAAGTTAATCTAACACTCTACATGCATTTCTGGATTCGCCCATATGTGCTACATGCCCTGCCCATCTCAAACGTCTGGATTTAATGTTCCCAATTATGGCAGGTGAAGAATGCTCGTACAATGCGTGCAGTTCTGCGTTGTGTAACTTTCTCCATTCTCCTGTAACTTCATCCCTCTTAGCCCCAAATATTTTCCTAAGAATCTTATTCTCAAAAACCCTCAATCTCTGATCCTCTCTCAAAGTGAGAGTCCAAGTTTCACAGCCATGCACAACAACCGGTAATATAACTGTTTTATAAATTCTAACTTTCAGATATTTTTACATCAGACTAGATGAGAAAAGCTTCTCAAACCAATAACAACAGGCATTTCCCATATTTATTCTGCGTTTAATTTCCTCCCGAGTGTCATTTATATTTGTTACTGTTGCTCCAAGATTTTTTTAATATTTCCACCTCTTCAAAAGATACATCTCCAATTTTTATATTTCCATTTCGTACAATATTCTGGCCACGAGTCATAATCATATACTTCGTCTTTTCGGGGTTTACTTCCAGACCTATCTCTTTACTTGCTTCAAGTAAAATTCCCGTGCTTTTCCTAATCGTTTGTGGATTTTTGTCTAACATATTCCTGCATAGACAAGAAGCTGATGTAACCCGCTCAATTCTAAACCCTCTGTGTTATCCTGAACTTTCCTAATGGCATATTGTAGAGAAAAGTTAAAAAGTAAAGGTGATAGTGCATCTCCTTGCTTTAGCCCGCAGTGAATTGGAAAAGCATCAGACAGAATCTGGGCTATACTGACTCTGCTGTAAGTCTCATTGAGACTCATTTTAATTAATCGAACTAGTTTCTTGGGAATACCAAATTCAATAAGAATATAATATAAAACTTCTCTCTTAACCGAGGCATATGCCTTTTTAGAAATCTTTGAATAACTGATGTACTGTACATTTATACTCCCATTGTTTTGCCCTATATCTGTCGAATACGAAAAATCTCAGCAATAGTCGATCTATTACTCCTAAACCGCACTGAAGATCCCCAATAATTTCATCTACATACGGAGTTAAGCTTCTCAAAAGAATATTGGAAAAAATTTTGTACGACGTCAACAAAAGTAATATTCCTCGAAAGTTACTACAGTTAGTCTTTTCTTCCTCTTAAAAATTGGGGACGATTATTATCGAGCTAAAAATTATTGTATATGAAATATTTCATAGGATTTTGTGAAAGCCATTGGTTTAATTCCCAATATGCTTAGTCAATTTAAGAGAGCGGTGTACTATGATTAATAATTGATTGAAAGAATTTTAGTTTTATCCTTTAAATGTGCAGAAATTTGATCCGAACAAATGTAACATTGTAAATTTCCTTTTGCTGAACTAAAAGTTAGATTTCTTCAGACCAAATTTATACACATTTAAAGGACAAAACTAAAATTATTTCAATCATTTGTTATCATAATACACTGCTCTCTTTAACCGACTGAGGATATCGGGAATTAAATCAATGCTTTCCCAAAATACGCCAAGGAAGATCTCATATTAAAACCACTTTTGTCTCGAAAAGGAAACAAAAACGAGCAATATTGTATAAAATAATCAAATGGATGAAATTAAATGTAGGCCATAGGTCGTCACTGTAGAGTTCAGTACTGAAGTTGATCAGCTATTCTTCGCCCTGAGAGCTCTGGATGCCGATGTTGTTAAAAGGGAACACGAGTCCTCTGAGGGATGATGTTACAGACCACTGATTCTTCCGATCACTTTCTTAAAGTATTTATTTCTATATTTGTATGTTTATACCAGTTTCGAAGCTTCATTTATATATGCGAACGCTTCTGCAGCTGGCTGTATTATGAATTTCATATTATTGTAAGCACATGAAATTGATTACAAACCCAAACTTTTTGTTACATTGACTTATTACGGTTTTACACTTTTGTTTTTGGACAAATGTATTGCAATTGTACTGTTCCCATACTCTCTCTAAAAGAATGAATCGCGCTCTGTCATTGTATAGGCGCCGTACCGCCACTGTTCAGTTGAACCTTCTCTCCAAGCTATGCTCAGTATGCAGAGTTTGCCGAGTAAGGAGCGTGGCGGCTCCGTGGTATGACGTCACAGAGCACGGAACATGCCGTCCACTACCTTAGAGTGTAGCTATGTCGTGCACTTTCTTTTGTTTTGTAATAATGATTCTGCCCTGTTGCGAGACTAACTTGAGCTTCTAGTAATTCTTTCCTTTTTTTCTTGTTAATACCTGATTGGATGGTTTGGATGGTTTGTATACACAACGATTCATGCTTTTAGACATTTGGAGCGTTTTGAGGTGTCGTCAAGAGTGTTCTGAGAAGAGGTTAGTCTGACAGTTACAAGGACTCGACGCAGTCGGACGTCGTCATTAGCAGAAGGGTCAGTCAACAGGAGTATGCATAGTCGATCGTCGTCTTTTGCTAGACTAGCTAGAGGATAGTCAGCCATTAGTAGTCGGCGTAGTCGGATGAGAGACCTACATGGCTATAGTCAGTCACCAGGGGAACACGCATTTTCCTGTGATAGACGCATAGGCTGCAGCCAAAACGGATTGTTTCCTGTGCATTGCTGCTGCGAATCCGGCTGGATTTCCTGCAACATTATGTAGCCGTGTGTCGTGTGCAAATTTATTGAAATTTGTAAGACTGTGGGAAATAGTTAACGCCATCCATTTTTCATTGGGTTTTGTCAGTCGTCTGAGGATCAATAGTTTACTTAGTGGAGATTTCAATTCCTTTGTCCGACGCCGTACTTGACGTGTGTATCATAGTTATTGTGGGGTTTGGTGAACCAACTTTTCTGTTCTGTGTAATATTTAAAGCCATTCTTGTTAGGTGTTACGTTCTGCCTTTCCTTTCACCCTCAGGGAGAAGGAAATATTTTTAGTAGAGTTTTAATATTTATGGTTATCCGCTTTCTGGGTGCTGGAGGAAAGTGTCCTTTCTATATATAAAGTTGATGCTAGTCTAGTTCTGTTTTTGTCTTACTGTGTTAATTAAAGTGATCTTTATCAATAGTCATTCATGGTGTTAATATTTTTTTTTTGGAATGTGACCACAAGACATGCCCAGGTTCCCATTTAGAGCATTACCCTTCCACTTTTCATACGATCCGATTCGCGCGTCACAGTTGTAGCACTGATCAAGAAGAGGAAAAGGAATTGGTTGGGTTACTGGCTGAGAAGAAACTGCGTACTGAAGGATGCACTGGAAGGAATGGTGAACGGGAGAAGAGTTCGGGGTAGAAGAAGATATCAGATCATAGACGACATTAAGATATATATATATATATATATATATATATATATATATATACCATATGAGGAAACGAAAAGGAAGACAGATGATAGGAAAGATTGGAAAAAGCTGGGTTTGCAGTGAAAGGTCTACCCTTGGGCAGAACACTAAATGAATGAATTTATTTTTATTTTTTAGGTTATTTCACGACGGTTTATCAACATCTTAGGTTATTTAACGTCTGAATGAGATGAAGGTGGTAATGCTGGTGAAATGAGTCCGGGATCCTACACCGAAAGTTACCCAGCATTTGCTCATATTTGGTTGAGGGAAAACCCCGGAAAAACCTCAACCAGGTAATTTGCCCCGACCGGGAATTAAACCCGGGCTACCTGGTTTCGCGGCCAGACTAGCTAACCGTTACCCCACAGGTGTGGACTAAATGAATGAATGAGTTGTTGCAGATCTGGTCGGTGTGCTGTACGAGCACGCCGTAGTGGTTGCAGAACTATTGTTGTGTATCTATCATATTATTTTATGCCCTTTGCGGTATTACCTACATTTCATGTCGTTTTCATTCCCCATTTTCAAGCCAAAAGTTTAGCCACACCAGACATTCATTGGCTCTCCCTTCTTACGTAAGTGGGCAGTTCTGCTCACATCCGTTATTGTCATTGTTGCCAGTAAACCTTTTTTTTTTTAATTCAAACTTTTAAAAATTGAGTTACGCATTAGATTCGAGTAAATACGGTATTTTTTGTAAGTGCTTTCCACGAGCATAAAAACGTGATTGAACAACAATAGCCTACTATAGATATCATTACATAGCTTTGAGAAGCATAGGCCTATAGGTTTTATAATGTCTCTGTACTACAAATATTAATGTACATTACATTACCAATAAAATTCCTAAAGACTTCTGAAAACGGTTAAGATGTTACATTAAGCACTGTGTACGCACAGTGTAGTAGAATTTAGATTGTACTTGGTCGTTGTTCAAACATTTTTATTGCTTATTATACTGTTGGCTACATGTTGTTCATTATCCTTGTATCAAGACTATAGTAATAGTGAATGGTGCTCTCAGAAACATGTAATTCATTCATCTATTATGGGGATTTAATTAATTTTAATTCAGTTGTAGTAGTGAACTACTTTATCATGTCAGCAAAAATTGTTTCCACCGAGACCACAAAGTAAACACAGGCATGACATTTTGTTTTTGGAATACTGTATATTTTATAATGTATTAATATAAAACATGCAGCCATCGGTGTAGCTCAGATGATAAGCGCGTTTGCCTGCTAGTTTGGAAGTTCCCTCGGGCGTGGATTTAATTCCTGCTTTGGTTTTATCCCACGATTTTTGTAACGTACTCACTTGGAGAATTCTCGGTCTCATCTCGCTATCACGAATTCCATCGAAGCTAAATAACCTAGTAGATGATACAGCGTTGTTAAGTAACCAGCAATAAATGCATATAAGTTTTTAATGTTGTAAAGCAGCGTTTCACAAACGTTTTTGAAGTGGGGACCATTTTTTAAGTCAGAACAGTTCCGCGGACCACCTTACTCTTGATCCCTTCGAAAGCAAATTTATCATTTTTGTAGCATATTTTAATACCAGTATACTTATTTTTTTTTAAATAGATTTAATTAATTGTAATACTTTTCTAATAATATTTTTGTAGCAAATCGCAAGTAACTTATAACAATTTCTGTGCATTGTTGATTCTCCGCTTGTCTGTTGGCAGTAAATTGTTTGAAATCCTTCTTATGTGGTACACACTAGTAGTTGTCCATATCTTTGTTAAATAGTGCTCATAATAAATAATGGAAAACTGACTTCGTTCCGGATCTTTGAAAAGAAAAGAACATGATGATACGCTTCATTTAGGCAGTGCTAATAGTTCAGAACCTGTGTGTAAAAAAATATATTAATATCAGTGATTATAGTCCCATTAAAGAAATATCTAGTCCTAGTGGTAGCTATTCAAAGAAAAAATACTTTCGTAAATATGTCAAGAGTTATTTGGAACTTGGATATAATTGGTGTGGCAATGAGAGTGAACCAAAACCTCAGTGCGTTGTTTGTTACGAAGTGCTTTCAAACGAGTGTATGAAACTCGCGAAATTGAAACGGTACCTAGAGACGAAACATGCAAGTGTAAAAAGTAAACCTCTTGGATTTTAAAATGGGCGGAATCTAAAATTTCTTATATCATCTGGAAAAACAAGTAAATAAAATAATGCAGAAACATACCCGATTTTTAAGAAGTAAAGATGAAATTTTGCACGTTCTATTATTGGTGTACGATGTACATTTACGTGTCACTTTCAATGTGCAGATTATTAAGCAAGTCATCAATACATCAAAAGGTTCGGTCCTCTGTTACGAATTTGGGTGGTTCTTGGGTGATGTGCAAGGAAACGCCACATTAATAGTTCATAGTGCTTTAAATCCCTCTTTTGTTGCTGAGAGTAGAGTGGAAAGTGGATAAACGGGTAGGATAATAAATTTCATAAAATATCAGTACTGGGAGAAAAAGTGAAAGGTGATTGCCATGTGTCATTTCCAAATTCTGAGATTTTCAGCTATAGTGTGATACGCAATTCGTTTGAATTTTATTTTTTCTTGCCTTTTTTTAAGGACCTCAACAGCAGAACTCGAGAAACACAGGTAGTCCGCGGACCATAATTTGAGAAACGCTGACGAGTGGAGCTGCGGGCGTAATGTGAACTATAGAGATGCGGTATTACGAACGCAGGATAGTAGCATCACGATTCCGGGCTGCAGGACTCCACTGGCTTCGGTCGAGTAATAAAATAACAAAATAATGCAAAGTATGTTTCCATGATTCGGTAGATTCATTGGCTAAATGGTCAAGTGCATTGCAAGTAGTAAAATGTGTTTACTTAAAAGTAAGAAGCGAGCTATATAATTGTTCGGCAACGCAATATATCAATCAGTCATAATAATTATTATAATGATTAATTCATGTTTATCTTCAATCTCGTGTAGATGCTGCAATACATTTCCACAACGAATGCCGGAAGAAAAGCAAATGGCAAAAATTAAATGGAAAAACAGTGAGGTTCCTCTTCTAAATTGGATCATTGATGTTAAAAAAAACAGTTTTTGATACTACATGAATGAAATTTTACTTTCGAGACCCTATAACATTTTTATAATCCTTTTGTGTAGCGTCGTATTTCAATTTAAATAATTAAGTAAAAGAGTTTAAGTTTGAGTATATATTATGTTATTTTACCATTAAAACCCACTTGTGAAGAAACAGAGATGTAATGAATGTTCTCAATTGCAAGGAAATTAATAATTTTCAGTTGTCTTTATATCACTGTTTTGACTTCAGAGATTTAATTACTAATACCATTCAGTAATTAAGATAGAAATGAAAGCTTACATTTCATTTGTGGAAAAGAGAAATGCAAAGAACTGAAATAATTGAATGCTCACAATGGGCTCTCTTTTCCTTTTATATGAATGGTTTGCGAATATTTCTCTTCTAGAAGTAACAAAAGAGGAAAAATAAGTCTTGTTTTTCTCGATTATCGTTAGATGGTCTAGTCGCGCTGAAGTGCACTCTTTCTTCCGGTCGACATCCAGCAGGAGTATTTTATCAGTGAGGTACAATGAGATCTGATATACTCATGTGAAGAAAGTTTGTTGACCAAAGACCTCGTAGGAAATAGAAGTTAGCTAAAATATTTTACTCAGTACTTTAGTCAATAATATAAAAATTAATTTTATTCTAGTGCAGTAGACCTATACTGTCAGTACAAGTGACTAAGACTAGATTAAAATATGTACTTTAAGTTAGTGAATTTCATATGTTATGTCCATTCCGTATTTTGAGGATAAAATACAATATTGACAGGAATTTTAAAAGATGTGTGATATATTTTAATGATGTATACCTGACACTGATCACAATTTCTACATAATTTTGTAATCTTAACTTCTGTTCGTCCCTGCACCGAATTTTCTACTATAAGCATTCCACATTTCTACATCGGAAGTTATCATCAGCTTCAAAGCTAAACGCGTATTTTTATTGAAGACTGATTCATAATTAACCATGTCATTACGAAAGTGTCACCGTTTAAATAAAATGTTCCCAAAAGATAGACTTAAGTCACTTTTACTTAAAGAAATACAATATGTACCCAATTACACTGTCCCATTTGTAAGTCAAGCGCTAGCGCACCGGTTTTCCATCCAATTGTGCCGGGTTGGATCCTCGGGTAGCTCGAGATGAAATTTGTGGTAGAAACATTCTTTATCTTTCAATGAGGAGCTGGTTGCAACAAGAGCGTTAGTCTGCTAACGCTGTTATTGCATACATCATTTCATTAATACAATATTTAAACATTTATATCTAATTTTTCTCAAAAACTATTTCTTTACGTTAACGCTGTAATTGCGCCCAGCTCCTCATATCATCTGTCAGTAGTGCAAAATAGGCTTGAATGAACTCTTGGGGTTAGTATCTGTTGGTTACCGAAGCTGATACAGGAAAGGCTTGGAGCTTCGAGCCCTGGGGCTCATCGGGTACTCGTCTGAGCACAGGACCTGGCTTTTGTCAGGGATTTCATAGAATGGCTCTCCATGATACAAAATTTACAAATGCCACCCAGGACACCTGTCGGAAAGAAACTATAATTGCATATAGTATACACAGTGGACCAATATGTGTTTTAGTGAACGGATCCATCCGGAGCCCGACTCTCGGAATGCCAGGAAACCAGCCAGCCAGATATCCTTTCGCAAGCAACTTCAGGCTCTGAGAGCAAGAAATCTGCGCATCTCTGGATTAATGTACAGTAATACAATAGTTTTAGCTTTATTAACTGAGATGTTAACCGTACACGTAGATGTAAGGCTAATTGCAATCTAGATTCTGAGTTTACAAACTGTTCATGAGCAAACAACAAGCAGTTGAGTTTATCAACTGAACAGCAGAACAGAGAAAATTGACCAACTTATGAAATTGGTGAAAATTAGCCTGTTGATATATAGCTTAGCGGCGCTGGTTTCAAACAATCAGTTTTTCGGGATCGATTCCCGATTCTGCCAAGAGATTTTTCTTTAGTTACGAATTATTATTCCTTGGTATGTATGACCTGTAATGCGTAGAAACAGACTGTGATCTGACCATTATTTGGTAAGTTAATTGGAAAATTAAGAGAAAGACTATTAGTAGCCAAGTAAGTAAAGCAACACGTTAATATAGCGTAGCTCAGTGATTAGAGCGCTTGGTATGTAGGAGAAGAACCCCGGTACGATCCTCGGCGCCGCCGCCGGAGCGAATTTTTCTCCTCTAATAACCATACTAATCAAGTTAATATAAGTTAATTCATTCAGTGCCTTGCCCAAGGGTAGGTCTTTCACTGCAAATTCAGCATTCTCCAGTATTTCTTATTTTCTACCTTCCTCTCTGTCTCTTATTATAATCCATATAGCCTATCTTAATGTCGCCTATCGTCTGATATCTTCTTTTGACACGAACTCTTCTCACGTTCACCACTCCTTCCAGTGCATCCTTCAGTATTCTTCAGTTTCTTCTCACTCAGTGACCAAACGAATTCCTTTATGTGCTCATCTTCAGCATCATTCTTTCTTCACCCCCTCTTTCCAACACAGCTTAATTTCTTATTCTGTCTCTCCATTTCACGCAATCCATTCTTTCCCACAGTCACATTTCAAATATTTCTATTCGCTTCTCTTCACTTCACAAAACCTATAAATATTAACGACATTCAATAAAATAAAAATGTTATAACATTAGATCCAGAATTAAGTCTAATGATGTCCCATTCGTAATGTCTATGTTGAAACCATGGGTCACAGGACAAATGTTGGAGAAGATGAGGGAAAGGAGAAAATGGAAAAAACATGAACACAGAAGAAGTTACAAGAAACTATAGGAAACTTAACAAAGAACTAAGAAGTGAAACTGATAAGGCAAAGGAGGCCTGGATGAAACAGAATGGTGAAGAAATGGAGCATTTGGAGATTTAATGTAACGGGACATAAAACGTTTGCACTTCACAAATAAGAACAGCAAACCATGTGGTTGATAGAGGACGACATCTGAAATAAAATAACAGACAAACAAGGAACACTGAACAAATGGACGAAATATGTGAAAGAATTACAGTACATGAGGCAAGGAATCGTTCAGATGACTTAGCAATAGAAGACGAAGCAGCCGTATCAAAAGAATTTTCTATTTTAAGGGAGGAAGATGAGCTAGCGCTTAAGGAACTGAAGACTAGTAAAGCCATAGGAATTTATGAAATCCCCATTGAATTAGTGAAATGCTTGGATGAAGATAAGATGAAAATTCTATCATTATGCAACGAAATATTTGAAAAAAGGCGAATGACCCGAAGATTTTAGGGAGACAGTGTTGCATCCAATACCGAAGAGAAATAATGCCAAGAAATGTAACGAGTTCAGAAGTATCGGCGCAATATCGCACTCGGCGAAGATTTCCTTTCGAATACTGAATCGACGTTTATATTCTAAAATGTAAGTTCAGTTGGAAGGAGAACAGTTTGGCTTCTGGAAGGGAAAAGATACGAGAGATGTAGTTGGACTGCTACAAACAATCGGCGAAAAATACCTAGAGATGAATAAAGAATTGTATGTAGTATTTGTGGAATTAGAAAAGGCATTTGACAGAATGGATTGGAAAAAACTAATGGGGAACCTAAAGAAAACAGATGTGGATTGGAAAGAGAGAAAGATGTTCAGTAATCTTTATATGAAACAACAAGACACAGTCAGGAAATGTTCAAATTTAAATAAATTCAAATTCAAGTTTATTCACAGTTTACATTTGAAATTAATACATATGAATAGATACCCGAAATGAGCATATCGTCGCTTAAGAACCAATACCGCGTAACTGACAAAATGTAAATTTTACAGGAGAAGGAAAAAACCGAATAAAAACCATAAAAATAACCCAATAGTCTTGAAAATTGGTGTATGGCTATGAAATTGCATAACTAATTTGTAACTAAGTGAAAATGGATGATCATGGCCATAGACATTTGGCCATGTCACTTACGCGGTATTGGAACTCTGCCGTTGATTAAATTTTGTTAGTTACGCGGTATTGTGAGACAACTTTAGCAGCTTCAAGACACATGCTGACAAGCGTTTTCTTTGCGTGAAAACTGCCTTCTGGAAATATTATTCGTGCTCTTGTATATGTGAATGTGTTATCTGAATTGTTGTCCTATCATCTGACTTGAGGTCAAGGTCGGTAGGCTGTAGCTCGAATCAGCACTGGATTACGTTCCAGACAATGATTGCTGCATTCTTAGTCAATCAAATGCTGAAACTATGGGAAAGGAAAAAGAAGACACAGTTCAATGTTTATTGTTATAATAATAATAATAATAATAATAATAATAATAATAATAATAATAATAATGACAATCTGATACCAGGTACTTTATTTTCACACTATGTATTTGAATAGATAAGTAGAATTGTTACTAAAACGTTGCTGACAAATATAATTTTATAATAAAATAATTAATAATATTATTATTATTATTATTATTATTATTATTATTATTATTATTATTATTATTGACAAAGAACTTGACTAACTTGCGAATTATGAAAAGAAAATCATACAAAAATATAATAATGATAATTTTTCAGGCAAAATATTCGTTAAACACAATAAAGAAATAATTATAGGCCTATGCTGAAATCACAAAAAGTAATCCTTGAGTAACCCTAGTGTGGAATACTATCATAAAAAGTTTGGCACAATCGGTTCTATATACAATAATGTGACGGTAATTTAGGCAGGGTACTAATGCTCTTTTTTTTTCTGTGCTTTTTCACGAGAAAATGACTTTTTTTTTTTACTGAAGGAACGCCATCAGTACTATTAGCTAACCAATATTGCACAGTTCATTCTTTAATTCCAAATGTACACAGAAACATCTTTTTGCAAACCTGAATTTTTTTCTCATCAACTTTTTAGGTTGTAGACAAATGTTCTCTTTCTTCTCGATTCAGAATTTGTGCTGTCAGGTCTTTTCGTAGGAGTGAAATCCACAAGATTTGATACCTAAACGGTCCTCTGTTCCCAAGTCATAGTTTTCCAGAATGCCTGAAAGATGTCTTCTCTCATTATAAATTAAATTAAGCCCCTTACTTTCGAATTTTGGCACATTTTATAACTACACTCTGGCCCCAAATTCCTTGCATTTCTTTCCGTATCATGTGTTACTTTGCCATCTTTCGATCTCTTGTAGCTAAGATAAGCTTCCTCTTCCATTCTAAGTTTTCTATTTTTCATTTTCTTCCGCTTACCCTTCTGTGGCTTTGAATTTATTTTTATTTTCTGTCAAATTTCAATGAAACGCTTGTAGATTCTTCTCTTTACCTTTTTTCTGACGAATGTAAAGATGTAGAATAAGTAGCACTCACAAATTCTTCGGGGTCGTCTACATCTGAAGACGCATCCGAAATTTGGTGTAGATCCTTCATTGACAGGGTATTCAGTTTCTGTCCTATCCTATTTCTAGCTGTATTATTTTAATAGTGTTGCTTTAAATCATACCAGACTGCATAATACGATCATAACATTACCGGTAACACTGGACGGATAATCCCTGATCTGCAGCAGCCCATTTTCAGAAGGACGGTTTTCTTTTGCATTTGAATTATCAGGCAGTATACCTACGAATAAGATGAGATTACTAGTGTTTATAAATGTGATATAAATGGCTTAAAAACATGTGTAGTAAATATTATCATAAATTTAGATCTTCCTCCTACCGGAGGAAATGGTAGGAACCAAGCTCAGGACCACTGAATGTAGCGCAAATTATTTTAGCGGCCCATTCATGATTATTTATATTAAGTACTTAAATTAAGTTTGCTGTTATGATTCCGTAACTGAAGAAAAATAAACGTTTAATAACTGTGATACTTCTTATGTCATACCTTTGTTAACGTTCACAGAAGTTTCTCCCGTCTTGAATGCAGAACATAACACAGATAGGATCTCGTTCTCGCTAAACTGACTGTCGTCTGATTCATTGTCCATTTCTTTTCTTGTATCTGTAGGCCTATATAATATTAAAATATTAAATGTACTATATTTCAGTGAATAAACTTGGAGTAAGATTTTGCGGCAATTCAGCTCAACTAACATTCAATTGACATTAGTGAAATAATTCTATTATATTTACCTTTTAAATAATTGAAACTGAACACTTCTTTAATCTTCTCAGAATATTACACACTGTTGACACAATTTCACAAGGCAGTAACGAGAACCAGCTTCCGTACTGAGGGCGCGCAGGGAGTAGACATAACAGCCTATCTGTTGTCAGATACGCGGTATTTCCTACAAATTTGTTGTGACTTCAGATACGCGGTATTGTACCCCCCTCCTTCGCACGCAGGCCATTCATGCAATCAAATTCCCGCGCTTGTCAATGCATGCAGATGACAGTGGAGGTACCATCTGTGCATAAAAACAGTTTTGACCAAAAATGTCAGTTACGCGGTATTGTTTCTTAAGCGACGATATGCTCGTCCAGTAGTCTACATAAATTTTACAGAGATCAAATAATAATGCTGATGATAGAAATAATAGTAACAACAATAATGATAAGAATAATAATGATAATAATAATAATAATAATAATAATAATAATAATAATAATAATAATAATAGAATAACCGTGATGGAGATGATACAAACATTGTAATACAAAATAATTCACTAATAATAATAATAATAATAATAATAATAATAATAATAATAATAATAATAATATTAGTGATGAAACAAAAATATTTACAATAATAAAATAAATTTACTTACTTACAAATGGCTTTTAAGGAACCCGAAGGTTCATTGCCGCCCTCACATAAGCCCGCCAGCGGTCCCTATCCTGTGCAAGATTAATCCAGTCTCTATCATCATACCCCACCTCCCTCAAATCCATTTTAATATTATCCTCCCATCTACGTCTCGGCCTCCCTAAAGGTCTTTTTCCTTCCGGTCTCCCAACTAACAACACTCTATATGCATTTCTGGATTCCCCCATACGTGCTACATGCCCTGCCCATCTCAAACGTCTGGATTTAATGTTCCTAATTATGTCAGGTGAAGAATACAATGCGTGCAGTTCTGTGTTGTGTAACTTTCTCCATTCTCCTGTAACTTCATCCCGCTTAGCCCCAAATATTTTCCTTAGCACCTTATTCTCAAACACCCTTAACCTATATTCCTCTCTCAGAGTGAGAGTCCAAGTTTCACAACCATACAGAAGAACAGGTAATATAACTGTTTTATAAATTCTAACTTTCAGATTAATAAAATAAATACTAAGACAAATAAAATAAATAAATGTTAATTGTTATGTTTTATTTAACGACGTTCGCAACTGCAGAGGTTATATCAGCGTCGCCGGATGTGCCGGAATTTTGTCCCGCAGGAGTTCTTTTACATGCCAGTAAATCTACTGACATGAGCCTGTCGCATTTAAGCTCACTTAAATGCCATCGACCTGGCCCGGGATCGAACCCGCAACCTTGGGCATAGAAGGCCAGCGCTATACCAACTCGCCAACTAGGTAGACCAGAGACAGGATAGAAGGAGGAATGTCAGAAGGAAGTGAAATAGGGAGAGGAGTACGTCAAGGATGCCCTTTATTACCTAACCTGTTCAACATCTATTTGGAGGCTTTAGTAAGGAATTCTTTTCAGAAACTGGGAAGAATGATAGTATGAGGAAGAGGAATAAAGTGCATAAGATTTGCTAATGATATGATAGTAAAAGAGGATATGATACTAGGGGATATGCTAATGGACCTAAATGATAGATATGTGATGAGGATAACTGCAAATAAAACACAGACCATGGTCATAGGAAGTAAAATAAACAAGATACAATTGCGAGTTCTAAATGAGTCGCTAGAGCAAGTGAAGAGCTTCAAATACTTGGGGTGTACTCTAAGCAGTCGTATGAGCTGCTGCCAGAAAGTCAAAAAAAGTATAGCAATGGTCAAGGAAGCTTTTAATATAAAAATGAGCGTCTTCTGCGGACCTTTGGAAAAACAACTAAGGAAGAGACTACTGAAATGTTTCTTTTTTTTATGGAGTATGGCATTGTATGGTGCAGAATCCTATTGTTTCTTCTGCTGTTGTCTGTATACAACTTTTTAAATGAGTCCAGTACTCGTTACTATTTTCAGGTGTGGATTCTCATGTAGCGGTTTTCTCTTGAAAATTTGCTTCAAAATTTCTTCTTTCCTCTTCGTTCTTCAGTTTTCCTATGCTCAATTTCTTCGTCACCTCTTTCCTCTTATCTTCTTTAGACGAATATCTACTTCGACTGTCAGCTGAACATGATCTGAGTTATTCAATATTACGAAATTAAAATACGAGGGAACTAAGCAACATTATCAGGTCGAACTTTCAAACAGGTTTGCCATATTAGGAAGTTCCGAAATCGAGAAGGAGTTAGATATTAGTAGCGTGTGGAAAAATATCTTAGATAATATCAAAATTGCATCTAAGCAGAGCATAGGTTGCTATGAAACTAAGAAAAAGAAACTGTAGTCTTATGAAGATTATTCCATATTAGTAAAGGAAGAAAACAGGCAAAATTGAAATTCTTACAGGATCCAGTTCAGACGAATAGAGATAATTATTCCAATGATGCACGGGAAGCAAGAAGTAGAATTAGGAACAAAAAAGTGGTTACCTGAAGGAAAAACTGAATGAGGGAGAGTCAAATATTAAGAATAAATACATTAAAAATTTATATAAGGGCATAAAAAAATTTAAGAAAGGATATCAGGCAAGGGTAAACGCGATTGAAGATGTAAATGGTAACTTGCTTGCAAAATCATTTGATCCGAAACGGATGGAAAAATTATTTTTGGCAACTACTAAATGTACATAGGCAAAATTATAATGATGTGTAGCATGAAAATGAAATCGTTAATTTTTTTGAACTTACACAATTTATTTTATATTATGTGTTCATGTTATAATACTTTATCATCCGTATAGTCACACATCTATTATTACCGAGTAACTTTGATTTATTTAAATATTATAGCTACTTTCTGTCGGTAATTGGTACAGTAAAAACTGGCATATATTTTTAAAATAAAATGTGATATATCTATGTGCTGTGGATGTTTGATGGTAATTTTGTAATTAAAATTACCTATCCTTACATCTAAATAAAATTTTACAAGATTTGTTCTAAAATCCATACGCAGCTAACAGCATGAAGGCTTCTTCAAAGCAGACTTCGGTCTTGTCACGCTCGGCAAACTGGAACCGAACATAGAGCATGAAATGCGCGACACTAATATCTACTCAACACATTATTTATTGCTATCTACTCGACAGATGAGATCGAAACAGATCTAGAACTTTATACCTAAATCCAATGAATTCTACTTTTTTTTTTAAAGATTATTACTTACTGTGTCAAACATTTTTCAAATCCAATATTAAACCTAACCATTTCTTGCCTTAATCTAAAACATTGATTATATTACGGTACTCATGATCTGATATCTGCAGCTAAACTGATGTTTTGCTAAGGGTTCATCTTCTCTATACATTTTTCAAATGTTTTCCCAATGGTAGGTAATGATATGGATCGGTAATTACTTTAATTACTTTTCCTTACAAATTTGCGCAAGGAGTTATTGTGGATAATTTTAACTCAGCAGGAAAAACTTCTTGTTATGTTAATAATATTTGTTGGGAATTTGAATTAATTGTAATGATTTGAGTTCTTTCAGATTCCATTTCTTTCAGATACAATGTTATTTTTTAAATCATATGTAATTAAAATCAATTCGTTTTCAGTTACTGGCGATAAAATTATGTACTTTTTCTACTAATAGCAAGTACTTCACTGCTCGTCTTTTGCCTAGGGCCTATATGATCCCAGTAAATTTGTCAAGACAAATTTACTGACACAGTCGTTGTCCAAGGTGCTCCATAGGAGGTTTATCTACGCTTCACCACCGATGAGATGAGATGAAGAAGGAGATTTGTTGTGACATCACATGGGAACCAGACGGAAAACCCCTATGTTACCTGGACCACGGGCTTGCCCAACACAAGTTATAAATAGGGGTTAACCAAGCTGACTGGGGTTTTTCATGGTTTCTCTAAGTCACAAAATGCAATTGCCGTATTGGAAATTTACATACCATTATTTATCATCGTCTCAATCACCAATATCATAATCATTAATCAAAATGTAAATCAGTGTCATGAAGAGAAGCTATCTACAACATGTATATATATAATTTGAACTAGTAATGGAAATTACGGGAAAACGGCTGGACGGATTTTAATAAATGACCCCTCATTTTGAAGCTTGGAACTCAAAGTTTTTCGGAAAGATAGTAGTTTTCAGTGAAATGTCAATTTTTAAACGTAATTTTTCTATTTTCTAAAATCCATCTGTCGTCAGTTTTGAGAACTAGCTAATAGCATTCACGGCCGACTTGATATAACCTTCGCTTTTTTGTAAAGGAGAAGCGAAGCGAGCATCAAGTCGGCCGTGTTGCATTTCAGAATAAAACAATACACATACTACAGTAAATAATATTACACGAAGGCCATGATCTGCAAGAATGCTGGCATATTTAGAGCTCTAATTAAATTGGTTATTAAAAACTTAACTTATTAAAAATAATTTACAGGTTCGATTCTGTGGTGTGTAATTTTCTGAGTACAGCTGTGTATTGGATATTAAAAACTACAAAACTTGAGGTGGTTTGATGACTTTATTACAATTAGAAATGAAATATTATTGTAGTTAATGCCATGATGTGACTATTTTTCATTAATTATACATATTAATGCTATATTGATGATATGAAAATGAAACGTTTTTGGTTTATATAAGTAGATGTAGAGAATAACTTAAATTAGATTTTGATTTCTATATTTTACTGAGTGGCGGCTATATAGTATATATAGTATATGTTACTCAAAGCTATAAAACTTACGTAAGGTAATAATATTATTAAAAATCAAATATTTTTATAATTATTAATCAAGTGGGGTTGGGTCTTTTTCATATATTTAATGGCGGTGTCGTGTAGATATTTATATGCGTGGTTCTCTTCAGTATTGGCTGGAGAGAGAGTATCTTTCATTTTTATGGAAGCAAATAACTTTCCGAATGTCTGATATTCTTCATTGAAAATAAATCTGAAAAATGTTTATTTGAACGTCTAATGAACTTAGTTTGCAGCATTTGCTGCACAAGCCACTAGTAAAATAAAACATGAACTCAACAATAGTAAACAAAGGCCTAGTGGTACATCCAGAGATCCTAAACACGTGATATGAGATGTTAAAGAGTATATAACTAAACTTCACAAAAAATAGCTGCACTTGGTATAAAGTATTTATATATTTCTTATGATGATAGGCCTATAATCGGGTGCTATATAAAAGTTATTTTATATTATGTAACCTAGCTCATGTCGTATTTGAATTGATTAACTGGTTAGTTGCGATATCAAACTTCACATAATTATGACCACAAATGTCCTCATATTTCCATTTTAGCTTCTCATGTCACTCATTGCATACATAGCAAATACCGGTAGAAATACTCAGTAACAGAAACCGAAGTCATGGCGTTCCGCATGGAACTTGCATTTGGGAGGTCCGTGGTCGATTTCCGGACCGACCAACCCGACCGTGTTTTTTCCGTGGGTTTCCACAGCTATTTAGGCAAATGCCGGGTTGGAATTTTTGTTTGTCACGGTCCATTTACCTTCCTTTCCCGTGTAGAAAAATAATTTAGATTTCATATCATTCATCTTCCCCAGCACATTCAATAGACATATTCAGGTCAAGACGCATGTCTTAGTCCGCTTACCGGTGGGGGGCGTCCTCTACACAACCGTTCCGAAGTTCCCAGCCTTCCACAATATCTCTAACAGGATCCATTTTTTAAGAGCGCTTCCAAAGGCGCTTCGACACTTTGGTAGGGCCGTTGGAATGGATTCTATGGTCACCTTGGCGGTATGAACTTGGGGCGGGAGGAGTAGGGGGGGCCCATTGGATGAGAGCTCACATGCGGCCGGTGGGCTGGTACATCTAATCCTCATTCATCTCATAAATTCGGGGTGCAGAATAGGTCTCAGTATATCCGACGTGCAAAGGGTCGTCCCTAACCCACCCCTAGCCACAGTTACCTAACCTAATCGAATTGAAATATTTCTAGATTTCTTTCCCCTTTAAGAGTTTTCAAGATTTATGGATATGGTTTATTGAGAATGTTCGGTATTGAGAAATAATACTTTCATTATACCTGCTTGGATCCCATTTGTTTATTTGTAGCCCATTTTAAATTTGTTTGTTTTATTCACTCTAAAATAAGAGGCTTTCTCGCATCACTTCATTAATGAGCCATAGCCTCAGGAAAAGTCTACTTATACTAGAGTGAGAAATATATTTTATAAAATATCTACTTTGTAGTAGTCCCTTCGAATTTCGTGTTTTATTGCGTTCTCTATTGCCAGATGTTGTTTGCGCACTACTTACAGAAGAAACATTGTACAAAAAATTTATATTTACTTTAAAGTGTCATTTCTTTGACCTAACTTTTAATGCACAATTAATTTTTTTAAACTTTTCTGTCCCGGGTCAGGTCTTTCACTGCTAACCCAGCATTCTCCAAGCTTTCATATTCTCCGCTTTTCTCTTAGTCTCAGCATGCAATCCATAGGGGAATTCGGAGGAATATGGGCACGTGGGGAATATGGCCAATATTACGTTTTCATGTCGAAACTCTTGCAACGAATTATGTTTCTGCGCTAATAATGGTTAGTATAAAGTGAGAGTATCGTAATGGTTGCTGTGGGAAGCGCGCTGTGCAGTATTGTCTCATATTGTTGTTAAAATAGCCATCTGAAACGTGATTATTGACTTCCAAGTATAATACAATTTCACAATACTTATTTTAGATATGTTATGTGCAAAAGCTTACACATGAACTTTAGAAAATAGTTTCAATCTAATAGTATACATTCAGAATACACATCTTGAACTGCCGTTCTATTGCGTCAGACGTTGTTTCGTGAATAGTTTACGGTAGCGCCAACTGTTGAAAGGAAATCCTACATGTCGGGGTAATATGGGCGCTAATGTTCGGGGGAATATGGGCAAGCATTACACTTCATAAAAATGACTCTTCAATCTTGATGAAAATGGCCTACAAATGATTACAAAAGCGAAAGATGTCATTGAACCTAAAGAACACAAAGTGGTGCATTGCATTTACCCTAAAGAAAAGGGAAAGACCATTACCCTTGTGGCCTGCTTCAATGCAGCAGGGAATTACTTTCCTACAAGTTTCATCATTTTAAAAGGAGTGAGGACAGTAATGACTGAAAGAACAGCTGCCTGCTGTCAGTAAGGTGTACTTCAGCAAGCAGTCTGCCTACATTAACGGAGATACGAGGTGTGATCATTAAATTCCGAGACCTGTCCCATAAGTGGAAACAAAATTACCTCATTTAAATTTGGCTGCCGTCCCCTTCAAGGTAGCCCACTTGGGCAGCTATACACTGATCCCAACGTGTCTGCCATTTTTGGAATGCCTTTTGGAAGTCGCGTTCTTGAAGCCTGTCAAGCACCTTATGCGATTCCCGTTGGATCTCCTCCACTGTGACAAAACGGTGACCCTTTAGCTTGAATTTCACCATCGGAAACAAAAAAAAATCGCAGGTGGCCAAATCTGGTAAATACGGGGGTGAGGAACGACAAACATCTTATTACGGGTGCAAAACTGGAGTGTTGCGAGAGCTCTGTGAGCTGGCGCAGTGTCGTCATGGAGCATCCATTTGTTCTTTGTCTAGAGTTGTGGTCGTTCATATTCAAAATGGACGTGAGGATCATTATGCATTATTTGTTGAATATTTTTCGACATTTTCGACAGTGTTGCACGTGTGTGGTCGACATGATCTCTCGTCGTCCTTCAGCGATGTTCTGCCATTTCTGAAACGTGAATGCCACTCAAAACACCCCGCCTAACTCACTGCTTCATTCCCGTAGGCTTGCTTCAATATTCTATACGTTACGGTTGCCGATTTCCCAAAGAATTTGACGTTGCCTCTCCGCTCCAGTTTAGAGTCCATCGTGATTTCGCAAATGCGCGGACACACGTGCTAACAAAACCTTGTGTAACACAGGTCTCAATGAAGATAGCGCTTCGAAACTTTGTTCGTGTCTCTTCAAAGTCGTCTAGTGTCACTGTTGCGCACGCGTGTCAATCACGTGATCCCTTCGCCCATATCAGACACAATATCGGAATTTAATGATCACAGCTCGTATATTTTTCTCAATAATCAAGAACTACGTTGTTTATTTCAACATCAATAAGCATGCACCTGGAATTTTGATGGTGTATGGATGTGATTCACATAGTTGTAATCCTGACACTCTTAATTTTGCAGTAGAAAACTGATTATGCATATTTTGTCTTCCTCCACACACCACAGCCTGGAATCAATGAGCAGATAAGGGTCTGTTTGTTCCTCTGAAGAAAGCTTATAACAATGGTGCTACAGCTTTCTTCAGGCAACATAGGAGACCTTTTACGAAGATCGAGTTTGATTCCATTGACAAAGAAGCATGGAACTGATGAGTCAATGTAAGTCTGGCTGTAAATGCTTTCCGAGCTTCAGGCCCTTTTCCACTGCACATGAATGTCATTCCTGATTATGCTTACATTGGCACTATAGCATCAGGTGACTAACCTGCAATTCATGCAATTCCTTCCACTGATTCAAGTGACTTAGAATCTCCAAACGTCATTCATCGCCAAAGAGTCACATCATCTGCCAAAGGCGTTACGCAATAACCGTCACAAATTGCATACACAATATATAATATAGTTGATACAGTTATATTTTCAAATTTTTAAGTATTTTTCACTTATTTCAGTTGACTGTGATTCACATCATTAATGCGCATTTTACCCCCACACTCGGGGGAATATGAGCAAAACATATTAACTTGCATTTTGCAGTTTTACTTGCATACGTTTGGGAGTAAGCAGTCAGTATTCTTACATAATATAGCTAAATTGTTCAGAAAAAAACCGAGAGATATTGCACCCGAAATACTACTAAGGTGTCCACATTCCCCCGACTTCCTTTATATCTTAATGTTGTCTTTTATCTAATATCATCTTCAGCCCCGAGCTTTTATCTCGTTTACCATCTCTTTCATTGTTTTTAACCAGTGACCAAGCCAATTCCTTTTTCTCTTCCTGATCAGTTTCAGCAATAGCCTTCTTTCTTCAATAACAGCTTCATTTCTTTTTCTGTCGCTCCACTCCACGTTCCATTCTTCTCCTTATCCACATTTCAAATGCTTCTAGTCGTTTTTCTTCAATTTTCCTAATGTTCGTGTTTCTACCATACACAATGCCACATTCCACAGAAAGAACTTAAATAATCTCTTTCTTACTACTTTTTTCCAGAAATCCGCAGAAGATACTCCCTTTCCTATTAAAACCTTTCTTTGCCATTACAATTCTCCTGTTGACTTCCTGGTAGCAGCTGATGTTACTAGTTACAGTTCACCCCAAGTATTTGAAGCTCTCCACTTGTCTCCTGTAAAATTCATAGGTTTATTTTCTATATGTTTCTTCCGATAACCATGGCCTTCTTCGTGTCTGTATTTATGTTCATCCCATATTGCTCAAAGCTGTCATTTAGCCCTTTTAACATACCCTTTAATAACATCTCTTCTTCTGCTAACAACGCCATATCACCAGCAAGTCTGACGCACTTCATTTTTCTTTCCTCTACTACAATCCCACTCACGTTACGAAAATAATACTCCAATTAAATATATTGAATAACATTTTTGTTAAACTAACTGCGGGCAATGCTGGTATAAAACAAATAACGGGTATGATATAGGCCTATTAAGTTAATATTAATATCGATACATAATAAACAGTTGGCGCATGAAATATAATTTAAGCTTCCTATTGGCTACGATGTGTGGCAGTTAAATTAACTGCCATAAATTTACATAATTAATGGTAGCCATATGAATGTTCAATGAACTTCATATTATCCAATGAATAGTAGATACATATTAACTCTAGTCAATCGTAATGTATTCTACTATAATAAAACGTTCTTACGACGTTAACTCTAAACTTCATTTATCTTACAAGAATGACAAGTTTTCTTAATTGTAGTTAATACTATTGTAGTTAATACTATTATAATAACAGTACTGCACATTTATTGATTCTAATAAAACCTAATAAAGTATCTGAAAAATTGTAGTTTTCTTTAATACATTTTAGTTATATTAAAAGCCTAGAACCCTGAAAACAATTTGAGCCATTGTTTCCCAAACACGACAACGCCAGCTTACATACAGCAGTTAGTTTTGTTATGGAAGAGAAGTTCTGATGACCTTAACTACACCAGAATAAATAAATAAATGAATAAATAGATAAATAGATAAATAAATAAATAGATAAATAAATAAATAAATAAATAAATTAATTAATTAACTAATAAATAAATAGTAGAACAAAACTTTAAAAACTTTCTTGTCAGATGGCTTGTATGTCGACCATCACTCCTAGACTTCTCGTCACTATAAGTTTAAACTACAACTTTACACATACATATAATTAATATTAATTGCGTTGGAAAACAACGATACTGCCCATATTCCGAAGCACTTGAACCAAAGATCCATGGAGTCTGTAGAAAAAATTAAAATTGCAGTATTGTAGTAATAGAGGTAGGAGTAGGCGCAGGAGTAGGAGTAGGTGTAGCGACATTACATAACCATTATTATTATTATTATTATTATTATTATTATTATTATTATTATAGCTGTTTTCATTCATCACACCCACTGTTATGGTCATCTTCTGTCACCTCAACATTCTCCTTATTCTAATGACTTGCTTTTCTGAATCTGGTTTATTTTGATGATCACTTATTTGTAAAAAGAAGTATTTAACCAATATCACCAACAATAACAGCTAAAATGAAACAAAGGAAGGCAACACTAATGCCATCATCATGATATTTTCTAATAAGAACCGGAGAAGTTTGTGACTTGTCCGTCTTTTGCTAGATGATGTTGAACTAACCCGCTTTTTTTTGCGGAAACGCTTCATTTTCAAACTCTCATTTCAATGGCACAAATCCGGTTTTTTTGTAGAAACTTGTTATGTTAATAGATACCGCTCGAAATAAAGTGAAGATAACTGTCCATTGCTCAAATTAGAAATTTTGGACTTGTCAAATATGGAAGTTTTGAACTTGTCCTGTTTTTGCTATCAACCTTTCAATTGGAACCATTTCTTAAAATTTGTGGGAGCACTTTGGGGACGCCTATATACAATTATGTGATTTGAATTAACTATAGTTAATTTTTACACATAATAAATGTTGCTTTTAATAACTATAATTCTAATGCAACGTAAGTGGGAGTTTCATTAAATATTTTATCCTCATACATAATAAAATACGGTTACACTGAACCCATTTAACAGTATTTCTAATAACAGAGGCTGTATGAACAGTAGATCATACTTCTACTTAAACAATGTTACAAGAAGCGACATAATTATACGGTAAATACGTACAATGCGGTAAACTTAAGGTATAAATCTTGCGATGAAATGTAATATCTCTCTCTCCCCTTTCTTTCGCACTTTTTAATTCAATCAGAGTTACAAAACTAAAATTATTGTTTTATACTCCCAGACTTAGAAGTTAAAAAAGTATCCTCATATACGATAAACACAGCTGAACAGAAAGCAAGCTTCTTGCGCCATTATCTTAAACGTTGTCTGAACATATTTCTCTCCATAGCTATGAAATGGCTGTGATTGACACTTATTTCCCTCACAGCTCTCGAACTTGATGGATCCGCATCTTGAGCACGATGAAGTTCGGAGCTATACAAGACAAACTTGAGCAAACATTTTGTATGCAAGCAACTGCTCCTGACACTAGATTCAATTCCAATATGCATGTTAAAATGTTACGAGGATCGCGCTTCTTGATATATGACTTGCTTGGAGATGTAACAAGATGTAAGAGCTCGGTGTCGGCTACTTTGCTCTATCCAGAATTTTTTTTTCCTGACAGCTTCAATCCCAATTTTATACTTCACTAGTAAACACTTTGAGAAAGAGCTTTAAATGTAATCTTCTATAGGCTCCGTGCGTATAGCAATGTGCTGCTACAGGCGGATACTAAGAAAACTACTTGTAGGTTTGTCATCAGTAGCTGTGTGTGATCTGTGTTGACAGCTGATTGCTGGAAGATTCGAGTAGGACTAATTTTATACGCATTTATTCAATATTTCGTACAGTGTTCCTTTAGATTTCTATTTTGAAAATGTCAAAGCGGTCCAGTAAAATTATTTTCTGTGTTTTTGACGGTAATAAAAGATATTGTAATACAGAGCAAAACTATAAATTTTTATCGTTTTCCATCACGACCCAACGAAATGGATTTGAAAAAACGGTGGATATTAGTAGTAAATCGGAAGGAGTAAGTTAAAATGAAGTATTTTGAGTTTTAAGTATTTTAATTAATACCTAATTAAGATTTTACACAACTTATCTCAATAGAGAATTTTACAAATGGAGTAACAGAAACTATTACACGAATCGTCTAGATTCAAAACCCCCTAAACGAACTTTTTGCACATTTTCATGTTTTTATATCATTTGAATCAGTATAATGAATTCTAATACCATTAAAAGTAGCTATTGAGGTTGAAAGCCCCACTCAATTGGGCTGAAATAGAGCGATGAAAATTGACTTTAGTTTCAAAGTCCCCTATAGAACGTAAAACTTACAAAGTTGTTAGATTCAAAATCCTCTATCAACAAAAGAGCCATTTGGTGGTAGTGATGATGATGGTGTGGTGATGATGATGATGATGATGATGATGCGGTCACGTGCCATTCTGGCGGTCATGCATTTTGTTGTAGCTTAAATACGATTCTGTTGTAAAAACGTAGTTGTAATTTTCCTTGCAAATCACAGTAGAAAATGAATGAATTTATTGCACATGCTTCTCTTGTTCCACCGGATAGATCAACAAAGCGATGGAGACAAAGAGAAAACAGGAAAAGAAATAGAATGCGCCAAGAAATGTAATTAAATATAGCCTTTTAACACAACATCCAAGTTGAGATTTTTTATGTACCTGCATTAATTGAAGTCAACATCGATACGATAATTATTTGGCATTTTAATTGTTATAGGCTAACGAAAATATTGTGATGTACAATATTACGAATGATTGATATAATGAAGTTCCATAAGGTACTGGGTGTCCCACAAAAAACCGGTACGACTCACTGCCATTCGCATGTGTCACTTTATTATATCATATTATTTCCACAACCAATTTCCTATGTAAATATGCCATAAATATGACATAAGCGAGACTTACCGGTTTATAAGAAGTGCTGAAAGTGCCCTCCACGACATCCAGTGACCGCTGCGCTCATACGACAATGTTCTGATTAACGCGGTATAATTCTTGAGGTGAGATGTCATTTATCTCATTTGTAATGTTCTCTTTCAGTTGCTCTATCGTCCTAGGATTGTTAGCATACACTTTGCCTTTCAGATCTCCATATAAATAAAAGTCAGAGGATATTAAGTATGGCGATCGAGATGGCCACAGATTTTTGCTGACAAGCTAGTTTTCAGGAAACACTTCGCTGATACGGGCCATACACTGGTGGCACCATCTTGTTGAAAGACGCCATACTCCTTTTCATTTTCTGTTGAGCCTTTCTATAAGGAAACTAGGCCTAAAATGACATAACTTAAGGAAATCTTGAAAAAAATATGTATTCTTACCAAATTTGTTTTGGTCAATTATATATAACTGATACTACAACATTAACACATATATTAAGATCAACAGAAAGTGAAAAATACTGACAATCTTTAACTGGAAGGTATATTTGAAAATATACAAACTATATCATTTTACCCAAGTTACTAGGGTAAAATGACACACTTAAGTTAATTTTTACATATTTAAAAAAAATTGTTCTCTTAGATACACTTGCACATTCATTGTGTGCCCATGAGAAACATTTCTTGCACTGTAGGCATGTTTCTTCTGGTTTATATTGGCTGTAAAATTCATTGCAGTACAGACAAGGTGCATCGTTCTCAACATCACCATCGAAGTCCCTCTCTTCATCCTGGTCCCCATTGTTTAGATCAACTGAAACTGTGTTTTTCCTCTGCTTGCTGAACACCTTTCTTCTTCAGCTCTTCTTTCAGCTTCCTTTAATTGTAATTGGTCATTAAAAGAGATGCTCGATTTGGGACACTTCATGTGTTCTCTTTCTTCTCGCCACAGACCTAGTGCCAGAGGGAATCGGGGAGATCTCTTGCTGTGTCACATGAACTGAAGGCCTCGTTTGTGACGTTTCCGCTGCTGGAGCAGTTGTTGGTGATGGCTCTATCATATGTTCTTTTGCATTCCTTATTGTAGAATTGCTCTTCTGTCTTGCACCCTTTGGCCCGTCTGTAGGGTCTGCATTCGTTAGAGGTCTGTCTGTGGGCGCTGCAGGACTAAATGAGTGATCAGGATATATGCCCGAATAGAGTGGACAATTTCTTGTTGAAGAAAATCCATCCAATGCATTAGTGATGGTTGCAGCTTTTCCATAGACTTCAGAAAATAAGTCCGCAATTTGAAACTGTGTAATCATCCATCCAGGATGGTTCCTCAACCACTTTGTAACGGCCTGATCATATGTTTTCAAAGGCGCGAAGAAAGAGACATCAAGTGGCTGGAGTCGGTGGGTGCAGTGACGAGGGAAGGCTAACATGACGTGTAATCACTGTTGCCAAACTCTGTGCACTATAGAGCTGTAAATCCAAATTCATCTTACAATGTTTTTCACAAAAGCGCTTTTTGGTTAAGTAGGTGCAAGTAAACTTAAGACTCGCCAAGCCTAGCTCACTCATAAGAGGATAAATCAGAGTAACAAAATTCAGTGCATATAAATATCGAAAATATATTCATTTTAGAGACTTTAGGATTTTATTCATTTTAAAGAAATCCCCATCTCACCTATTTTAAAATCAGTTAGCTTTACGAAAAATTCAGTCGAGTAATGAGAGAGATCCCATTATATATTACATAATTTCACAGAAGTAATCACTAATCAGCCATTGTAAACAAATTTGACACCAATTTTGCAAATCGCTATTGCCCATAATATATGGCTTCTCATTTCCAGTCAGAAACATGCACTTGGGTAAAAATTAGCCAAGTAGGTGGTATGTCATTTTACTCGGAATGAAGAAGAATAAGAAGTAGTGTTAGTGCGACCTAACCTCTTTATGAATTTGGATATTGTATTGCTTTTTATAGAGGGAAATATTCATGTTTTCAGTCATGAACATTATTTCACTAATATCTGAAGCTTAAAAGGACAAAAAAATACATAACATACCTCAACAATATTATAATCGTCTTGCACTTTTTTCCTTTAGTTGCACCTGCTTCACCAAAAAGCGCCTTTGCTTGCTAAAACTTGGATGTAACCACTGTTTCTAACTTCTGTGCACTATAGGGCTGTGAATTCAAACTCAGCTTACAGTGTTTTCACAAAACACATAGTATGTAATTTTACCCAAGTATGTCATTTTAGGCCTAACTCCCCTACACAATTAAAAGAAAATGAAAAAAAAAGAGTATGGTGCCTTTCAACAAGATATTGTCACCTGCCACACATCCAGTCAGAGTATGGTCCATCTCAGCGAAGTGTTTCCTGAGAACAGGCTTGTCAGAAAAAAACCTGTGGCTTCCATGTTCGCCGGACTTAATATCCTGTGACTTTTATTTGTGCGGAGCTCTAAAAAACAAAGTGTATGCTAACAATCCTAGGACAATAGACCAACTGAAAGAGAACATTACAAATGAGATAAATAACATCTCACCTCAAGAATTACACTATGTTATTCAGAGCAGCGATACCTGGATGCCGTGAAGGGCACTTTCAGCACTTGTTATAAACCGATAAGTCTGGCCTATTCCATATTTATGGCATATTTACATTGCTGTGGAAGTAATATAACATAATATAGTGACGCATGTGAATGGCAGTGAGACATACCGGTTTTATGTGGGACACCCGTTTCTTATCTTTCTAACGACAAAATACAACAGGATAATTGCATTCTACAACATTGCAAGTATTCTACTGTACAGACTACACGTAATACAAAATCCAAGGAGAGGATTAAGATTTAAATACAACATTCGTTCTTCGCATATAGGTTCCCTAATTCCTACATGTCGAAATTCCTTTCTTAGTAGTTTAGGTTTGAAAAAAAAGACAGAGTTTAGGGTCTTTTAAATCATGTAGGCCTACCTTTGTTTGATTGGAAGAATGCAACACAGAGACATTTTAAAGCTACAGGCAATTGCATTTCAAATTACAACTCTGTTAACGGTTTTTTATATACACAACTAAAACTAATGTTATGATTCAAGGTGACAAGCATCATGCGAGTCAAATGAATGAAGCAAAATATGTGACCAAAAGAGTTGCCACTGTTAAAAATATTCTTTAGTTGGTAGCACTTCCTAAAAGAATGGAAATGAATCCCAAGAAAATTACTGATGTTATAAACCTTCTCATGAAACATTATGGTCCAAAGTGGAAAGGATTGGATGGATTCAAAGTGTATGATAATATCACACAAAATTAAAAAATTAACTCTGATACTGTTTATAACAATTGTGCTAGTGGAGGAGCTCCAGATCAAAGTGCTCCAGAACAGCGGTTAGAACCAGTTTATATTCGACCGGTCACAGATCAACCGGGTAGGTTGGACATTCGTTCGAATATCCGGCCTTGAAGCGGTTTCGCCTGGCTGGACAGAACCACAGATATACAAGACAGAATACGAAGCGCATTTTAATCATACAGGAACTCTGATGACATTTTCTAACTACTCAAATGGAGCAACAATTGAAGGAAATTTAGCCTACTTTTCATATTAAAATAGTGTCAGTTGCTTGAAATTCTTAGGAAAATATTTAGGACTAAGAGGGATGAAGTTACAGGAGAATAGAGAAAGTTACACAATGCAGAAATGCACGCATTGTTCTTCACCTGACATAATTAGGAACATTAAATCCAGACATTTGAGATGGGCAGGGCATGTAGCATGTATGGGCAAATCCAGAAATGCATATAAAGTATTAGTTAGGAAGCCGGAGGGAAGAAGACCTTTTAGGAGACGTAAATGGGAGGATAATATTAAAATGGATTCGAGGGAAGTGGGATTTGATGGTAGAGACTGGATTAATCTTGCACAGGATAGGGACCGATGGCGGGCATATGTGGGGGCGACAATGAACCTGCGGGTTCCTTAAAAGCCATAAGTAAGTAAGTAAGTAAGTAAGTAAGTAAGTAAGTAAGTAAGTAAGTAAGTAAGTAAGTAAGTAAGTAAGTAAGTAAGTAAGTAAGAAAGAAAAAAAGTAAGTAAGTAAGTTAGCTTGAAATAGGATTATAATTGATTGGACACGTTGGTACATTTATCTTTACAACTAATATATAAATCAACTAATGGACACCGGTAACAACAAAGGAAATAAGGGTAATGCATAGATGAAATCTGACATGTAAACAAATACAAGAATAAAATAAATTACAGTTACTTACAAAATAGAAGAGCAAATACAGTATAAACATACTTATTATTGTAATTTCGTACTTCAAACTCAAAATAAATAGGTTACCTGTAAAAGAGTAGTTAATATAGCCTATGTCTTTTAGTTATTGTAGTTATTGTAGTCTGTGGTTCGACGAGCAGTGGACCGCAGTTGGAGGACCTGAGTTCGAAGTTCAGTGGACTGTCTCTGCAAGTCTTGGGTTCGATATACGGTGACTTGAGTGAATGAGCTAGAAGAACTAGCTAAGGCAAACGAACTGTGAACTGAGAACTGACAGTTTTGTGTTGTAAATAGTGCTTTGTGAACATTAGTTGAGATTATCAGTACATTGTTGTTCTCAATAATCCAAGTGAATTGTCATTATCGTCTGTGGAGTGCAATAACTACTACTACTCACCACCACCTACTACCCACTACTCACTACTACCTACTACCCACTAGTCACTACCACTCACCACCACCACCACCACCACCACCACTACCAGTACCAGTACCACCACCACCACGTATGGGTAAATTCAGAAATGCATACAGTGCTAGTTGAAAGACCTGTGGGAAAAAGATGTTTGGGAAGGCCGAGACGTAGATAGGAACTATTATGCTCGAGACTGGATCAATCTTGCTCAGGATAGTGACCGATGTGAAGGCGGCAATAAATCTCCTTATTTCTTAAAAGTCATATGCATGTAACTATTATTATTATTAGGCCCATTCTTATTACTATTATTATTATTATTATTATATTATTATTATTATTATTATTATTATTATTATTATTATTATTATTATTATTATTAGGAGTTATTCCTGTCTTTAAAAATGTCAAAAGGAATGTAGTTGGTAACTATAGACCTATCTCTATTTTAGGTAATTCCTAAAAAAATTTTGAAACTATAATTCACAAATATATTTACTTTTTTATAAAAAGCAAATTAAATTCTGCACATTACGGATTTACTAAATCCAAATCTACTACAACTAATTTAGTCTCTTATTTGAATTAGATTTTACCAGTTTTTGAATCCCAGGACCAAACAGATGCAATATATTTTGATTTCAGTAAGGCGTTTGACGTAATTCCACATTCTATTCTATTGTATAAATTAGACAATATAGGACTATGGTAAGCTACGTAAGCTGGTTTGAAAATTATTTACACGATAGGCAATCAAATGTACGAATTTCGAATACTATCTCTGATCCATTTAATATTATTTGTTCTCTGCCTCAGGACTCAACTTTAGGACCTCGTCTATTTTTAATCTTCATTGACGACATTTGCAAAAGAATAAGTCCTGACTATCTATTATTCGCTGACGATCTTAAGTTCAGGGCATGAGAACATACCATGTGATAAACGACATTAAGATATATATGATCCACCGCTTTGGAGTAATGATTAGCACATTTGACTTTGAAGCTAGCTTGCCCTGGTTCAAATCCTGGTTGGGACAAGTTGTCTGGTTCAGGTTTTTTTTTTTTTTTTTGTTTTCCCTCAGCCCATTAAGAACAAATGTTAAGTACCTTTCGGTGATGAACACTGCACTCATCTTACTGGCAATATCACCTTCATCTCACTATGAGGAAGGTAGAAAAGTAGAAAATAGGAAAGACTGGAGAATTCTGGGTTTACAGTGAAAGACCTGCCCTTGGGCAGAACACTATCAATGTTATAAAGGTGAAAAACCTGTAAATGATGGGTATTCATGATAGCTGTTTAAAAGTATTATATTGGCAACGCTTATAACCAATTTCTTCACATAATTCCCATCGGAAAACAGCTAGCACACTCCGACCCAATGCTGCAAAATGAGGAATTTCTATGAGGGGACAATTTCCATCATAAGAGTTAAATCCCCCAGGTTCCAATTATATGAATTATGAAATATGAAAATTCTGAAATTCCATAACAACAACGGCATCGTATAGTTAGTGTAGGTTGAGCTGAAGGTCTACTACACTTGAGGAGCCAGTCCAAGAAAGCTTACACTATACACTTAGAAACTAAACACATAAACAAACTATACAAACTAAACGCACACAAAAGACTACAAAAAGTAAACATTATACAGTCTAAACACACACACAAACTATTCAAACTAAACACACAAAATTTATACAAATTGAACATATAAATTATACAATCTTAACACACAAGAACTTTACAAACTGAGTACATAAATTATACAGTCTAAACACACAAACAAACTATTCAAACTAAACACACAAAAACTATACAACTAAACACATAAATTGTGCCAACTAAACACACAAACTATCCAAAATATACACACAAACAAAAGATTACAATTACTCCTTTGTAAATCAGTAAAATGAAGGATTACGTTCTGTAGCGTTGCATTAAATTTTATCTCAAAACTAAAAAATAGTAATTGAAAGAAATTCTTCTTAATATACTTATCTGTAGTATAACACTCTTGTGAATTAATGTAACGGGTTTTCTTCAATCTGTGTATTTGAAATTAATTCAATATTACTGCGTGTCCGTTCCCAGAGGGTATAGCTTCGTCATCATCGTCGTCATTTAAAGGGAGTATATCTAATAGATTGTAATTTTTTTGCTTTTGTGTGAACAATCATATGGAAACTTCAGAGCTAAGTGATATGTCGCTAGTAGGTCGTAACATATCAGTTAATCACATTTAGAATACGAAACACTGCGGCTAGTGTAACGAGGTCAAGTATTTCCAATTATTCTGCTTTATCTGGAGTAAGAAAACAAAACAATGTAAAATGAAACGACAAAAATTACTCTCTCAGTTCGGCAGACAAGAATCTTTGCGATGTTCGATTCGCCATACACTCGTTCTAGCTTCGCAGTTTAAAAGTACGTTCTCAAGTCGCCAACTTCCCACACAGTTCCGGCATGGGATCATAAATTTTCGCCATTTGTTTTATTTCAACTTGCATTCGTTCTATCTCGAGGTATAAGTATTTGAATACCTTGACACACATTTCCTTCTCTTTGTTAGTTATGATTTACTCTGCAGAGGAAGCTTGGTAAACAATGTTTATTGCAGAATATGTGTATGAGGGGCTTCCAAAAATCACGATAGTACTACTGTATACTTTCCTTCATGAAATTTCAAATTATATTCAAGATATATCAATTATTATTAAGTAGGGTTAAATAATCTTCAAATTCATTGATGCACTAGTTACATTGACTTACTAATATGACTAATGTAGAAGTAGGCCTACGTGCCGAAATTCAAAAACCGTCACCTTTAGGCACCTGAAATATTTCTTGAAGAGGTAAATAAAAGGTAATGTGAAAACAGTCGATCTGAATTGTATAAGGAATAGGCTAAATTATTTCACTAGAACCGTTCTTGACTAGTGCAGATGTAGGAGATCTAGTCGTTTTTTAATGTAAACTACCCATTGTAATAATTTAATACAATTAAATTCGATAATGAATAATGATAAATATTTACCATTTAATAGCTTTGGAAATATCTCTTAACAGTGTGAACCAACTCTACGGTTAAGATTATGTTATCAGCCCAAGAAGAAAACGGTTGAATTAAGAATAGCATGAACTATGAGATATTTTTCTTCGAGTAGGCCTAAGGCGAAGGAAATTTAGTTAGATATTTAACGACGCTATATCAACTAGTAGGTTATTTAGCATCGATGGAATTGATGATGTCTAGATGGTCTTTGGCGAGATGAGGCCGAGACTTCGCCATAGATTATCTGACATTAGCCCCACAGTTAGGTAAAACTTCGGAAAAATTCCAACTAGACAATCGACCCAAGCGGGTATCGAGTCCACGAGCGAGCACAACAGCTGTTTCGGTTGGTTTTTGAAACCAAGTATGTCACTTATTTTATTATTTCCATTTTATGTAAAAAATCGAAATTCGTAGCCTTAGACACATTATCCCATGTTGAAACACCGTAAGTCTGGTGTATAGAATGACTGTGAAGAGATCGTATATAGTTGCTTTGATTTTGAAACTTCGTAAGTCGCGGACTTAACGAGGTTTCTCAACGTAACCATCTTTCACTGTTCGAGTGCGTTCTCTATAGTCAGTTGTTGATAACATGCAAGTCACTTCTACCTTGTGTTTAAATTGTTATAATATCCTTTCTGATTAATTGTATTGTGCCAACATGTTTTCAGCGGATGACAGTAACATAAGTGAACCTGTTAAAAAGAAACAGGAAATAAAAATACTTAGCCTACTTCAACTAGTATATAAGTGTAACAAGATTAAGCAGCAAATGTGATTTCAGAAAAAATAGCACAGGCTACTTGTAGTCTTGCAATAAATGTAAGGAAATAGAGGATTTGAGAAATTTTCAGGGATATTTAGGTAATGAGAAAATTATGCGTTTCTGGAAGAGAGTGTATGATTGAGACACATGACACGAAGATGAGCCGAGGATATCCATTCCATTTTCTATGTAGCTTCATGAACTAATTTCTTTCTTGTGTTCCTAGCACAATTTTATAATAATTTAAATTAATATGTATAGTATTTTGTATACTTCCACAATGTAAATGAAGAAATTATTGCAACACACATAGGTTTTGTTGCTTAATCAACTGTCAAACGAGAGGTCTGAACGTCGCAAGCGATACCAACAAGGCACCAGTTATGAGGCACCTATGAAAGGAGATAATGTGGTAGATGGTCAGTTCCTTTCCTCCTCCATTGCATCCATCGCCTATTAGCCACATATTACATTAGTCAGACTTCAGATGCATGCAAACAATTGTTCTTCCTCTGAGACATATTGTCAAGTGAGGTGTACTGCCTGATAAAAAACACGAAGGTCTATGTTACTTTATAATTATTGGTGTCTGAATTTATTGATATCCTTAATATAATAACAAAATATCGTGTATTATATTTTAATCCCGCAAGTCACGAATATTTTAACTTGTCTAGAAGCAAATTTAATATTTTATGCAAGTTAATGATGTGCTTCGTGACTTCTTCACTCAACATTTTTACAAATACATCCTAATTTATTGGTTATTCTGTTTTTCTTTTTTGTTTTCCCACAAGTCTACAATTGCTGACTTACGGTGTTTCAAAAATAACCGATCAACTCTAGATCAGCAGACAAACGCTATCGCTTGAGCTACACCGGTAGCTACTCGCTGAATTTTTAAGGCGATAAAACATTCAGCATGGCTTCCTCTGAAGGGGAAATTAAAGCTGCAGGTACAGTGTTCTAGATTTAGGACACGTAAAAGAACGATGTACCTGTAGTGAGTACAAGGACAAACTTATTTTTCAGCACAATTTTAGCACAATAGTGTTATACTACAGAGCTGAGTACGCGTGAGTTTGCTCGTCCGTCCATCCATCCATCCATCTATCCATCTATCCATTCATCCATCCATCCATCCACCCATCCGTCCATCCATCCATCCATCCATCCATCCATCCAGCCATACATCTATCCATCCATCAATCTATCTATCCATCCACTGCAAGGTTGACATATGTAAATTTGGTGTCATCGATGTGGTAGGCCTATTTCATAGAGATGAGATCTATAATTCGCCATAAGATTGTTGGACATTCATCTTACAATAATTGTGGTAAACGTCAAATTTGCCATGAGGTAATGAATCCAAGCCTCGCATCACGAATCCAGCCCGCTGATTCTAGCCACACTGTTGCTAATTAGAAATGTAAAGAGACTACATGATCTCCTCTACTAACAGCTGATGCATTTGTTAAATCTTAAAGTAAATACTAAATTTAGTTGATGGGAACTTATGTTAAATAACTTCATAAGTTACATGTTCGTAATAATATTTAATATATATAGACCATTCGTTATCTCGTGAAGCCAATTTGCGTGTGAAGGGAAGAACTGAGTGGATTGGAAAGCTTCCCTACTTAGCTATAATTCCACTTGTACCTAACTAGCAAACTAACACCCACCTTAAGGTTCTTACTCTGAGCTACGGCACAAGCATGTATTTGGTTTCACGAAATGACGAATGGCGTGTGCATTACGACTTTTCAAAGATAAAACCGCTCTGTCTAAACGGAATTTTCCTCAAAGGTGTTGATTTCTCATTATCCGCAATATCAGTTTTCATTAATACTAGTATACTAGTATATGTAGGTTAATTTACAGTAAACTTTATATCTTAAAATATGTTGTGCAGTTAATATTTCCATTACAATTTTATTTCCTTGAGAAGCTTAATTTTATGAATCAGTAAATACATAAATAATTGATATTTTAAATTACTTACAAATTATTAGTCTACTATTATTTTGTACAAAAATTCATTTACAAACGATATTACAAATATGTTAATTTATTTAATGTATTGCATCTTTATTTAACGAAGGGTTCCTGCAAAAAGGGGTGGCTCTACTTTTTGGTCAAATTAATGTTTTGCTTCTTTCATACGTTAAAAATATACTCGATCTTTTAATGCAAGAACGGTGTGATTCTAAGCATTCGGTAATAAGTTACAGTGGAATTTGAGCTGAGCTCCCAATCGTTTCTTTGGAAAAAGGAGGTAGCTCCTTCAGCTGTACTGTATATAGGGTAAACCGTAAGTACTATCATTAAAGTGAGGGTGCTATTCTTTGAGATATTTCAAACAAAATGTTCAATACAATTTCTTTGCTTGTTTTTACTTCCTTTTCGAGATAAAAATTGTTTTATACGAAATATTTCATACCATGTTCCGGGTAAGCCATTGATTTAATTTCCAAAGTGTTAAGTCAATTTAAGAGAGCAGTGTATTATCATAATGAATGATAGAAATAATTTTAGTTTTGTTCTTTAAATGTGCAGAAATGTTAGCCGAACAAATGTAACTTTTCGGTCTGCAAAGGAATTTTACAATGTTACATTTGTTCGCATCAAATTTTTTTTTTTCACATTTAAAGGACAAATTAAAATTCTTCCAATCATTTTTATCATAAAACACTGATCCGTTAAATTGACTGCGGATATTGGGAATTAAATCAATGGCTTTTCCAAAACACTCTATGTAATATTTCATATAACGCAATTTTTATCTCGAAAAGAAAGTAAAAAAGAACAAAATTTTACTACACTTGTTTCTTTGAAATATCTCAAAGAGATATTAATGAAATTAATAACATTACGTATTTCAAAAAGGAGTAGCTCAATTATTTGTTTATATTTCACCCTCCTGAACTGCTGATTGTAATAAATGAGTGAGGATACAATGAAACTCCTAGGTAAGCAGGATACGCAGGACATACTCTGAAAAATAACAGAAGCTCAGTTAAAATTTGAATTTTATATAATATTTTTGTTGTTTTTCACTTTTTGTAAAAGTGGAGCTACCACTTTTTTGCAGGGACCCCTTCAATTCTTCCGAAATTTATTTATTAGGCCTACTTATTCTATGCAAATGATACAAAATATAGGAGAAAGAAGAAACAATCAAAGTACAAGTAATTTATAAATATATTTTGCTAATGAAGGAAACAAAAGTACGGAAACATATTATAAAGTATTCTCTCTTTTATGTATGTTTACGTACTCTGAACTGAATTTTCTGTAGACACTAAATTTGGACGACAGTCCATAATTTTAGATAAAGTTGTACACTGCCAGCTGTTTAAATTTATACGACAGTATCTGCTGATGTAGGAGATGCTAAATGTAAGAATTGCAACATATGCTTCATATGCTTCATATGCAACATATGTTTTATGTAGTTTCTTACATGAGGACAAAATCGTATGGGGTACTGAATACCAACATCGCGTTTTATTGAGTAAAGAAGTGTCATCAGAGATTATTTTGAATGTAAAATCTATCAGTATTCTTAAAGAGAAATATTACTTTCACGAAGTAAGGAAAATGAAATCCTTCGAAATGAGTTGCATTTATTTATCAATGAAATGTTTAATTATAGCAAAGTTTGTCAGTAGAGAACGGACGTATATAAACTTTATAGTAGACTTCATATATATTTAGCAACACTTCTATACGCGTCTGATATCAATTATATCTAGATAATTAAGAATTTTGTGGGAAGCAACGAATTTGTCTTTGAAGAAGACTAAACAAATTCAAGCATACCGTTTCTTGAGAACCGTGTAACTTGCACGTTAAGCTCCGCGAAAGATTCAATAGGTGACTACTTGCCTACATTAGATATGATTTATTAAACATGGAAGGTTTAAAATTGATAACATTGTAAACCACGCTTTCTCAACCGCCTACCCAAATACAGTACCTAATATAATAGTTTGGTTCTAATTGATATAAATATGGGCTCTGTTTATGAGTGACCATATAGTGACCGATAGAAACAAAAGTTAAAAACATTTCTACTGTGAAATTTAAAGTTATTGAATACTGTTTTGATACGAACTTCCTAGTTATGCTGATAAGTGAACCTTGTTGGATTTGTATTGCTTGTAGTATGAGCATGTAATTCAGATGTTTTAGGGGAGAGTCGGGTAGTATCGGACAGTGCGTTTCTTTCATATACCACCATATGGTAGTACCTGAATGACATGGTTACGTTTCTCTATGCGACATCACAGAAACGTAACCATGTCAATCAGGTACTATCATCGTATGGTAGATGAAAGAAACTCACTGTCCGATATTACCCGATGTCCGATACTACCCGACTCTCCCCTATTTCCCTGGAATATGCTAATTGTCGTCCAACAGCGGCTTGATATCGGTAGGACTACATATAATTTTTGGAACTTCATTTTATACATTCTTTCTACATGAGTTGTCCATTAGTTTACCTACAACTGTTTTATAAATTCTAACTTTCAGAATTTTCGAGAGCAAACTGGATGATAAAATCTTCTCAACCGAATAATAACAGGCATTTCTCATATTTATTCTGTGCTTGATTACCTAATGAGTGTCATTTATATTTCTTACTGTTGCTCCCAGACATTTGAATTTTTCCACTTCTTCAAAGGATAAATTTCAAATTTTTATATTTTCATTTCGTACTATGTTCTGGTCACGAGACATAATCATATACTTTGTTTCTTCGAGGCTTAGTTCCAAACCTATCTCCTTATGTGCTTCAAGTCAAATTTCCGTGTTTTTTCCAATAGTTTTTTAATTTTCTCCTAACATATTCCCGTCATCCGCATAAACAAGTAGCCTAGCTGATGTAACCCGTTTAATTCCAAACCCTCCTCGTTTTTCTGGACTTTTCTAATGACATATTCTAGAGCAAAGTTAAAAAGTAAAGATAGAAATATAAAAATTGGAAATTTAACCTTTGAAGAGGTGGAAAAATTCAAATATGTGGGAGAAAAAGTAACAGATATAAATAACACTAGGGAGGAATCAAGTGCAGAATAAATAGAGAAATGCCTGTTAATATTCTATTGAGTAGCTTTTATTTTCCAATCTGTTCTCAAAAAAAAAGCTGAAAGTTAAAATTTATAAAAGAAAAAGAGGTTATATTACCAGCTGTTTGTATGGTTGTGAAACTTGGACTCTGATTTTGCGAGAGGAACAGAGGTTAAGGATTTTTAATATGACTAAGTATTTTGGACTAAGAGGGATGACGTTACAGGAGAATGGAGAAAGTTACACAACACTTAACTGCACGCATTGTATAGTAGCCACGTTCAATTAGTAGGCTAGCAGTGTCAAAGAGGACGGAAGCTTTGTAGTTTCAATAATTTTAATTATGTCGCGCTGTCCATTGTTGTCGTAAAGTCTTTTGAAGGCCGCTCCAATACTCCACGCGGAGTGTATAAACCAGAGTTGCAAATTTTAGCAGCGTGTCTTGTTCCAATTCACAGTGAAAATTAATTATATTACAGTTCAGTTTATAATAAAAAAGTGGAGGCCGTGGGAAGCGAGTGAAGTGTCGGAACCGATACCCATGAACGTCAATAACGACGATGGTAATAATAATAATAATAATAATAATAATAATAATAATAATAATAATTATTATTATTATTATTATTATATATATCAGAGTTAAATAACAATTCAAATTCAAAAGCTACACCAAAATTATGTAAGCAGTGTCAAACGTTTGTGTGCAATGCTCACACGTACGTTCTGAAAAACAATTTAGGTCAAGGAAAAATTTCGGAGACATCTAAAATTCTTAAATTAAATAGAAATACTCTAAGTAAAATTGTAAAAAAAGGGACCTAAGACACCTAAAAAGCGTGGACACAAAGTCACAAAATTTAATAAAGTAGATGGTTTTACGTGTGATTACATTCGCCGTGAAATATATAGTTCTTACAATAAGGGCCAATCCTTAACAATGCTTACTTACTTACTTACAAATGGCTTTTAAGGAACCCGAAGGTTCATTGCCGCCCTCACATAAGCCCGCCATCGGTCCCTATCCTGTGCAAGATTAATCCAGTCTCTATCATCATAACCCACCTCCCTCAAATCCATGTTAATATTATCCTTCCATCTACGTCTCGGCCTCCCTAAAGGTCTTTTTTCCCTCCGGTCTCCCAACTAACACTCTATATGCATTTCTGGATTCGCCCATACGTACTACATGCCCTGCCATCTCAAACGTCTGGATTTAATGTTCCTAATTATGTCAGGTGAAGAATACAATGCGTGAAGTTCTGCGTTGTGTAACTTTCTCCATTCTCCTGTAACTTCATCCCGCTTAGCCCCAAATATTTTCCTAAGCACCTTATTCTCAAACACCCTTAACCTATGTTCCTCTCTCAGAGTGAGAGTCCAAGTTTCACAACCATACAGAACAACCGGTAATATAACTGTTTTATAAATTCTAACTTTCAGATTTTTGGAGAGCAGACTGGATGATAAGAGCTTCTCAACTGAATAATAACACGCATTTCCCATATTTATTCTGCGTTTAATTTCCTCCCGAGTGTCATTTATATTTGTTACTGTTGCTCCAAGATATTTGAATTTTTCCACCTCTTCGACGGACAAATCTCCAATTTTTATATTTCCATTTCGTACAATATTCTGGTCACGAGACATAATCATATACTTTGTCTTTTCGGGGTTTACTTCCAAACCGATCGCTTTACTTCCTTCAAGTAAAATTTCCGTGTTTTCCCTAATCATTTGTGAATTTTCTCCTAACATATTCACGTCATCCTCATAGACAAGAAGCTGATGTAACCCGTTCAATTCCAAACCCTCTCTGTTATCCTGAACTTTCCTAATGGCATATTCTAAAGCGAAGTTAAAAAGTAAAGGTGATATTGCATCTCCCTGCTTTAGCCCGCAGTGACTTGGAAAAGCATCAGATAGAAACTGACCTATACGGACTCTGCTATGTTTCACTGAGACATATTTTAATTAATCGAACTAGTTTCTTGGGAATACTAAATTCAATAAGAATATCATATAATACTTCCCTCTTAACCGAGTCATATGCCTTTTTGAAATCTATGAATAACTGATGTACTGGACCCTTATAA
The DNA here is from genome assembly GCF_040183065.1 of Periplaneta americana. NCBI lineage: Eukaryota > Metazoa > Arthropoda > Insecta > Blattodea > Blattidae > Periplaneta > Periplaneta americana. Next base: position 118,143,013 of record NC_091117.1, on the reverse strand, counting down.
TCCCATTTTTTCTCCATTATCTGTCGAATACAAAAAATCTTATCAATAGTCGATTTATTACACCGAAAACCGCACTGATGATCCCCAATAATTTCATCTACGTACGGAGCTAATCTTCTCAAAAGAATATTGGACAAAATTTTGTACGACGTCAACAAAACTGATATTCCTCGAAAGTTACCACAGTTGGTTTTGTCCCCCTTTTTAAAAATAGGTACAATTATGGACTCCATCCATTGTTCTGGTACAATTTCCTTTTCCCAAATAGCAAGAACAAGTTTATAAATTTCGCTATATAATGCACTTCCACCCTCTTGTATTAATTCTGCTGGAATTTGATCGAAACCTGGAGACTTGTACTTTTTCAGATTTTCTATCGCAATTTCGATTTCTGAAACCGTGGGTTCGGGTATAAATGGCCCAGCAGTTTGTATTTCAATTTCGTCCCGATCATTTCTATTTGGCCTATGTACATTTAGTAGTTGCGTAAAATAGTTTTTCCATCTGTTTAGGATTGATGGAGAGTCTGCAAGCAAGTCACCATTCTCATCCTTGATCACGTTTACCCTTGGCTGATATCCGTTCTTAAATTCCTTTATACCCTTATATAAATCTCGAATGTTTTTATTCTTACTATTTGTTTCTACCTCATTCAGTTTTTCCTCGAAGTAATCTCTCTTTTTATTCCTAAGTGTACGACTTGCTTCCCGTCTTTCATTGAAATAATTATCTCTCTTCTCCTCAACTGGACGCTGTAAGAATTTCAATTTTGCCTGTTTCCTTTTTTTCTACTACCATGCAACAATCTTCATCAAACCACGGTTTCTTTTTCTTAGTTTCATAATAACCTTTGCTCTGCTCAGCTGCAATTTTGATACTATCTCTAATATTTTTCCACTAATTCTTTCTCAACTTCGTCGGAACTTTCTAAAGTGGCAAACCTATAAGAAATTTCGACCTGATAATTTTGCTTAGTTTCCTCGTCCTTTAATTTCAAAATATTGAATTTAGTAAAATTAACTTGTTGCTCTACTCGCTTGGCTACTGATAATCTTTCTCTTAATTCTCCAATCACCAAATAATGGTCAGAATTATAGTCTGCACCCCTGAAAGGTCGAATATCTACTATACTAGTATGTCTCCGTTTATCTTTCAAGATATGATCTATTTGGTTGTGTGTCAATCCATCTGGAGAAGTGCAAGTAGCCTATATTTATGTATATCCTTATGGGGGAATGTTGTACTTTTGACAATTAAATTTTTCGATGTGGCAAAGTTGACTAATCTAACTCCATTGTCACTACTAATTGCGTGTAGGCTCTCTTTTCCAATAGTTGGTCTAAAAATATCCTCCCGTCCTACTTTAGCGTTGAAATTCCCCAATAAAATTTTCATGTGATATCTAGGTAACTGATCAAAAGTATGTTCCAATTCCTCATAGAAGCTATCCTTTATATGGTCGTCTTTCTCTTCTGCAGGGGCGTGAGCATTTATAACTATGATGTCGCACCATCTACCCTTAAGTACTAAATATGATAACCTGTCACTGATAAATTCGACCTTTTTTACTGCTGATTTTATTCTTTTATGAACAAAGAATCCTGTTCCTAATTGGTGATTATTGTTTCCTTCCCCATAATACAACAAGTAATCTCCTATTTGTGACATGCCATTCCCATCTAACCTAACCTCTTGTACTCCCACGAAGTCTATTCTATATCTAGCGAGTTCTTTTGCTACCCCTCCTGTTCTATAAAGACTAGTTACGTTCCATGTGCCAAATCTCAAAACCTTATTCCTTTGCTGTGGTCGTGCCAGAGAATCAGTCCTATTCCGAGGCTTATTGTAGGGATTCGTAACAAGCTGTTTTTACGGTGATGGGTTGTTAGCCCTTCGCCCAACCCCCAAGCTGGAGGACCACCCCTTATCGGCTGTCCACGACTGCTTATTCAATATATTCGCAGCTACCCTCCATATCTGGAGGCCGTCTCCTCTATCCGCAACCTGAGAACGCGCCATGCCGTGGTGATAGGGACCCACAATACATGGAATCCTTAACAATAAAAGAATTATTACAAAAAGTCAAACTTTCCGGTTTTCCTTATAGAGAAACAAGCTTAAGAGAATTGGTTAAAAAACTTGTGTTTCGTTTTCGTATCCTGAAAAGGAAACAAGCTATTATGGAATCCGCAAGAATTGTGGCATGGCGTTATAATTATTTGCAAGGCCTAAAAAAACTGCGGTCTGAAGGATCCCAAATTTTATTTCTTGATGAAACATGGTACGATACGCACGATGTTGTTCGGAAAGGATGGGATGATGGCACATGCAACTGTATTTTTAAATCTCCATCTTCAAGAGGGAAGCGTATCATGGTGCTTCATGCTGGGGGAAGAGAGGGGTGGGTTCCCAATTGTCTTTATTTATCTGCAAGAAACATACAAGATTCTAAAGCGGATAGTCACAATGAAATGACAGGTGAATTTTTCGAAAATTGGTTCAAAACTAGATTACTCCAAAATTTACCAAGAGACAAAAAATGTGTTATTGTTATGGATAATGCGAGTTATCACTCCAGGCAAGCTATCAAATTTCCCACTCTTAGGTCATCTGTAAAAGACATCATAAATTTTAAGCAATATCACAAAATTCCAGTGCCTCATCCCATTCCTATTAAAGCAGCCATGATGCAAACAATTAGGAAAGCCAAAATTAATAAAACATACATAGTGGACAAATTAGCTACCTCTTATGGACATGAAGTTCTTCGTCTCCCTCTTATTATTGTGTTTTTAACCCGATAGAGCTAGTATGGGCTCGCCTTAAGTCCCAACCCTCAGTGCTAGTGTGTGTGAGCATTTAAGTGAAGGAGTTGAAAACATAAATTCTAACCTCTGGTCGTCCTGTGTTGACCACACAATCAAGGTCGGAGAACGGTACTGGATACAAGACACAACAGGAGATGGGGAACGTTTCATTGTGGATTTAAGAGAAAGTGACACTGATGATGAATAGATATTAAAAAGTAAGTACGCCTATTTTAATTAATTATTTACATTTAAAATAAAATTAGATAATTTTTACTTATATTACTTTATTTTATTATTCATTTATTCTATTTAATTATTTCTTTAAATAATTAATTTAAAATAAATAATCTAAATAATATAAATAATCTTCAAATTAACTCATGCTTTGAGCAATTAAGCCTAGCCCATATCCATGTTATATTATTATATAGCAGCAACAAACAAGACTTGACAACGTCGCATTTTCATTTTATTATCGGTGCATGCAATAAAGACCTACAAATCTTAAAAGGAATGCCGCTGCCTAATAATTAAACGAGGCAACTATATACAGTACTTCACCTAACATAGGTAATTAGGAACATTATATCCAGAGGTTTGAAAGGGCAGGGCATATATCACTTATGGGTGAATCTAGAAATGCATGTAGAGTGATAGTTTGGAGGCCAGATAGAAAACGATCTTTGGGGAAGCCGAGAGGTAGATGGAAGGATACTTATAAAATGGATTTGAAGAAGGTGAGATATGATTGTAGAGACTGGATTAATATTGCTCAGGATAGGGACCGATGGCGGGCTTATATGATGACGGTAATGAACCTCCCGGTTCTCCAAAATTCGTAAGTAAGGAATAATAATAATAATAATAATAATAATAATAATAATAATAATAATAATAACAACATCAAATACGTACGCTGTTGTTAGAACATCATGTTTTGGTAAAATTTGAGTCAAATTAAAGAATAAAACGTTCCATTTGAGTAGTATTCCATAAGAATTATGGTGTCATACTTTATTCAGAAGCATAGATTAGTCGGAGCTAAATTTGCACTCGTAGCGGATATTTTGTTGTATATTTACGTAAATATGTGTCAATAAGTGGTAAATTAAGCCATAAGTTTTGTCCAGGATCAGAATTATTTTTCTTGGTCAACTTGTGGAAATGGTTCAGTATATACCCGCCTTCCTTCATACACGCTTGCAAAAAGATTTACGTTCTTCGTCTATACTGCATTACGGTGAGAGATCATGATTCTGACCCAGTTCCAAGGATCGTCATGTGTGCAACAGCCGCGGTATCATTCGTTATTAAAGGAACGCAATATGGACTGTCGAAGTAATGTGCTACCATTATTGGGAAACTGTTTCGTGTTCTTAAATGAAATATTTTGTAATCCTACTCATGTGTTGCTAGTGCTTTATTGATATTGCAGTTAATGAAAAGAAACTTTCAGCTGTAACTGCCTAAGCCGGCACAGCGACGATTTTGTAGATTCACTGATTTATTTTATGGCACTAAATGTCGAGTCGAAAATGAAATTCTTGGCCAATATTCTGATAATATGAAATTAATAAAGGCATAATAATTTACCGTGTCTGCTGGTGATATCTCCCGATAAACAGTATTGTCATTAAGTATCTTCTGTCCACATAAAATAATACCTCTAATATAAAAATTATAAACGACTTACTTGTTCAGCACACGTCGACTTCCTCCACTGTAGCTGCGTCATCATCTGTCAAGGTTTTTCGCTCATAAAGCAGTCCCACGCTCTCCTCCAATACGTTGACACACGTCAACCTTTCCAACCCGTTGTACACGTGAAAGTGAGACAGAGTACGAATACACACAAAACTTCTACATAACATAGGTCAGACCTGCAGAACTGTAGCTCTTGAGAGCGACTGCTTTCCTCCCCTTTCTTACCCCACCCACCTTTTCTACCTGTGCAGTCACGGCATTCTAGTTACGCTCGGTTGCATCAACATTCACGCTCGCGGCGGAAGTCGATCATCCCCAATGTGAAAGGAGGGGGTGACGTCATATTTCCCTACTTGCGAGTTCTGCAGGCCTAACATAGGTACATTACATGTTCATGATACAATACGTTGATCCATAGTGTTCAGCCCGAGGGCAGGTCTTTTACTGAAAATCCAACATTCTCTAGTCTTTCCTATTTTGCGCCTTTCTCTTACACTGACAAGCAAACATTCTGATGGAGGAAGATAAATAATGTAATTTTATTTTTTCCACCATGTTAATAATGTCAAAAGAAGTGCTTACACAAATTTTGACCATTCGACCGCAATTACGAGACCGTCCAGAAAGTGATTTTCTCTGGGGTCCTTTACAGAAAAAAAGTACAATTACATGGAAAGATTTATTGGCACAAATACAGAAATTGTTGCGCTATTTGTCAACACATCCCCACTGGAATTGAGACATTTGTCATACTATGGGATTAATTTTTTATATCCTTGTGTCGTAGAAGTCAGCCTCCTGGGATCGAAACCAGCATTTGACAGTCATCTGCACCCCTCTGTCGATCCCATGATATGACGAATGTTTCAATTCCGGAGGGGAATATGTTGAAAAATAGCTCAACAATTGTTGTGTCTGTTCCAATAATTTTTTCCAATGAAATTGTGTTTTCTTTCTGTTAACGGTCCCTGGCAAACTTATTTTTTACGGCCTTCGTAATTGCGGTCCAGTAGCCAAAACAAAACTTGTATAAGCACTTCTTTTGACGTTATTAACATGACAAAAGAAAAAAAAATAAGTTTTTTATCTGCCCCCATCTGAATGTTTGCTTGTGAGCCACACAGATCGCTACGCTATGTACGCGATGTTTGATTTGTACGCGATATTCGCTATATCCACTGCCCACACTTAAAGCTATGTTTTTACGAAACTCTTCTGTCTACCGTTGCAGCTAAGAGACAAGAAACATTATTATCCGCTTCATTGAAATATTTCATGTCATAGCTCCTATGATAGTCAATCGCGCTGTAATTTTTATAATTGATAGGTTAGTATCTTAAGGAAAGCAGATAAAATAATTTAGAATAAAAAATTCAAGTTCAGGAAAAAACATACTAACTTCGAAGTGAACTGTTCAAAATAGACATTTACATTTTCAAAAGTCGGTCAGGGGAATATATCGTCGCTTAAGAACCAATACCGCGTAACTGACAAAATGTAAATTTTACAGGAGAAGGAAAAAACCGAATAAAAACCATAAAAATAACTCAATAGTCTTGAAAAGTGTTGTATGGCTGTGAAATAGCTTAACTAATTTGTAATTAAGTCAAAATGGATGATCATGGCCGTAGACATTTGGCCATGTCACTTACGCGGTATTGGAACTCTGCCATTGACTACATTTTGTTAGTTACGCGGTATTGTGAGACAACTTTAGCACCTTCAGGACACATGTTGACAAGCGTTTTCTTTGCGTTAAAACTGCCTACTGGAAATATTATTCGTGCTATGGTATGTCAGTGTGTTATCTGAATTGTTGTCCTACCGTCTGACTTGAGGTCAAGGTCGGTAGGCTGTAGCTTGAGTCAGCACTCGATCTACGTTCCAGACAATGATTGCTGCATTCTTAGTCAATCAAATGCTGAAACTATGGGAAAGAAAAAAACGAAGACAGTTCAATGTTTATTGTTATAATAATAATAATAATAATAATAATAATAATAATAATAATAATAATAATAATAGTAATCTGATAACAGGTAGGCCTATTTATTTTCACACTACGTATTTGAATAGATAAGTAGAATTGTTACTAAAACGTTGCTGACAAATATAATTTTATAATAAAATGATGATAAATAATAATAATAATAATAATAATAATAATAATAATAATAATAATAATAATAATTATTATTATTATTATTATTATTATTATTATTATTATTATTATTATTATTATTGACAATGGACTTGACTGACTTGCGAATAATGAAAGGAAAATCATATAAAAATGTAATAATGATGATAACAATAATTTTTAGGCACAATATTCGTTAAACACAATAAAGAAATAATTATAGGCCTACACTGAATCACAAAAAGTAATCCTTCACTAACCCTAGTGTGGAATACTATCATAAATGTTATGGCAGTCTCTTGGAATAACATTCTTCAATTGCTGCAGATGATTCCATTTTGAGTCATTAATCTTCAGCCTATTGTTGTACATTTTTGGAAAAACGACATTCCTGGAGAGCTTCTTAGGGCGCCCAAGTACCTCTTGCAAGTCATCGGTGAAACTGCACTTGAAGAGTATTATACCATCAGGGAAATACTGAATGACTCTTAAGTCAGTGACCGTAGAGTCATTTTTATTCCTCCCAGGTCGAATAGAGTCATATAACCACAGATTCAGAACTTGTACTGCCAGGTCTTTTCGTAGGAGTGAAATCCACAAGATTTGATACATAGTTTTCCAGAACGCCTGAAAGATGTGCCTTCTCTCATTAGAAATTAAATTACAGCCTCTTACTTTCGAATTTTGGCACATTTTATAACTACACTGTGGCCCCAAATTCCTTGCATCTCTTTCCGTATCATGTGTCACGTTGCCATCTTTCGATCTCTTGTAGCCAAGATAAGCTTCCCCTTCTATTCTAAGTTTTCTATTTTTCATTTTATTCCACTTACATTTTTGTGGCTTTGAACTTCTTTTTCTCTTAAATTAAGTTTGCTATTATGATTCCGTAACTGAAGAAAAATAAACGTTTAATAACTGTGATACTTCTTACGCCATACCTTCGTTAATGTTCACAGAAGTTTCTCCCGTCTTAAATACAGAACATAGCACAGATAGGATTTCGTTCTCGCTAAACTGACCGTTGTCCGATTCATTGTCCATTTCTTTTCTTGAATCTGTAGGCCTATATAATAATAAAATAATAAATATACTACATTTCAGCGAATGAACTTGCAGTAAGATTCTGCGTGAATTCAGCTCAACTAACATGCAATTGACATTAGTGAAATAATTCTATTATATTTACCTTATAAATAGTTGAAACTGAACACTTCTTTAATCTTCTCAGAATATTACACACTGTTGACACAATTTCACAAGTCGGTAACGAGAACCAACTTCCGTACTGAGGGCGCGCAGGGAGTAGATATAATATCTGTTGTCAGATACGCGGTATTTCCAACAAGCTTCTCGTGACTTCAGATACGCGGTATTGTACCCCCTCCTTCGCATGCAGGGCATTCATGTAATCAAATTCCCGCGCTTGTAAATGCATGCAAATGACAGTGGAGGTACCATCTGTGCAAAAAAACAGTTTTGACCAAAAATGTCAGTTATGCGGTATTGTTTCTTAAGCGACGATATTTTCATTTTTCACTTTAGATACAGAGTCAGAGCGAGTGAAATGTTCAGGATTCATGGAAATTACGTTCAAAAGTCTTTATTGGTTTTCCATTTACAGTGAATGTTTTCGCTTGGAGGACAATATTCTGCATACAGAGTGACAAAATTTCGCCTGTTAACAGCTGATATTCATGTGAAATCTTCGATTAATTTCATATCTGCTTACAAAATAGTTCCATCGCTTAAGGTTCTTGAGTGAATTGTCAGTTTAGAAATTTGATTAAAATACTGTATTTATATTACATAAATGACAAACATACTGATTTAACACTACTATGACTTACTTTGAAATTGAGAAGAATGAAAAGAATATCTTAGCTGGGAAATATAGTAAACACGCACTACAAATATAGTAAATGTAAATTGTACAAATTCTAGTCACACACTACAAATGCATCAACGATTAATTGAATCAAGAATGAGCGGATGGTTATTGGTAAATAAAAATGGACTATATTACATACATTCTGTGAATAAAAATAAAACAAGAAAATACTGTAGATGTGAATAACGAGACATAAGTTCGGCAAGGTGCATAACAAATTAGTACGTACTTTCCATTATTATTGTGTATAAAACAGAGCAATGACACATGAAAATTGCGATGTTGCTCTAAAAGTTCGTGATGTTGAAACGGAAATCAAGAGACATGCTACGGCTCACCCAAATGAAACTCTAGCCAATATTTCTAGTGCAGCCACTGCTCCTGCTCATGACGATATCTTAATGATTTTGCCAGAAAAAACAACTATTTTACGGCGTATAAACAGGTATCAAAATAGGTCAGCAGGTACGCAGAAACACATTCTAAGCCTAAAACTCCACATGCTGAAAACGAAGAAATACGAAATTGTGTTAGGTATCTGCTAAATCTGCCATTTATATGAAGTATTTGATTTTTTTTTAATAGACGAAATCCATGAGGAAGTTATAAACCTTGCAAATTATGCAGAATTCACTGATGTCAGAGGACGGCCTGCAAGAGTTAGAAGGCGTACTGTCCGCCCGCTCTTCGCTCCTGAAATAACTTATGGAATATCTACGACCAGGTTGTAAGCTGAGGTCAGAGAAGCAACAATGCTGTAGAAAGTTAGCACGCAAGATTTCAGAAGTTCATTTTTATGCATCATACGTCAATTTGGAAATTCCTCGAGCATATACGTTTGGACCAAAGACAAAATGAAGTGGCGATTGCTCAGTTAGATGGAGATCACACAAACATTAGATAACCTTTTAAGAAGAAATATGTAAGATATAAAATACAGTTGGAGACTATTGTTCAGAACTATGAACAGCTCAAAACCAAAACCTTTGTCTTGACATACTTGAAAGCTGCTATTTTAAAGGTGAAATTTTATTATATAATGAAGATTAAAATTAAGCCTACGAGAGCGACGGTGACAGTGAAAATTAGTTCGTTATACATTTTATGAACAAATAATGTGACATTGGTTATTATAATCTAAATTGAAAATGGGGTGAAATGTAAAATTTAACATTATAATGTAATATAAAAATTGACCGATATGTGAACATGACACAAAAATGTTTTGGACTAAATTAAAAATTGGACGAAATGACTACAGGTGTAACAGTGTAGGACATAATTTGTAGTTGGGTAAAAATTAAATTGGACCATGCTCGATTCTGTGCGAAATGTATTTCGTTGTAAAGCCTGGGACCCGAAAGAACATCTTTGATTGGCTGTATATCATCACAAGGCTATTCTTCCCAAATGTTCAACCCCATAACCTGTGCAAACAGGTAGGCCTAATAGTCGCAAGGAGATATGCCGGACATGTGGAAGTTTTGCCAGCATTTCTCAGTACAGTGTAGTAAAGATAGGCCCATTTGTTGGATTTTTTTTTTGTTATCATGGAGGAGGATGTTGAGTTTCAGACAACTGAACACTAATGCTTACCTTAATTATTTGTCTTTAAAAAACCTACACTAATACGCTACATTCATTCTGTTCTAATTGAAGAAAGAAATCCATTAATCAGATATCGATTCTTCTGCGTCACAACCAACAGTAGGCCTATGTATTCATTATGATTTACACAAATTAGGCCTATTTCGCTTCATACTTCTTTGACAGTGGCGAATCTCAATGTTTCCATTCCTTGCAGCAATCTTGATCCCAGAAGTATTGAAATACGAAAGTCTCATTCTTTGATACAACATTATCCAAAAACTTGTTACTTTCTTTGTTGTATCGCTAAAGATAGTTGCAAATAAGATTCAATTTGTCTTACTTCTTTTCCTCAGTCGATTTTTGTAGGAATCCAACATGCACACATTTTATTATTATCCTGTATCAGTGAATAGTTGTCAAAGTGTTATGAACTCTACCATTTATTTTCATGGTAAATTGACTGACACTTATTCGTCTTCGGTTTTCTCTTAAACGTGATGCGTCGCGGCGCATTAAGCATGTGACATGATAGAACTATATTGCGACCAACTTTAAATGATGTGTATCACTAGATTAGACTACCGAATAAAATAAGGAAACAATTTTCCTACAACTTTGCTTGAAGTCCTATGTAATTTTCAGCACCGCCGGTTTCTTCTGCATTGGTATTTGTAATTATAATTCGCATGTGCAACAGAATTCGATACAGAGAGATTTTAAAAGTTCGTTTCCTTCTGTAAATATTATTGATAGTACCTAAGAATAAGTAAAAGGATTGTATAATATGCTAGGGTTATCTAGAATGATGAGTAACTTATACTATAGGACTAATATAAAGAAAAATAAATTCCAGATCAGTCTAATTTCAATCACCAAAATAAGCTTATTGCATTATGTTTAAGTGTAATACTTATTAATAATAGAGAAAAATTCGCTCCGCCACTGGAGTTCGAACCCACAACACCGGCCGTCCAAGCCACTTATGCCTAATATATTAGTACGCCCCTATACAGGGTGTTTAAAAAATACGGGGCATAATTTCAGGTATGTATTTCCCACATGTAGACAATCAAAATAGTTCATTACAACATGTGTCCGGAAATGCTTCATTTCCGAGTTATGGCCGACACAACATTGAAATTCACCGGAACGTTTTTCTTTCCCCAGGTCGTTGTCATTACAGACGATGTTCAAAATGTCCACCTCCTGCTTGAATACAGACCTCACATCGATGTCTCATTGACCTGCGAACACGATCCCAAACTCCAGGAGTATTGCGTATGTCCTCAGAACAGGCCACAATTCGATTCCGAAGGGATTCCAAATCAGGCACCGGAGACGAATAAACCAATGATTTTAAATGGCCCCACAAGTAGAAATCGAGAGGGTTCAGATCAGGTGAGCGTGGAGGCCAAGCAATTGGGTCACCTCTACATATCCATCGATCAGGAAACCTTCGATCCAAGTACCGGCGAGCCGTACGACTGAAGTGTGCAGGAGTGCCATCATGCAAGAAGTGAATGTGTTGACGATTGATCAGTGGAGTGTCTTCTAAAACATGAGGTATGGTGTTTTCCAGGAAGTTTGTGTACACCTGCCCCGTAAGTCTGTTTACAAGTACATGGGGTCCATCCAACTAATCGATCACCAATGATACCGGCCCACATGTTGAGGGAGAACCGCACCTGGTGATGAGATGGAACAGTTGCACGTGGGTTTTGATACGCCCATACATGCTGATTGTGGAAATTTGTTATGCCATCTCGTGTGAACTGTGCTTCATCTGTAAATAATAGGCTACTAAGGCAGGAAAGTTCGGATTTACACTACACTGCTGCAAGAACCACTGACAGAACCTAACTCGTGCAGGGTAATCTGCTGGTGACAGGGGCTGTACACGTTGCAAATGATAAGGATACAATTGATACTCTTTCAACTGTCTCCAGACAGTCGTATGAGGAACATTGACTTGCAACGCTACCCTTCGTGTGCTTATAGAAGGAGTCATGTTCACAGCCTCCAGAATCTCCTCCTGTACTTCTGGAGTTATAGATCTTGGTCGTCCCCTTCCCAAACCAGGAGAGTTAAATTTTCCATACTCGCACAGACGGTAATGGAGACGTACAAATGTCTTCCGATCTGGTCATTGTCGCTGTGGGTACCTCTCCTGGTACAAACGACGAGCCAGCGCAGCATTGCCGCCAGCCTTACCGTACATGAAGTGTATCTCTGCCAGCTCTTGATTTGAATACATGTTGCACAGTATAACGCCTACACAACACTGAATGTAACCTTTGCCTCGGAATGAACTGTCAGAGTGCCCTCTTAATGTCTCCTTTGACGGCAACGACCTGCGGAAAGAAAAACGTTCCGGTGAATTTCAATGTTGTGAAGGCCATAACTCGGAAATAAATCATTTCCGGACACATGTTGTAATGAACTATTTTGATTGTCTATATGTGGGAAATACATACCTGAAATTATGCCTCGTATTTTTGAAACACCCTATATAATGACTAAAGACTATTTACTTAGTCCCACAATATTGGAATTAGTATACGCGTGCAAGTGGTATGCAATACGGCACGTGGCATTCAGTACAGACTCTGCTCACAATCACAACAAATAGCACTCACTACAGGGTCACTCTACAACAGATTCCTTACTCCTAAACAAGTATAGTATACTTAAGTTTAACAATTTTTATGATATGCAGTACTAATTGAAATAAAGCTGTAAAACAAGTACGAAAGTACAAAACGGGGTAGAGAAATTCGGATGAGAGTATGTCTAAATGGCGACATATTTTCTTTGCAATTTATATAAGACTGACATAATCTGTTGTAAAAGACGATACTTATAGCAGCACTGTAATAAAAAGACACACAAAAACCATTTGAAATTGGTAGAGGGAAATAAGTATGAAGATCTACCTTCAACTAACAATTCACTGCCAGCGGAAGAATTTTGCAGAGATCTGCGTGAAATGACGGTGCATAGCAACATTACTTTGAACAAAGTTGAGTGCAAGCACTTTAAACTTATGTTGGAACGTAGGGCCTACATTTGTACACAAGGGTAGTACCTGTGTTGTAGTAGAACCGGTATTTTAGGTCATATGTCGCTCATTACTGAAACCCCACTAATTTTCTATGTACTTTTCTAAAAATTCCCTAACATATAGATTATTTAATTTATTAATTGGGATGTTGGCACTTAACATTATGGTAAACTACACAAATACATGCTAAACGTGGAGTTAATATCTTCATAATTTTCAGACTTTTGTAGTACTCGTTCTTTTGGATTAAGTACAACACTCATTCTATGCCTTTTGGTATTGAAATGTTTTTCGATGCATTGCTTTTGTCACTTTTAAGTTTATTTTTAAGAATTAGCTTATATGTAATTTTGTCTATACTTGAAGAGAAAATATTAGTTCAAATATCTTCAACTACGCCCTGCAATATTACACGGTTGAGCGTCTTACCTAAGACATTTTACCAATGCAATGAACCTTCAGTCAGCCACAAAGATGTAGTAATTTACATAATACGACTAGTAAGAGCAGTGATCGATAGGACTACTCACTATGACTGCGTCCTGGCTTCGACTTATTAGAGCGAGAAGGCAAAGCGTGTAAAATTATTTTCTATACGAACGTACCTGTACCTACGCTGTGACGATCACATATACTTCGAATCAAGCAACTTCATTTCAGCTTATACGACGAAGCCTAATAATGACATACCGTTATATCTAAATATGGAGTAGTCCGAAAGGGAAAAGCTAAAGACAGGATCCGGTGTTGTGGATGGAACCACTGCGTAGCTCAGTGGTAGAGAATTAATTACTTAAAACTGAAGGTCCTGGGTTCGATCTCCAGTGACGGAGAGAATTTTTTTTCCTGTAATAATAAACATAACAGAATTCTGTAGGGTTAAACAATTAATAATATCATCATATAGGTTAAGTGTAATACCTTATAGACAGATAGACAGACAGACAGACAGACAGACAGATAGATAGATAGTTTATTTTGCAAAAACATGTGGAACATGTATGGCATCGTCATATACAATTAAAAATAAATGATATCATACAATGGATACAAATTAAGATACATGAATATTAAAAAACTAATCGACATCATTCAATGGATTTGCCAATATTATAGTCCTAATTCGTGTCCTAAAAATTCGGAATGGAAGATTCCTTATATCAACAGGGAGACTATTAAATAATTTAAAAGCAAAGAATAGAAAACTATTTTGAGTAATACTGTATTTACATTTGTAAATATATAAATTTCTATTATTTCTTGTAGAATATTTATGAACAGAAGTACATGCTATATAATTATTAATGTTATTCCGAATGTAAAGAAGACAGGCCCATACATACATAGACGGCAATGTCAAGATTTGTGACCTTATAAAAAGAGGTTTACAATGAGTCGTATTTGGTACTCCATAAATTAATCTTAAAGCTTTCTTTTGTAATATGAAAAGAGCTTGAGCAGAAGTATGGTGACCCCAAAGAATAATACCATAATTTAAATGACTTTGTATATGGCTATGAAATATTGTAAACATTACCTTGTTAGGTAAATTATTCCTTAACAACCTTAACATATATAGGCCCTTACTTAATTTCTTAGCAACATAGTCAACATGAGTTTTCCATCCCATTCTAGGCTCAAGAAAGATGCCCAGAAACCTAACAGCAGTATTACTAACAGTAGTAAGACGATTAATACCAAAGTTTAATTTAACAGTTTTGTTAGAATTAATCATAAGGTTATTCGCACTACACCAATCAACAACCCTACTTGATACATCAGCAAGTTCCATAGGCAATATGTCACTATTTTTATGAATAGTATTAACGGCTAAATCATCAGCAAACATAAAAGAGTCAGAACATCCATTCCGAATATAGTCGAGAAGATCATTAACATAGATAATAAACAATAAAGGCCCAAAATTGAGCCTTGAGGCACACCATGTTTTAATACCTGATACTGTGACCTTTTACCATTTGCCAAAACAGATTGATGCCTATCATTCAAATAAGACGCTAAAAATTTTACACTAAGACCATTAAAACCATAATATTTGAGCTTAAGTAAAAGTGTTTCATGAGAAACTGTGTCGAAAACCTTTGAGAAATCATAAAAACTACTACTAATATGATAACCAATTTCAATACCCACAAAACAACGTTTAACAAAGGACACCACAGCCTCCACAGTACTATGTGAAGTCCTAAAACCATATTGACAGTTGGTGAACAAAGAATTAGATTCAAAGTAATTGTAGATTTGTTTCTTAAGCAAAATCTCAAAAACCTTCGACAAAGTAGGTATTATACTTATAGGTCTATAATTAGATATCTCATTTCTACAACCTTTTTTAAAAATAGGTATTACCTTAACAAACTTAAAAGAATCAGGAAAAACTCCAGAGTCTATACAGCAATTAAAAATATGGGCAAGAGGCTCAATAATGTATACCGAGGCAATCTTCAATATTTTAGAATTAATGCCATACACATCAAGACAAGAACTATTGTTCATACCTAAAATAACATCATAAATTTCATCAACACCAAAATGTTTCAAAGCAAATGTCTGAATAGGTTTGACTCTATTAACTAAAATATATTACACTGCTTTGTAACATGTTCTATTTATATTACATTTGGGGCAAAATTCCACGGGATAAAAATCTTTTAATATTTCTCAAACATTTTTTCCTCATCATTCATATCTCTGTATGTATATTAACTTAATCATTTCCAGCGTGTAAACCTCGTTTGAAATATTTAACTTTCTGCTATGTCAATCACATAGCTATATATATATATATATATTTATTTATACTAACTTACATATAGCCATCGGTCCCTATTCTGAGCAAGATTAATCCAGTCCCTAACATCATATCCCACCTCCCTCAAATTCACTTTAATATTATCCCACCTTTGAGGTGTTCCTACTAACACTATGTATATATACATTTCTGGCTGGATTTAATGTTTCTAATTATGTTAGGTGAATAAACAATTCGTCCAGTTCTGCATTGTGTAACTTTCTCCATTCTCCTGTAACTCACCCCTCTTAGTCCCACATATTTTCCTAAGCACCTTATTCTCGTACACTCTTAATCTCTGTTTCTATCTCAAAGTGAGAGTCCAAGTTTCGCAACCATACTCTTTTATAAATATAACTGTTTTATAAATTCTAACTTGCAGTTTTTTTAAGGGGATTGGATGACAAAAGCTTCTCAACCGAATAATGGCAGACATTTCTCATATTTATTTTGCATGTAATTTTGTCTGAATGTCATTTATATTTGTTACTGTTGCTCCAAATAGATGAATTTTTCCACCCCTTCAAAGGATAAGTTTCCAATTTGTGTATTTCCATTTCGTACTATGTTCTGGTCCCAAAACAGAATCATATACTTAGATTTTTCGGAGATTACTTTCAAACCTACCTCCTTACATGCCTCAAGTAAAAGTCCAGTGTTTACTGTAATCGTTTGTGGATTTTCTCCTAACATATTCACGTCATCCGCATAAACAAGCATCTGATGTAGCCAATTCAATTCCAAATCTTCTCTGTTTTCCTAGACTTACCCAATGGCATATTCTAGAGCAAAGTTAAAAAGTAAAGGTGTTAGTGCATCTCCTTGCTTTGGCCCACAGTAAGTTGGAATAGCGTCAGACAGGACCTGGCCTATACGAACTCTGATGCATGTTTCCCTGCGTCTCTTCAGACTTCAGGATTATTTCACTTTCACAATGCATACTGAAATAAGGCATACGAGACAAGTCACTATAATGAATGTTGAAAAGCATAGGTACTGTAATTATTGTAATTGGTCTATTATTTCTAATTCTTCAGTATATGTGAATATCAGTAAAACGTACTCTTCTCTCATATACTCCGTGGCATGTTTATAACCTTAAATTTCTTCAACCGTTTAGTATGGTGAATTTGGAGTCAATATATCGTTAGTACGGTATATCTTCAAACTGGAATAAATTACATTTTTCAATGGAAGTTGCATTTTGGGATTGTTCCCTTGTTAATGCCGACCAAGCGCCTTCATGTTGTGTAAAGAAAATAACTTCTTAACGTTAATATATCCACTTCAAGTTGTATTAATCATCAATTCCTGTAAAAACGTCCATGTAAAAATGTTGGAACGAGTGTTGTAGATTAGTAATGCACCTGGAGATAGTTCAAGTTTCAACACCAGAGCTTGAAACAAATATCGAGAAGATTATTAGGAAAGTTAGAGATATACAAGGTGGTTATAATTAAACTGGCGGTGTTCAGCATGGCACAGCACGGACTCTAATGATCGTAGGAGTGTGAAACCTCGTAGATATTCTAATTAATCAAAGCCAAAAAGTAATTAGTTCTAAGTCTCGCCACCAGGTGTAAATATGACGCTGTAAGCAGTCAAAACGTGCAATTGTCTGTAACTCTGACGTCAGTATGTACTTCCGGTTGCATTGCATTTTGTCAGTTCCCTGTTGCTTGGTGACGCCTGTTGATTCCGTTAGTGAAGTGAATGTTCGTTGAAAATAAAATTTAGAAGACTGAACTTTTCTTTGTGAAACGCAATGGTTATTGAGAAGAGAGACCGTGCATTCCTAGTGAAGTTGTTTTATCAGGATGACACCAATAGCAACGCTGCATCGCGGGAATATCGGCGAAAGAAACAGTTGAGAAGAGGTCCCATGTGAATTAATGGGCTGAAGAAAATTATGAAAACATTCGAGAAAACAGGTGAATTAGGTGTCGCACCAGGGAGAGGACGGCCTGACCTAAAGGCTAACATACAAAGACATGTCGCTCTGATTTCACTATATATGTTGCAAGAAACTGTCGACCATGTCGTGTTACGGATGCAACATGTTGCTGAATTTTTTAGTTGGTTATTTAACGACGCTGTATCAACTACCAGGTTATTTAGCGTCGATGAGATTGGTGATAGCGAGATGTTATTTGGCGAGATGAGGCCGAGGATTCGCCATAGATTACCTGGCATTTACCTTACGGTTGGGGAAAACCTCGGAAAAAACCCAATCAGGTAATCAGCCCAAGCGGGCATCGAACCCGTGCCCGAGCGCAACTTCAGACCGGCAGGCAAGCGCCTTAACCGACTGAGCTACGCCGGTGGCACATGTTGCTGAGGTGGGAGACCATGTTGAATAGTGTTTGTACCATAGGTCCTAATAAAGGTGCCGTTATCATGTCTTTGATCTTTCCTGTTTTTTTCCTGCGCCCATATCACGTTCTGGCTGGTTATAGCCCCGTTTCTTCACCTGCTGACAAGATGTGGAACTAATTGTTTTGGAATAATTCACGAGCGCATTGCTTAATTAGTATATCTACGAGGTATCACACTCCTATTATCATTACAGTCCGTGTTGTGCCACGCTGAATACCGTCAAGGTGGTTATAATTGCACTGACTGGGTTTCAATTACTGCACAGTATGAATTTTGTAGGGATACCAATGTAAAATGCACCACGAAATCTTGCGAACTGTTGACCAAAGAAGCGACAATTCCCGTGACACAGCTCTAGCACTGGCTCCAGAATTTGAGTCGTGTGTTGACGGTCAGCTAAAGTTACAGAAACTTCGTCAACGACTTTAATGGGGATGGGCCGCCATTCTCTACCTGGTGCGACACCTAAATCACCTATTTCCTCGAATTTTTTCATCATTTTCTTCAGCCCATTAATTTACATGGGACCTCTTCTCAACTGTTTCTGTCGGCGATATTCTCGCGATGCAGCGTTGCTATTGCTGTCATTCTGCTAAAACAACTTCAATAGGAATGCACAGTCTCTCTTCTCAATAACCATTGCGTTTGACAAGGAAAAGTTCAACCTTCTAATTTTCAACAAACATTCATTTCACTAACGGAATCAACACGCGTCACCAAGCAACAGGAAACTGACACAATGCAATGCAACCAGAAGAACATACTGACGTCAGAGTTAGACAATTGCATGTTTTGAGTGCTTACAGCGCCATATTTACACTTCGTGGCGAGACTTGGAACTAAATTTTTAGACATAATTCGCGAGCACATTGGTTAATTAGAATATCTACGAGATTTCACACTCCTACGATCGTTAGAGTCCGTGTTGTGCCACGTCAGTTTAATTATAACTAGACATCGGATTTTTAGGCACTAAAAATTGCAGTTTTAGGCGCCTAAAATAAGCTCAAAATTTGTAAAATTAGGCTCTATTTTAATGAAAATAGGTATTTTAGGCACATCAAGGTATCATACTTATTTCTTTCACTGAAATTTTTAGTTATACACTGAAATACGCACAAAAAAGTATGTTTACACATTAAAAAAGAATACTATATTATATTTATAAACAGAGCTGCAAAAAATTTAATATATTGAAACTAATGAAATAATGATTATTGATATCAAGATTACTCATTTTAAGTTATTGAAATTCAGTTCCATGCTCAGACTTTATTATAATTATCTGCACAGTACACCACCAGAATTTTTTCTAAATTCTCCACAGTTAACCTTTGCCTTTTGTCACTGAGAATCATTTTGAAAGCAGAAAAACTTCTTTCAACCGAAACTGATGTGAGAGGCGCAAATTTTAAATTAGGTACAATAGAAACATCAATACTTACTGGAACATTTACACTTTCCCCCGATATCACTCTTGATACTTTTTCCAACAATGAAAATCCTACATTCTTATTTAATACGTTGTCCCACTTATTTTTAACTTTTTTCCCAGTTTCGCCCAAAGCAGAATGTATGTTCACTTGAGCTTCCTTTACTATTGCTATTTGGCTACAAAGAGATTGTTTTCACGTTCTAATTGTTCAATGCTTGCAGGTATGAAAGAAAAGTTTGATGTTATGTAGTCAATATTGTTTTTCACTCGTGAGTCATTCAGACAATCTTTCACTGCTTTCACACACGCTGCACTATCAGTTTCAGGTAATTTATCAATAACTGTGACCACTTCTTTAAAATACTTAGAATAATACACCACTGACTGAATCCAGGTTCCCCATCGTGTAACAACCGGCTGAGGTGGGAGTGGGATATCTGGAAAGTTCTCTCTGAATATTGAAATCCTGGATGGGGCTTTACAAAAACATTTTTTTGTGTTAGAAATAAACGAATTGACAAGAGGAAATTCATTCCGGATTGTTTCAGAAACCCTGTGAATGCCATGTGCTAGACAGGTTACATGCGTGAGGTTAGGATAAAATGTTTTAAGAAGTGGAGCTGCAGCAACCATGTATGAGGCAGCATCAGTACAAAACAACAGAACTTTAGAATCGTCTATATTACCTGAGTATAAAGACTGTAGGCCTTTATTTACAAAATAAGCAATGGCTTGGCTATTCACTTTCGAAAGTTCCTTAACACATACGAGGTGTGGAATCGAAGGTCCATCAGGACTAAGTTTTCCTACTACCATACTTGCTATATACCTATTCATAGGATCTGAGGTTTCATCCACAGAGACCCATATGTAAGAGTCACCTATATCCTCCCGAATGGAAGCTAAAGTGTCATTGTATATTCTAAGTAATTTTTTCTTAGGGTCGACTCAGATGGGATATTTTGTTTGCAGTATTTTTGTAAAAACTGTCTTAAAACCGGATTTTCAATTGCATTCCAGGGAATGTTAGCAGCAACAAACGCTCTGGTTAAATCAGCATAGAAATTGCTGCTGAGATTGGATGAAGTAGGCTGTGTTAGTAAAGTTGATTTTTCTGCTGAGCTTTAGCTTTATGAGCCGCTCCTTGCACATGCTGCTTTAGGTGGCACTTGTTTTCTTGCGAAATCTAAAAATGTAAAGTAAACTGAATTAAAATAAAATCCTAATTGTTGTATTGCCGTATTTCTATCACAAAGTTAGTGGGTTCGAACAATCAAAATTTTAATGACCTGCAAATACTTTAACTATCGGAATTTAAAAGGTTAAAGTGTTGTAGTCTTAAAAAGAATTATACCTCAGGATAGCTCAGTCAATGTATAAATATTATAGGCCTACTCATTAAAATTAATAGAATTTATATATTTCAACTATTGTTACATACCTGTTTGCTACAAATCTTGCAGAATATTATTTTTCCATCATAAGTGAATTCTGAATATTCTGTTAGCCATTGCCGGATCAATGTAGATTTTGCACTTATATTTTTCGGCATTATCGCGTTAAACTTCACAGGAAAACGTCCTACCGCTCAAAACTTATCAACACAAATAAGGTGAGGGAAAGAGCAACTGTTAACGAGCATTCAAATGAACCGTTGTTATTGAGATTCAATTGGACAAAAATACAAAGTTCCACTTATTGTTGCATTTCTGGTAGTGTTAACACTAGGAGGGCCATTCTTTTAAATATTTTGTAACGGTTTACCCTACTAATTCGCAGTTTTACGACTTTTCATAAATATTTCAAAAACACTCTTTCTCCAAAAATTGTGATTTTATGACACTCTGAAGGGCACTACAGCTAATCGGTTTCAGACCGAAAACAGTCATTTTTATAGTATAGTATATCTGTGAATCGGTAGCAGCACATGTTGTGATTGTTGCTTGCTTCAAAACTAAGGTTGATTACAGGCGATATGTTAGGTTCAAGTTTGTCGAGTATGACGAAGTTTGATATTCGCCAACGTTCGCTCTGCAGGAGGAGGATTGTCATGTTTTTTCCACCTTGTTATACAAATGTCCGTTCTCCTCCTCTCCCATCCCTTCACGTTTTAACCACTCAAAGATTTTAATACAGATCTTGAGATCAGTTTTTCATATGAAATAAGACTAAGTTCATAATGCCTTGATAGCCCCTTCGTGTTGGAACATTGCAGGGCACTAATCTGCGTGTCATGCTGAAAGGAGCGTGTTTGAGCCTCATTCCAGCGAAAAATTTTTATTTCCTAAATAATGATATATTAGAGTTTCACAGTCATAGGACCGATTTTTCAGTTTGTTCAACTGAAAGTAGAATAATTAATGCCCAACTCCTATCAATTAATATTACGCTTGATCTAGGAAGAAAAAGGAAAAAAGAACTGTCTATTGGAAAATTGTTTTTTTTTTTTTTTTTTTTTTTTTTTTTTTTTTTTTTTTTTTTTTTTTCAGGAAGACAAACTAAGTTATACTCGTACTTGGTAATATCTTCACATTTCGTCTCATATTTCTTGCTGCTCTACTCAAACATTTCCCTGGGACGCTCCTCTGCTAGAATTAGGTGTCAAAATAGGAAAGGTATTGGTATTTCATTGCGCCACAATCCACAATTAATTCCCGATTTACCATGAAAATCGTCTATAGCTGCATTTACTGTAGATTGGCAACAGGCCATGACTGTTTGGCTAAACAACTGCATAGAATTGGAATATATTAGTCCCCTAACTGCCCATTGTGCAACTCAAACCAAGAAATGGATTCGGAACACCTCAAAATCTGTGCTTCAGTGGCTGACCATGATAATATATTTGAAAAATATTGAAGTGCAAGAAGTCAAATGACTTTATTGTCAAACGCCTGACATTAGAAAACAACAACAACAACATTTTCTGGAAAAGTTGCAGTTCAGTTTCACCACCGCCTGTTCTTAGCTAAAACTTTCATAAGAGTCAGATTCTATTCAGAATAATCATTAACATTTCTTACAATGACAATGTCAATTTTTTTAAATTACGGTTTATTTAACGACGCTCGCAACTGCCGAGGTTATATCAATGATGCTGGTGCGCCGGAATTTTGTCCCACAAGAGTTCTTTTAGACGTCAGTAAATCTATTGACATGAACCTGTTCCATTTAGGAACACTTAAATGCCATCTACCTGAGCCAGGATCGAACCCGCAATCTCGAGAACAGAATGCCAGCGCTATACCGTCTACGCTACCCAGGCCGAAAATGTCATCAGTACAGTTCCTTAAATCGAGTCTCTACAGTATGTAGTCAAGAACTTGTTCTTTGTTTATTCTCGCCAGACATATACTAGCTCCCTCCGCTTAATCTGCGCCCTCTAAACTTGAAAACAAACATATATATCCGAAATTGAAGAAAGGATGAGGCTGAATATTCTACCGCTAACCGTTGTAACATCATAGCAAAATCAAGCCTAATAATAACCAATTGCAGCTGTGGAGTAAATATTCCAAATTCTGTTAAACCTTTGAATATATTAAAAACAATATATTTTGCATATTTTCACTCGGTAATGAGTTTTAAAATAATATTCTGGGGAAATTCTACTGAAAAATGAGTTATTATTATAATAGCTGGTACGAAATCTAAGAAATCGTGTAGGACCATTTTCAAACAACTACAAATATTACCTATGGCTTGTGTGTATACTTTTTCATTTACAAACTTCCTCGTATGTAATCATGAAAACTTTGGAACTAATTCAACAGTTCATAGCATAAATACTCGTCAAAAATTAACTTTCACACTACATCGGAAAATCTACCGTGCTATCAAAAAGGAGTGCCTAATATAGCAGTAAAAATTTTTAATAGCATTCCTATGGATATACAAAATTAAACTCTGAACATAAGAATATTTAGGGCCAAATTAAACAAGTACCTAATTTCTCACGTCTTCTATTCTGATTGTCAATTTATGACAATCGACAATACTATATGAATTAATACTGTACTACCTAGGGAAATATTGTATTAAGTATCGATATTAACTCATTAGGCCTATGTTGCATTAGTATATTTATGCTTTATCAAGTACTCTGATTATCTGGAATATAACTGAAGGTGATATTGTGAGGGGAATGAGTTTAGGGTCCAGCGCCGAAAATTACCGGAATTTTCTCTTCATTCGTTGAAGGAAAACGTCGGAAAAACCTCAACTATTAATTTTTTTACATGTTCCATATATCAGCTGTGAAGCGATATACCAATACCATGGAATGTACCAAATAAATACAGTACAATACAATACAAAACGAACTGAAACATCGGTCCCAAGACTGTAAAACTCAATTTTCAGGTTTTTCAGTAAATAAGAAAAAAGCTCCCGGAGATGGAACTCGAACACTCTCCCTTCCGCATGACAGGCTGACGGCTGAGTTGTCTGAGCTACTGAAAGAAGATGAAAAGTCATGTTTCTGAACTGCGTGTTAATTTCCTTACGAACGTTCATAGCACGCTATGAAACGACCTCCAAATTCGAACCACTACTTTTTTTTTAATATATTTGTAAAACTGAAAATTAGCAAATTTCGTAAAATATTTCAACAGAAATTCGTATATACAGGCCTAAACATACAGAAGATATAAAAGAAACACTTCCCCAAGATCGGAAATGCTACAAACTTATATGCTTTTATATTATTACTAGTGGCCTTTGTAGAAAATGCTGCAAACTGAGTTCATTAGAAGTTCAAATATCTAAAGATTTTTCAAATTTAGTTTCTGGAAATAAGTCCACACAGTTTGAAATTATTTGTTTCCATAATAATGAAACATACTCCACGGAAGATGTAACATTGAAAGCAACGCAATAACTCAATGAAGTGTAACCCTATTATCTCTTAAAAATCCCTCTTAATGGAGTTTATGCCAAATGCCTTTTCATAAACATATTCATCTTAAGTTATTTTAGTTTCAATGCGAAAACTCTAGTAAAAATGTCAACACGATCAGCTGGTTTATCATGTGGGAGTAAAGCAGTAGCCATTTCAAGTCATTGCGGATTGCATTTTCTAATGTCAGGTTCGTCATCCTTTCCAACATTAAACATAGCATCTTGATAAAACTGCTGCATGTTTCGTCAATTGTCTTGAAATAAAGAGGGCAGACTCATTATTAATTTTTCTGCTAAGAGAACTTACTAAAGTGATGAGGAGACTAAAATATGTTACACGTCTCTTAATTGAACAGTAAGTAGTGGCTTTTAGTTTTACTTTAACATTCGTAATCTTTGAGCCTCCCGACTATAATGGACTACTAAATATTACTGGATTAACTTATGTAACTAATGAATGTGTGGTAAGTGGCTACGAATAGCAATCTGAAATTATACAAACTGAAGTAAAGTCATTCTAGTGAGCTTGTTTTGCTGGCGTTGGGCATTATGTAATTCTGAATGGTAAGGAAAAAGGAGGGAATATATCTTCAGACCACAGCGAGGGTTTAATTTGGTCCCCTTATCTGTCATGTACAACATAACAGTATTTTGATAGTTCGTCATCTTCCGAGTTAAACACACCCGACATTTCCTCTGCACTAGGATTATTGTATCATGGTTGAACTAACTCAATATGATCAACGAAACTTAAATGTACAGATCGCACGTTTTCTTCATTTGCCAATATTTGTTCTGCAGTTTTTTTAGGAAATTGCATAACGATAATTGGCAAGAATATCTGACAATGTTTGGAATGAATTTAGGTACCACTGTATTCTGGACATCATTTTGGCCACTAAAACGTCAATGTTGAAAGAATTGCGTACATTTCGTTAAAAGCTCGTAATGAAAAGCTCATAAATGTAGGCAAAGTAATTTATGTATTAACAGTAGGCTGTTGCGGGGAATCTATTCGTGAGATAAGGAAAATAGACGCATGCTAGAGTAGAGTTGTGGAATCTTATATACGTCCTAAATAAAATTGTTCACTGTAAATCATTAGCTACTTCTCTGTTACATTCAGTGTTGGTTGCGGGAAATAAACTATTTCATCAGGGCAACATAAAGTGAAATGGCCTGCTTTTCTTTGTACAGCAAAGTGATATGCTTGGCATCAATCACAAATGTGATCGTATAAACCAAAGTAATATGAAATTAATTTTGATGCAGTTGAAAGAAACATTTAAAATAAAAAAACATGACTCAAATTACTAATGTCTCTTCCGCAGTCTTCCACTACTACCTAGGGATATTAGAGAATCACACATATAAATATGTACACCAAGCCGCCATTAAATATCTAAAAAAAGAAAACCACACCACTTCATTAATATGTTTACTATAAAAATATTTCATTTTTATAACAATAACAATACTTACATAACCCCGAAAGGTTTCACTTTCATATCATCATTAATAGCATTAATGCATATCATTAGTGACAACACTCGCAACATAGTATTAACTATAATAATATTTCATTTCTAATGGTAATGTCATCAAGGCTGTTTAAGTTTTGTAGTTTTTAATATCCAATGCACAGCTGTATTCAGAAAATTACACAACAGAGATCCAGATGTGGAAATTCATGATATATAATATTCTTATTATTGACGTTTGTAATAACCATTATGTATAGACATTCTCAGAAAATTACACAAATGAAAATCGACATATTTGCATTATGATGTCAAATATTCTGAAATTTATTATTTATTTATTTTTATTGCTAGTAAGTTTGAAATGAATAAAAATTAATAAATACAATGAAAGATAAACTAGCCCACTCCTGAATGAGTAAGACTCATGCTCAGGAGGGGATTCCAATACAGATAAAAATAAAATTAAAATTGATAGTGAATACAGATTAAATAGTATTTAATATGTTTAAACCCAAACTATAAATCCAATACAATTTTTTTTTTATTTTTTATTAATTTGGAGAAGATGCGTGGTCGAAATATTATTGAAATAAAATTTGTTTAATAATCTGGGACCTTGACTCATGCTATGATAAAAAGCTGCATTGGTTTTACATTTTGGTTCAGACAAACGCAGAAATCTATTAGCAATCCTGCAATCATGGCGTCCGTGATAATGTTTATTTAGTGTGTTTTTCGTCTTATTCTGAAAAGTCATTAGTTCTCAAAAGCGACGACAGAAGGATTATGGAAAAGAGAAAGTTATGTAGTAAAATGGACGTTTCGCTCAAAACTGTTATTTTTCCTCTTATCGTTGGATGTTGAACTTCAAAATGTGGGATCATTCAATAAAATACGTATAATTGAATAGAGTAATTCCCCGTGTCGTGCACACATATATGCACACGAGTGAATATACCTGCTCCGTATACGGTTAAATATTAGGAGCGAGTTTCAAAGACACTAAATGTCAGCTAACGATCCACAAGTCACCATTTACTTACCACAGTTTCCATCTCGTTGGCCCTCTCGCCTCGCTGCACATCTACATGCCCCGTCGATGGCTGAGACAGGGTTCTCCAACGAATGATTTTAAGTCCCTCTAAAGATTCAACTTAGACTTGTCACATTTTCTCCACACAGGCACAGGTAAGACCCGGAAACGAAAACTCTAGAAATATTAACCGATCTGAATTAAAAGTCACTAATCACAGTAAAGAGAAGAAAAAAACAACTCGCCATTCAGAATAGTTAGTCTCCCTCCAAGCCACAATTGAATATGAAACAAAGATGGTATATATATATATATATAATTAATAAACAGATAAAGAACGATCAGCGCATAAAACTGGCTTGTGAATAAAGAAAAGAAACACAAATTAAAGAAAGAAGGGAAATGAACGGAAATAAGGTGGCGTCAAAACACAACGCCACAAAAGTGAAAATAAATTGGTTAAATATTGAGAAGTTTATTAGCAATAATGTGCACAAAGTTAATTCAAAATGTTGTGCTAGGAATCTCTCATGGGTCATGTCAATTGCACAAATAACTTGAATTAAAATGACCTCAGAGATCAAACGTTGTACTGTTTGAGCACCACGATAGAACTCCACTGTGGCACGTAGGTACTTTTAATGCCCTATTTATATAGTGGCAAAGTTTAATTTCTCGGTTGAAGCATTTTGTAAACAGAGAAGAAGCAAAGCTATTGCGTATAATTGTCCAACAAGTTGTAAGTTGTGTTGGCACTATATATATGCAACACAAGTTTCACTTTTATTGTTGCAGGACTTGGACAGCAGCATTGGCGTAATGGATATGCGACTTACTAGGGAATGTCACGAAAGCTGTTGCTCAGCAACATTCATCGGTTCATCTCACTGCGATCCATTCAATAAAGTAAATACGTGACAGATACTGTATCAGAGGTGGGCAGAAAATAATTTTCGCCGAATCCATAGTGAACGCAACCCGGATAACATTCAGTTCATTAACAGCAAAACTGAAGGAGGAGAAGAATTCCTATTTCTCGTTTGCAGTGACGGATTAATATTATAGTGAACGTCCGAGAGAATACAACGTTAATTTCCCGTTCTACTACTCTGGTGACCTAAATTAAAACAACAAACATATAAGGTACAGAGAAACAGATACAATTCATTCGAATTAAATTAAAATAGGTAATATAACATTGCACACTAGGGAACTGTCATTCATTATATACAAGCAGAATTTACTGTGGTATGTTGAATTGGTATTTCAATTTCCCATTGCGCAAATATAAATAATACAAAACAGAAATAGGAAAATTAATCGTCTTGAACTGAACCTTTGACTATACGTTCAAAATGGGGAGTAATGTCTGTAATAGCTGTACGCAGCTGTGCCGATAGATTATCATCTGTAAGATAGGATCTTGTTTTCGATTTAGCAGCGTTCATTCTAGAAAATAATTTTTCATTAACATATTATGTGGAGTTAAATATTACTGTTAAGACAGGAAGCAAACTCTCACAGACGCTTATATTTTACTTTACACAACTGTGCAAATAAGTTGCTACCAACTAAATTTTTGCAGTTGATTTTTATCACTAAGTCTGTTTGTAGGTCAATAAGTTCACATTGCAAGTTAATTCTTGCACTGGTTATATTTACAAAAAAAAAAAAAAAAAAAAAAAAAAAGGATTGACAAACATCGCAAGATCATTCTCCATGTCCATGAAACCGCAGAATCTGCCACTGAATTCTGTTTTCAGGTTATCCATAATAGCTACCTATACACTTAACTGCTTATTACATATTAGGCTGTTTACACTCTCATCAGTTTTTTACAATAGAAGAACTCTTCCTCTCATTTCATCATAAATCTCCGTTTTTTGCAAGTGGAAAGTTCAGACACAGCTATTGCTTCTCCATTGCTGCCGCTTGCTTGTACACACGTAAATTGAGTAAAGGTACCAAGGGAGGGAGATATGTTCTGTGGACAGTCAATCTATACCGCTTGAAGGCAGGAATCAAAGGGATTCACGAATTCTTCTTTGCCCAGCGATGATATATGTGCACAGAGTAGTGCTGTTGATCGATTAAAATATTTAATCTATTAACTATTTGAATTTAATCGATTGACCGATTCGAAAAAAATGTTTTAATATACTGTAATACTCATTTTTTGTTAAATTTAACTTGTATTCAGTGATAAGCATACGTGTTAAATGTTGTATATCTGTATATATTGTATCGTTATATTACAAAACAACTATTTTAATTATTTACTAACATATTTATTACGAAGGTTATAATTTGTTGTGTCAATTTCTTCGGGAATGTTTGAGAAAAACATAAATAACAAAAAGTATGAAGACTCACCTAGTTAATATTGCTTCATCCATGATTTTAAAGATATGAGTGCATTCACATGCTCCGAATTAAGTGCCGCTCTACATTTAATACCAATGTTTCCTGCATCACTAAACACGAAACTTTTTTTTCTGCCAAGCGCTTCTCCACGATCGTTCGATTTAAATCCAAACGTTTCACAGAGTTTAGCTCTCAAATTCTCATATGACATAATGGAGTTTACACTTTTCACAAACCACAGAAAACTAAACACACAACCTTCATATACAAACTCAGTACAGAAACTGCAATTGAAAAAGTGCAGCGGTCGAAACAGAAGACTGACCCCTATTGTAATCGAACTACCAGATTTTAGAAAGAGAAGAAGGTAGTTACGCTCTCACTTGCACACAGTGTAGACATGACTATTTTATAAGTTATGAGGGGGATGAACCCCAGAAAAGTATGTAATTCATATGCTAGAGAGATTAGCTGGCAACAAGGTGGAAGTTTTCTTGGAAACCATAAAACTTAATAAAGGTTTCGCATTGTGTTTCATCTTTCAATAGAGGTAGACTAGGTCACTGTCCTTATATCTCCATCTCTTTCTGAAGTGTTTGGGCAAAGATTTTCCCTACGCTACCAGGTTTACAGTTACAAAATAACAGTAATATTGTGCTTTTAAGTAAGCAATTTCCGAGAGAGAAATATTGTCGGTATTTTTAGTATGAGTTTGTATTAACAAAATAATAATAAAATTAATATCAATTACAACAGATTAATTTTAATCGACTCGATTGTTCGATTAAATATTTTCGATCGATTAATCTTACACACTAGTACAGAGTGATTTAAATGTTGTGACCAAAACTTTGGAGAGATAAAGAACTGGAGTAGAACAAACTTCGATCGAAACTACGTTTCCCGATGTTAATTTAAGGCGCTACAACAATCTAAATTACTTTCATTCACAAGGGAAGAATAAGTTGGAATTGTTATTATTTGGTCTGACGTGTTTTGTGTAAAGATGTCGTAACTTCAGTAACTTAAAGAAGAATAAAATTAATAGTTTATTTGGAGGTCCAAATTTTAATAACAGCATACTAATAGAGAAATTTACGAAAGTTACACATGTAAGCAATTTCTACTGACAAATTCAGATACCACTTCATAGTTTTCTCTTAAATATATAGCCTATTCGTCAGCTTGAAGAAACTGGATTTTGATAAGTAGGTACTTCCAAGATCATAAAATTATTAAATATTAATTGAAAATAAACTTTAAATTTGATTTTATGAAGAAAAACATGTAATTGTAAAGATACGATGGAAAAATATCATGTCATAGATTGTCATAAAATAGTTATAATAGGTACATACCGTCATGTTGTTTTTTTAACCTTACAATTTTATTAAGTATTTATATAGTTCATGCTATTAAATTAAGCGTATATAATATCTAGTACTCACCATTCTGTTTTATTCATTATCAACTTCGACAAATTCTTCACTAGCTTTTGGAGTTAACTTCTGCTTCCCGTATCCTAGGTACACTTTGGCGATGTCTTTGAAGAAAGTAGTAATGCTTTGAAGGAGTCTTCAAAGTGTACGATTCCTCCAAAAACCCAGATATATTAAAGTTCTTTTTTTTTTTTTCAACTTTAACATTTTTATATTTCCTCGTCAATCAGTAAATGAAACTACAGCTACAGAATTTCAGACAAATGATTACAGATTTGAAGACAAATCTGGAGAAAAACAACAAAATAATCGAAGAGCTACAACAGTTAAATAACCAATTGCAAAAGAAAAATTAGTAACTTAGAAGATAGCAAGAGGAAGAAAAATTTGTTAATTTTCGGTCTTGACGAAGACGAAAGAAGGTAGGGAGATAAAATTTGCAATGCAGTCCGGAGAGTGTGTTGGGAAGTTTTCGAAATATAGTAGATGTAGATGGCAACATTGAAGAAGCTTATACAGTTGGCAAGGAAACATTTCAGTCAATTTAAATTTCAAAATTTAAGGACAAAGAAAATGATTATGAACAGAGTGAAAAATGTGAGGGGAACAAAATTGCGTTTTTAAAATGATCTCAATTAGGAAGTAAGAAGTGGCAGAAAACTATTGTTACCATATCTGAAAACAGCGAGAACGAAGGACATTTTGTATTCATGAATAAGGACAAATTTAAAATTAATGATAAAGTTTACGATCTCGAATGGTTTAAAAAGAATTGGACTGAAATCAAGCGAAGAAAGGTGAAGCTAAAGTAACCAGCGGAGGGGCAATGAACGTGAAAATCATCACAGGTCACCAGTGGGAAGACAGCATGCTAGGAAGGAAGAAATGCAGACGAAATATGGTGGAGAATAATGAAGAAATCAGCATGTAAACAAAAGATAACGGAAGAATCAAGTGGAATCGTCGATCTAGCCCAACTACGCAGAAACATATGGCCAAAGAGAACAGGTCAGGATCCGAAAAACTATAACTCGAGATCAAATTGCACAGGTAAAAATAAGGTAAGGGCTACGAGTGAAAGTGAAAGTGATCCTACAAGTGAAAGGGGATTAGACTAAGAGACGGAAAAGAATGCGAAGGAGAATGGAGAAGATACAAATCCAGCGACTGTTAAGGATTTTGAGAATTATATAGGTATAATGAAAAAATCCGAGGAGTTGCATATGTAAAACGTTAGATGAATCGATAGGGGAGAGTGAAGGAAGCGAAAAGTATGGGGAGGGAACGAATTAGGATAGCAAATCACAGTACTACAGTAGGTAGACGAGTGAGTGAAGTGCAAACAAATGGGAGTGAAAGTCAGTCATAAGTGAACATCTGGAAGAATCAGATATAATGACGCACCTGTTTGTGAGATGATGGAACAATGGCTAGTGATAAGTATTATTAGTAAGCAAAGTGAGGCAAATGTAATAAAAAGTATTTGGGTGACGAACTGGGACAACAAATCACTGATTAAAGAAAAAATGAGATAAATAAGTGAAACAAACCAAAGAGTGAAATTAGGGAACAGTGGTTTAATGTAAGAAATATAATCTAACAATGAATCTATTTGTACAGGGATAAAGAAATGATTAGTGATTAATACTAAGCACAATGAGATCGATATAGGTAAATTGATAAAAAAGATAAAGAAACATTTTTGAATACGTTCAATTAAGTCGTTAGTGTTGGAGTGAAGGAGAGACTAGAAAAAATTAGTAAGGAATGGGTGTAAGAGGTTGTAGAAAATAGTGAAGAGAAAAACGAAACTGCCATAGTGTAAAGTAATGAATATTTATAATAATTATAAAGAAAAATAGTATTAGATTAGTTAAAAATGGAAGAAATAAGTACAGAAATGAATAAGCAGTGTAAATGATAATGAAAAATAGAAATGGAAAGTAAATATTACTTAGTAATAGCAGATAAGTTTATGACGGGTATAAAGCAATGCCTAGGCATAAAAACTATATTTCAAGAGCAAAAGAGAAATGAAGTGTGAACCGTCATGGCTCAGGAGTTAGCGAGTCTAACTCCGAACCCAGCGAGCCCGAGTTTAATCCCCGGTCGGGAGGAGTTTCCTGGGTGAAGTTTTTCGGGGGTTTTCCCTCACTCCTATGGATGAATATCAGGTAACTTTATCAGGAGATTGGAACCTCACTTCCTTTCCTCCCCTATCATCCTTTCATTCATCATCTTCTGGTTTTCAGATCGCTCTACAGTTGGCCCTCCGAAGCTACTGGGTCTCTCTACCGGCCTCCGTGGATTGCATTCAAGTGATGGATAGCTTCTGCAACCCGTAGCAGATCTTCTCGGGGGAGGACTTCCGCCTCGGACAATTAAGGAAGGCTTGGGGGGGGGGGGTTGCTGAAGCAGGAGTGGTACATGGACTCTGTTGGCTGTAGGGACCGATCGTGAAGGGGGTCAAATAGTTAGGTCAGTGCGCGTAGAGGATCGGTGGGCACGCAACTCATTCCATATCGAGAGGTATATAATAGGCCTCAGGAGCGTGGAATGTTCCCTCCCTCCCTCCTTACAAGGAAAAAAAAGAGGGAAACCATGAATGTGGCATTTGGGTACGACGAGGGAATAAAATAGTAGGTATGAAATTTAGATATAATACTGCGGCCGTAAGAAAGTATATATGTAATAAATGTCATTGTGGCACCGTAAGAAAAATTTTGAGATCAAAATTATACGAATGTTATTGCTGACATGAAATATACATATATAAACATATATAATTCCTCGTAACAATATGAGATTCACCGACGTCCACTATCTGCCTTGGTGTGGAATTATTTGTTGCTATTGCGTATCAAAATTCTCTACAATAGCCATAATTATCACAATCGGTAATTATGTTTGAATTTAATTAGTTTGACTACTAGCCATTTCTAACGGCATTCCATTAAGCCATCAATATGTAATAATAATAATAATAATAATAATAATAATAATAATAATAATAATAATAATAATAATAATAATAATAATAATAATAATAACGAAGACATGGAGATTGACAGGAACCACAGGGTAGGCAGGAGAATTGATGAAGCTACGCGTCCTGTCATAGTCAAGTTCGTTAGCTACAGAAGGCAAAGCGAGGTCTTCAGAAACAAGAGGGGTCTGAAGGACAGTTCTACGACGATCCGTGAAGATCTGACGCGGATGAGATACAACCTGCTGCAACAGTGTATCACCAGGTATGGCCTTACCAATATGTGGACTTTGGACGGTGTTATACACGTTAAAGGTGGAGGTTCTAAGCGACGCATTACCCGTGTCGGTGATATAGTTTAAAGCAAGAGTCAGTGCCACATAAACTTTGAAACAGAGGCATTCTTATCCCATTATATCCCGAAATAAAAATATTTTTTAATTTTTGTACTAAATTTGAGTTCTAGTATGCACTTAGATCACTTATCACATATAATGGTTTTATTTTGAGAATAATGTAAGTTACATGTGTTTTTTAAGCCGTATGAAAAATCATACGCTGGGCGTTGGTGTGTAGTACAAATAAATTTTCTGTTCATATGAGTAAACATTTGCTGCACGTGATGTTTTATGTGTTTTACACTATATATGTACTAATAACATAATAAGTTGATACATTTTGTAAACAATGACACTGTTTCGTGTTAGCAAATATATTGTTATCGCAAATGGTATTGCAAGAAACTGTTCTTTCTATGTAAACCAACATTACATCTCACACATCGAGAATTAGAACACTTTCCTCACTTCTTTTGATTTTTACTCCCTCGAGAACATTTTCCTAGTCCCAGAATATTGTCATTGCATATGTCGGTAACTACAGTAACTACACTCTTGCCATGCCACTTGATAAGTGTTATCCAATTTCTGTCATCTTGTAGTGCGTGGTATGAACCTCTGGGATCTCTCTTCATATCGTGTAATGGAGCTTTCTCCACTGGATCATTACGTGTAGTTCCTTTGCAGTAGATACCATTTTCTGACAAGGTTTTGAGAAGAGGAAGAGAATTGAAGTAATTGTCAATATAGACTGTACATCTCTGAGGAAGGAATTCAATATATAGTCTTTCGGTAATAACAGTTCCAAGTGTTTTGCCTTCTTCTCTATCACTTGCACCAGTATAGGGTTGAAAACTAACGATGTAACCCGTAGATGAACAAGATACCAACTTGTATCCATACCGATTGGACTTTCCACGAATAAATTGTTTCATGGAGTGATGCCCATAGTATGGTTCCATTGCTTCGGCCAGAGAGAATTTATTCCCTAATGGGACAATGAGGCTTCCAAATGTATCATTGACATGTGTAATAAGTGACCAGATCTTATATATTTTGTCTTCTGGTATTGTTATCGTACAAGTGAAAAAATCTATGTATTTGATCGAAGGAATTTCTTGACATTGCGTTGATCGCAAGAGCATTGTTAGTGTCACGTCGTCTCTACCAGTAGGTACATACGACGATGCAGTATCCAGATAAAAGCAAAATCGCTTTGTATTTGCATACATCTTCTGAGGGCAACTGGATCATGAAACCCTTTTCTGATGCATATTTTACACTTTTTCTCTAACAATGTGTTCAACAATTATATCAATTATATGTCTCAATATATCAATAGATGCGGCCTTATTGTGTAAACTACTTATATACAGTATGTAGAAATGGAATCAGGTATTTTTGCAATACTATTTTTAGAATCCAAATTTTTGTCAGTATATTTTCTCTGAAATTCATCTACTTTTATTTTCTTAGGTCTTGCTTTTTGTTCCTTATGTTTCGTTATGACCAGAAAGAGAATCTTCTTTATCTGTACAAAATTTCAATACATTGGAAAAATTATCAAATACAGATTGCACCTCCATTTCCTGACTCAGAACACCTTTCCATAAATCTAGAAAATGTGCTTCCTCCCTTCCTGGTAATTTCCAGCATCATCTTGGTCGCTATCTAGATAATCACATGGTGGTACAAGAACAATTATTCTGAGACACTTTTCTTATATCTTGTGCTACTTCATCATTCCCATCCAAATTCTTCTAATACACTAAATATCTCTTCACTGGTGTCCACACCTGTGGAGTAATGGTTAGCGCGTCTAGCCGTGAAACCAGGTTAGATTCCCAGTCGAGGCAAGTTACCTGGTTGAAATTCTCTCCGGGGTTTTCCCTCAACCCAATATGAGCAAATCCTGGGTAACTTTCGGTGCTGGATCCCGGACTCATTTCACTGGCATTATCACCTTCATCTCATTCAGACGCTAAATAACCGGAGATGCTGGTAAAGCGTCGTAAAATAACCTACTAAAATTAAAAAAAATCTTCACTGGTTTCTAGAACCCTAAAACAATACGAAACTCGTTACTTCCCAACGTATGATTTATCATACACAACAATTCAACTTTTCCTACTACAATAATGTAATGGAGCTATCTGTCAATAATGAGATTATAGAACCAATGAAGATCATTCTTTATATTATTACATAAATAAGCAAGAAAATTGCAATATTATATAAAATAAAAGCAAAATTGTTTACCTTGGTGCGCCTTTGCTTTCATTGATAGACATCTTGATGTTGTCTACTGTACTAAAGGACAAAAAACATTTTCACAAACGGTGAAATTTCTGTGTAGTAAATTCAAACATCCTTGTATAATAACAACAGACAAAACCCTCATAACAAACAATATTTACATTGTTAATTGAATAAACAAAATTACGTATTTCTCGTATGATATTTCATACGTTGGGATATCATGGGTTTGTAATTATTTTCTTTTATCTCTTAACTATTTGTATATCATCCTATTATACCTACTTTACCTGTATCTAGTTTAGTCATATAATCACATTTATAATTTTGTACTTTTAGAATTTACGTCTGTAAACTTCAGCATTCTGACAAATGAATAGTCGTTAAGTTGGCAACATTATGACATTACTATAGAAATGCGACAGACTCTGACAAGGAAGAAGGCAATGATCTTGTTCCTCTCTCTACCATAGACCCAAAGTGCACCCCCGAAGTCCTGTATGTCATAAAAACAGCTTACTCTGAATATTCTTATTCTCTTAAAATCGCTCATATTAATACTCGAAATTTAGTTTCGCACATTGATGAAATTCACGCAATACCCATGTTATATTAATATCTGAATTCTGGCTAAAACCGTCTTTAACTAATGCTATTGTATACGTTAATTCACAATGACCGCTTACATAGGCGGGGAGGCGGCGTTGCAGCTTATGTTAGGTCAGGCCTAAACCTCAACTATGTATACTTTTCCTAGTGAACTACTGCTCATACTGAAATGTTATTCGTATAAATCAATTTATCTTCCTCTAAATGTCTTATCTGTGGATCTGTGATATCTATCAATCGCCCATCATAAATGACACCGCTACTATTGAAGCCGCTTTAGTCAATATTCTTCCTAATTATGAACATGTTGTAATGATGGGCGACCTCAATACAAATGTCATCGCAACTGAAGACTATTCTGCTACCGAACTACTGATAGTTTTCTAATTGTGTAATCTAACTGTACTTCCCCTCAGACCGACACATCACACTCACCATAGTGAAACATTACTTGACATTATAATTACAAATAATCCTGACTGTGTATTAAATCACGGTCAGTGTGCAGTTTCAGGAATATCAGATCACGATATAATCTATCTCACATATTCCTTAAAGTGTCCCAAGTCAGCGCACAAAACTTTAACATTCCGTGACTTATAACGTGTTGACGACACAGCATTAACTGCAGACTGCTGAAAGTATCGTGGCATACTATCGGATATTACGGACAGTACACGAAAAAACTGACCGATATTATCGTTATTCGACAATCACGCGCCCATCCAGACAAGACATGTTAAGAGAACTCCTGCCCCCTGGATGACTACTGAAATCAGGACCCTAATGACTTCTAGAGACGCGGCACATCGTAAGTACAGACATGATAAAACTGACGCAAATCTTCAACATTATAGACAGTTACGAAACAAGACGACTACTTTCTGTACCTCTCACATTATGACGTAAAAAAGGCAATAAAGCGTATTTGGATCAAAGTTAAAGGATCGGTTCGGATTGGAATAAAACTGCTACAGAAAATTATTGACATAGTACTACCGACCTTGACCCACATTTTTAACGCCTCATTCATAACTTCTACATATCCTATAGTTTGGAAACAAGTCCTCACTAGACCTATCCCAAAAAAAAAAATCCTGAATCCCCAAACGACTAGAGTCCAATTAGTATCTTGCAGCTCTGTCAAAAGCATTGGAGCGCGGCGTAGTACATAAGCAACTGACTGACTATCTCAATGAATATTGCTTACTTGATGTCTGTAAGTCTGGTTTCCTAACATGACATAATACTACTACTGTCCTTTTAAAAGTGATAAAAATACTCGAGAAGCCAGTGACAGAGAAGAATTAACGCTACTGACATTACTAGAATTCAGCAAAGCTTTTGACACAGTTGACACGAATCTCCTTTTATGTAAACTCAAAAACTACATTCTTTCTAACAGTGCCGTAGCTTGGTTCGATTCCTATCTTCGCGAACGCAAACAATGTATATCAGCTAGTGGTCATTCTTCCAATTGGCGTACCGTAAAGACCGGATTCCCTCAGGACTCGGTTCTTGGGTCATTACGTTTTACGCTTTACATAAATGACGTAACAAGGAACTTAAAATATTCTAAACGCCACCCATACGCTGATGATTTACAACTCTCCATTCATTCCCGAACTTGTACAATCAATGTCTCTGTGACCAGAATTAATTAAGATCTAGCATCTCAATGGGAGCAAAAATTTGGACTCAGACTAAATCCAGACAAATCACTAGCCATAATAATGGGCCACCAACGAGCATTAAACAAAATAGATGTAGCCACTGCATCAAATACAAAAATAAATAACACCACAATTACATATACTACAACAATAAGAAAACTAGGAGTATATTTAGATTCAAATTTAAATTTTCGAAGTCAAGTGACGTACATATGTAAGAAAATCTTTTCCATAATTCATCCCCTCAGACACTTAACCAACGTTTACTATAGAAATGCGACAGACTCTGACAAGAAAGAAGGCAATGATCTTGTTCCTCTCTCTACCATAGACCCTAAGTACACCCCCGAAGTTCTGTATGTCATAAAAATAGCTTACTCTGAATATTCTTATTCTCTTAA
Source organism: Periplaneta americana (assembly GCF_040183065.1). NCBI lineage: Eukaryota > Metazoa > Arthropoda > Insecta > Blattodea > Blattidae > Periplaneta > Periplaneta americana. Next base: position 118,103,712 of record NC_091117.1, on the reverse strand, counting down.
AATCGCTCACGTTAATACTCAAAGTTTAGTTTCGCACATTGAAAACATTCACGCAGTTGCACACAAATATTAATGTTGAGCCAAACATAGCAATCATTTTCACAGCCAGCCTGGATATTATTGCTGAGGTTTGGTCTTGTAAACCTCAACCAGACTAGTAGTATTATTCAAACAGTCTTTAGCCTTTAGGCTACATTGAAGATCAATAAGTTCAAGCTGTAAATCGTATGACACTGTTTCAACTGATGTTGAAGGTATTTGTTATGATAACTTAAACTTCTTTCCAATTAACACAAGATTTGAAATCTAGAATTAAATTCATTTTGAATGTCAATTAATAGGCCTACTTACACATAATCGTTTAACATGGTTTCATCACGAGCAGTTTCTATCGTTGGAAAGTGAACCATATTACCTTCCTGAAGCTGACTTTCGAAAAGTGTAATTTTACAACTGAAATCCCGTAATTTATTCAACATATCAACAATGAGCTGGCCTTTTTCCTGAACAGAGATATTTAAATGGTTCAAGATTAATAAATTTTAACGTACCCTACTTCATGTAATAATGCAACTTTAATTCGTGTACCTTTTTACTGCGATCTTAAGCAACAAAACCATCGTATCTCTATGTATGAACTAGTAATGACGCATTATTTTATGTTTACCTTTTTCTTTCAAACTTTTGTGGTAGATAAGTATTGAGTCCAGCTGCTGTGAAAAAATAAGCATTTTCCCATGCAATGTTAGATTCCTCCATTATGTATCCGTAGACAGGCGAAGTGAAATAGCTACTGATAATACACACCACAACAGATGGCTGCGTGGACTATCCTCTATCTATAGCAGACCTACGTCGCGTCATTCCGACGTACCTTTCCTGCGAGCTGTTAGACGGCTCCCCCGCTCCGAAGGAACGGCCGCGCTCAACGAGCGCCGTTTGTGCAGATCTTAACTACAGCGTGTTCACAATATCTGCGTTCGTTTAGTTCGTAACATTATAAAATTCGATCATGTAACACCGTCAATATAATTGTTGTCTTGGAATCCACTTTAAGAAAGAAGATTCTTCAACTCCCTCTTATTACTATTTAAAATCATCCACACCTCCATACCCTCTTACCTAGCATTTCGTTATTTTACCTTTCACTACCTCGAACCCGGAGCATGTACCTTCTCTCTATTCCTCTGCAAGAACATCCTTGTACTCATCATCTTTCAGCATAGCCTATCAATTCCACGCCTCTGGAATTCTCTCCCTGACCATGTTAGAGACTGTTGGACAATATCAAAATTCAAATTTAAATTAAAGAATCACAATCTAGTTCATGGAATTGCTTGCTGAACACCAGTTAGGTTGCGCAACTTCGGCTTAACCCATGACATATAATAAATATTGTAACTATGTTGTTGTAAAATTGACAATTAATATGTAATATATTTATTATTATTATTATTATTATTATTATTATTATTATTATTATTATTATTATTATTATTATTATTATTACAGACGTAAGAACGACTGAGATAGATGGAAGCAGAGAACAGGCGGCTACGCGAGGAACGACACGGGGAGGCAAGAGAGGAGAAGTAGATATTGGTGATAGGAGATTCCATGGTGCGACATGTGGGACAGGAAAATAAGGACCTCGAAGTGCTGTGCTACCCGGGGATACGAGTCGACGAAGTGAAACACAAATTGGAGCAACAGGAGAAAAGGGACCTAAAAACTGTAATATTACATGTGGGGACCAATGACCTGAGGCACGATTTGAGTACGTTATGGGAGATATGTACGACTTGGCGGTAAGGACGAAGGAGCTGTACCCCCAGGCGAAGATAATTATCAGCGGGATAGTGCGGCGACGAGATTTTCACTGGACTCGGATTGAGCGACTCAATGAGGCATTCGACTGGGTGGCAGATAGAACGGGAGCAACATTCGTGGACCCAAATTCGTGGATCGGTGACGGGGACCTGGAACGTGATGGAGTCCATCTAAATCGACGAGGAGCGACGGGACTAGGAGCGCTGTTCTCGAGGGCGGCGACAACGCAGAGAAGCAACGACCGGGAATGACGGCGGCAAATAGTATGTACGACTACTATTACAACGGCGGAGGAAGCGGCGACGGCGACGACAACGGGAGAGACGGAGGCGGTAGCGGCGGCCACAGCGGAAACAACAGGGATCACCAATATTATGTCATGTAATGGTAAGTCTTTAGTGGTGCTGCAGGTAAATTGTAGAAGTATATATTATAAATCAATTGAATTCTGGAACCTAGTAGATTCGCATAATCCTGACGTCATAATAGGAACGGAATCATGGCTTTCCAGCGAAGTAGCAGACTCAGAAGTATTTAGAAACGATTATGTAACATACAGACGCGACCGTGTAGGAACAGGGGGAGGGGTTTTTATATGTGTAAAAGAGTGTTTGCAGAGCGCTGAAAATTTTAAACACTCGGAGTTCGAAATGTTGGGTGTAGACATAGCGGATGATTATTCGCGAAACATATTACACATCATCGGTTTATACAGGGCCCCGAAAGAAGGCTTGAACGTACTTTATAAAATAAGAGATATGTTGGAAAATAGAAAAATCCGCGGGCAGTATGTTATCGTTGCTGGGGACCTAAACTTGCCACAGGTAAACTGGCAGGGTACAATAGAGGGAGGGATGAGTCAAGCCCAGTCATTAGTAAACTCACTCATCTGGAAACATAACTTAATTCAAGTAACAGACAGGGCGACAAGGGGAGGTTCGTTACTAGACATATTTCTTTTAAGACCCTCAGAAATAGTCGCAGGTATTGAAGTGATTCCAGGTATTAGTGACCACGACGCGGTAATTCTTGAAATATTATGGAATGCTAAGTACAAGCAAAGCGGAAAAAAAAAAAAAAAAATATCTTGCAATATAACAAAGCGGACAGAGAAGGCTTCCAAAATTATCTTAGAGAAAAGTACTCATTATGGGTAGTAAACGGCAGTAGTGTAGAAGAATGCTAGGCGGAGTTCAAGCAGATTATATTAACAGGAATACAGAAATTTATCCCGGTTAAACGCTTATCAAACAATCCCGATCCGGAATATTATAATAAATACATACGGAAACTGAAAAGAAAACTAAGGAAATCCTGTAGACAGCGCAAGAAAAGCCTTGCAAAACAAACAAAATTCACACAACTATCGAAAGAACTGCTTAATGCGAAGAAGATAGCGCAGGAAAATTACCTAAATAAACTTTTCAAAGGTGAACAAAACGGGTGGGGGGAATGTTATAAATATGTGAAGAGACGACGCAAGGAAAACTATTCGAGCCTCCCCCTAAAAATGACCGCAATCAATTTATCGTACAGGACAGCGAAAAAGCAGAAAAATTAAATTCCTATTATACCACTGTTTTTGGGATGAGGACAATAGTACCACACTTAGCTTCTGTGGAAAATACGGGTCAGTTTTCTATCAAGCCTAGGGACATAAGGAGAAGGATCTCTAAATTGAAAACTCATAAATCAGTAGGACCTGATGGTATCGCCGGAGACGTACTAAAATTGGGAGGGGAAGCCATGATTCCCTATCCAGTGCGTATATTTGAAATATCAATTAACAATGGTACTGTCCTGCGAGATTGGAAAGATGCAATAGTGGTGCCAATTTATAAGTCAGGGTCTCGCTCAGATACAAAAAATTACAGACCGGTCAACCTTACCTCTGTGGTTTGCAAACAGATGGAATACTTGATTTCAGCTTATCTAAGGCAGCATTGGGATGACTCAAATTGGTTACATAACTGTTAGCATGGATTTCGGGGGGGGGGCTATTCATGTGAGAGTCAATTAGTAACGGTATGTCAGGATTTAGAATACGGAATAGATTCCAATAGCCAAGTAGATGCAGTGATTATTGACTTTTCACGCGCATTCGATGTAGTCCCACACGATATATTGTTGGTTAAACTACAATCAACGGGGATTGACTTCAGAGTGCTCCAGTGGATCAAGGAATTTTTAACTTGTCGCACTCAGAGAGTACGGGTAGGGGAAGAATTATCGAACCCAATTGAAATTACTTCCGGGGTCCGGCAGGGGAGTGTCTTGGGGCCTCTTCTATTCTTGGCTTCTGTAAATTATCTGCCAGTTAATATCTTGTCTAGGGTTCGCTTATTCGCGGATGATTGTATGGTATACAGGGAAATAAAAAGCCATGAAAATACTACTCTTCTCCAGAATGACCTCAATAGAATAAACGATTGGGCAATAGCCAACAAAATGAAAGTATTCTCTAAAGAGCAAAGCCATCAGCTTTACAAGGAAAATAAATAAAATATTCGCATCGTATACGTTAGGGGGTGAAACCATTCCGGAAGTTAACAAATGTAAATACCTCGGAATAACATTTAGCAGCGATCTCGGCTGGGGGGAACACGTTACAGACACTGCGGGAAAAGCATGGAGAGCGTTACACTTTGTGATGAGGGTACTAAGAAAAGGTTCTGATAAATCCAAAGAGATTGCATATAAATCACTAGTACGTCCAGTAATGGAATATGGTGCTGCATGTTGCGATCCTTACAGATTAGAACATATTAAGACACTGGAAAAGATTAAAAAACGGGCTCTTAAGTGTTGTCGGAAAAATTCACCATTAAAATGGGACACACTCACGGACAGGAGAACGCGAATTCGATTATGCGCACTGTTCAAAACATACAGAGATAAGCCTGCCTGGAGAAAAATAAAAAATAGGTTGCAGCCGCCAAATTACTCTTCAAGGAACGACCACTCATATAAATTGAAGGAAAGAAGGCAGAGGACGGACACTGGAAAGTTTTCTTTTCTCAATCGTACTATCAGGGACTGGAATGCTTTACCTGCAGACTTACTAAAGGCTTTACCAACAACCAAAAATGTATTTAAAAATAGGCTTAAGGACCTTACTAATAGACGGTAATTATACAAAGTATTTAAAGGGTGTAAATGATATGTTGTTATTGAAGTGTTGTATCAGTGAAGAATTATGTTGTGTCAGTGAAGTGTGTTGTATCAGTGAAGAAGTATGTAGTGTCAGTGAAGTGTGCTGTGTAAGTGAAACGTGTTCCTGTCAGTGAAGCTTCATAGTTTATAGTGGCAGTGCATAGTATTTGAACAGTGAAATGTTTTTGAAGTGTTAGTGAAATCAGGATGGAATCAGTGAAATGTGTCGTAGTTCCATTGCAGTGAGTGAGTTGACAGCGAAATGAGTGTAATGTTGAAAGGTACTTGTGCAGATATGAGCATATCATACTCGTGGGTAAGTGATCGTTTCATTTAATTTAGTATATTCCCTGTTGTTGTTATTATTATTATTAATTATTGTTAGTATTAATTATTAGTATTATTATTAATTGTATTTTTAATTAATAAGTTTATTATTGTCATTATTGAGTGTAATTAGTTACCACTGCCACCGGGTATATACCTACAGCAGTGTGAATAAATACACATACATATTATTATCAGTTATTACTATCATCATTGCTATCTCTGTTTTTCTTTCTTTTTTTTCATGCATTAGTTCGATGAGAGCTCTATAGTGTTCTTTTGACCTTGTTGATCATCTATATGGCTTTAATTTAATTTGTATTATTTTCATCAGTGCTGTAATTAATTTTTTGTATTTCCCTACGTGCTATCTGGTAGGAAGAGAAAGCCTTATGGCCTTAATCCTGTCAGATTAAATAAATAATTGAATAAATTAATTAATAATAATGATAATAGTAATAATAATAATAATAATAATAATAATAATAATAATAATAATAATAATAATAATAATAATAGTGGTTTATTTTAACCTGGCACAGTTACGGCCAACGGCTTTCCCTAACACTCAACCAGCACGATATTATATTGAGTTGAAAATTTAGTCTTAAAACCAAGTATTATTTGTAATAAATCCTTTATTACATTCACTACACTGCAATGCAAAAGGAAAATTAACTTTTGACGATTATATGTAAGTTTTAATTTTCAATTGTTTTTCACAATGGACAATATTCTTTGGTTCTTCCGATGAATGTAACTTTTATTCCCTACAAAACTGAATACTTTCTTCTATAGGACCTAGTGATCACATTATATGTATTAACGTTAATATGTGTTCTGTATCTTGAGCACTTCCCACAGTTTTACTAATACTTGCTGTCATAATAAAGTAATATCTGTTACCGATAGTAGTTAGGAATATTTAAAATCTATAATGCCTATTTTATTGTGCGAATACTGCCATCTTTTGTTTCGTTTATAGACTATTACCTAGAAATAATGTATATAATTCTACAGATAGATGATTTTTATGATCGATTTGTAACGTGTCTCCTTGGCTTAGGCTAATGATTTAGGTCAGATGTAAGCGTTTTTCGCTTTTGCCGTCTAGCTGCCAAAGACATCGGAACTTTCACCGTGATCCTCAATTTTTGTGTTTATCCCACGCAGAGGACACTGCACTGGAATTATGTGATCGCCTTATCACAGACTGTTCAACAAGCTGTAGTCCATCCTCATTTTAACTTTATACTTTCTATAATTTACATTCTAAATTATAGAATGATTATCAATATTTTCGATGGTTACACTGAGTCCTTTGAATTATTAATCACTTTCATGGTTATACCAGGCCGATCGGAATGTTAATCATTTTCATTGTCACGTCAACACGTTTCGAATCATTAATCATTTTCATGTTTACATCAATCCCCTTGGGATTATTAATCATTTCCACGGTTACACCAAGCCGCTACCAGTTATTAATCATGTATATGGTTACACAGATTCGCTTAGGATTACTTATAATTTCCATGCTTTCACCAAGCCGGTTCGAATTATTAATCATTCCCATGATTACACCAAACCGTTAGTAATTATTTCCATTCTTACATGAAGCCGTTTCGAATTATTAATCATTTGCATGGTTATACCAAGCCAATTACAAATTTTTAATCATTTCCATGGTTACACTGAGACACTTCGGATTATTAATCATTTTCATGGTTACACCAAGCCAATTCGAATTATTATTAATCATTTCCGCGGTTACATTGTGTCGCTTCGGATTAATAATCATTTCCATGTTACACCGAGTCGCTTCGGATTATTATTCATTTCTGTGGTTACACTGAGCCGCTTCGAATTATTAATCATTTCCATAGTCACACTGAGTCACTTCGGATTATTAATTATTTCCATGGTTACGCCAAGCTGATTCGAGTTATTAATAATTTCCATGATTACACTAAGCCGCTCAGATTGTTAATTATTTCCATCGTTACAAGAAGCCTCTTCGAGTTATTCATAATTTCCATGGTTACACTGTATCGCTTCGGATTTCTTAAATACACAATGAGTGCAACAAAGAAAAGTAAACCATATTACTTCAATGACGACTGGAAAAGATAATATTTCTTTACTATGGTTAGAGATATGGTTGCTGTTTAAATTGCCAAGCCTTTGTGTCGTTGCTAAAGAAATGGAATATAGAGTGACATTACAACGCTTTACATCGTAGCAAATACGATCGAGATTTTCCGCCGGAAAATGTTCCGCCGAATTCTTGTGTTCGCTTCGTCTGCGATGTCCGTCACGCTCAGCTATCTTGCCTCCCCATTCAGTTACCTGTCATCGTATCACAATCTCTTCACATTCACGCAAAATAGCCGCATACTAATCATACCAACACATAAGACATTATCGTATTCATTATCATACACAATCTTGCTATCTCGCTTGAGGAATACCTTACCCAGTGACATCGTAGACTGTCGGAATTTAACAGTGTTCAAAAACAAACTCATTCAACATTTTATTACTGCGTAGAGTGCCATGCAGTACACTGAGTATACTAACCCTTTATAAATGTTTCGAAATTGTTGCTGTTTTGTTCTGCTTTACATTGCAGTCAGCTACTTCTAGACATTTAATCATTTTTCTTAATGACTAATATAGCCTATTAAAAAACAATATACTGTATTAGTACCTTTTGTACCTATTGTGATCTTATCTTCCTACTAGTATATATGTATTTGTAACTTATCTGCAATTTTAATGCTATTTTTTATTTCCTTCGTTTCTCTACAATTATTTCTTGTATATGTCTATTTGTATTCTGATGGTATGGTAGAGAAGGCCTGATTGCCTTAACTCCGCCAGATTAAATAAATAAATAAATAAATAAATAAATAAATAAACAAATAAATAAATAACGTAACTTCAAGTTGAAAGAACTGAAATCCAAACTGACAGCTCATCAAATGTTCCTGTCAAAGCCAAAAACACGTTCTAACAATGTTACTGATGGCCTCATTTAAGGCAAGTAACTTAATCACCAGGAGATTTAAGTAGTAAAACTTCTGACAGCTCAAGTCTCACTAATTACATTTGGAAGATTCTTTGAGGCTTCCTCTTACAAACTATCCCCTGATTTTCAACACTTGGTGAATACAATGCAGACACAGACATCATATTGATTCAAGAAGGCAGGTACAATACAAATGTATTATTGTATTTTGTTTTATTTTATGATAGATTTGAATTTGTTTTAAAGAAAAATGGATTGCTTTTTTGCTATATACAATACTGCCTCCTTGTAACTTAGCAATATGCAACAGTACATCATTTTTGTTTTCAGTCTGAAAGTAGAACATCTATGTCAGGCCTGGAACAACAAGTAGATCACCTATGGCTTAAAGTTGCCCAGCCCTGTTATAGCTAATAGAAAGACATGGTCATCAATATAAGCAAGATACAAGAGTATTTAGATGCCCAGATAAATATTTTATCGGACCACTTTTCAGTATAAGAAGGTATGCAGGTGGAAAAATATATTTAAAAAAATCAAAATCAGAAAATAAACTAGATGACATTAATTTTATTGCTCACCTATTGAAGGAAGAAAGCATTCGTTTACTGTAGCAAAAATGATTAGATAATTATATAAACTCAAAACAAAAGAAGTAATAATATAAATGAAGAATGATCCATTATAAAAGAATCGATAATAAAATCCGCATCAGAAGCTCTCGGTTCAAGAAAGAAGATATATTTTAATAGAGGTCTAAAAGTTTGTAACGAAGGTATAAAACGTTTAATAAATGATACGAAAGAAGCATATTTAAGAAAGTTGAACCCGCCCAATAATTTAGACTGGAAATTACCATGCATTAGAAAATAGGTATCAAAAAGTCAAAATTGTCAATTCTAATAGCAATTATAAATTGATCGATATTGGAATTCCACAAGATACGTATTAGGATCAATCTTATTTACAATATATATTAATAATTTGTTGAAGATTGATCTAAAGAAACATGGTGGTAATATATTTTCTTTTGCAGATGATACTGTATTGACATTTATTGCGGAAAATTAGGAAACACTTATTTAAATGCTAGCAATGGAATTCACGTAGTGAAAAATTGGCTTGACTCTAATCTCCTTTCCTTAATATGGAGAAGAATGTAAAATTTGCATGTAATTAGTAATTTATGTTATTCTGTTGAAACATTAAAACCTAACTGATATGTTTCTTTGTACTCCTCATGTTTAATAAGCGGGAGTGGTTGACAAAATAAAAGAGATAGAAATAAGTTTATTTCATCATACTCTATTACTATTGACATATCAGGTGCGCAATTAATTACAAACGTAAAGAAATAATGCAATCCACAGCTAATAGTGCAAGTGATACATTTCTCACTTAAATTTAAACATCTACATTTATATTATTGTAGCCATAACGCATTTGGTTCGTCTTCGTCATAGAAAATTACTAACATTTTTAGAATACTTGTGCAACGGAATATTTTACGTTATATTCGAAATAAGTTTTGTGTCACTTGTTCTTTTGAAATATGTGCAGTATGAGTTTACAAAATATCAAAACGGATTTCTACCTAATTTGGAAGTTTCCTCTTAAGAACGCTTGACGAACCGATGAATTAAAAAGTAGTATCTGCAATGGACTTCATAGTTCAGTGATTGAAGATATTTTGGAATTAGAGGTTATGCCGCTATTTATTTTTTGCACAATGTAACTATATTGGAAATTAAAGGCAGCTTTCATAATAATTTATGTAACTATAGAATGTCTGCTTGAATTGAAATGCTACTTGTGGTTGACTTTCGACTTGAGATGCTTGGATAGCGAAACTTTTGACAAAGAAAATGCTGAAATGTCGGTCAAACGAGATCCTTTCTCCATGAAAAGGGAAAAGAGATTAGATTTTCTATCCGCCACTCGCTCCTACCTAGTTTCGGTCAACAAATAGGGCCGTTTGTTGGTATCCGAACGTGAAAGGAATAATGGCGGAGGAATATTATGACTTATTGATTCCACAGAGTCTGCTCCTCCCAGATCGAAGTCTAGTATGTTCTTTCGATCTGAAGCATTGTAGGGCTTCATTCAAAGAGGAAGAGGAGGAGAAAGATTCTAGACGAAGCACAGAATGCGTCAACTCACGGTACAATCCACTGCAAAGAAAATAGGTTTTGCTACAAAACAGACGAGGAAGATGATTTTGTAGGAGGTCTGGTATTGATAAAGCAATTCAATAAGACAGCTCGAGACAAAGCAGTTCTTGAAATGGACGAGAGTGCAGCTGCCACATTTCTGTTCGTGTAATGTACTCTACGAGGAGAATCAAAATAAAACTGTCTGCGAAAGCATAAGACGAAGTGGAATGACGCTGATATCACATAGGCTCTTTGATTTTTTTGTGTAGTGGTTACCGTCTTTGCTGTGAAACCAAGGTAATGGTGTTAAAGCCCAACAGATTTTAAAGCGAATTCCGTCTGATGTAGAAGGAATACATTAATATAATCTAATAAGACATTTTGTAACTGTGTAATGATTCCTTTTCCATAAATGACGAAAACCTAAGTAAGTTAATGATCTGTTAGTACTTCCCCCTCAACTCTTGGTGTATACAGATATACTCAAATGCAGGTTTTAACTTTGTGTTTAGAATGTTTAGATAGACGCTATTTCTAGTCCAAGCTTTATTCGATAAGTACAGTGTAGCATTTTTTTTTAATTTGCGGCTGCAACTGCAGGGGAAATCTACTGTCTGAAGGTCGTATCACAAACCGGTTTTATTAATCCGTAAACCTCCATCATTGCTACACGTATAAATATGATGAATAATAGTATGCACACAATTTTATTTATGTTTTATAATGAGTTATCGATATAGATAATCGTAACAAATTGTTGCAGGTATCAGAAAAATATCCAGGATGACGACACTTTACAAAAACATCTAGCGTATAACATATACAAATTTGTTAGTAGTTAGAATTAGAAACAGACTGTCACCGAAAAATTTATGTACCTCGGATTTATCTCAGTGAATAGAAACTACAGATTAATACTATACTATTTCTATTTTTAGATGATGTAGCTCAAGTAGCATCGACTGAAGATAACGCCAATAATCAGTACGTAATTTAAACATTGCTGGTAAAAAAAATGAAATAGAAAAATACAGGGAAATGTGTCATTCTGTGGAAAATATTTTGTTTGAAGTCAAATTCGCAAATATAAGAGATAAATTAATGAAACTGTAAATGATTATACATGTCACGGATAAATCATTCTCTGAAGAAATATACATTTCTCATAAAGTACAGTAAAACATTGAGAATAATTAATGATCATATTATTAGAACCTTCCCTGTTACATCGATGTACAAGAATAAGATTGTATAAGACAGGTTTATTAGCGGAATCTGTCCTATGTTATGTAAGGCGGGGACCATAAAAAATAGACTTAAATCGAATTACAGCAAGTAAAATGATAGTTATGACATTAACGACAAGATTGACTTGCAGCAACATCAGTTACCACTGGTTATATAATTTATAAATATTTGCCAGCTGGAATGGAAAAAATATGTATAACGCATTATTCCACATAGAATACTAAAAGTTAGGCTTATTTTCCGCCCAAAGAAGATATGGGCTGAAAATTCAGCACAGAGACCGTAAAGCCTTGTTTTTTTTCAGAACCGACATATGCGACTGCGAAATGCGAGGCCCGCCTCGCACAAATCCGGAATACACAAGAGATAATGAGTGGTTTCTATGGCTGCGAGGTGCGCAGACCTCACATGCGTCTGTTCAGAAAAACCAATGGTTAACTGGCCATTGTATCTTATGTATTTGAATGGAAAAATGACGATCATGAGTGTTAGCCTGTTTTATATAAATTGTTGCAAGTGGTGTCCATAGGCAGTCATACATTCTTGACACACTTTAATGAAATTTGCATTCACACCATCTACAATCTTAATTACTTTAATTTCTATCCTGATACTTTTAAATCTTTCCATAGGATAAGGAGTATTCCTGTCGAGTTTATTTCTTTAGGATTTACGAAACAAAATCATACACTGTAAAGGGAACAAACGATAAACCTCCAATAAAAATACTGTCCTCTAAAACTTCCCGTAATAAATACGAAGAATCTCGAGCAGTATGTGCTGTGGTAGAATCTTGTTAAAAATGTATATATTGTTTCTCAATTTCGGTCAACTGTTGGAAAAACGATGCGAGTCTACTTACAGTCAAACCTCCGTATAACGATTATTGTTTTAACGATAAACCTCGCTATTGCGATTAAAAATATAGTTCTCGGTATAAAATGTATTCCTTCAATGTAAAAAGTCTTCCGATATAACAATATCCTCTATTGCGATATATCTCTATTGAACGATACACTTTAATGATCCACAGTATTTTCTCTCTATACTACGATAAAGCTCGGTAAAATGAAATGTTTGTATCTAAGCGATACAATAAATTACGTGATCTTACTTGATGGAAATCTCAGCTTAACTGACCACTGCGTGTTTAGTGTCTTTGGATTTAATAAGGTTTTTATGTGTGTCATTTTCCATGAAGAGAATTCTGTAACAAACTGATATAAGTGATTTCTTAAAAAAAAAAAAAAAATTAGCACAGTACAATGGGCAGCGTGTGAATCACTTCAATAGTTCCTATCTAGTGTTAGTGATGTTTCAGAAGACTACATTATTTAGTGTCTTTGGATTTAATAAGGTCTTCATGTGTGTCAATTTCCGTGAAGAGAGCTCTGAAAGAAATTGATATAAGAGATTTCTAAAAAAAAAAAAAAAAAAAAAAAAAAAAAAAAAAAAAAAAAAAAAAAAAAAAAAAATGTAGGGCAGTACAATAAGCAGCATATTAAGAGGTTTCCATTGACAGTTTTAACACTTTGTACCATAATACACACACCAAGTAAGCTAAATAGAAACCCTCTTACTAATTATTTAACTCTCATTTTTTAAATCTTCCTTATAACAATATTTTTCTTTGTTTCACTAAATATCGGTATAGAGAAATTTGACTGTAAATTGTATCACGTCTCACTTTCAGTATGTTAAAAAAAATATTTGACAAACTTTTTTTTTTTTATTAAGAGTAGGTAGGCCCTATATCATACATCAATTTCTTTTCTAAATAAAGTGGAATTTCATGTATTAATAGAGGGTTTTCTATGCTGCAGAGTCTATTACTTTGTTAACTATCACTACCATGTAAATGAAACCAGTATTCATGTGAGAGAATCATTGTGTATAGATAAAATAATACTCCTACATTCATTCATTAAGGCCAAATATCCTCAGCACCTATTATAATACATCTAATAAATTATTATTAAAAACTATTAATGAACTCCAAAAAAGGATTAGCATGTTCTGTTATCAGTTTATTTTTTTAATTATGAAATTGGCACGAACTATTTGCTGCTCGATCCACGCCTATACTGCCACCTGCATTCGTCATGCGAAGACACACCACTGCATGTTTTGGTTTTCAGTCAGTGTGCGGAGCAGAATCTGTTGATGTCAGGCACAAGAGTGACAGGAGGCAAGTCAACTTTCAGTGAGTTGCCCAGGTCTGTCATATACACAGATTGGTCCAAATTGACCGCAAACAAATGACAGGATATGAAGGAGGCAGTAATAATAATTAATGTCCTATCTAATTTAAGAACGGGATCAACGGGCTTCCAGCTACATGTTTTAAATTATATGTTACTAAAAGTAATCGGTGAAGGGCAGAGACACAGATGAATGCATGGAAATAAACTACAGTAATTTGAGATGTAAGAGCTTGGCACGTAGTGTGTTATATGGAACTCAGATCATCGTCCCTGAGAAGAATGCAGGACGGTTGGATCAAGTCTAAAAACTTGATTTTTTACAAGCACGAAATGCCAGCTGCGTAAGCGTGATGCGGCACACAGAAGTCAAATCTGTGTTTATTTAGGATTTTAATAGCACGCACGTGACTGTTGCACAGCGACTATGCGCATGACCCGCTGCGTAGTGCGGCAGCGAGATCCTGATCTTGACTTCGATGTGAGAAGCAGTAGTGTCTTATGCACTGTGGTATAATGATTAGGGGTAGGAATTCAATTATGCACTATAAAATAGTATTGCTACTTAGTATATATTATATTTAAATTGGCCCCCATACATGTCTGATATAAAATGACATCAATTATATTTGGGTAAGCATGGTGCTTTTATGGTTCAGAAAGCGTGGTTTACAGTGTTTATATATTGCAAGCTTATAAAAGTCAATGTGGCTATGTATGTATGTATGTACTCTATACAAATCTACACGCTTTGACCGATATTTGCCAAAGTTTGCACATTTAAACTTCATAACCAGCAGAAGAACATAGGCTCATTAAAATCGGACAAATGGACGTTAAATTAATTAAAAAATAAAATTATATACAATGAAACATTCATGTATAATATTAAATGCAATCTTCTACAGTCAATTGTTCTTTATTATTGTCTGTTGTATTCAACATCGACTTTCACGAGGCCGTGGAAGAAAGAGCACGAAAGCATTGTTGATACATCATGAAGGCCAAAATTTAGACAATTCATGCAATAAGTATCTTTCCGCTGTCCAGGACCGTACTATGAGTTTCTCGGTACAGTTGTAGATAGTGAGCAGGCTGTATTTTATCCAACTGAATTCTTAAATTCTTTGAACCCACATAATTTAATACTTAAATTTATATACAAATATTTATTTATGCAAGGAAGGGGAAAAACAAAGCATTTTCACATACCAAAAAGCAATTCAATTATATTTTTATGTTGTTAATGTTAGTATGCGAATGTGCGTAAGCTCACTGAAAATAACATTGTATTATTTCTAAATTATACGTCTCTCAAAATATTGTTGTTCATGTCCGAAAATGTGTTACTTCGAGATTCTATCTGTATAATCATGTTGCTAATCAGTTAAAGATTGTGGGAAGAACAATGTCTTAATTTCTAAAATATACTTATCCCAAAATATTCTTTATATTAAACAATGACATTTCGAATTTATATCTTTCATCTTTATTTCGTATGCAAAATAAGATATAATATAATTAACCCATTACAGCATAAAGTTATTAATGACTTGAAAAATGCGTTTCTGAGTTTAAGTTTGCTAGTTTGTGACTTAAGAATGCTTTCTTACCATTTTTATCTTTATTTACTTTCTGGGATAAAAATTAAGGACCGTCCCATAAATAGGACGCTATGCATAATGGTCAGTGACAATAGCTGAATACAATAACCCCTCTTTTAGTTCCAATAGTATTTATGTATTTATTATGTAGCAAATACATATACACATATTAGAATCAGTGGTTCAACTGCCCTCCTCACACAAGCCTACGCATTGCACAACACTACTGTATTTTGTGTGGTAAGGGTAGAAACATTTAGGGTGGAGTCCAATTTGACACTTGCTGCAGATGGACTTTGCTTTCTCTGTACAATTAGCACACCTTCGCAGAGTTTCATTTTCAACTGGGCAGTGGTGTTGACCATCAAATCTTATGTCTCCTGATAGAATGGGAACAATTTTTCCTTAGTGGGAACTCACCCCATGCCTTTTCAGTATTGTAAAAGCCAGGAGACGGCAAAAGTTGAGGAGCGGTTCTGAAGAGTTTTGAGGCTTCATTTTTCTGTACAGAAACCAAGCATTTACTATGGCAACATCAAGAAAATAAGCGAAGATGGACCACCACTCTGTTGTTGCCGCTGTTCCTAACATCGGTACTGCCAACGCTGGTGTTGTTGTTTCTGTGCTAGCGCTGGTACTGCTGGTGCTGCTATTGCTGCTGCTAGCGCTGGTGCTGATGGTGGTGATTGTAAAAAAAATTCGTCGCTCTACAGCCCATGAAGGGCCAAGACCGACCAGCCTGCTGCTGGTCTCACGTCCACATGCCGAAACAGAGGTGGACAATCATCCAACCAGAATGGCGGTATCGTGTGGTTAGCACGATGATTTCCCCCTAGCCGTTGTAGCTGGTTTCCGAAACCGGATTTTCGCTACCTATCGTAGCTCCACAATGCATGATGGTGCTGGGTGGGCACCGGTCCCATACACTGGCCGAAATTTCATGAGAAAATTTCTTGCCCCATGAGGACTCGAACCAGCGCGCATTCCGTAACGCGAGTCCGAGGCAGGATGTCTTAGACCACAATGCCACGGCGCGGTACGTTGGTGGTTGTAGCAGTAATAATAGTACTTGTAGTTGTAGTAGTACGATGGCCTTCTACCTGGAATTACCTTCCCTATCTTGGAAATGTTCATATATTAGCTTCCTTCTCTTCGGACGGCAATAACTTGTGCGAGAAACCTCAGCTCCATTTTTTGTCTAATGTGCTTTCAAAATCATTTGTTGCAGCTTTTATGTTAGAAGACTCTGGCATACTTTCATCAACAATATCATCTTCATTATCATCATTACATTTTTTTTTTTTTTTTTTTTTTTTTTTGTAATTCCGCTTTACTAAGTAGCATTTTACCGCCAAGATTATTCAAATAAGCCTCATGCTCGTCATCCGATTTATCACTGTATTTATTTGTATCATGGAAATCTTCTGGAGGGGTCACATATATTAGACTCTCATTATTATTATTTTGATTTTCCATTAACCCCAGAATTTCACTCACGGTTAGACTGGAAATAAAACAATGTAATAGAAACCATATACATATTATAAAGAATACTACAGGAGTGCACACTGTATGGCGTCCTATTTTTAGGACGGCACTTTATTTCACCTTGTACCTAGCAACATATAAGAAAATTTTATTGTTGTTATATATCATATGAAAACTGAAGTATTCAACTCATCATGTGAAAATAAAAATCAGATTTCTGTACCATCATTACAGAATAACTAAGAATGAACTTACACGCGGTGCTTCACAAAATACTGTTATCCTGCCATCCTGTAAAAAATTAGCTGGTATGAACAAATGTTCGCAAGGAATTCAAATACTGCAACACCATAATACAATGTAATAATTTACCTTCTAAACAATGCCTCCAACTGTACTAAACAAGAAAAAGTTCCATAGAAATCAGTATTTTACGCACGTCCCATTTTTAGGACGCTATGCAGTATAATGGGTTAATAGCCTATGTCCGTAATTTCTGAGATATAATTTCTCAAGTCATATTTAAAAAGAACTGGGTGTGACATAAACTGGCGTACACGGCTCAAGGGATAAAAAATCTTCGAATATAAATTAAATTACATTACATATATATTGATTCCTTGGTATGACAAATAGAGAGATAAATTTTTGCTGACGATGAGACACCAACGGGTTAAGAGTGTTAACAAGCGAATTCCCAATATTTCGTCTGCGCTCTCTGAAGTTCAAATGAAAGCACGCATAGTCATAAAATTACGTGAAATGTGTGTCAGGACAGCTTCACGTCAATGTACAGATCTTATATCATTTTATTCCTGCCTCTGTGTAACGTCACATTTGCGGTGGGGAGGAAAAGAGATGGCAGAAAGGTTGTAATACTATTTAATACTTTAACGCCCATGAATAAGATAAGCCACTTGAAATATAACAATCATTGACTACCAGAGATGAAATGTAAGATCTGTAGAACATTGGGTCAACGCTAAGTGGATGTGTAAGTACCAAGAGGTGTGTTTTTGTTTTGCTGAACTTCAAGACAATGCTAACTCATTTAAAGTTCGTGTGACTGTAGCCTATATATTTTTTCGTTGGTTTTACTTGGTTTATAGCTAGATTTTTTAATTTGATTTTATTTATGGTGGCGCAGAAGAGATGGTCTAGTGGCCTTAACTACGCCAGATTAAATAAATAGAAATAAAAATATAGCCCATATAATTAAATTTAAAAAACAGTTAAACACAAGGCTCATGATGCAATTCTCGGTGCCTGATCTACAGCTGTTTTAAATTGAGTTAACCCTGGTAGGCATTAATTAATTCATGTAAGTGACGCTATGTAAGGAATAGTCTTTATGAACGAGGTTGTCTATAGTTGAGTTTCCGAGATTTCCGAAAAGTCTAACAACCAGTTTAATTAAAAATAAAAGCAAAAATGAAAACCCGGGGGGTGCCGGGTGTTTCCAGCTAGTATCATATAATAACTAAAGAAGGCAAATACGTTACTCACCTACTGAACTGCGCGCCTGGTCCTTCACACGTGAAATTTACCGTTGCAGCAGTTTTCAAGGGTGCTGTGCTTAAATTTGTTGTTTCTTCTTTAAAGATTTCTGTGATTGGTCATATTATGCATTGATAAGTATCCATAAACATCTGATCTCAGACGCGTATGTAGACGTGGTTAAATATGTACGAACTAGCAATACTACGTTATAGTGCTTATAATTCCGACCTCAAGTAATGATACAGCCATGCCATGGACATTTTCTAAAATACTGTTGTTGTATTGTAGGCCTACAATATTCGTCTTTGTATCAAGAGTACCAAAGAAGAGTTTGAGGGGAAATTCTTAATAGAATGTGTGCGTAGTTTTCGTGTTATTTATGACATTCGCAAAAGTCGTACAATGACAAGATTTCCAAGAAAATGCCTGGAAATGTAACCTATCCTTTTATTGAAATAATTTGTGGTACCCTCAGTTACACAGTAAACTAGTAGGTGTAATCTTAAATAGTCGTCGTCGTCCTCATCATCATCATTATCATCATCATCATCATCATCATCATCATCATCATCATCATCATCATCCTATTGAAGCAACAGCCAACAAGTGAGTCCATGTCAACATGAAGCGCGCGAATTTCATGATACTCCTAGCGAGATGCATAGATTGCCGGTCTGCTAGAAGCCACGACTGTGACGCCACGCACAATTTAACTTTTGGTTCACGTTGTGCCACACCACGTTCACGCTCTCCACACTGCGGTTTTATCTATTCCACACGTTGTTGAAATCATACCAGATTTCCCAACTTCCGAACTGATAACATCTATACTGATAATAAATCTGTAACCGAAATTTTTCTAGTAATTTTCGCTTTTCCAAAAAAAATTTGGTGCTAACATGTACAATTAATCATCCTGAAACCAAAAATCATTTTTTTTTGTTTGTCCGTCTGTCTGGATGTCTGTTACCTTTTCACGCGATAATGGCTGAACCGATTTATATGAAGATTGGAATATAAATTAAGTTTGTTATAACTTACGTTTTAGGCTATATGGCATTCAAAATACTTTATTTAAAGGGCTTTAATGAAATAAATCGAAATATCTCCCTTGTTATTAATCTTCATGAAAACGGTTTCATAACAAAAGTTTCTTTGAAAAGATTTCCGATAAGTTTCATTCTATGCAAAATTTTTATAGGGCAGATATTTAATTAGATATAAGAGTTTTAAAATGAAACTTTTATTTCAAACAACAATAATCACTTTCTATAATTGAATGTAAGCACTCCCGTCAACAATGGGATTTCCACTCCACACAGTAACACAGTATTCGTTATTGCAACTCCGCAGACGACAATGACAATTTACTTGGATTACTGAGAACAATGTACCGCTAATCTTAACTAACGTTCACAGAGCACTATTTACTAATCAGAACTGTCAGTTCTCAGTTCACAGTTCGTTTGCCTTGCCTAGTTCTTCTAGCTCATTCACTCTAGTTCACATTATCTCGAACCCCAGACCTTCAGAGACAGTCCACTGGACTTCGAACTCAGGTCCCCCAACTGCGGTCCACTGCACTCGAACTCAGGACTTCGGACGCTCACACAGCTGTAGACAGACTCAAGTCGAACTCCGGTCTCGAAGCTGGCTTCACTGCTACACAAGACTGGCTGGCTTGCTGTCCAACGACTATAACAACAACGACTGCTCAGCTCACTTGCGTCTCTTCTTTTATAACCAAATCATAGTTTCCAGAGAGTACGATGCTGGAAATTTCTACGGATGTCCAGAAGATGGCACCTCTCGAATTCTCTGGATTTCTCCCCACAGTAGCAGGCGCATTATTTCCCCTCTCTGTCGCGGTCGCCGTTTCTCCTCTCCTCTCTACGCCACAGCACATGCCCCAGGAATCAGATGCGCGCGCAACTTCATTTGCCGCGCCGAGCTACGGCCGACCTTGCCCTCGTTCTGCTGGTCGTGAGATCGTAACCCGGCTGTCACAATAACAATGCCACCTAACGGACTGTAATGAAATAAAAAGAAATGTCTTCGTCTATAAGGGGCCTTGGGCAACAAGAAACGGAAGCTATTAACATACAGGGAATGTTTCTGTGTTTGTATGAAGTAATCTCGGAAGCTAATTAACCAAATTATATAATGATTATTAAATCACCATTGGAAAGTGTAGTTTCTCTTGATGTACATAATGCTATAATGTTATTACAGTAACTTCTGAGTGAATCGAGGACAGGTAAGATTAAAATAGCTTCTTATGCATAGGAAGCTTGATAGGCTATTCTGTATATTCGTTTCCTGTATTTCTTGAAATAATGTTTATGTACACTTCATTATAATCTCAGAGAATTAACGAACAACGAGAGTGTATTGATTTAGTATGCAGTAATAGTACACTAACTTAGCATTCCATTATTTTATAATCCAAATTTTAACTATGCTCAATTGAATAGTGTGAAAATACATAAAATACGTATGCAATAAATGCAATGCAAAAAAATTGGGTAATGAGCCAAGCAGATTATGTTGCGCTGTTGTAAATTTGTTCTCCTGAGATTCAAGAGCCCCCACAACAAATTATAAACTTACTTATCGGAATACATCCGTTATCAACACACTTTATAAATAATATTACCTGTACAATAATAAATCTTTAACCGAAATTTTACTGGTAATTTTCGCTTGTCGACAAATAAAATTGGTGTTAATATTTATAATTAATCATTCTCAGACTGAAAGTCGCTTTTTTGAAATTTTTGTTGAAGATATTAAACGAATTATCCTTGCTTCGAAAACGGATGTGACCTGAACCAAATGATCCTATTTTAATTATTTGCATTTAATAACAATTTACTAAGAAACATGTTAAAGGAATTATCATTGCACCAAATGAGTGGTCGTGGACCAAAACTATCACATTTTAATTAGTTATATACAATTTCAATTAAGTAACATATTAAACGATTTATTCTTCTATGAATCACGAATGTTCCCTGGGCCAAATGTCCAATTGTAATTATGTAATTACTTTCTATATATCTCTAACAAGTGCTGCGGAACGCACGGTTACGGCTAGTTCACAATAAAATCTAAACGAGAACATTGATTCAGCACAATATTAACGGAGATCATGCAATTCCGAGATAGGGTGCCTCTTGTCACTGTGTTCATAGATGAGGAGGAATCATTGTAGTAAAATAATTTTCTATATTACTGTCTTCTCCAACATGTATGACGAAACTGTGTAATACGTAGGGAAAACGCGATCTGTGTCCCAGTCCAATATTTTTTTACATGATTACATATGAAATCTAGTTCTGAATGAATTGTTTCCTTTCTAAGGACTCATATTAATATAATGCACTAGTGTTACAATAAAATATGAAATACAATTATTCAAGACGCGTCTGTGGCTCAGCGCTAGTGCGCGCTGGTTCGATGACTAGCCTCAACGTGATGGAATTTTGTGATATAGAACAGACAAAGCAGACGTGAAGAATTTTTCCGTGGGCTCTGACATTCCACCAGCAATCTTCATGTTCCAACATTTCATCTATCATCTACATTAGTCAGAGATAGACTGAAATGAAGTCTTCGGAGTAGAACGGGTTTGCATACTAATACAGGATTTATGGACTTTGGGCTCCGGGCCCGGGGATTTATCATGTACTCGTTTAGGGATTGGACCTGACTCTGTCTGGTCTGAGACACGAAGACCTGCCAGTCAGCAATGGGTTTACGTTTGCCACTCGGATCACCTGTCGGACTGGAACAATATTCGCATTAGGGGCTCACAATGGGCCAATATGACCCTATGTATAGAGGTGCATCTCGCGTTCGGCCCTCAAAAAGCCGTCAGCCAACACAATTCAAGTCGCTCACAGAATACGACGTTTTTCTAGCTAACATCACGTAGCGAACTGAAATCTGTTACCGCCAGTAATCTGTGGCTCTTTTAATCTACTGTATTTACTTCCACAAACACACCTGACTGGAGTGCTAGTCAAAAGAAGTTAATTGGATGCATGTTGGTTCTCTTATTTAGTGGAATCTTTAGTTGTGTCATGATAGATGATGGGATTTGTGGCGGATAACACAGACGTTGCTAATGACTTTTCTCGGGGTACTCCCGTTGTTCTTAATCATTCCACCAGCTCTCTCCATCTCCCCTCATTTCATCTATCATCTGTAATAGTAAAAAGAGGCTGGAATGAAATCTTAGGATAATACGTGTTTCCATGTTGATATAGAAAGGGATTCGGGTTAAGCCCCGTGGATCTTATCAGGCTATTCATCTACGAAATGTGGTCTGACTCTATTAAGGGGTGAGGCAGGATGGTCCAGCTGTCAGCGTCGAATTCACGAGTGCCACGTAGGCCATTTGTGGGACGTGGACGATAGTAGCATATACAGGACGAATAGTCGGCCAAAGTGTGCGTAAGTGTACGGAATCCAAGATGGATGAATGCCTCCGTAGCGTGGTGCTGGCGTCCAGATTTGTGGGTCCCGAGTTTGATTCTCGGTGAATTTTCCTTGACGAAGAAGTTTCCTGGATGTGAATGGTCTGTAAATTTGTATGAATTCAAGCGTGATTGTGACTGTGCAGGGTTATTAATTAAGATATTTTCATTTAAATATACTGTAGGTATGATGTGCTATGAAGACGGCACTGGGCAGAAATCTGAACACATGTTTCAACGTCACATTGTTGACAAAGTAACGACATATTCCCAGACCACTAATTCTAATAAAAACAAAGTACTGAAATCGACTCGGTGTATGACGATCTCCGACTTAAGCTTACCAGCATATATCCAAATATAAAATAACTGTGCAAGAATCGGCAGGCTTATCCATCTCATTAATGTGACTACTAAAATTTATTTACTTTGTTTAGTTAATAAGTTAAAGATTATCCAAACTCAGCCTTGATTTATTAAAAAAAATGATTTTTTTTTCTATTAACAGTAACTTAATTAGTTAATACTAATATAAAATAAAATAAATTAAATTGATTTTAATTAATTAATTCTGTCTTAAAATATAAGTATACGGTACTGGTATTAAAATGTAGTACTAAAAAAAATGATAAATTTTCTTTCGTAGGGAACAAGAGTAAGGTTGGTCCGCGGAACTGTTCTGACTTAAAAAAGTGGTCCCCACTACAAACAAATTTGGGAAACGCCGGTCTAGAAGAGCCATGTCCATTGGGGGCATTCAGCTCCCAGAACATACAGCGAGAGAGGGGCAGTGCACAAAGCGTCATTGTTGCCTGCTGAGTCTGAGAGTCGTCATGTGGTGGATGTACAGCACATTATAATCTGCATCGTGCATAGAGCGTTCGGAGTTATAAAAGGCTATTGGGTTTAGGTTTATGCGTCTTCGTAGTGGATGTCCTCCTTCTCGTCGTAATATAACAAAAAGTAGTTATTTTCGTATTTTCTAACGTAGCTATATAAAACAACAAAAGTATATCTAAATACACTGTAAGCATTGCTTCAAATATAAACGGTTAATATTGCTTATAAATAGACTTGGACCTATATGTATGTTATTTTATTTGTATTTTCAATAACCGAATAAATGAAATAGATTTACTTATGTATTAGTAAATCTATTTCATTTATATATTATACAGGGTGTTTCAAAAATACGGGACATAATTTCAGGTATCTATTTCCCACATGTAGACAATCAAAATAGTTCATTACAACATGTGTCCGGAAATGCTTTATTTCCGAGTTATGGCCTTCACAACATTGAAATTCACCGGGACGTTTTTCTTTCCGCAGGTCGTTGCCGTCAAAGGAGACATTAAGAGGGCACTCTGACAGTTCATTCCGAGGCGAAGGTTACATTCAGTGTTGTGTAGGCGTTAGACTGTGCGACATGTATTCAAATCAAACAGACCTACGGGGCAGGCATACACAAACTACCTGGAAAACACCATACCTCATGTTTTACAAGACAATCCACTGATCAATCGTCAACACATTCACTTCTTGCATGATGGCGCTCCTGCACACTTCAGTCGTACGGCTCGCCAGTACTTGGATCGAAGGTTTCCTGATCGATGGATAGGTAGAGGTGGCCCAATTGCTTGGCCTCCACGCTCACCTGATCTGAACCCTCTCGATTTCTACTTGTGGGGCCATTTAAAATCATTGGTTTATTCATCTCCGGTGCCTGATTTGGAATCCCTTCGGAATCGAATTGTGGCCTGTTCTGAGGACATACGCAATACTCCTGGAGTTTGGGATCGTGCTCGCAGGTCAATGAGACATCGATGTGAGATCTGTATTCAAGCAGGAGGTGGACATTTTGAACATCGTCTGTAATGACAACGACCTGGGGAAAGAAAAACGTTCCGGTGAATTTCAATGTTGTGTCGGCCATAAATCGGAAATGAAGCATTTCCGGACACATGTTGTAATGAACTATTTAGATTGGCTACATGTGGAAAATACATACCTGAAATTATGTCCCGTATTTTTTAAACACTCTGTATAAATAAAAATGTTCCACTGAGCAAACACACGACTAGTGCTTGAGTCCGACAATGCACTCATCTCGTGCACCCGTCCTCTAACTTTCTGAACCCGTCACCCGAGAGCAAGTTCCGGGCAGCTCCCTTGGCCAGGCCTGCTCAATAATATGTCATTAGGAAACAGAAGGTTGGGAATTCAACGGGTTACATCAGCTGCTTCTCTATGCAGATGACGTGAATACGTTAAAAGAAAATCCAAAAACTTTTGGGGAAAACACGGAAATTTTACTTGAAGCAAGTAAAGAGATAGGTTTGGCAGTAAACCCCGGAAAGACAAAGTATATGATTATGTTTCCTGACCAGAACATAGTAAGAAATGGAAATATAAAAATTGAAAATTTATTCTTTGAAAAGGTGGAAAAATTCAAATATCTTGAAGAAACAGTAACAAATAAAAGTGAGACTCGGGAGGAAATTAAAAGCGGAATAAATATGAAAAATGCCTGTTATTTTTCGGTTGAGAAACTATTGTAACGAAGTCTGTTCTGAAAAAATCTGAAAATTACAATTTATAAAACAGTTACATTACCACTGTTCTGTACGGTTGTGAAACTTGGACTCTCACTTTGAGATAGGAAAAGATGTTAAGTGTATTTGAATATAAGGTGTTAAGAAGGGTGAAGTTACAGGAATATGGAGAAAGTTACACAACGCAGAACTGCACGCATTGTGTTCTTCACCTAACATACTTAGGAACATTGAGTCCAGACGTTTGAGATGGGCCGGGCATGTAGCACGTATGAACGAATCCAGAAATGCATATAGTGTGTTAGTTGGGAGGCCGGAGGAAAAAAGGCCTTTCTAGAGTCCGAGACGTAGATGGGAGGATAACATTAAAATGGATTTCAGGGAGGTGGGATATGATAGTACAGACTCGATTAATTTTGCTCAGGATAGGTTTCCGATGGCGGGTTTATGTGAGAGCGACAATGAACCTCCGGGCGCTCTAAAACCCATAAGTAAGTAAATAGAATTTTACTTTGAATAAACTGATAGCTGATCATTAGATAAAAGCTGCGCGTAATCTTGAGTCTTGTAGCCCAAGAGAACTTTCTATGTCCTTTTTCAATGAGTTTAGAAATCTGTTTCCTCACTATATTTTTTATAACATGTTTGTATATAAAAGTTTACGGTATCATATTTCTGATAATAAGACATATTCTTATAAAGCCTTGGGACTCGAAATAACTTTAACCTACCTATTTCTTACTGCAGAGAAACCAAGACTTGTAATAGCCATTTTGTTGTCAGTGTAATTATACCTATTTAATAAAATTCCTCTTAAAGTTAGAATAATATTAGGCCTAATATTAATGTGTTCAAAACTAAATTTTAGAAGATACCGCAAGTAAATACTTTAATTGCTTAAGTTATTACTAATAGAATTACATATCATATTTTGCAAATATATTATATAAAAGATACAAATAAATAGAAAATATTATATAACTACAAATGTAGAATGAAATAATATTTAAGTTCAAAAATAGGATGTAATAATATTAATAAATATGTGATCCGAATAAGCAACTCTCGTGTTTCGGTCGTAGCTGAGATTTATTTGTAATGTAAGATGAATATAAAAATAAAATAAAATAGGAGCTAAAACAAAATGACAGGTACAATGAAATCATATAATATAAGATTAACAATTCATGAAAGAAATAATTGAACGATTTTTTTACAGAAAATGAACATCTTAAATACAAAATTACTTAATTTGTAAGGAAATGGTTTTAAATTTGAGCAAGCCTATTGTAATTTTGTATTATTTAGTGGCTCCGTATAGGTTATAAAGTATGGTCGACGAATTTGTAAATGACGATAATATACTGATAAAAGTTATAAGAAAATGTATATCGTAAGAATTTGGGTAGTGAGGATTGTGGTATAGAATTCAGAATCAGAGATTTGCATTTAAAAAATAAGAAATCTCTGCATAAGTAGAATAAAATTACAATATAGGAAATGAGACAAAAATCTTCATTTATTCTATAGAAGCATCTAGTGCAGAAGTTTAAGTGCTAGTGTCGGGGCTCGAATTAATTCAACGAGGCAAAACTACTTGGAAATCCTCCAACAATTCGTTAAGAGGAGAGCGTTTCGAGTGCAGTCTGCTGCTCCAGCCACGTCCCTCTTGACGCGAGCGGACAATTAGAAATCAGTCGCTAGCGAAATGCCTGCTAAATATGAAAACAGAGACTGGATGATGACAATGGGACAGCAAAAATTGAAATAAGAAAACGAAGAGTATTAATAATAGAGAAAAATATATAAAGTCTAAAGTAGGAAGTGGTGGAATGAGAGGAACGAACTGCAATGAATGAAGTAAAAAATAGGAAGAAATACAGAGAAACAACGGCGAGAGAGAGAAAGATGAGACAAATGTAAAGAGAAATGGAAGGTAGCATAAAGATGACTAATTATATTAAAGTTGAGAGAGAGGGGAGCCCTATATTGTGCACAAGGGGAAATGATAGGTAAAAAGGTATAGCCATATTGCGCACACGTGAAATATTTGTACCTATGGTACTGTGAACATTGCGCACACATAGAGCTTTTATACTCAAGTCCACCGGAATAACGAAATGAAATTTCCCTTCACACTTTCAGATTTCCAGGCTCAGGACTAGCGACATAATATCAGAATATACCGCTGATATGTTTTGATATTTACTTCGGCGGTTTAAAAATTGTTTATGCATTGTTTTAAAGTAAATTAAATTACAAATGATTTTACGCCATTGATTCTTTTGTCGCTGTTTACTGTGGTGGTAAGCAGACCGCTTAAGGAAATTAAACGAGTTATTTGTCCCAGTTGATAGAATTGGACAATTTTAGTAGGGAAATTCTGTCTTTGAGGTGTATACGATTTTTTTATTGTCTTTGTTACTTGCTGTTGCTGTATATACAGGGAGCCACCGGCGTAGCTCGGTCGGTTAAGGCGCTTGATTGCCAGTTCGATTCCCGCTTGGGCTGATTACCTGGTTGGGTCTTTTCCGAAGTTTTCCCCAACTGTAAGGCAAATGTCAGGTAATCAATGGCGAATCCTCGGCCTCATCTCGCCAAATATCATCTCGCTATCACCAATTACATCGACGCTAAATAACCTCGTAGTTGATAGAGCGTCGTTAAATAACCAAGTAAAAATATATAATTATATACAGGATGTTAAAAAGGTATCCAATATTTTAGGAGGTGCGAGTATGCATCAAAACAAGAAAAAATGTCGAATAAACATGGGTCCTACAACACATACTTTCTGAGATCTGAGCACTTGTTCGTAGGAGGTGATCAATGTGACGTCCATTCATGGCAGTTTCTCTGCCCATCGACGTAAGGGATCACGTAATCTTTGAAATTGACCTGGTTGTTATTGATAAACAAAAGTCTAGGAGATTTAGGTTTGGGGAACGAGCAGGGCTCCCCAATCAATCCAGCGGTCCTGAAGTGACAGCGTCAGGTGTTCACGCTCATTGCGGAAAAAATGTGCTGATATGCCATCATATCATCTGTAGTCTTTGCTGACATGGCACACACTCCAGCAAGGTAGGCAATACGTAAATAAGAAAGTCCTAATAACGTGCGCCAGCTAATCTCTGTGGTAGCACGTATGGACCTTAATCTATCGCCAAGAACGTCTGCCCATATGTTGATTAAGAATCGGTATTGATGCCTTATTTCTTCAACTACATAGGAATTTTCATCAACCCAAACATGGTGATTACGAAAATTCACAACGTCAACTCTGCCGAACTCCGCTCATATCCGCAACCAAACTTTTGTTTTCAGTATTCCTTGTGACATATCATTATTTCATGCCAGAGGTGTAAACTACGGTATGATTACCTGGTAGTCTGCTGTATTAATAATAATGATAATAATAATGATTTATTTTAGCTGGCAGAGTTAAGGCCGTAAGGCCTTCTCTTCCACTCAACCAGCAAAAACTATATATACATATGTATGAATTTACAAAGAATTCAACAATTTTATTTAGATAAGAGCTACATGTATACAAGAGTTATTTACGAATTAAACAACAAAATACTATGAACTAATAATTAAACACTGAAATACAAACTATGTAGCAGAATTAAGCTAAAATGCATAGAATGTTAATATATTTCAAATAATGTTAGATAATAGAAAGAGATTATTATGAGACAATTTTGAAAATACAGCACTGTCAGGATGCATGTCTAAAGGATGGAGTAACAATGTGGACAGTGATAGTTTAAGTTAGTATGATTGGAGTGAATTGCTAAGAAGGTTATCTTTTAAGCTTTTTTTTTAAGTGTTTATTATCTTGCAGCCCCTAATACTTTGTGACAGGGAATTCCATTGTCGCGAAGTGGATACTGTAAAAGATGATGAGTAACGAGATGTTCTATACTTAACGCGCCACAGATAAGTGATCTGGTATTTATGTCGTGGTTAGAGTATAGATAAGAGAAACGAGACGAAAGGTAATTTGGTGTTGAAGTGTGCAGAATTCGAAAGAGTAAAGACAAAGAGAGTAAAGTTCTATGTTCTTTAAGTCGGAGCCACGAAACACTTGCGAAGGACGGTGATATGTGAAACTCGCTGTAACTTGACTGACAGTTCAGAACTTAGGTCACTTAACAAAACGTCACAATAATCGAAATGCGGCATTACTAGGGTTTGTACTAGGGTAAGTTTTAGTTGCTGGGGCAAGAAATTTCTTAAGCGACTCAAACAGTGAATGGAGGAACAGATTTTTTATCGTTTCTTATTGCCATGAATGGACGTCATATTGAGCACCTCCTATGAACAAGTGTTCAGATCTCAGAAAGTATGTGTTGTAGGACCCATGTTTATTAGACTTTTTTCCTTGTTTTGATTCACACCTGTCAAAATATTGGATACTTTTTTCAACACCATATATATACACCTCTGTTTGGATGTTTTTTAAAACGTCAATAAAGACAAACATATTTGGATGTGAATAAAATTATTAAACTGCTTATCTAACGTACAGTGAAAAGTTTCGCAGGGGTTTGTTGTCCGATCTGATGATAAGTCCTGTATTGCCCACATGGCTGGTGGAAAACGCCCTTCGGAGTCGATATATAATTCTCTACTAAATTATCGGCGAATGGTGTAGCCGCTTCTGGTAGCTCTAACATCAAGTCTTCTGCAAATGCATCTTGTACCTCGCTGGGAGGCAATAGAAGAGTTGAATCAGGGATTGCAGAAACAGCACATGTCACTATTTGTGGCGAAATGAGTTTATTCGAGTTTCATGGACTTTGATATAGGGCTATCATTCCATGCAGAAACCACATGTCAGTATAGCCGTCTCACATTTGGAGATCTGTGAATTCCTGAAAGCGCGCAGAAACAACTCATGTCAAAGACATGTTCCGACACATTGATTCCGATTCCAGATGGCAGACATCTAGGACACAAGGATACAAAAATTGATCCCACTGAATGAAAAATGTCTCAATTCTGGTGGAGATTACGTTGAAAAATAACTCAACAATTTCTACATCTGTTCCAATAAAACTTTCCGTGAAATTTTGTTCTCGTTCTGTAAACGGCCCCAAACGAAACTTATTTTTTTTACGGCCTTCGTAATTGCGCTCCAGTGCCCAAAATTTGTGTTAACACTTCCTTTGACATTATTAAAATTACCAAAGAAAAAAGATTATTTCTTAATCTGCTCTCATGAGAATGTTTGCTTGCAAGTACAGTTGTCAAAAGAAAAACTGGCCGCTGTCTTGAAGCAAAGTTCCCTTTGGGTATCTTCGCCACAATTCGGAGACAGGCGATGTTACATGTTGTTGGACAACGTTACCTGATATCTACAGTTATAATACAAATATCCTGTGTCTTCCTAGATAGCGTAATGGTAGCGTTCCGGCTTCTATTCGTGAAGTCCTGCGTTCGAATACAACCTCGTGCATTAATGTTCTTTTTTTTTTTGTTTTGTTTTTAAGAGAGAGAGAGAGAGACAAAACATACATAATTGCTCCTTTCTCTTTTACGATTATTTTAGTAATTACAATCAGGTTCATGAATGTATTATGCCATGACTTTATCATTATGACATTGTGCCTGCAAATGGAAAGAAAAAATATTTTATTCTCAACAAAAATATCTTTCGTGGCATAAACAAAACAAAACATACTGGAATCTGCTTTGAACATTCCAACAATTAAGCGTTCAAAAAAAAAAAAAAACAAAACAAAAAGCCACGATTCAATATTTAGTCTATCTTTCCCTTATCTCGATCACATCTTGCAGTCGAGTGGGCATGGAATCGACTAGTCTTTGCAAACAGCGACTGTTCTTAGACACGACATTCGAGGCATTCTGGACATACATACATAAGTGTTCTGCGCATGGGCAGGTCTTTCATTGCAAACCCAGAATTCTTCAATCTTTCCTATTTTCTGCCTTCCTCTCAGTTTCCTCAAATTATCCACATATCCTAATGTCGTCTATTATTCTTCTGAACCAGAGACCCAACCAATTCCTTTTTCTCTAATGAGTTTCAGCAGCATTCTTTCTTCACCCACTTTTTCCAAAACAACTTCATTTCTTATTCTGTCTGTACACTTCGCATGCTCCGTTTTTCTCCAAATCCACATTTCAAATGCTTCTATTCGTTTCTTTTCATTTAGTCGTAATGTCCACGTTTCTTCCCCATACAATGCCACACTCCACACAAAGCACTTCACTAGTATCTTGCTCAGTTCTTTTTCCAGAGGTCTGCAGAAGATGCTGCTTTTTCTATTAAAAGCTTCCCATGCTCATATTTGCAGCTTTTCTTGGGAAGGATGAATGCGGTAACTTCCTGTTGCTTTTCGCACACCACTGTCTCTTTCGCATCTTATTGGATCCCAGGGGGCCCAAGCTTGGAGAGTGGATTTGACTAATTGCCCCCTCCGGACTTCACCGGAATTCACCGCAAGGGTTAAATATTAGTTCTATCAGGATGTTTGACCCGAGCAAAGACCGGGAAATCCCAATTAGCCTTTGCCCCCCGCATCCTGGACTAGCTTCTACAAATCATCAGAAAATCTTGGAGGGGCATTGGGCCAATTTTTCCGCAAATGTTTCCACATTTGTGCCCTCGTAGCTCAGCGGAAGATCGTCGGAATTTAGATGTCAATATCCCAGATTCAATTCCTCGGCACTGCTTTTCATTTTATTGTGGTCAAGATAATACAATGTAATACCTAATATAAAAAGAAAAACTAACACCAGTATTACGCAACAGTATTGTTCCAAACCTAATATTAAATTTATGTTATTTATATTGTTAAAGAACGATAACTGAATATAAATAATAAATTGAATATTATATATGTCGCTAAAGAACGATAACAATATAAATAACTCGAATATTATTTATACAGTATCACTGAAGAACGATAACAGAATATAAAATGATAAATACCGGTTTATTTAATTAATATAACATATTATATAATATATATTGAATTACTTACTTACTGGCTTTTAAGGAACCCGGAGGTTCATTGCCGCCCTTACGTAAGCCCGCCATCGGTCCCTATCCTGAGCAAGATTAATCCAGTCTCTATCATTATATCCGACCACCCTCAAATGCATTTTAATATTATTTTCCCATGTACGTCTCGGCCTCCCCAAAGGTCTTTTTCCCGCCGGCCTCCTAAATAACACTCTATATGCATTTCTGGATTCGCCCATACGTGCTACATGCTCTGCCCATCTCAAACGTCTGTATTTAATGTTCCTAATTATGTCAGGTGAAGAGTACAATGCGTGCAGCTCTGCTTTGTGTAACTTTCTCCACTCTCCTGTAACTTCATCCCTTTTAGCCCCAAATATTTTCCTAAGAACCTTATTCTCAAACACCGTTAATCTCTGTTCCTCTTTCAAAGTGAGAGTCCAAGTTTCACAACCATATTTAATTATTTAAATAAAATAACCTATATTACAAAGAAAAATGTTTAATTGTGTTATAATAATTACTTACATAAAATACATATTATTTATATCGCGAAAGAACAATAACAGAATATAAATAACTGGAATATTATGTATAACGCCAAAATATAAATGATAACTTGACTATTGTTTATAGTACTAAAGAACGATAACAGAATATAAAAAAGTGAATATTATTCGTATCGTTAAAGAACGATAACAGAATACAAATGATGACTTGAATGTTATTTATATCTATAAAGAACGATAGAATATAAAAAATTATAACGTGAGTATTATTTATATCGCTAAAAGAACTATAACAAAATATAAATTACTTAATATCGATAAAGAACGATAACAGAATATAAATGATAATTTGAATATTATTTTAATCGCTAAAGAACGATTAAAAAATAAAATGAAACTTGAAGAAGGCCCAAACCCACAACCTTCGAATCATTAAACAAGCACTCTACCACTGGTTTATGAGACGCAGATATGGAATAACTCCACAGTTCCGGAACTGCTTCTACAACCACATGCATCGTGTAACATCGCCGTGACCCGAAGTGGACTTAGAAAATATTCGCTGTTCACGAGTGCGGCCACTTCTTCTGTATGACAATTGTACAAAGGAGGATACCATATTTACCTTCTTCATTGGCACATCCAGACAAAATCGTGCCAATTCAATGAGAGGAGTTTGACGATATACGCAAACTAATGCGTTACATACCGCATTAATATCAAGAATTTTACAATAATATTCTGCAGTGGCCTATCGTGGAAAAGTAAGTTCATTTATATTCTGAAGTTATGTATTAGGTACACAGTAGGCCTATGCATATATTATATCCCTAATTTGACAAATAAACTTCAGTTGAATTGAAATTATTGTACTACAATTTTGATTCCTTGCAGAAACAGCACATGTCAAGCTAATGTATATTGATTTATTTCGTTAACAATTCATTAGATTCCAATAAATTTGGTATAAAACAACACATCTACTAGACTTTTCTCTGAAGAAGCCATTACTATAACGAATGATGTGGTCTACTACCAGCAATACCGTTTTTTGTGTCTACTGAAAAATTTAGTTTTCATGACATGTACTGTTTCTGCTATCCCCGATTCAGTTGTTTTACTAGTCTATTAAGAGACACGGTGAGTGAAGGTAGTGTGCGTAGTAGATAAGCTTCTGACCAGTGTTCCCGTGGAACTCTCTTCCGCCTCAGTTTAACTTCTGTTCACATCACGACGTGATATTAATTTTGGTTTTCTTTTCTACTTCAGTGTACTATTATAAATTATTAACATCAATAATAACCTTTAACGAGAGCAGTTTTGTAGTGTTATACTGTAAACATGTCAACATGTAAACGTGTCATCACAATGAAAATCAACTTTGAGCCTGCAGCTACGAGACCCGTAGCATTAGATATTCACAACTGGCTTGTAAACTACATTGGTATGAACGTCGATCAAGTGGCCACGGTACAACTTAACAGCAGAGAACGAGCAATTTATGTCAAGGTGATGTCTCCTGTCATATATGAAAACTTGTTTACATGATTTTAATATTTAGTATTTTAGTTACAATATCGGCAGCTAACACACATTTCATAACTGTACGATTTTTTAATCTCCTACCAGAAATACCTGACTCTATACTTACAGGAATACTTAGTAAATAATGAAAAATATTAGATATAATAATTAAAATGGAGTACACAGTATTTATTACCAGTTAATAACAGAATAAAAGTAGTTCGAATGGAAGTTAAAGACAATATTCCTGCCACATTTAACATTGCCAACTATTAGGTATTCCTCTAATATCCAGGACAAGTTTAGACATGTTTCTTCTGTCACGAATCAACTCCTTTAAAGAGCAATGTCCGAAACAACGCAATAGACTTCCAATAAAACTCCGACATACTAAACTACTCATGAGTGATATTATTCAATCACACTTAACTACCCAAACACAGATGATACAAACATCCCACATGAGACATATGGCCTGCAATGGAAATTGAAAACAGTACGTGTCCCGAAAATTTGTCCCAGACATTTGGTACTGTGACAATTGGTCCCAAGTTTGTAATTCGCACCAGAAAGTTCGTACCTCAATCACAGTTAGTACCACAATAATAGTTCATTCGATTGTCATATTTCCACACATTATGAAATCGCCTCAATGAACGCTTTCCGAGAGGTTTTTCCACACTGTAAGTTGGCTGGATGTCTCACTGAAATCAGGTTTTGTGGCGTAAGGTCCAGAGTGAAGGTCTAGCACCACTTTACATGCAGGAGAACGAGTGGAGCTAGAGGACGAATTCCACGCTGCAATTGCGCTGGCTTTTATACCATATAACGCGAATAATGATGGACAAGATATCAAAGAAGCCTTCCATGTCCTGAGATGGAACAGTTCACATGATCTAGAGTCAATATTTCAACACCTCGAGGAGAACTACGTACTTGGTCGTCGCAGAGGTCGTGATCGCCTGTCTCCTCTATTCCCTATCGAAGTGTGGAACTATCAATTTGTTGTAGCGGGATTGCCGAGAACCACGAATGCCGTTGAAGGTTGGCATTATAGGCTAAATCTTCTAATGGGAAAGTCACATCCTTCCTTAACTCAATTTTTGGGTAAGCTACAGAGTGAAGAAGCTGAGATTTCCCTTCAGCTCGCTCCACTCGAAATTGGCGTCACTCCAAGGAAGAAGAAAAGAAAATGTGCTGACGTGGACCGAAGAATTGAGCGTGTTGTAGATCGTTATTATGGATATAAAAGTAATGGCGAAATTTTACAATAGAAAGCACTGAGTTGTAAAGTTACGGGCATTGTTATATAAAATTGTGAAAAAAAAATAATTTGGGGCATAATGTAATGTAAAATTTTGATTAAATGAATTTTAGACATACTTAAACATGTGACGACATGTGACAAATAGTGTGGGTACTAATTGTATCATGGTGCCAATAGCCCGGTGCAAATAGTCCTGGTAAGAATTTCTTGGGAAGAGTAGCCGTAACTACAAACAGTACGACTAAAAGAAAACACACCGCGGAACTGGACTTACAAGAAGAAACAGAATCTGGATTGAAAGGTGAGAGGGAAACTGACGTATTACCAGTTAAAGGAAAGTTTAAATGTAAACAACATAACAGCAAAGAAATTGTATTGGTGAAGATCGATCCACCATCGTAAAGACAGCATCCAAACCGCCGAACACCAGTGGAATAATCATCCTGTAACTTCGAACGACAAGTCAGGAATATTGTTCAAGAACAGAACGTGTGAAACAAAAAGAGCAACTGATTCCGGAATACAAGGACTACTTAAAGACGAGAAACATAAAACAAAATGTCCAGCACATCCTTATCAAGGATCGAGTAAAAATTACAAAGCCAAAAAAAAAAAAAAGGATGTTTTGATACATAGTTCAACTGGTCTTACACAATAAACAACAAGCAGGTTCATGTCACAATATTGTCATGTTTTTTTAAGTCCAGTGTCGTATATATTCTATTAATGGCGATATTATTAAGATCTATCGCCAAAATCAATGTCTTTTGTATAAGGGAAAAAGATAAACACATTTTGTTACGAGAATTTTTAGTACACAATGATATCGATATTTTACTATTACAAGAGATAAGTACTGACAATCTCAGTTTTCTCGGCCATAATGTTATGTCGTAAACATTGGTGAAAACTAACGGGAAACCGCAATACTTTATAGGAAAGGAATCAATATATCTACATAAGAATTACATCCCAGTGGTAGAATAACATCAATCACAGCTGATGACGAGAGACCGGAAGTTTAGGCATTATGAATCATTAAAATAGGCAGGCAAAAATGCACCATAAATAGCTAAAATAGACAGGCAAAAAGGCATTATAAATAGCTAAAATACGCAATAAAAGGCAATTAACAAAAACCTTGCACTAGACCCAAAACCTTGCACTTTCCACAAAGGGATTTCGGCAGCAAGAAAAGCTTTACATTAGTCGAATGCAAATTGAGACTTTCGATTCGATGTTACAATTACTCTCGGAAGTAAAGAAATCTTCTTCGCAGTAGCCTTGAAAAGTGCATTTTTGTGTTTGGTTGTAGGCCCCTACTGATTTGTTGCGATATGAAATATTTCTTTTCGTAGTTCACTGACTGCTCACATATTTTGCATGTAAGTACTTTACCGTCAGTACAAAATACGTCGGATTCAAAAGTATTAACGTAACTTTGCAATTTACTGCGTAAAGGAACACTGGATTTCGGGATCTTCCTGCTAGCTACAACAACGTCGCAATGAAAACTGAAAGAAAAATAACCGTAAAAAATAGCGTTAGACCCGCACTCATTGTGGCCTTGTCAAATAAACACAAGCGATAATTAAAACGCTTACTATTATACATTTTTTCACGGCAGCACTCATTGTTGCAAAGAGAATATGAACTGACTGAAAGACAATAATATACATTCGGTGAAGTCACTTTCATTGTAGCGGTTATAGAAATAAATTAAAATATACCTGTTGGCAATTTTTAATAATAAATTGATAAATAATAGGTAAACAAATAAAGGCAAAAAAAAAACATTTATTTTTGTAAATTAGGCATTTATATTTAAAAAGGCAGAAAAGGGCAACATAAAACTGTGACGTTTCAATCACAAAGGTATAATTCGTACAGATTGACTTTCGAAATGAAGATAGATTTAACATATTTAAAAAGCCATTCTGCCAAAGTTTCGGTCTCTGCTGATGACACGATAATATATTATACTTACCACTGAGTACTTAGTTTATTCTGTAGTTTAAAAGAAACGACTGTAAACTGACAGATGGACAGACAGGTGGACTGTAAGTCCAGAAAAATATTTTTCTGTATGTCAATCGTGTTGAAACGTATGTTTTCGTGAGATCCCCAAAAATCGATACCTTTGCAGCATATACATGTGTATACCGAGCTTTGAATTCAAAACTTCCCAGTCCAAATAAATATTTCTCTCAATAAATTTAATTTAAATAAAAAATCACGTCAATTTAGTTATTGAGGGAAAAGGTTAAAACCAGTGTTAATTGTATGTTAGATTTCACTCCTCTCTCAAAGTCCTTTAAAACTTAAAATGGCATTCCTATACTATGATACTTAAATGTGAATGAGTATTCAATTCTTCATACATCTCATGCATTTTGCTCTCATATTTTTTGTTTTCTGTAGTCACGTGGGAATCTGGGTTGGTTATAGGATGCGTAATTTACTAAATTTATTAAATTAAACGTTAAAAATGTGTTCCATTGTTGGCTACACAGTAATACAGCCTATTTTGGTATTCCCCTACATAACATTGCCGTATTATTGCACCGCATCTCTGGGGAGAGTGGGTATGCTTTTGCGGCTGCCGCATCAGATGAGAAGGTACACTGGATTGATGGTTAGCGCTGTGGAAGCGATTAAATAACAAGTATCAGTTTTATAACAAGATAACAATATAATTGACTGAACAATAAATAACATAACAATATAGAAATGAATTGATGTATGGTAAACATGAAGCTCGTGATACAATGAAAAAGATAATAAAGTATAATAATAATTCAATCTGCACGCAGTGGCTAGTTCTACTACCAACAATGTTCCTACAAAGTGATTCTATCCTCAATGTTCTCTTGCAATAAAATGACATATAATAAATACATATAAACTAATCTTGCAACTAACTCCCATCCAATACAGTCATATATGTTAGCTTTACCATATCTCGTCAATCGCAACTTCCCGGCATACATTAACGTCCATTCAGTTTCCTCAATAATTTACACAATATCATGAGACAGTACATTTTCATAGACAACAAACTTCATACAATAAATAAAGTTCGTTACTATCACCGGATAGAATCATACAGTTCAACTATTTCAACTATGGTCATTCACATGACATGGACACTCCTATACAATATTTCACAAAAATCAGTAACCGACACAGAGAGAGGGAATAGAATAATAGTACACGTGTGTTCTAAGCAACGTAACCCTATCTAACTGTAGCACTGCTAAGCATACTTCCATAATTATTTACAATTTCTTGTACCCGATTACCAATATTCCAGAACATTCCAACAAACGTACCTGCGAAGTATAATTTCACCTATGAATTCGCAAACCATACACACACGTTGTAAAATAGTGTGCAAAGCGAAATCTTGTCAGATTATCCTACAAATTAACTATTGCGACTTACATTTTCCCTCATTATAGCTTCCACATAATTCAACAACTAATAACCATTCTCATTATGTACTTTAATATCTCTGGTACTTAATAAAAATCCCAACAGCAATTTAGCACGCCGCAGGTCTACAGAATTCCAAATCGTAGTAACAATCTCATCATAAACGAAACCCACTTAGAAAATCCAAGGAATCTATCGATTATCAAAGCTTGACTATAGCTAAAATCCAGTAAGTGTATCAGACTAAAGTTACGTATACCAATAATTTTGCTCAGTGTTCCAATCGACCTTGCCTACCCCGACGGAGATTCCTGAATAATCCCAAGAAGCGACGTTGCCTATTCCGACGGACTTTCCTGGGTTTTCCCAAGAGACGAAGTTGCCTGTCTCGTGCGAGTTTCCTAAGTGTTCCGTCTGTCTCACGGTAGTTGCGAAGAAATTTCTGTGCCCCCTCTCTGCACTACGTACAATTCATGCTGGCGAATAGGAAGGAGAAAAGGGAATTTACACAAGGAAAAAATGGCGCTGACTTCAAGATGGCGAATGGTGAAGAATCACTTTACTATAGTAGACTGTACCACTGGTTGAGCCGTCGTAAACGGTCCACTATCAAACCGTACCTAAATAATAACGTAAATTTAATAGAAACTTTGGGTTTTATTAACCTCTATCCTATTTTAAATGTTTAAAGAATACGTTTGTCATATATAACCATAATCTTCTTTATTATTAGTTTGTTACCACCTGAAATAATCTGTAATCAATAATAGTCCTTTAGTTCTATTCTCTTCAGCTCTAATCAACAGTAACAACAATCCAGGTTGCCAGTGTCAACAGAAAACAAAAAGTGTAAGAACAAAGAAATAATGAGATGTATAAACATTTAAATACTCTTTCAAATTTAAGTATCTTTACATAGGGTGCCAATTGGTTGTTTGTTAAAATGTGTGTATGATAAAGTTATCAATTTTTGTACTTTTGTTTTGTGTGGTTTTGGAAAATATAATTTCAATTAATGCTCCGCCATAAATGTTGTAACTAAAACCTTGTGCATCCCTCGTGTTTATCGTACGGCTCGTCCTCTCCCACACGTTACCTGCACTTTCTTTACATTTTCTCTGTGTCTAAACGAGATGCTCTACTGTATTTGGTAACGTGTACAAGTGCAATGTCGAAACACCAGTCGTATTATTTGCATTCACCATTGACATCCTGTGATGTTGAACGGTCGTTCTCAAAATATAAAAACTGTTTGAGTGATCGCCGCAGGACGTTTCAATTCGCAAATCTTCGGATGTATTTTGTTGTTCATTGTAATGCCGGCAACGATACCGAAGAAGACGGAACCTTGCATGTATAAGGTATGTATTCATGTACTTTATTTGCAATCATAACCAGACTGTACTACCTTTGTTTATGTCCGCAGTGTGTGCCCAGTAGCGAGTGTGTAAAAGCTATAGTCAATGCTTGCGTACATTGATTGCTAAAGTAACCCGGTTCCGCCCTCTATTCATAAGTATCTGTAGGCCTACGCTTGAGCTAGAAAAAAAATACATTTAGGGCAAACTACCTTATCTGCTATGAATACTGGGAAACTTACCATAAATTTACATTTTCAAAAGCTCTTTCAGCACATCACTCTTCAACATATCAGAGACTGAATGACACAAAGACACAATCTTCTATTCAAGCCAGTTACTAAATTGTCTAAATTTGAACACTTTCTTAATGTTTCACACGCTGGGCTGATTCTTCAATTATATGTTCTCTGTGAGTACCCGATCATGCATAACTTTAAGCTTCTTTGACTTCTGAAATTATAACTTAAATTGTGATCATCACAAGCAGCTGAAAGAATAAAATGCGATTATTTTATGTTATAAATTTAACAAATATAAATTGTACACCTCTGTATTATATAGTTAGAAAATTGTCAACTCATGTTACAGATATTGAACATAATTTCATTCATTCATTCATTCATTCATTCATTCATTCATTCATTCATTCATTCGTTCATTCATTCATTCATTCATTCATTCATTCATTCATTCATTCATTCATTCATTCATTCATTCATTCATTCATTCACAGTGTTTACTCAAGGTCAGATATTTCACGCAAACCCAGCATTCTCCAATATTTCTTATTTGCCGCCATTCTCTTAGTCTCCGAATATGATTTAATCACAAGTTACTTTTAAATCTTAAGATCAGTAGGCTAATCTCAGATAAATAAAATTATGGAAACACTCAATACTCTACGAACTTACACTATAATTATGTTTTTAAATTAGAAAGTTTGTGTTATTTTATACCAAAACAATGCGACTATGAACTTATATGGACTTAGCATGTACTGTAGCTGTGTTATCAGAAATAACAGAACCTTCTTCCGAAACACGTTTTCTGGATGCTTGTCGTGGGGCGCCATCATTCCATTGTAAATGTGGTGGAAAAGGAAATATAGTTTGGGACTCTCTGAGACAAACGTTGTCTCTGATCATTAGAATTTCTCCACAAAATTGTTGAGCAGAAGTAACTTTTAGTATTTGGACTTCCATGTTTAACACTCATCTTATCGTCAACTTCTTGTCTCGAAAAGTAAATATGTTAATAGTTTAAAGTAACAAAATTAACCTCATTTAGTTGTCTCTGATTATTGGTGTTATACTTAAGATACTTCTCCTCAAAATTGGTTGAGCAGAGATAATTTGCAACAGTTGGAACCCACTTGTCTCGCTTCATGTTCAACACCCATATTTTTGTCAACTCCTTGTATCGTAAAGGAAACCTGTTAAACGTTTAAACCAACAAAATTACTCTCGTGTAGTTTCTTGAAGCTAAATTTAACCTTCAAGGCACTAAGCTATTTAATACAAAATGAAAATACGTGGACTTTTAACGTGTGATAGTCTACTTACTTGTAGTATGAAATATTCTTAGTTTTATCACTTCTGTTCGTACAGAACACTGCCGA
Organism: Periplaneta americana; assembly: GCF_040183065.1. NCBI lineage: Eukaryota > Metazoa > Arthropoda > Insecta > Blattodea > Blattidae > Periplaneta > Periplaneta americana. The sequence continues at coordinate 118,061,430 of NC_091117.1, read as the reverse complement.
ACACACAGCAGGCATACTTAATTCCTATTCCAAAAAACATATCACTCGATGGAAATAGAAAACCACGGAAATAACTGAAAAATTCCACTTAAGAATGTAATTCTCCATCCATATCTGGGCAATGTTTATACTATAAAAAATGGCGACTGCTTTTACCGTTGGTTGCCACGAGGAGCGCTGTATCAGACCTCACAGCCACTCTATGAAACTCTAGCTCGTTGGTTGGGTACACATAAAACAAACGGAATTAGACTTTCGGGTAGTCCTCCGTGCCCTGGAACTCGATATTTCCAACGTTTCGGAACTACATACTCTGATAGGTTCGTTACGCCAGGTTAATCAGGATGACTGAGCCTGGCGTAATGAGCCCAAATTTTATAACAGTCAAGTTCCATAATATTGTGGAATATCCAAAAGCCTAATAAAATTCTGATCACGGTCATCTTGAAAGCCTAGAAATTCATGAAATAAAATGACATTTATAATACAATAATTGAAGAATACCGCGAAAAACATTCCCTGGAATTTGAAGGATCACAATTACAAATATAAGAATATTATGACGTTGTGGGAAGAAATAGATTTGAAGTTCGATTGTTGGTGAAGCAAGCCAAAGACGAAGTACGAACTTGAAAACGACCTTCCACAGGTTCTGAAAGAAAAAGAGCTAGTTGGCTCAGAGTAATCAGTGAATGCATTTCGCTTCTCTGGGTTTTCTTCTCTGTTGACGTGCCTAGAAACGCATTCCTGATGACTTTTTTCTGTTCAAAAATTTTATTCATAGGAGTAAAGAAGACTTCGATTATCTTTTGAATAAGTCATTGTGAAGTACAAATAAGTATACCACTATTTACAAAAGTCTGTCTGCACCATATCTTTCTCTGAATACTTTCCTCTTCCTTTTCAAAAGGAGGTAAGCTGCCGCAGCAACTGTCTGCATCGATATCTCAGCATAAATCTACTCAAAAATTGAACTAACCAGTTGCACTGGATGTAAATGGATCGGCAGCATGTTGCAGCGATTGTTCCCGACAGCATGCTCGTGGAAACACGGGTGGCAACAAATAATCCCATGCTAGGATTTCAGGTTGCTTCAGTTGCCTCAGTGTAAAGGGTCCTTTATTACACGTTTTTAAATTATGCTATATTTAACGATGCTCGCAACTGCCGAGGTTATATCAGTGTCCCCGGTGTGCCGGAATTTTGTCCCGTAGGAGTTCTTTTACATACCACTAAATCTAGTGATATGAGCGTGGCGCATTTAAGCACACTTAAAAGCCATCTACCCGGACCGGGATCGAACCCGCAACTTCGGGCACAGAATGTCAGTGCTACCGCCTGCGCAACTCAGGACGACTGTTATTACAAACATAGTAGGGCCCAATGTCATGGAATTTCACGAGTACCCTAAGATGGATTTGAAGATTATATTAAAACTTCTTTAACAGTGATAGAGATTTCGATTCGTTTACTCGGTTTCAACATGGGGGCCAGCTCTGTGTCTTGGCTTCATAAAGATAAAAGGAGCCGACAACAGCTTTCTTTTCTGCGAAGGTCTATTACTTATTTAGTGGTTCTACACTGCACACATCACCATACATTCAATCACAGCTAGTAGCTCTGACAATCACGAACCGCCACCGGTCTGAGCTTGGCTCGGATTGTTTTTCTGAACATTTTCTCCGAGAGGGGAAGCGTGCTCCGACGTCATACATTAACTAGTTGGGAATGACCGATTTTGTAGTCTATTTGGAACACGATGACAGCAAGTATCAACAACGCTCACTTAACTTAAGCTTGCGAGTAGATTGTGATAACCTGAGACATTCATACACACCTGAAAACTTCATTTACACGGTTCCAATTGCATCGCATTCAGTCTGATGGTAGGTATTGATTTTCGACAGTGTCGAATCTTTATATTTGTCATTATTATTATTATTATTATTATTATTATTATTGTTATTATTATTAAAACTGTACTGTAATTACTGGAACATATGCCGATTTTCCACTCATTAAGTAGTTTTGTTTAGCTAATTGATTTGCTAAATTTTATAATTTTACCGATACCATTATAATTTTTTCTGCAGATTTTTCCCCCATCCTAAGCAATTTTGTCAATTAATTAATTTTTTGCCAGGTTTTATGAAATTGTACTAACACTTTCACTCAACTCTTAATCTGATCGGTGGATGAACTGATACAATACATGTGCCCTACTATGCCCTACTATTTTATTACACAGCCATTCGAAAACTATACACGCGTAATTAAATACGGATCAGGATTTACAATAAATTTTATTTTGAAATCAACTACAGGAAACAGTTTTCTCAGAGTATCTTAGACTATATTAAACACAACGTAGAATTTCGCACATTCTATGAGCATGGATGACTGGCTGAGCTATGAATGCGTTATGAAAAACTATGAATGCGTTATGAAAATTAAAGTGAGTAGTCCACAGACATAACGAAGACGACGATTCACGAACCACACAACATAATTCTTATATTTTCCTCAGTCAAAAATTATTGATTGCTTTAAAATGAAGGGCTTGTGTCAGCTCCATGTGACAGTATAGAATTACATCAGTGAATTTCTCATTTTATTATATTCGTCAGGGCGTTTTCCTTAATCAGTAATATGATTGCAGAATAATCGTGATAATGGCGTTGTGTTGGAGTCAGTATTGACACAACCATCAAAGGTTAGATGACTTACGACTTCCTTTTGATAAGCTGACGACAAATGAAAATAATGATTCATTCAACAATAGGGCTACCTACATGTTTGCTCTTGAGGCTAATAGCAACGGAAAAAAAGAAAGCAACAAATTTTCCATTTCGTATTCTTATACAATATTAATAAACTTACAATAATTACTCCTTTAATAACCATTCTATGTTTTCTCAATTTGACACAAAGAGGATGTCGTCGCTTCAAATCTTTTGAACCAGGCCTTTACCTTCTGCCAGTAACGCTCCCAACTTGTTCCAAATAAACTATACATGAACGTAATCATATAATATGTCACGAACACGATATGCAATTTCTTATATACTTCACATATTTCTAAAAATTTCAGTTGCTATAGTTTAGCCTATAATATAGTATACATTTATTGTACATTTATTCAAACAACTAGAGATGAGGCCATCAGTCCTTCTCTTCCCTTTCACTAGGGGATTAAAACTACAACATAAAGAATGCAATTATAACTATAATACAATTGATATTAAACTTACAATTACAATAAAAATGAAAGCACTAAAAGATTACCTACTTAATAAAGGCTAGACAGTTTATTATAGAAGTTAAGAAAAAAGAAAGATTTTTTTTACTGAAGTACGAGGCGCATCCAGAAAGTAAGTTTCCTGATTTTTTCCCATTGAAAGTAAACGTAATTAGCGTGTCAATTGCGCATGCGTAACAGATCTGTGACGCATCAATCATATGCCAGCCGGACAGGTCCCGCCTGGTGCCAGTAGCGTGCAGCAGTGGTCCGAAATGGAAGCTCTTATTCCTTCTCCCGCCGCCTGCGAGTTTCGGTCAGTGATAAAGTTCTTTAATGCACACAGCATTGCGCCAATTGAAATTCATCGGCAGCTCTGTCAGGTCTATGGGCCGAACATCATGAGCAAGCGGATGGTGCGTCGCTGGTGTAGGCAGTTTTCCGAAGGTCGTCAAAGTGTCCATGATGAAGAGCGCAGTGGACGACCGTCCCTCATCAGTGATGATCGTGTTGAGCTGATGCGGCAGTGCATCATGGAGAACCGTCGCTTCACGATTACGGAGCTGAGCAGCCATTTTCCGCAGATATCGCGATCCTTGTTGCATCAGATTGTCACTAAGCACCTGCTATTCAAAAAAGTGTGTGCCAGGTGAGTGCCGAAAAACCTGACACCCGAACACAAAAAGCAACGTTTAAGAGCAGCATTGACATTTCTGAAACGGTATCACGATGACGGCGACTAGTTCCTCGACAGGATTGTCACGGGCGATGAGACTTGGATTTCGCACTTCACCCCGGAAACCAAACAGCAGTCAATGCATTGGCGGCATAGTGGATCTCCGGTCAGGACGAAATTCAAACAGACGCTGTCGGTACGGAAAGTGATGTGCACGGTGTTCTGGGACAGGAAGGGCATTCTGCTCATTGACTTCCTTCCAAGAGGTGAAACAGTGAACGCTGACCGTTACTGTGAAACACTGCGAAAATTGCGGCGTGCCATTCAAAACAAGAGGCGTGGAATGCTTACTGCAGGTGTTGTGCTCCTCCATGACAATGCTCGTCCACATACGGCTCGGCGCACAGCAGCTGTTTTGACGGAATTTGGCTGGGAGTTGTTTGATCAACCACCCTACAGTCCTGATCTTGTTCCCAGCGATTTTCACGTTTTCTTGCACCTCAAGAAATTCCTGTCCTCCGGTGAGCGTTTTGGCAACGACGAAGAGCTGAAGACGTCTGTCACACGCTGGTTCCATTCACAGGCGGCAGAGTTCTACGACAGAGGGATACAAAAGTTGACCCCACGATACGACAAGTGTCTCAATTCTGATGGTGGCTATGTTGAAAAATAGCTGAAACATTGCTGTACCTGTTGCCAATAAATGTTTTCCTGAAAGTGTGTTCTTTTAAAAAAAAAAATAGGGAAACTTACTTTCTGGATGCGCCTGGTACAAATTAAACCTAGAACAATAAAATTACATCTAGTAATGAAATTATACCGGATATTGAAATATTGTAATGGAATAAGATAATTTTTTACAAGAATCCATGTCTGAACGACTCTCAATTACTGACCAAGTGCCTAGTAAATTTGCGTTTGAATTCAATTTCATTTGACAGTACCTGATGTTAGCAGGTAGCGAATTAGAGAGTCTTGACAGGGCTATTGTGAAACAGGATGAGTATGAGGAGGTGCGATGGGATGGTATTGTTAGAATTGTTTCACGGCGAGATCGTGTGTTCAAATTATGGTGGGAAGAAAGGTAAGTGGAGCGAGACGACAGGAACGAAGGAATAGAAGAGTTCAATATTTCGAAGAGAAGAAGTGAATGTAAATTTCTTTTCATATATAGTTTAAGCCAATTTGTTACTTCCTTTTGCTTTATCATGTGCTTAATTCTTTTAATTGGCTTAATCTGCGACGCTTTATTAACTGCAATGGTTATTTAGTATATGAATGAAATTAAACTGATAATGCCATAGAACTGAATCCAAAGGTCTAAAGACGAAAGTTACCCAGCATTTGCTTTTAATTGGATGAGAGAAAACCAGGGTAAACCTCAAGTAAATAAGTTCTCCCAATCAGGATTTGAATGCGGGCCCTCTCGTTTCGCGGCCAGACATGCTCCACAGCGGCGGGGAGAATGCCATGCTACTCTTAAGAAGTAACTTTATTTTGCTTAACTATTATTAGAAAGCAAACGTTCATTATACTCTGAAATAAAATGAACTCTAGTTGTCTGTAGGGTAGAGTAGCGTAAATCGCACCACTGCTAGTTTAAAACGAATTACTATAGTAGGGTGGCATCTAGTGGTATTGTTACAATCTACCATATGAATTTCCACCATCTCACTTGATTTCTGCCACTTCTTTGTGTCAGCAGCGTGGTGATAGTGTATCTAATAATATAATCGCTCAGGTAGATGTATATTTAGCTAACATTTTGTAAATAAATAACGGATTTGTATGCAAAAGAATCCATAACCTTAAGATGTTATTCGTTTAAAGAGGTATTAAAGAATATTTAACTTAGTAGGATTTTCGAACATGTGATTATAGGCTAGAATGAAGGAAATAATAACTTATGGCGTAGTTTCTCAATTCGCGCCACTTTGTAGGTGCCTAATTCGCACTGGTGCGATATGAGCAACTGTAGCAATTCTAACCGTACAAAAGAAGGCCCCAAAATTTTAACTGAACTAGGAATGCATCAGGTGGGTGCAATATCAAGTGGTGAAAAGGGCGTTAATACAACAAGTGTGTGTTGTACAAGCGCGTCAGGTATTTTGTGCCACCTGTGAAAATTTTTAAACGTCAAACAGTGCATCCTACATTATCAGCTAGTGCTCCTGCAGGATCGTTATTTGTTTGCTCTGAGTCAGGTTATATGAACAGTGAACTATTTGTCGAATAGCTCAAACATTTTATTTGCCACTCAAACCTGCCATAGAAAAAAGTGCTGCTTCTGTATGTACAGCTGTCAAAGAAAAAGTGGCCGCTCTCCTGAAACAAAGTTCCCTTCGGGTATCTTCGCTACAATTCGGAGACAGACGATGTTACATGTTGTTGGACCACGTTGCCTGATATCTACAGTTATAATTGAAGTATTCTGTTTGTTATTCGATAGCGTAATGGTAGCTTTCAGGCCTCTTATTCATGAGGTCCTGCGTTCGACTACAACCTCGTGCTTTTTATGTTCTTTTTTGTTCTGTTTTTGAGAGAGACAAACTATACATAATGGCTCCTTTCTCTTTTACGATTATTTTAGTAATTAACATCAGGTTCATTAATATATTAAGCCATGATTTTATCATTATGATATTGTGGCTGCAAATGGAAAGAAAAAATATTTTATACTCAATAAAAATATTAATGAACATCGTAAGATAAAGTTTAAAATAAAAACATTTTCTTGGCATAAACAAAACAAATTTAGGCTACTGGTGTCGGCCTTAAAACATTCAAACAATAAAGCGTTCAAAAACAAAACAAAAAGCCACAATTCAATATTTAGTCTATCATCCTCTTATCTCGATCATCTTGCAGTCGAGTGGGCATGGAATTGACTAGTCTTTGCAAATAGCGACTGTTCTTAGACACGATATTCCAGGCATTCTGAACATACTTACATACATAAGTGTTCTGTCCATGGGCAGGTCTTTCATTGCAAACCCAGCAATCTCCAATCTTTCCTATTTTCTGCCTTCCTCTTAGTCTCTGCATATGATCCACATATCCTAATGTCGTCTATTATTCTTTTCAACCAGAGACCCAACCAATTCCTTTTTCTCTTTCTAATCAGTTTCAGCATCATTCTTTCTTCACTCACTTTTTCAAACACAATTTTATTTCTTATTCAGTCTGTCCACTTCACACGCACCGTTCTTCTCCACATCCACATTTCAAATGCTTCAATTCGTTTCTCTTCATTTCGTCGTAATGCCCATGTTCATTCCCCATACAATGCCACAATCCACACAAAGCACTTCACTAGTCTCTTCCTTAGTTCTTTTTCCAGAGGTCCGCAGAAGATCCTTCTTCTTCTATTAAAAGGTTCCTTTGTTCATTTTTGCAGTTTTTCTTGGGAAGGATAGGCCTAAATGCGGTAACATCCCGTTGCTTTCCGCACACCACTATCTCTTTCGAATCTTATTAAATTCCAGGGGGCCCAAGCGTGCAGATGAGGAGAGTGGATTTGACTAATTGGGCCCTCCGGACTTCACCGAAAGTCACGGCAAGGGTTAAATATTAATTCTATCAGGATGTTTGACCCGATCAGAGACCGGGAAATCTCAATTAGCCTTTGCCCCCCGCATCCTGGACTAGCTTCTACGAATCATCAGAAAATCTTAGAGTGTGATTGGGCCAATTTTTCCGAAAATGTTTCCACACTTTTGCCCTAGTAGCTCAGCGGACGAACGTCGGAATTTAGATGTCAACGTCTCAGGTTCAATTCCTCGTTACTCCTTTTCATTTTATTGTGGTTCAAGATAGTATAATGTAATAATACAAAAAGAAAAACTAATACCAGTATTATGCAACTGGATTTTTCCAAACCTAATATTAAATTTATGTTATTTATATTGCTAAAGAACGATTACAATATAAATAACTTCAATATTATTTATACAGTATCACTAAAGAACGATAACAGAATATAAATGATAAATATCGGTTTGTTTAATTAATATAAATATTATATAATACGTATTTAATTATCTAAATAAAGTAACCTAGTTTACAAAGAAAGATGGTTATTTGTGTTATAATAATTACTCACATAAAATACAGATTATTTATACATATTGCGAAAGAACAACAACAATATAAATAACTTGAATATTATTTATATCGCTAAAGAACGATAACAATATAAAAAACGTGAATATTATTTATATCGGAATTTCACAGATTTATTACAGATGTATTTAAGAAATTGTAGAAGAATGGTAATTAGTAACAGTGTCCTATTTATTCTTCTTGGAGCCAAATTTGTAACTTTTAAAAGTGAGGTTACAATGTTGAAGTGTATGTGTTGCAACGGATGCTTGAGTTGTTATGTATGTGAGTCAGTTATGGGATGCTTGATGTCGTCGCAATGTCGTAATTATAGTTTGATTGTGTTTGTGTGACTATTGTGTATTAATTTATGATGTATGGTACGGAAAGCTGCATATTTGTGTTATAGAAGTGTTACGTATGTGTGTTGTTAATGTTTTTGTATGTTTCAAATTGATAGGCCTACCTGATATTTGTTTTGAAATCGCAATGCCTAATTTACGAATTGTTTACGTTTTGTTTACATCGCGTAAGGTAATTTAATTTTCTTTTCCATTTCTCTTTATGCTTATGTTTTTGTGTATAAAACTATAGCCCTAACATACATAATTATGTAAAATAGGGCTAACCCCCATTGGAGATACAATAATAATAATTATTATTCATATCGTTATAAAACGATAACAGAATACAAATGATGACTTGAATTTTATTTATATCTCTAAAGAACGATAACAAAATATAAATAACGTGATAGCCTATCCATAAAGAACGATAACTGGATATAAATGATAATTTGAATATCATTGACATCGCTAAAGAACGATTAAAAAATAAAATGAAAACTTGAAGAAGGCCCGAACCCACAACCTTTGAATCATTAAACAAGCACTCTACCGCTGGTCTACGAGGCGCAGATGTGGAACACTTTCATAGTTCCGGAACTGCTTGTACAAGCACATGCATCGTGTAACATCGCCGCGACCCGAAGTGGACTTTGAAAATATTCGCTGTTCACGAGTGCGGTCACTTTTTTTTTTTTGACACCTGTACACCTATACGACCCATTCCAAAAATTTAGAAGCTAGATTATCTCGGGAAAATGGTATGCTCCTGTTTCAGCTTCCTCGTCATAATACTCATAGGTCTAGCCTTTAGATGTTTCTATCTTCAAACCATTTCAGACAGCTATATCATGAAGCAGTTCTTAGGTGGATTCGAGATAATCGTGGAGAAAAGGTAACGCAGTTTACAGTCTGAACTGCCTGGTGAAGCATATGGAAAATGTATAAGAATAAAAAACCAATCAGAAAGTTTAAATATTACATAATTTACGCCCTATTTTTTCAATTTCATTTGAAGATGCGTTACTCTTTTTCATTAATTTCAGTAAACTTGTAATTTGCATTTATTACATTATTCATTAAAATAGGCTACTTTTCAATATGTTCAATATTAAAAGCTTTCCTTCATCCTGTTCCCTGCAGATAAAGAGGAGCGATTTAAGAAACCGCAGATGCTATTTAGGAAACTAGTTGCCTAAATGGCACCACTGACACGTGTTTCGAAAATGTCATTTTAATTTAAAAATATTATATCAAATCCAAGCGTTCTTTTTTACATGAAAGGTAAATTTTCTGGGAATGTATCTCTGTAAAGGAATGCAGAAAATAATAACTGTATTGTTCAATAAAAATTATAAATGGTAAAGTGGTGTGATATAGGCAACCTTACCCTATTACACATCAAAGCATGATGAAATACCATTGACTTGCACACAGATGAGATCGTTCAGAGGAGGTTGCAGAATTCGCAAAGAGACAGAAAGACCTTAAACGCTCATTTCGTGGAACTGAATGTTTGTACACTGGAAAGATAGATGGTTCCAAATATTAAATCACGATACTTAGAGGATGTGATTTTAGGAATTCAAAAATCATCTCTACGAAAGGAGTGGTAAACACAATAAGCATCGATACTGCGATCTTCATCTCAACCCTTTAGATTTTTCTTTCACGGATATATTTGAATTGGAAGGTGTACCAGGACAGATCACGAGACCTGGAAGAGTTAAAATGAAGAATAAAGGCTGAGATACAACAGGTCAACTGAACACTATTGGTAAAAACATTTAAACACATTTCAAGACAATTATGCACTCTTCGGCAATGAATTCGGGTCGTCTTGTATATCGTCTGTGAAGTGATATGATCACATAACGCAATTAGAACACTGATTAATATTATTGATTCTAATGGTTTTTATTCATTAAATTCTATGCCTTGCAGTAATATTGTAGTTAAAATGCAAAGGTACATATCCATTTTTAAATAATGTTATTCTATTACTGTATAATGTTATTCTATTACTGTATAAAAACATGTTTTTTTTTTAATATTTTGTATATTTTCAAACCATAAGAATACAAAAAAAATAATAAAAATAAAGTCCATGGTGCTGTTGTAAAAGATAAACAAAGATCTTAAATTGCGATGGGCGTCCAGAAAGTAAGTTTCACTGGGTTGACAACAGAAAAAAAAACACAATTCCACAGGTAAACTTTATTGTAGCAGATATAGCAAGTGTTGCACTATTTTTTCACACAATCACCACTAGAATTGAGACATCTGTCAAACCGTGGGATCAACTTTTGTAACCCTGTGTCGTAGAAGTCTGCCGTCTGGGATAGGAACCAGTGTGTAACAACCGCCTGCAAATCTGCATCACTGTGATACGCGTGATGCTCACCGGACAGGAATTTCTTGAGGTGAAAAAAAATATGAAAATCGCTTTGGGCGAGATCTGGGCTATAGGGTGGATGACAACACATGCACTGAACATCTCGCGCCACTTGTTCTGAATGGCCCTTTGCAAATTCTGCAGTGTTGCACAGTAATGTTCAGGTTCACCATCTCTGGCCAGGAACTCGATGAGCAGAATGCCCTTTCTGTCCCAGAAGATCGTGTAAAATACCTTCCGCGTCGACAAAGTCTGCTTGAATTTGGTCCTAGTCGGAGATCCACTGTGACACCAATGCATTGACTGCTGTTTGGTTTCTGGAGTAAAGTGTGCAACCCACGTTTCATTGCCTGTGACGATCCCGTCCAGAAACTCGTCGCCTTCATCATGGTACCGCTCCAGAAATATCAATGCTGATCCCATGCACTTTGTTTTGTGTTTTGTGTGTCAGTTACTTCTGCACCCATCGACTGCGAGCGAGCGCTCTCCGTAGTAAAAAGACCCGGTCCGCACGCTGGTAGTGATATTTTCGTCTAGCCATGTTGGTTGCATGAGTAAGTTTTCTATGCGCAGATCAACTTTGTTGGATTTTCGACGTGTTATTTTTCCTGTTGTCATCATCCTGCGGTATTTGTGAGAAGTGTAGATCCGCCGGCTGGACTTGTGAGAAAGTTGATTAGGCTAATTATTTTCATTCGTTCTGTTCTGTGAATCACTACTTCTACCTTGGAGGACAACATGAGTACTCTGAGACGATCAGACAATCTGGTTTTGTGTGAAGGAGTTTCGTCAGTTCGATGCTTTTGTTAAATTATTATTGTCATGTTTGTTATTTATTAAGGGGGCGTGGTTCTAACTTCTTTACTTAGATATTCAATTAATATTCACATTTTATTTTAGATTTAATTTCTGTTCTTCTTCTTCTTCTTCTTCTTCTTCTTCCCCTTACTTGAGATTGGAATGATTTTTATGATTATGCTTTTATAAATTTGGTAGATTATTCGTCTTAGTAGGGGAAGTGGAAGGAAGAAGTTTGTTCTGATTTGTTACGCCGCTTTCCTTGAGGCCTATTTATTAATTATTAAAATGGCTTTGAAGTAAGTAATGTTTATGAATTTTCACATATTACCTTAAGACAATCAAACGATTTACCAAATTTCGTTCCTGGTTTTCCTCAACACATATTTGATCCACAGATGGGTATGGGCAATCAGTACCATCACATTTGGTAGTTTTGACGTAGTTATAAGGGTATGAGCAAACAACCACCTCACAATATGCGGAATAAAAATATGAAGAAAATCATCTAATGATTCTTGAAGTGAAGCAGTTTTGCATGTTCTTGATATGAAATATATATTCATATGTTTTTTCTGCATAAAGTAACTCTCTTTTCTGTGTACAAACTCATGATTAATTGTCTCGTAGATACAAAGTATGAACAAATTCCCGCCAAATAGTTCAGGAAAATTCGTAAATGGACGGAGAGTCGGAATAACTAAAACTTCTTTTTTAGTACGGTATCATAAATGCCAAAATAACTTGTATTTCGTGATAGTACAGAAATCTAATTTTTATATTGTAACAATAATTAATTTACATATTTCTTATAATGATAAAATATAAATGATTTTTTAAATATAACGTAACAGATCTTCGAGTGATATTACGTACAAACGTATTACGCATAAACGAACCTCCTAGAAATTATTTTAACGTGAAACGTTTATGCTAGATTGCATATTAGAAAGAAAGAGTTATGGAAATTACAACATGCAACGTCACTTGCTTAGCAACGACAATGATTTACGACACATTACTCTGACGTTACAGTCTGAGGAACGGATCTGACTCTTGCATTGATATGGTGTTTGCAAGCATTATATTTCTTATTTCCATAGTCATACTGAAGGCTTTTCAACAAACCATTTTAGTATGTAATTAAATTGAAAAACTCTTGCAGCCTACACACACACACATATATATATATATATATATATATATATATATATATATATATATATATATATATATATTGTAGAATATGACATGGGCTAACTGGAAAGAGTTGGTAACTACATAGGAAAGAAATGACAGATACTCACGTTTCCAGTGCAATGAGAATTACCAACTTTTTCCAGTAAACTCATGATGCTCTCTACAAAAGAGTAAAGAAAAATAATCGCTAATAAAACAGGATAAATTTTGTTACATTTATTTCACTACCAATAATACTCATAATGCTTATGAATAGGAATCAATTTCTTAAAAATTTAATTATCACAATAACACCCAATCTAGTGCATAGATGTTTCACCCAATTGCAGAACTCTTAAGAATTCTCTTTCATTTTATATATTACTTTTTATTTATAGCAGCTTTAACTTTGAGATCGCATCAGAACTGTCGAATATCTGTCTAGAACGGTACATTGCTGTTTATACATTCCAATGCTGCCTGTCCACCATGTATATTTGATAGGGACACAGATCTTACAAAAAAAAAATGGCTGTGTCTTCTGTAGTGGGATTGGAAACCAATCCGGTATTTATCATTTATAGATAGGCCTAGCTATATTGCTAGTTACTTTTTGATCGATCACATTGACCGGCCCCGGTATCTCTCGAGTGCAAGTTCAATGTTCTGTCACTGAGAAGTGACACTCTCCTCTGAGCTAAGTCTCCTTTTAGCGATTATTTCGGTACAAAATTATTTATAACGTAGCACTGCATGCAGAAGCGAAATAATTGAAAACAACAGCAGATTGAAGCCACGAATACTTGGTGAGTGCATAGTACAATAGTCCTATTCGTTGTCATACCTGGTCTCCAAAGAAAACCTTCGTGATTATGAACGCGTATAGCGTTGCTGTTTGTAATCGTATGTACAAGAAAATGGTGGCATCTAATAGAGCAACTCAGAAGTTTTATAAATAGGCTGACAGACATTCGAAGTCACACAACAGATATAAAGGCGATATTCCCAATTAAGCCACATTCGCACCAACATATCTATTGGAATGGACTCAATAGCACCAGAGATATAATGTCGCAGATCTTGCAAATTGTGAGGAGTTGAGGTACATAGATACGTTTTACGACCATTCAAGTCGAGGGTCCTTGGTGGCCACTTGCAGAAGACATCTTGGTCTCGAGCGTACCCAGTCAACCTTCCTGCCAGTTGTTCGTTAAGATTGTCACAAATATAGAGATGCCACTGGAGGGTGCTAATAAGTCTTCTGTTGGAAAATCCGAACGAGCGACACAGACATTATCTTTTTCTCACATCTGCTGCCATCTATTGTTTCCGTCGACATTTAGACATGACGTAATATTCAAAAGAGGAAAACTCTGAGTCGTCCTATTTTATGACAGTAGTATAAAGGTTGTAATATACCCCATTGCTAAATTGTAACCGTTTGTAATCACGGAGGATTTCTGTAGATATACTGTGTTTAGTAGAGATGAGTATGGATTTTCTTGTCAAATTAGGGCCTAATATTGCGTCAGCACGTCATGCGGGAGATTCTTTTCCGTGATGCACGCTAGCCCACTAACTGTTCCAAGTTATATTTCTTAGCACCTATAAGAAAATGTTGGAATACCTTGACGCTATTAATATGTAGCTACCTCCCAAAAAAAAAGTTATAAACTCCTAGTGGAAGCGAGAATAAAATAGTCATATATAAATATATGAACACAGATGGAAAAACAAGGAGGAATATTTTAATTACTCGTACATGTTTTACGTTGATTTACTACTGAAGAAGGCAGATCACTATGATAGAACTCAGCATTGTGACCTATTACAATTATAGCGCTTACTTTCCAGCTAGGTGCCTTTCCAACCCACACCAGCTGACTAAATTAAAGTTCGCTGATTAAACAGATTTCGAGCAAGGAACCTTACTTGTCCCTAGAACAGCCACCTACATGCTTCGCTAGTCAGCGATTGAGGAACACTATGGAATTCTAATGTTATGGAGAACGGCCGGTGTCACACAACAGACATAAAGACGATATTTCCAATTAAGCCACACTCGCACCAACATATCTAACATGGGGAAACGGGAGAACCCCGATAAAAACTCCAACTCTGTTGACCGAAATAGTTCTATATGTAAGACAAAATAGACAATGAAGAAGGCATTTACATTAAATATTTTGCACTTTTTCTCTCGTAAAGAATACAGAAAAATTAACGACAACCTTCGCAAGGTAATATACTATTACATCGAGGTATAATATTTTAAACTATAAATCCAAATATGAATACTAACCCTAAAATGTCATCCTTATTCCCTAAAAGAAATCAATTCGACCACGCTCTCTGCAAACCCATACTGCTCCGTTATCAAGTGAAGAGTTCGCGGGAAAAACGATGAATTTCACAGTTTTGTCAAGGTTGATGTCATTATCTAATTCAATAGATCACTAGGAAATTTAATGTTGTTCTTATAAAAAATGGTAAAAAGGAGAATTATCACCACGAATACAGTAATACTTTCCTTTATTTTCTATAGAAACAGCACCACATCTTGCAGTTATAGACTCAATTAGATCATTATCTAAGGTGAGTGCTCCTGTTATGGCCATGTTCCTGATTTGGCCACAGCCTTATAGCTGGGATTACGCAAAAATTTTGTATTGTAAGAAAAAATAACGTCATAATCATGTGTTTTTTTAATCTGAATAGGTAGAAAATACGTTACGTTGTAATGGAAACTTTTTTCTTTTTGCAAATGTGCTGGAAATGTTTGGCATTAGTAGGCAATATAGTCCATATAACTTAAGTATTCGCTTTAGTCGAAGCTTTAGAAATATTTTTTTTTTTCAGATATGAAATAATGTCGGTCAACATGAATAAGAGGGGATTATGGGCTGAAGAAGCCATATCCAAGGCAGTGAGCGCTATAAAGAGTGAAAAGTTCTCAGTTCAAGGCGCAAGTAAAACGTTTTGTGTACCTAAACGTACTTTACGCCGCTATTTGGAGAAAGAAGTCAAAGTTACGTGGGAGAACCACCTTGACACCAGAACAAGAAAACAGCTGTGCCAGAGAATATTCCGTTTGTCTTCTGTAGGTTATCCATTGACTCCTAACATTCTGAGCCCCATTGTAGACCATGGAACAAGGGTGGCCATATCATGTGCACATGTTCCTGATATGGTCACTAGGTAGACTTTTGGAATTTGGGACTTTTTGGACAATTAAAGCTATTTTATTGGGAAAAGGAAATGTTTTAAGGAAGTCCATTAGACTGAGAACGAGTAAGAAAAAAGTGGTTTACATTTTTTTTCAAAATGGCGACTAGAAAAACCTTAGCATGGCCATATCAGGAACACTTACCTTAATTCTTTAGAGAAATGTGACATTCATCGTTTTTCCCGCGAACTCTTCAATTGCATCCATGAATTCTAGTGGACTTCAATTTAAAAAATGTAGGTATTATGTATAACGAATAAATAGGAAAGATTGGAGAATGCTGGGTTTGCAGTAAAAGACGTGGCCATGGGCAGAACACTTATGTATGTATGTATGCATGCATGCATGTATGTATGTATGTATGTATGTATGTATGTATGTATGTATGTATGTATGTATGTATGTTTGTTTGTATGTATGTATGCATGCATGTATGTATGTTGCAAAATTTGTGCAAACTGTAACGTAATTTATAAAATTTGACATTTGTTTTTCTTTTTTATTAAAGCTTTATACGGAGTCGTCACCAGTAAACAGGTTACGCTCAGGTAAATGCCTCGGCCTTTTATTGCTGTAGATCGAACGCGACTGCCAAGGAAATAGTGGTACATTTACCCTGGATCCAACATGGGAAGATTTTGTGTTGCATAGTATCGACACACACACACACACACACACACACACACACACACACACACATAGAGTGAAGGGACGAAAAGGTTAGATAAATAATTCGTATAAACTATTGACTTCCATTCAGTGCAATTCAGTTTATTTCGTGGCAATGCAGTACACATTACATCAGCGAATCCTTATTTATGATATGATACATAATATATTGCGAAGAAATCATGTAAGACCACTCATATAGATACATTTCACTACTGACAGTACTGAATATTGCAGCCTATTATGCGAAAAATAACCAGTTAATTTTTATTAGAGTATTTTCACTCTGGAAGAGGCATGTCTTAGACATACTATAACAGACTTCTACGAGTAGCTTTATTTCTTTTTCGAAAGAAATCATTCTAAGAATTTTTTTTTTATTTACAATTCATTTTTTATTTATTTTATTTTATTACTAAGAAATTTTACCTTCCTAAAAAATTCATCGCGGTCAATCGCTTCAGAACCCCTAAACCTTGCATGCAATGAAAAATTTGTAATCACTGAAACACCATGCACAAACATATTAACACATCAGAATTATGCTGTTTGTTACGTAGGTACCGTCCGTAACAGGGAGGCCCAAACTTTCTACCATGAAGAATAATTAATTACTGTAGTGATTTACTTCGGGCCACATTACCAGAGGAGTACAACTTAATATTTAAAAAACACACGAGTAATTTTTTGTTAATATTACGAGGAAACATACTATAATTTAATTAATTAATTAATAGTATAAAATTTGGATTATTTAATTTTGAAAACTACTTAAATAAAAGGGCATGCATAATTACTCACCTAATGAGAAGTGTGGAACTGTTGTTTTGAAGATAATAATATTGTTGATATCCGATCTCTGCTCTCTGGTGCTTACTTTGTTTACATGCTCAATCACAAAATAATTACCGGGCCAAGATTCATTATACTTTCCACACTCACTATCGATTTTGGGTCGTTTCGAAATCATTTTGCACTTATCTGACACCACATAACCGCACGAGCAGTGGCGCACTGACGAAGAATTACAATGGAAGTTGTAGAGTTAGTGAATAACGGAATGTGAGGGATGAATGACCTACCCTGTGGTGACCGACCGGTCTGCCTTGGGATAGGATAGGGGTAGCCTTGCAACGTCTGCTAATCCCCAAACTTCAGTCACAGGATCGCATACGGTAATTTTTTGGTATACAGCCTACTCAATGAAAAGAGTGCGATAGTCTTCATTTTCCAGGAAGTAACGGATACAGCCTTCAAACTTTCGAGTCCTGCTCAAAACATATTATGCTGCTGGAAATTGAACTTTATAAAGTTGTTTAAAATTAACGCATTTATATTCAGATCATGGCGGACCATTGAAACGATCATGGCAGTCCATATGTGGCGCGCGGGCCATAGTTTGGGCGGCCCTAGTCTTTAGCTTAATGTTAAGAAAATGTTTATTGTTATCAAATATACGATTTTTATCTTCTCCAAACGTCCTTTCCTGGTTAACAAAAAGCTAAAATAAACAAAGGTTCTCTCTCCCTTTCATTTAAACAGTAAATCTATACCAGAGGAGTACAACAAAATTGTGTTTGTATTTTTGTTTTAATTTATATAGTTCTTAGATGTAATAATGGTATCAAAGGCAAAGAAAATAAAGTGCTTCCATCTGTCCACACGCCAACTTTCCATTGACGAGTTAAAATGAAGTGCTGGAGGTCGGGGCAAGCACCAGGGATCCTTGTTTTGTAACTTCATTCTCATAAATCGTGGCGCTTGTTCGTTTCGCTTCCCTTGCATGCACGTTCGCCCAAGCCCCCATGCTGTCCTCTGGAGTACGCTCGCAGCCTTAATTTAAATTCTGACCGCACACCACGTATATACCATATCGGAACTGCAAAACGTGGCCAATATTTATCCGACCAGTAAATCTCGCGAGTATAAATATTGTACTACGCATTTAACATGTATGTTTATATGCTACACCGAGTCTACATTTTCTGCGTGTTCGTTTTTAAAACAACAATACTTAAAACATGATAATAACATTCGGATGATAGTAGTGGTGGACTCCAGACACCTAATAGTTTTCCGTAAGAGACACCAGAGTTCCCTCTAATTCTTCCTTGTCTGATGGTGACATGGCTTAAGTAAATTTGTGAGGTACAGCAGACCACTACCAAAGATCTGGTGTATGGATTTCTTGTCTAGAAGATTTACTTCGTATGGCGGATGGTGGAGCCGGCTTAGTCGGGTAGGATGATCGACACGAAACTCATCTCATCACGGGCGTAGAGAAATATAGTTAGATAGTTAGACAGGATTCAAAGCGACTCATTGATCTCTACTCGTATAAAGGTATCTGAACCTGTTAAGTTCTTCCTTGCCTGACTAGATATGACAACTCACGTAGTTCTGTAGAGGACTACAACCCACAACTAAAAAGAACCATTACGATACTCTCACTTTATACTAACTGTTATTAGAGAAGAAACATAATTTGTTGCAAGAGTTTAGACATGAAAACGTAATATTGCCCATATTCCCCACTTGCCCATATTCCCCCGAATTCCCCTATTATTATTATTATTATTATTATTATTATTATTATTATTATTATTATTATTATTATATCCTTCTTACTACCATTATTATTATTACTTTACATAAAATTAAAAAAGGCGTTTGCAGCTACATGTTCATTATTGAATTGATCTCATTTCCCTAGCGAATTCTTGTTTCGCTTAAATACCCTCCACATAATTATAATTGAAATCTACTACCTGCTGGAGAGTACACCCATCTAGGGTTATTTTTGAATGACCTTTATTTCTCCATGGAATACCATGATTGAGTTACTTAGTTGATATAAAATAGTCCATAATCCTAACAATTTATTATTATTATTATTATTATTATTATTAGTATTATTATTATTATTATTGGGTAGCTCAGTTGGTAGAGCAGCTGGCTACGGACTGGAAGGTCCGGGGTTCGATCCCAGGTGGTGACAGGATTTTTTCTCGTTGCCAAACTTTCAGAACGGCCCCAAGGTTCACTCAGCCTTCTATAAAATTGAGTACCGGGTCTTTCCCGGGGGTAAAAGGCGGTCAGAGCGTGGTGCCGACCACACCACCTCATTCTAGTGCCGAGGTCATGGAAAGCATGGGGCTCTACCTCCATGCCCCCCAAGTACCTTCATGGCATGTTACGGAGATACCTTTACCTTTTTATTATTATTATTATTATTATTATTATTATTATTATTATTATTATTATTATTATTATTATTATTATAATCTAGGTTTCCTGATATGGAATTTATGAAGGGGTCATACACAACAACACTTCATTCAATGCTACATTTGCGTCCAAAAATTGAGAGAAATTCTACAATTATTGTCCTGAATAAGTAATTTATTTAAACTCTTCAATGTTCTTTCAAGATCAAGATGCATTTATTTGTATAAATAATTTTCTTATTTATATCTACTTGTCATGTCCGTTCATTACTGGACACCAGTCATTTCTCAGGTATGACAAAATTTAATTGTAGGCTATTATATCAGTGATCATTAACAAGGCACGGGCACGGGCGCTCAACACTGCTCCCGGACAGGGCAAGCAGGCATTACCTTATCCTCGGCATTATGCAATCCTATCTTCCGTTCATTAGCGAATCTTGGCAGAAGGTAGCTGCAATGTTGAATAGAAGTAGTATGTTCAACGGTCGTCATTTCCTTCTCGTTAATGAAAGTATATCTCACTACAGAAATACCGGTAACAAATTCATTTAACTACAATCTACAAAGTTTTCTCAGTTCATGTATGTCAAGGTCGTAGTGCATAATATTAAGTAATTAGTACGCAATAAAAAATCCGACATTTGTTAACAAATAGCAATAAAATTAATTGGGCTAGCACTTAAAAAAATAACTTGATAAGATTGGTCTGGGACAACTATGGAAGAAAATCATGAAAGTGAAAATAATGTTTAGAAAATTATAAGACAAATGTGTAAATATATACACATTCGTCTTAAAAGCAAAAATGTTTAGTTACATGAATGACAAAACTTCACTACAAAATTACAGGGAAGTTAAAACTGTATGGAGTCGAGAATCATGTGATAGAAGTACTAGAATTAATTTTGCCTGTATTAGGTCGGAATTGTGAAAATTGAGAGGTTTTAAGGATCATATAGAAAATGACATGTATATTAAGTGGCGATATAAAAACTATAAAGTATATTATATTGTTAACATGAGTCAAGGCAGATTAGAGTGAACGCAGTTTTATGAAAAGGGAGTGATTAAATTTTAGTAATGGAATTGTTTTACCATTTGTTATTAACGGAGAAAAATTCGCTCTTGCGCAGATGATCGAACCCGAGTCTCCCAGTTCCTACGCACTGGGCGTTCCTCCACTGAGCTACGCCGAAGTTCAATCGTATCAAATTTTTCTCAATTAATAACAAAAGGTAACCATCACAGATAATTCTGTAGGACCAAAAATTAATCTCTACATAGATTATTCGCCTAACAGTACATATACTGTAGGAGTTCCGGACGCCAAGTCACTCAATTAAGTGCGCTCCTTGTATGATGATGACTGTTGACTTTAAAATATATGTCAATATATATCAGTCGAACACCAAGTAAGGACGCTAAGGGAAAAGAACCAAATGATAAAGATTCGATCCCGTGCGGGGTTGAACATCGGCGTAACTCAGTGGTTATAGCGACCAGTGCTTACAACTGAGAGACCAGGGTTCGATCCTCGCCGCAGGAGCGAATTTTTCTCCGTTAATAACAAATGGTAACCATTACAGAAAATTCTGTAGGATCAAATATTAATCTCTATAAAGAAGTTGTTTTAGCCAAAGTATCAAGAATTACAAATGAACAAATAATAAAATCCTTAGGAACATCTTTTCTAAAGTGAGAGGAAAACGAATGACGAATATAACTAAGTTAAAAGAAATGTAAAATAAATTTGAAAATGTATATGTACATATTGGTATACACATTTTTTAGTGAAAGAAAACTGTTCATAATTTTCTGATTCCTGACCACATGGAAGCTCTCAAACCATCCTTGGGTTTGTTTCATCGGGCTACAGTTTTTCTCAAATTGGTGTCATAGAAAATGCTTACTTACTTACTTACAAATGGCTTTCAAGGAACTCGTAGGTTCATTGCCGCCCTCACATAAGCCCTCCATCGGTCCCTATCCTGTCTTTATCATCATATCCCACCTCCCTCAAATAGAAAACACTAGTTTTAAGTTTTCTTCGTTTAGCAAATACTTGAAATAAATTATCTGAGATATTTAAACATAATAAAATGGTTCGAAATTTTCTCTTAAGTTTCATCCCACCCTCTCGTTTTTTTTACTTATTTCCACAGGTAGTCGACGGATTACGGACCTGATCCCAACATCTTTCTTTTATTACTGGTAGGTCGCTTCACTTGGTTCGCAGTAACAAAAGAGAGAGTTGGAATATTCTCCCTGTAAAACGGTGATTTCTAAGAAATATCTTAGTTTTGTCAATGACCTGGCTGCAGTCAGTCGAGTTTTGATCGTTTGAATTCCAATGAGTTCGAATGTGCGTGTGAAATGTATAACATAAATGGAGTGTTTGTGGTGATCTAAAAGTGCTCTCTATTCTTCTAGGTAAGCAGTCGGGATTTACTAAATACACCTGTTTCCTTTGTGAATGGGACAATAGGGCGAAATCACACCAATGGACCAGAAAAAATTGGCTAGAAAAGAGCAATTTACTTCCTGAAGAAAAAAAAATGTGAAGTATGTACCATAGGCTTCTCCTGTTAATGTCCTTATTCCAGCACTCCATATTGAATTAGGCGTCATGAAGTAATTTGTAACTGCTCTGAATAAGGACAGTCATTGTTTCAACTTCTTTCTTACACAAAGTTTCTGAGAAAACTGAAGCTAAGGTAACAGCACGTAGTATAGAAGAGTTGTTTCAATAAATATAAATAGGTATTAATAATTCTTTCAGTAATCCTTACGGATTCGCACAGTATTTCCTAACATTAGTACTCGCGTTTGGTGTCACTACAGTTCAATCAATAATCAATGTTTTAGACTTGATATGTTTATTTTATTATGCGTTGTTTGTCTACATAATGTTAAAATAACCGACTTGCAATTAATTTTTAAATGTTAAATATAATATTACAGGGTTGTTGTTTAGTCAACTGTCCGAAGACAGGTCTGAACCTCACAAATGATACGAAGAAGGCACCACTTATGAGGCAACTAGGCCAGGAGATAATGGAGTAGGGCGGCCAGTTCCTTTCCCCCTCCATTTAATACATTGCATCTAAACCTAGCAGATACTGTTTGATCAAGTCGTCTTTGTTGCTCATGCACACTTAGAGAATACACTTACACATAAACAAGAAAATTTTATTAACTATATGCGAATATCACTACATGTGGGACAAACCCCTCCCAGATTTCAGACATGGCATCATCTCTTGTCTCCCTTCTCTTGAAGGACGCATTATAACAGAATGAAAGAAAAGTTAGAAAAGACGAGACGAAGTAGAATGTATTGCATTGTATACTATTTTTGCACTATCACATATTTAGAACTGCAAATAGAGTATGAATTTTATGATACATTCTGCATTGAGAACGCATTTTAGTGAATGTAGCCATCATACATTCATGGGAGTATTAGTTTGCTAAAAAGTTTAATAAATGTCAGCAGGGTTTTCTTTTTGTATCTAATGATGAAAAAAACATGAAACATTTGTTATTGAGGGGGTTTAGACGTATTACATTACATTATAATAGAAACGCGGACAATTAAAGTAAAATAATTGTTTCCAGATGTGAATGTATTGATTTCACGGCACTAAAATGATTTGTATTTGTTGAAAGTACTGTCATCAGTCCCTAGGAAATTGCTAAATCACCGAGAATCTTCCAATGTCATCTCTCTAAGTAGGAATAAAAATATATTATCAAAAATGCATATTTTATTTTCATTTCACTATTTTCAATTAATTATATGTGCGAGGATGGTAATTCATGTTATGAGTGATTGTCTGAATATTCGTTTCATAGGTAAGTTATCTTTTTAGATATCTTTAACTTCTTGTTTCTGATGCACTTATTTTTTCTACGTGGACTTTACTTTCTCATCCACAATTCTTTCTTTTTTTCTATGTGTTCTCTCCTCTAAAGCTATACGTTCTTTGGCAACCTTTGCAACCGCAAGCACAACATCTAAGGCTGTCTAAATACTAGGTATCATCGTTCGCCCTTTTGATTCTTTTCTTTTAATAATTTAATTAAATGTATTCTAATATTTCAGTTACATTTATTTTAATATTGTAATTACATTTATTTTAATATTGTGATTACATTTATTTTAAAATTTAATTGCATCATTTAAGTTATATTTTAATTACATATTTTATTTTAATATTTATTATTTGTATTAACAGACAAGAGGTTATCTTGTCTTCTTCGCCAAGTGAAAGTATTCTTTTTTTTAACTCGCCGTAACTTGAAAACCAGTAAAGATTTTGAATAGCGGAAACTTTTAAATTTAATTTCCATTCTTTCTCAACACTTCACTCGCTTTGACCCCCCATCTAACGTGAAAAATAAAAAAGTTCGCCACTAACCCCTTTTGAAGGTGTAAATAAGGCTCACAAACCCAAAGAAGCTAAGTGACAAAATTGTGTTTTTTGGGAAATAAGTTAAAACTGATTCATGCTTCAGGGTTTTAATAAAACATGTAACAAAAATAATTGACATACTTTGTACCATGCTTTATTGACTACATGTGTTTTTTTAGATTATAATTACTCATACACTCCACACGAAATATTTTAAATTGAGATATTTGGAAAGGAGCTAAGTGCAATGTCAAATTTATATTGAACAGAGCTAAGTACCGTGCTATCTTTGCAAATTATGCATATTAAAGTTTGCCTGGGGTTAGAAAAAAGTGAAAAATAAAGGAAAATTTAATGTTATCAGTGCTATTAATGTTCTTAGGTCATGAACATTGATGGAAGTAGGCATACAAAACTTGGTAGGATCTTCAACTAAGCGAAAAAGTGCAGAAAAAATTCTCGATTTTGTGGTCTATGTAAGGAAGCATTTTCCGGAAGTCTTCTTTCTTCTTAGCAGACAGAGCAACTGTTGCTGGAAGAGCTTGAATTTGTATCTTGGCAATGTTTTCCGTTGTGGCCCCTGGCTTCAGAAAATTGTAGAATTTGAAATCAGAGACTTCATTGAAACTCTCTCTGATTTTCACAACACCTGGTGCTGATTTCATTACCAAAATCCAAGCTGCCTTACAGATTTTCAGTTTAGATGTGTTGATTGTCTGAGATGCTGCTCCATCGATGTCAAAGAATTTTCCTCCCATGCGGAATGTCTTGAATGGTCTTCAATGGCTGTAGCAACGTGTTCCAGAACTTGATTGTTATTTGTAACCATCCAACGTTGTCCTATTAAGGCGAAAAACTGTGACCCACCATTAGATATTTCTATTTTATCTTATCAAACGGCAATGAAATAAATGTACAGAAATGTAATCGCAACAGTTGTCACTACAAATCTCCAAATCACCATTTTCTTCTTGGATGTGATGAGATCCTCGTTGATTGCACGCAGTAAACACGATGCCATCTGATTTCCTCCATGAAATTATGTTGCCTGACCTTACCTGTTCATTTGGAAGTGGTTTTTCTAGAATATGTTTACCACTTGCAGTTACATATGATTTCCCACTCACATGTGCTTTGTGCATTAACTTCTTACGGGAACCTTGTATTTGTATTTCGTCATTAAATGCAGCTGATTCCTCGATCATTATTAGCAAAACAATAACAAAACAGACACTAACCTGCCTTCCACTGAATAGAATCATCTGTACAAGGAGAATGACCCATAGCTCCTTTAGAATTGCAAAGGGGTCTTGATATATACTCTGTGTCATCTTTTGGTCACTGTCGAAACTACTAGAAACTGGTTAAGAATATCGCTGTTTTAGATGTGCATTGGCGCTGGTTGATAGATTACTTAGGTGTACAGAACTCAGTTTTGAAAAAAATTGTCACTTAGCTCCTTTGGGTTTGCAAGGCCTCAAATGTCTATTTTGAACAGATCACTTCGAAGTTACTATCATTCCCCTCCCCCCCCCCCGCGTTTTAAAAACAATTTTGATTTCAAAGTTTGTTCTATGCTTTCCTCAGACATTGACCTGCCAATCATAAAAATAACAGTGCGATTGATTGACTATCATAGAAGCTACGACATGTTATTCCTCTTCATACGTGAAATTTTGATCTCCGTCAGCGGAGCGAATATTTCGCGTTGGTGTGGGTAACGTGCGAATTTCGTTGCCGCTGTATACGCGAAATATTCGTCGCCGCCACGGCTGCGACTATTTCGCGTTGGTGTGGAGAGGCCTTTAGAGAAGTCAGCATAGTTAGCATACAAAAAAGCGACAGAAAACATTCTGGGTAACAAAATACCTGAGAACTATAAGAAAAGTATGCAATGAATGTTACAAAACTTTAAAAACCTAGGTTGCAGAATGAGTGTTAAAGTACATTTTCTCAACAGTCATAATGGTTACTTCCCTCCTAGTCTTGGTGAAGAACTAGGTGGGCGGTTTCATAGACATTAAAAGAATGGAAACCCACTATCAAGGCCATTTGGACGTGTCAATGATGGCCGATTATTATTATTGGTGTATGAAAAAAGACGCTAGTGATGAAAAAATCAGGGCATAAAAAAATAAGTTTTCTACTCAGTAATTGTGAACAAAGT
Source organism: Periplaneta americana (assembly GCF_040183065.1). NCBI lineage: Eukaryota > Metazoa > Arthropoda > Insecta > Blattodea > Blattidae > Periplaneta > Periplaneta americana. Next base: position 118,034,992 of record NC_091117.1, on the reverse strand, counting down.
TTAGAAATGTACAATATTTCAACACATTTATTCACATTTAAGTCAAAATTAAACATACAGGAACAGTTTTGTCTCAGCTTTATGTCATTAATAGTTATAAAATTTAATTAACATGTTAAGAACGGTAACTTACATTACTAACTTTGTTTTGATAGTTGAACAACCCAGCCCGATAGAGTAAAACTAAAATCAGATTTGAATTTAGGGCATTCATATTATATATATCCAGATGGAAAAATTAAAAAAGAATGAAAAACAGAAATTTTTTGTAGACAATTGTAATGTAAGAAGGTATGTACAGTATAGGCCTATATAAAAATTGTATGTTGATAAGTAAGTAAACTACAAAATAATCGACGAAGTTCTCCCCCGGTTTATGGAGGTGATTCCTGAGGTTAATCGGAAGTAAAAATGTAAATAAATTAATGAGATCACAATCATAATTACACAGTTACAGCACATTTTCGAAATGAGTCATAGTAAATGGAGCCCTAGGCATGTTTGTTGCTATAACCCTTAGATTACTGCATGTGGGTGTGAATGAAAGACATCGTGTGTCAGATTAAGGTACAAGATCGCAAAGAATTTCTTCAAGGCATTCTGGAAGCCGCGGCGACAATAAGGAACAAACGTGTGAAACTGCAACTGCTACACGTGCTGTTCACATCCGTGCGGACCTTTGCCCTGAGATTTTTGGAGACGTTTTCGAAAATGTTTTAAATTAACGCTAAATGAAAGACAATGATACATACATATACAATTAATTGTTTGTATTTTAATTTTTTTTTTGCATTTTTTTAGTGAAATCTTGCAATAATTTTTTTTTCTGCCGTTTTCAAATTACCGGAACTTCGTAATTATTAATGCGATCCCATTAATTTCTTTACAATTTTTGTTCCAAATAGCCTAAGGAATCACTTCTATAAACCGAAGGAGAACTTCGTGAATCACCCTGTACATGACCGGAGGTCAATGCTGTCATTCAACATTGTAACACACTGCAGCGAAATAAATAAAATTAAAATAAAAGGCTAAAAAATTCCGCAGAACTAACATTACATAAGATCAGTAAATATTTTCACTATGGTCCATTACACTGTATTTATATCTGTTTGTTTCATTTTAAATACTATTTAAATATCATTTAATGAAAGACGGAATAAATTTCTCAGTAACAGAAATCAGTACATCGATAGACCTTAAATCGTCATATTTTGTAACTTTTTCTATCACATATTTTGCAATGAAGCGCACGTGTTTAAAACGCATTAAGTAATATTACGTTACAACCATACATGAGATTTTTAGGCACTAAAAATTGCAGTTTTAGGTGCCTAAAGTAAGCTCAAATTTTAAGAAATTAGACACTATTTTAGTAAAACTAGGCATTTTAGGCACATATTATGATCAAGCCTTCAAACCTATTTATTTCACTAAAATTAAAAACTAAAATACACCGGATATGGCACAAAAAAGTATATTTAAGAAATGCAGGCAAACAACTATATAATTATTATATAAACACAGCTGCACAATATTACTAGGATGTACCGAAGTACATATGATATTTCCGTGCAGATATTCAGCGTCATCATATGATGAAAGATGAGTGCAACGAAGAAAAATTCTCTCCGGCACCGTTTTTCAGCTTCACGTGTTGATGCTCTATCCACTAAGCCACACATTTCCCACACTTGTACTGCTTACTTTTTGTAAACTTCATTCTCCTCATCAACTGTTAGTTTTACAGGATGTCTTCAAATGTGTCTCCTTCTGCTTTCTACGAACTTGGTCGCACGCTTATGAATCGCGCGCGCCGCATTCCTTTAATTATCAGAATTCTTCCTTATAATTACTGAGACGTTCATAATGCGCACAGGTGTGTTTATCTTAATCTGGTATACAAGATTCTTTATCCACTCCCATAAGCAATAATCAAATCTGGGGACCTGGCTGGCCAGGGATGAGGATTTCCACGACGAATCCAACGATGTGGGAAATTCTGGTTCAGATGATCTCTCATAGTTAGGATGGAATGAGCAAGCGCCACACCAAGTTGGAAGTTCCTACGAAGTTTCGTTGCAAGAGGAACATAGTCTAGTAATTGTGGCAATTCGTTTTGTAGAAAGTGATGGTACATGTCACTATTTAAGTTTCGGGGTAAAATAAATGGTCCTATCAGCTGATCATACAGAACACCACACCATGCATTTACACTAAATCGATGTTGAAAATTGGTTTTCAGGGTCAATATCTGCACATCGTTTGTATCAAATTACTCGTGATTTGAGTCTTTGCTCGGCTTAGGTTCGAATCTCGTATGAGTTGGTATTTGACTAGGTCTTTCCCGATCGTTTTACAAACAGTAAAGCAAATATCAATTATTCTCATGGGAAATACTCAGACTCACCTCCGTAAATATCATTCTACCCCTGTAGTTGCTGAGTGATCGGAACTTCGGTTTGTCGCATATGCGGTCTGGATTAGAATCTGGCCTGAGATTTTTAATTGAAAGTCCACAGTGACACATATGGCGGACAAGGTGGCAGTTTAGGTTTTTCTCGGAGCTTTTCCCTTTCCCCATATTAGATACCTACATTATTCCTTTATCATTCCATAATATTTTCCAACGCCGGCTGGCTTGAGGATGAGTGGGCTTTGCTTCCTCGAAATGTAGGTACATAGCAGCAAACCTTAGTATATTCGGCCGTGTGCGTTGCAAACGCGCCTAGCTTGAGAGTTAGTGTAATAATCTTCTAAATCGCAGTTCTGAGTCTTTGTGCCTCCCTTCTGAAGTAAAATGAAATTTCATTTAATTCAATGGATCTATGCGGAGATTAAAAGGAAGACAGAAAACAGGAAGGATTGGAGAATGCTGGGTTTGCAATGAAATACCAGCCCTTGGGCAGAATATCTTCTTATCTTGCTATCATTAATTTCATAATGCTGAATAATCGTGTAGTTAATAAAACACCGTCAAATAACTCTTATAGGCCTATATATATATATATATATATATATATATATATATATATATATATATATATATATATACATATGTATTGTAAAGCTCTCTAGTTCAGTCTACATATACCGTACCTATAGATCTATGTCAATTTAATCCATGCTTTTACTCTATATAGAAAATTATATCAGTCCTATCCTAGAGTATTTAATATTTTGTTCAGATTTGAAATCCTTTTAAATGATGTCTCAGATGTCTTGATTTTGACAAGAAATCTTGCTACTATCTTCCAGTATCGATATCACATGTGCAGATAGCTGAGAGTTTCTTTTTTGAAGACCTCAATGCGCAACATGAACACCGAAAGAAGAGGTTGCGCGCTGTATTTCTTGCAATGTCACTGCATGTTTTCACGCTTTTCACACAAACTCAAATAAGCATATGGAATTCACATGTCCATTTATTTTCCCTGCCTTCACGTCCATCTGCCTGTCTAGTTTGAAAAATGAGAGCAAAATGACTGGCTCAAAGAATAACATTTGCATAAAACCTGTAAAAATGCTGCTCGGTGAAAGAAATGGGAGTCATGTTTTAAAAAAGCAAGCGGACATCACAAAAACTTACGCTCATGTCAGGATTGCAGACGTCTCTGACAGGTTTTACAGATCGATAAATTGAACGTCAGCCTCAATAAGGACGAAAGAATCTGCTGAAGTAAGATTTCATTTATGGCTTGATAAAGCAGCATATCACCATCTGTTGCAGCAATTCTTATATTTTATCAATTTACATAGACTTTACAAAACTACATCTTTCTATGTTGTACCGTACGAAGTAAACGTTTGATTACGCCGGCTTGATACTAAGGAAGAAATAGAAAAGAAAATAGCAGGGAAACCAATGTATCGATTAAAAATAAAATCATTTAAGGGAACGAATTATTAAACAGTCAAAGAAAGAGGACAATGAGAAAAGAGAAAGAAGAAAGATAAGTAATGCAGAAAGTAAGAAACTTTGGAATGAATCAATTCAAGAAAATATGGATCAAGAAAAATATATAAGGTAAAGGAAGAATAAATAACGATATATCTTATAAGCAAATTAAACTAATGAAATATGGATACGAAAATAAGAGAAGGAAAAGAAGGAAGAAAATAAAAGAAAATTAATGACGTGGAAAATAAACTTACGACAAATGGAAGTGGAATGGAAAAGAAAGAAATAGGGCAAGGAAAGAAACAGGAAGGAATGGAAATAAGGCAAGCCTCCCCAAGTTCGCTATCTTAAGCAAATTTATTTCTAAATTGATGATGAAATCATATTTCGAATGTATAACAAATTGCGTTGCAATATTGATACTCAAGATCATCTTAACCATTAAGCAGTTGCGGCTAACTTTGTAACTTTCGAATGGAGCAATAAAGTTGTTCATGCCATTCACAACATCATACCGTATCTTTGTGAAAAGGGATTTTCCTCTTTAGTTGACGTGAAAACCAAGTACAGAAATTATAAACTTGATGTACGCTCTGATTTACGTTTTGAGTTAACTGCACTTAAATCCAACATGCACCAGCTTATGCAGATTCGACAAGTCCATCCATCACATTAGTTCGTGAGAAAAAAATATTTTAACAAAATTTCAATATGTGCTCAATTAGAGTAATACAGTTTCTTTTTATTAACATACAATCAAACGGTATTTTTCATCAGTGATCACAGTATACTAATTTAACTTAATTGGTTACGTGAAGTTTAATGTCCTTCAAGGTAGGCCCCAGACTTTAAATGTTTAAGTGCTTTAGTAGACAGTTTTTCTCTTAGCTTCTCATCCAACCAATTTCTTTTTCTCTTCCTGATCAATTTCAACATTATTATATCTTCACCCACTCTTTCAGTCTGTTCCTGTACAAATCAATTTAAGACACATTTCTTAGTATTTACTGTACAAAATCCCCCGACATCACCTGTTCAAACAATTCCTACTTCTCTGGAACACATTCCAAAATGCAATTAAAGTACTACTTTTTCTAAAATAAAAAATCGTTCACAATAATATTACATGTTCTTGTTTAACTCGGCGTCCAGATTCATCTCTCAAAAGGACCGTATTTACTCGCCTTCTACTCTGTATACACCGACTTAAATTATGCAATTTACGTTTGGAATCGTTAAGTTTCTTTTTAAGATTATTAAATTCCTAGTTGTGCAATCCAGGAAACGAAAACTTAACACTGAAACTGAATTTATAATAAGTGACTTAATTTATGTACAGTTAGTAGTTCAAGAAAATGAATATTAAGCGGTACCGGTAATGTACCAGGGTCACTCCAAAAGTAATGCACAATAATAGTTTTTTATATCTATTCTAAACCTTTACAGGTTATGGAGGTCATAGATACATCATTCCCGCGTATATTCAAATTTAATTGAAGTCGTTCCCGTGAAGGGCGCCATGATAGCATTCCTTCAAGATGGCTGCTGTACTTGACATTCATCAGAAGCAACGTGTTGTTATCGAGTTCCTGTGCTATGAGAACGAGACCGTAGGAAACATTCACAAGAAATTACGAAAAGTGTATGGAGATACAGCTGTCAATCGCAGTGCGGTTAGTCGGCGGGTAAGCAGATTATCTGGTGAAAGAGGGCACGCTAATGTTCGGGTACTCCTCGCAGCGGCAGACCCTGCACTGTACGAAGTTCTAACAATGTGCAGCGCGTTAGCAACATGGCTGTGGCTGACATACGCGTAACAGTGAAAGAATTGTCACTCCAAGTTGGAATAGGATAAGCAAGTGTGTGCAGAATATAGAAACAGTTGGGGTAAAAAAAAGTTTGTGCTAAGTAGGTTCCGAGGTTGTTGACAGAAGCCCACAAAGAAATCCGAAAAACAGAGTGCAGCAAACTTTTAGACCAGTATGAGAATGGTGGAGATGACAGGAGATGAAAAGACCACAGACCAGACCAGAAAACTTGGATGGACAACACTGACTTACAATCCTGAACTGGAACCATGCGAATACCATCTTTTTGGTAAACTGAGAGAATCTCTTCGCGGAACAAGGTTTGGAGATGTCGACTCCCTCGTGCACGCTGCAAAAGAGTGGCTCAGACGTGTTGCTCCAGACTTATACCAAGCAGGTATACAGGCCCTCGTTCCACGATGGCGTGAGGTAGTTGAAAGGGACGGGGATTATGTGGAAAAGTGACATTTTGTTTCTAAGGAATGTATCTACATTCTGTGAAAAGAGAAAAGCTGTAGGATGAACATGTAATTTTTAAATAAAATGTTGGTCACTGCTTTTGGAGTGACCCTCGTAAATCAAGACATGACAATGAACTACATGATCAGAAAACGAAGTGTGTGTTGTCTTGCAAGTCTTGATTTTGTAACTTTCAAAAGTTGCATCACATTCCAAGCACTACGCTTGCTACTTTCACTATTAAATGAAGGATTCAGAGCCATAGTGGGTCAAGCGCCATTTATTAAAAACGGCGAAAGAATGAGTTAAAGTTAAGAGAATAACATAGTTTAATCAAGATTGACATAATATCATTTCGTTTTAATGTGTATACTTTATATTACTTGCTATATATTTCCATTGAATTATTGTAATAACTTCATTTTAACCCTTGTTTTCTACGGCTTTAGTAAATGGTGCTTGGCCCAATATGGTTCTGAATCATTCAAAGTCTTTATTTTTATATTTTTCTAATCGATCAAATGAGTCACTTGGAATATTATTATGTATGTAATGTTTTGTTTATATTTTGATAATATCGACATTAATAATATTAGTATAGTTTTATTGTTATTATTATTTCTGATCCTGATTAACAAATATTTAATTGTTATCCATTATGATCGGTTAGCATACAGAGGTTGGTTCTAACTTGATCCATGATATTTTGCTTCGCTATTGTAGAGATTTGATGTTAACCGACCTCCTTATGCAATACAACACAGCGAGTTTGGGTTGAGGGGTCAGCAGAACAAATTAAAGGTTGCTATGGCAACGCCAGTCAACAAGGGACATCCAACTTGTGATGTGCAGTCATGCTCATACAACGAAACTACAGAGAAGGGCAGTTTTTTTGTCTTTGTTTCCACATTGATTGTAACTCAGTACCTGCATTGCAGGATCTTCAATTGAGAGAACAAAGAAAATGTATATGAATTATTAAATTTAAGATGAGGTGTGTCGTATTAGAAGATCATTCATTAAATGAAGACATAATCAAATGAATCTTTAACTTTAATGAAAGTAAAATGCTTTTGAAAGTAATAATATTATTGTATGCTATTATCATACATTATGATGAATAGAAGATCTTTTAGGAGATAAATAATTATTAATACCCGTAATAAATTTGGAATTTAGGCCTATGTTCTGGATTCGTAAATTTCAAATGCCACCGCTATGTTATTTCACTAAAGCCGTTCGCATAGCTCTAAGTGTGTTACAATTAACATTTTAAAGTATTTATCGATTTTGTTTGTATAAAACTGGCAATGTTAACGCTAACATATAACTATGTTCATTACACTGTTTATGTCTATTAAAATTATGAATGTTTACCAACATCGTTTACTTAAAATTGAAAAAAGAATGTTAATATTAGCAACGCTCCTTATTTAACAGTGCTTATTTAACATACAAATTGTGATATGTGCGATTGTGCATAAAATACTTCTTAGAATATACATAAGTTATATGAATTTTAATTTAAAACTTCATTCCAAATTAAGATCCTTTGTTATTAGTTTTAATGCTGATGTCTCTATACTGCAAACATAAAAAGTATTCTTATTTGTTTTCATTACACCTCAGAATAAAATGAATTACAATCGATTTTTATACAAATTATACAGTTCGTAACGGTTGAATTTATAGTCTGTCACTATTTCCCTGTACATAGTGTGTGTGTTTCCCAACGAAGCGGTCCGTGGTTCGATTGCTGCCGCGAGTGGAGTTTTATCTTCATTCTACGGGACTTCGTACTTCATCCTTGTCTTGCTTTCAGATATTCAAATAAAGAAAATCTCATCCAGAGATTTGGCGTCTGGAAAGGTTCCCAAAATGCTGGCTACGTTTCCAAGTTGGATGGCTATTCCTATTCGTTTCCGTAGGTAATTGGTGCAGTGACGATCTCCAGTAACACTCACCAAACTTCCACCAATTTCGGAAACTAGGTATTTTGCTTCATTACACCAGGAGCCTATTGTTTCAAAAGCAAAGACGATGAATAGATGGCATACGTCCTCAGCGCCTCAAAGATCTTGTGTCTGTGTCAGTTGGTGATTCCGGAAAGAGAGTACTTACATCTTTAACTAACCTCTGCAATTTCGTGTTGAGTGGGGAATTAAATCCAGAAATTTGCCCATTCTTCTATGGTGCTTCATTGTTAGCGATTGACAAAAAGGATGGTGGGGTGCGTCCCATACCCATTGGCAACACCTTTCGAAGATTTGTACAGCTAAATTAGTCTTCATCAGTGTAAAAGAGGAAATTGGCGGATATTTACGTCACATCAACTTGGATTCGGTACTCCACAAAGCTGTGAGGCTATTATTCATTTAGTGCGTACATTTTTTTTAACAGATATGCGAATTGTAATAAGATTCTATTTAAAATGTACCTCAAAAATGCGTTCAATTTTATTGATTGATATGTAATGTTGCACGCTATCAAAGATAAGTTTCCTCAGCTTTCTGCTTTCATTTGGCAGTCATACAAGGATTCTTCACATTTTTTTTCGGGTCTGAAACTATGTCACCTCAAACTGGCTGTCAACAAGGAGATCCCGTCGGTCCAATGCTTTTCAGTCTTCCGGTACATCCAGTCATAAAAGATCTTAAGAGTGTACTTAACCTCTTTTATTTACATGATGGAACTTTAGGTGGAGATCCTAATGTTGTTCTTGCTGACCTTCAGAATTTAATTGATCTTTTTTCTAACATCGGATTGGAAATCAACTCAAATAAATGCGAACTTTATTTCTGCTCCGAAAGCTATGAGGCTATAGTATCTGCTTTTTAAACAGTTGCACGAGGTATTAAGATCATTTCCAAGTCTGATTTCACCATCCTTGGTTCCCCTGTTTTCTTGAAAGGAGTCGAAACTATTGCTGAACAAAAATTATTGGCTTTGAAAACGCTATTTGATCGCCTATTGCGTCTTAATCCTCATATATCATATTTTCTTCTTAAAGACTGTTTAGTAATTCCTAAACTTACCTATTTCATGAGGACAACTCCATTGTGGTCATTTCCATTATTCCTCCTACAATCAGACGATATGATGCGAAAATGTTTGGAAACTATTCTCAATACTACACTTGAGGACAGAGGTTGGGCAGAAGCTTGTCTTGCTATCAGACTTGGATGTCTCGGTATTAGGAAACTCGGTGACATCTGTACACCGGTAATCTTGGCTTCTACATATGGAGTTTTCGATATCATGAAATCTATGTTTCCTTTATTCAGTGATGAGATTGAAATCTGCTATTTGCCGGAGGCTTTGGATATGTGGAATGATAGGAACTCTAATCCGCCAGCTCATCCAGACGTCCAGAATTATTTGGATGATATAATTATTAGGCACATCCTAGAATCTCTTGTAACATCTTGTACATCAGAAACAGACCAAGCTCGACTTTCGGCTGTACAAGAAAAAGAAGCGTGTTCCTGGCTACAAGCTCTACCTTCCCTAAATATTGGAACGCTGATGGACAACAAGTCTTTTAAGACTGCAGTCGCTCTACAACTTGGATGCAAAATCTGCCTACCACATAAATGTGTATGTGGGGAAGTTGTCGACACTTTGGGTCATCATGCTCTGAGCTGTGTCTAGAGTAAGGGACGTCTTTTTAGCCATTCTACATTTAACAACATAATCAAGAGAGCATTAACATCTTCTGGTATTCCTGCTATTTTAGAAACCATTGGGATTAGTCGAACGGATGGAAAGCGCCCTGATGGATTAACCTTGGTCCCGTGGAGCAGAGGAAAATCGCTAATGTGGGATACGACATGCGTGGATACCTTAGCTCCATCCCACTTGCCGTTAACTTCTAAAATCGCAAGCTCTGCAAAAGAATCTGCCGTACGCAGTAAACGTCGTAAATACGTACATCTAGTAGACAATTACATCTTCATCGTCTTATTTGAGTTGATTTCCAATCCAATGTTAGAACAAAGATCAATTAAATTCTGAAGGTCAGCAAGAACAACATTAGGATCTCCACCTAAAGTTCCATCATACAAATAAAAAAAGAAGTTAAGTACACTCTTAAGACCTTTTATGAATGGATGTACTAATATTAAAATGGATTTGAGGGAGGTGGGGTGTGATGATAGAGACTGGATTCATCTTGCACAAGATAGGGACCGATGGCGGGCTTATGTGAGGGCGGCAATGAACCTTCGGGTTCCTTAAAAGTCATTTGTAAGTAAGTATGTACCGCAACCATGTGGGAAGCTTTTCAGTCCTGCCTTGACAGTGTCTTCAGATATAGACAAATACTGACCATTAAGGTCTGGAGCCGCTGTTCTGCAGTTGGTTCCCAAACAAAATATTAACAACGTGAGTTGGTTCCCCATGTTCAAATATCAACAACGTGAGTTGGTTCCCCATGTTCAAATATCCAAGGCTGTGATTTTGTAGCGTGCTGTGTGGGACATGGATGTTAATCGATCACGTAGCAGAGTAGTTATATTGTTAATGTCTTCGTACGACCTCAGCACTAATAAAACGAACAGTTTTTGTTTATAAATGATTCCCAAAGAAACATTATTTCTTTTTCCTGTAAATCGAATTTAGAAGCTTTGAAGGGAATGACCATTATTTTCGTTCATGGCACATTCAAGGCGCGTCCTAAATTATTCAAACAACTTTTTACAGTGCTTGGTGTGACAGAAAATCATTACGTACCTTTGGTGTTCTTTTTGCTACAAGATCAACATGAGAGGTCATATACTTACGCCTTCAATTCAATTAAACAATATGTAAATCCAGTTGTTGTTTATGCCGACTTCGAAAAAGCAATCCAAAATGGAATTTCAAACGTATTCCCTAATGCCAAACTGAAAGGTTGTAGGTTCCACCTTGCACAATCTTGGTGAAGGAAAATTCAATCCTTAGGTTTGAGTAGATATGCATTCCTGCGACACGCTTGTTTCAAAATTTTACCAGTACAGAAATAAAATTGTGAAGTTATTCGACGCAGCGTGTCCGCCAAGCAAAAAACATTTTTAACCTACCTACTACTGCAGACAGTAGTTGACAGTCCTAAGTCTGTATAAAATGGGAAGGGAAATGTTTTCTCTCTTGATATAGCGCGGGAACCAATTTCAGTACACAGGAGAAATCAACCTGGAACCAACTCGAGTATAGCTTTGGGACGAACTGGGAACTAATTAACAGATTTGGGAACCAATTCCAGTACAGCCTCTGGAGCAGTAGTGTCAGAGTTGTAAGCTCCGAAACCGGTTGTGGTGCTAGAGACGTTCAGTCGGAGCGTGAACTTGCTTATGTCTGTGGAAGTACCAGAGCACGCAACGAGTTATAGTGGAGCGCTCCGCTCCGTTTAGGCTGTGTCTGACAACGCTGGTCAGGAGGATCAGGGAAGGACGAGGGTCTTGAAGGAGGCGGGTGTTTTTCTAATAATTCTTGATATGTAGCGTGGGTAAAGTCCGCTACTCTTAAAATGAGATGAAAAAATCCGAACCGCTCCACGTATATCTCCTTCAGCCACTTTTGTTTGTATACTGCGTACCTCGGAGGATTTTGTACTTCTTTTATTGGAAGGATAGACCAATTGAAAATCTCTTAAATTGTCTTTAACCTTGGCTACGAGAGATTTCTATTCATGTTTCTCTGGGACTTTAAGAGCAATGTAGGGGAAAAACATCAAATTTTGCCAACATTCTTCAGTATTCTGAGAAATAGGGGAGAGTCGGGTAGTATCGGACATCGGGTAATATCGGACAGTGAGTTTCTTTCGTCTACCACACGATGAGAGTACCTGATTGACATGGTTACATTTCTGTGACGTCGCATAGAGAAACGTAACCATGTCATTCAGGTACTACCATATGGTGGTAGATGAAAGAAACGCACTGTCCGATACTACCCGATGTCCGATACTACCCGACTCTCCCCATACATTTGTCAATTGTAGATAGCCGATCTGCGGCGGAAATTCTTGACCCTTCAGGAATTCTCTTCATAATATTTATGTTTCTTTGCAATTAATTAGCTTTGAATGGAAGTCATCTTGTGAGGTATGCAAGGAGTTAAAGTCGTTAACAAAAGGGTCATCGGGATGGGCTCTGGACCAATGGATTCGTAGACTCTAAAACCTTTGAAATATCTGACGACTTCATCAGGACAAAGTGGGCATGAGACAGATTCAGTAGTAGCAATGGAAAGATTTTGATTATCGTCTTGTAAATTGCAAGAATAACATAACCACTGAGAATTAGTTTCATCAAGCGTTGTGATATAATCGCTACATACTCCAACACATTCACCGTTATACCAAAACTTACATCCATTGCAAAATATTAATAATCTGTCTTATAGATGGTCGGAATTATAACAGAGATGACAAGGACGAGTTTCCTTATCTTTCATCATCTAATAAAACTGTAAAATCCGTTGTTGATTGATATTGGTATAAAATAATGTAGAAATACCGGTTTACTATGCTGGACGTAAACAATCACAATAAACTCCAAATGAATAAATTCGAAATTAACATAGAAATATGTGAGACTTCTTGTCACTAACACTTCCAGGTATGTGATAAGTTATTTTCTAAATATGAAAGCAGTAAAAACTAGCAATTTTAAAGGCATGTTCGGTCCGATAAGTATAGTAGCAATCAAATAGTGTAAGTTTTTACAGTCAATCACTTAACAATATTACATGCATTGAACCTTTATGTTATTACATGAAGTAACATTTACAAATAATGACAAACGTTTTCGCCAATATATATGGCATCTTCAGTCACATTAAAAACATATCAACATAAAATGAACACTTAAGATATTCCAGTTAAACACAATCGTTAAAAATTAAAAACTGGTGTAATAGGCAGTCTGAGCAATATGCCATTAAAATACGTGTAGCAGGATGATGTTACCAAGATATGTTGGAATATGCTTATAACACTGTATTAACATAGAAGTGTACATAACGAAGAAAGAAGGCATGACAATCTTCAAGTTTTGTAGGTGCAGTTCCCAAAATGCTGGAAATATGCTACAATACATAGGACGATCGTGTTACTGTTTATGGACGATTGTGTTTAACTGGAATATCTTAAGTGTTCATTTTATGTTAATATGTTTTTAATGTGACCTGAAGATGCCAAATATATTGGCGAAAACGTTTGTCATAATTTGTAAATGTTACTTCATGTAATAACATAAAGGTTCAATGCATGTAATATTGTTAAGTGATTGACTGTAAAAACTTACACTATTTGATTGAGTAAAAACTAGATTTCCAATATTTTTTCTTATAATATGCGTATTAAAATCAACAGACAATATCCAACTATGATATCTCTAGTCATGGCATCTCAGTTAAAAAAAAAAAAAACATACAAATATGTTCATTAACACTCCATATTTGATATTACTAATTACGTAACAATGGCAATGTTAACTTTTGTACAAGGTGCGGCAGAGCAATCGGAGGATTTTCAAAGAAAAATTACTCAGTAATTGTGTGTATTAGAACAAATCTACTACTGCCAAAAAAGCTGGCTATGTATGCCATTTTGTTGACTCACATTTACAATGGTGTCCGTCACTCTTTATGCACTCTTCAAGTCTTTCCCTGAAGTTGCGTGTTGCTCTCGCCATCATTTCGCCATCTATGTTGGCGATTTCCTGGGCAATGGCAATCTCCAGCTCGTCAGTTGTTTGCGGCCTGTTTGGACTTCAGGTAACCCCACAGAAAGTAGTCATATATGGTAAGGTTAGGCGAGTGGGAAGGCCAGGGAATGTCACCACGCCGAGAAATGATGTGCCCTGGAAATATGCGGCGCAGAAATGTCATTTAATTTTCTGCCTTATGGGTCGTGACATCATCTTGCTGAAACCATACAATCTGTCTATCAATTCCACGCAGAACTACTACGCAGTTCTGGTTGAAGAAATGTTCTCAACATTTCGACGTAGCGTTCTCTATTCACTGTCACAGGCTTCCCTGTCTCCTAAAAAAGAATACGGGCCTATGACGCAGTATCCAGGCACAGCACACCAAACTGTAATCTTTGCACAGTGAAGCGGACGCTCGTGTAGTTCGTTAGGATTTTCGGGAGCCCAATATCTAAAGTTCTGCTTATTAATATATCTATTTAAATGGAAATGTGCCTTGTCTCTCATGAACATAACAACTTCGCCAGCCAAAATTTCCACCATTCTCTCGGCGAATGTCCTGTGTTGTACCTAGTCTCACTCATTAAATTGCTGAACAATCATAAGTTTATATGGATGAAACTTAAGATCTGAATGCATTATTCGGCGCACAGAACGTTCTGAAAGTCGCAGTGCTATATCCTGCCATATAGCTGATCGATGTGGACTCCTCGTAACAGCCACTGTTACTCGCTCAATGTTATCTGGCGTTCGTACATTTCGAAGGTGTCCTGACGGTTTCTTCTTGCAAGCTGATGCTGATAACCGAAAGTTTTGTACCCATCTCAATATGGTATTACGAGCAGGAACGGCTCCGTGGTGACCAACATTAAATTGGAGACGAAAGTCATGCTGGGTTTTCACAACTGAATCACCAATCTTGAAAAAGTCTCGATAACGAAAGCACGATGCTCCGAGCTCCATACTTCCATGATTACACAAAATGGCATAAAAATGCTAACAAACGACGGTCGATCGACATCCATAACCTCTCATGTTGCTCAGTAAAAGGACCTTCTAAAACCGTCCGATTCCTTTGCCGCACCTTGTACATGCAACTGGATTTGCTCACTGGTTGTAATAATTTCAACTCGTGCGTTAGAAAGTCTTTTGAGTTTATTAACTCGTTGGGCTCCTCCCTCCTCTCTCGGCTTTTTCCCCCAACTGTTCCAAGCCAATCCTATACCAATTCCTCGAACTCATATCGTCAAAATACTGCCCAGATATTACTAATTTCCTGGATGCTATCGTTATATACCTGATTAACATTTCTAAATTAATGTCAACAACAGTATTTAACGAACATTAGTGATGTTAAATATTAGTACAGCAGAAGTAGGGAAGGGAATAGTGAAGTGCTTTGTGTAGAATGTAGCATTGTGTGGGGCAGAATCATGGAAATTACTACGAAGTGAAGACAAGCGACTAGAAGCTTATGAAATATGAATCTGGAGAAGGATGGAGAGTGTTAAATGGACAGACAGAGTAAGAAAAGAAGTTGTGTTGGAAAGAGTGGGTGAAGAAAGAATTATGCTCAAACAGATGGCGAAGAGGAAAAGAAATTGGTTGGGTCACTAGTTGAGAAGAATCTGCCTTCTGAAGAGTAGAGTTCGGGGCAGAAGAACGTATCAGATGACTGACTACATTAAGATATATGGCTCATATACGTAGACTAAGACCAAGCGAGTTGGCTCATGCGTTCTGCATAGGATTCGCACTCGGGAGGCCAATGATTCGATTCCCGGACCAACCAACCTGACTGTGGGTTTTCCGTGGTTTTCCACAGTTACTTAGGCAAATGCCGGGATGGAATTTTCATTGCCACTGTCCATTTCCCTTCCCCTTCCGTGTAGAAAAATAATTTAGATTTCATATCATTAATCTTTTTCATCTCATTCAATAGACATATTCAGGTCAAGACGCATGTCTTCATCCGCTTAAGGGAGGAGCGTCCTCTCCGCAACCGTATCTGGGTTCCTAGCCTTCCGCATTATCTCTGCCAGGATTAATTCCTTTTAAGACACTTCCAAAGGCGCCTCGACACCTTAGATGGGCCGTTGGAATGGATCCTGTGCTGCTTGGTCATCTTGGCGGGGGTAGGAGGCCCCCATTGGGTGAGCGGGTAAGGGATCACATGCGGCCGTTGGGCTGGTACACCCTCATCCTCATTCATCCCATAAAATTCAGGGTGCAAAATAGGTGTTATTATGGCTGACGTGCAAAGTATCGTCTTAATCTGCCCGTAGCCATCGTGACCTAACCTACGGAGACTAAAAGGAAGGCAGAAAATGGGAAAGACGGGAAAATGCTGAGTTTACAGTTGCCCTTGGGCAGAACACTATGAATGAATGAATTGGATTGTAATAAATTGACAATTCTGACATTAATATTCAACAAGTCGCATTCGTAGCTCTGTCGCGGGCTTACGATGAGTGCAGGCCCGGGACCGAATTTGGTGATAGCGGAGTAGTATTGATGGACAAAGCTAAGGTACGTGAGGTTCTTCACAGGTTCAACTTTTCCTTCAATTATTTCACCCTCACTCGATAGCGCGGCAAACAAATCTTGACCCTGGTAAAATACTCGGTCATATTTCTTCTCCAGTCACTCTATTCTCCGGCGGACGATATACTAGCACTTTATATGGATAAAACTTTAATCATTTGGGTCCTCACAAAACAGATCGTTGCGACACAATTCCTTGACTTGACTTCGGACTTAACATTAATCTTTTCTCATATAGCTAAGATTTGCTGTGAGGGTTCTGTTCGCATTTTGTATGTTTTATTGTTTAAAACAGAACCGTTTCACGTCACTTCTTAAACAAGTGATGGACATATTGCTCAGGCCGTCAGGACCTTCTGGGGAAAGTAGCGAACATTTCACGTATGATGTTTTTCGCTAAGAGAAATGAATGAATATTCGTTGCTCAGTAGTGTAACTAATCACGGTTGTTTTTACTACTACGGCTTCTTGTGAGAACACCAACGAATCCCAGCACTGTTTTGTAGTCTGATTCCAGTTGCGCCTATCCGCATATACCTCCTTGCTTAACAATTCCGACGTCGCTTCTGGAGGGCTAGCGAGCACGCTACATTGATCAAGTTATGTTTTCTGTGCTCTGTATCCATCATATTATTCCAATAATATCTATTCTATATCCCAACCAACCTTGTTCCTAACGTAAACAAAGAGGAGTGACATCACTTGTGCGCTCTTCACGATTGCAAATAGGACGATATACGCATTTTGCTTCCACAGAAAGTAATAATCGTAATATTTTGTTGTGTAGTGGCGAAAGTATTACAACGAAGTAATACGGGAAGTTCTTTGATGCTTTTAATTCGTTTATTTATAAGTTATGAATCATTATTATAATTTAATATAAAGTAATCTGAGTGAGTGAACGTTAAAGGTTGAGGTTTATAATCGAGCAGGTACTGTTCTAATCATGAACTTACTAGTAATGGGATATATCATATAGATTATGCAGCAAACGTGCTAATTAGTTTACCATATCTATGACTGTTTTAAGCATCATGATGTAGATTCACACAACTGTTTAGTTGTTTTTATCCAACTTAGGAGCTTTGAATGTTTTGACTGTACTTGCATGTTAGCTTTGTATATATTAATTTCTCTGCAGTAATGTTTCTTGCAGCATATAAACAATACCGCTTTCGAACTCACACGCATTACAGGTCTTTATTTCAAACCAATAATCAAGGAGAATAAATTGTTCAAATTGTATTCACCACTTGATAACATTAAGGAAGACGATTTACATACATTGCAACCTCGGCGGTGTAGCTGACATCTAAGCGTTGCATAAACTTATGTACAGTATTTGAACTCGAGCACTTGCGTACTTATTTCTGCCAATCCTATGCTGTTTAGTTGGAGGCAGCGATTTTGCCAGGTGACCTCGATGACAATGCCAGTAGACGAGCCAATATTGTTTTTTATGAGCTGTATGAATGAGTTGCGATAACGCTCTTAGTCGTTGTTTATATGTTCATACCAGCCGCTCACATCATTATTATGAAACACACCAAGGTACAGTTCGATTCATAGGAGTGCCGTAAACGACTTTCGTTCGTAATGTTTTTACAGTACCCCTCCTACATTTTCGGAATTAAAAGGAAGAAAGCAATGTATCACCAGAATCAAGAATATATTGCAAATGTTTTTTATTTCATGAATTCGATAAACCAAGCAAGAAACCTATAGACAATATTCCAAAAGTACTCGTATTAATGGAAACTAATGAATATGAGAGCTTAATTTAATGGTTTAATTCACGCGTAGTTTGTGTCTACAAAGAGTGGCAATCCTTGGACAATGAGGCGGTCTCTGAACAATAGATCACGAGATAAATCGTCAATTCGATTCTTGTGGTGTTTAGTGTGACTCTAATACTTGTCGAGCTTGATGGATGATTTTTATCGTGGTAATTCCTACACCTGTCGCATCCACCGTTAACTTAAATCTTTATTTAATGCAAATTGATTGTCATTAGCATGGACTATATAGATTCAGTGTAACAATAGTAAAATTATGATAATTTACTCTATGTCAAGAGCCCAAACTTGGGGGCAGTAGACCTACAACCTAATTTATAAAAGTGACAAATAAAAACTCACTACTTTGTCATTGGTTTGGACATACCATTGTCATTAGCATGGATGTACCTATTAAGACGCCCCCAAATTACGGAACGCAGAAAATGTGTAACTTTTTCACCATCTTCATAGTCTGTGTTGGCAATGTAGCTTCTTCTTCAACAACAAGGTCATTTTCTTTGTGGCGGTCTTCTGAAACGAAGAGCGATTTGAATTCTCCTTTTCGTTGTTTTCCTCGAAAACTTCAGCACCGCAAGGAAAGGGGTGGGTGAAAATTTGGCAATTTAAAAAAAAAATCCATTTTTAGTTGTTTTGTAGAAAATGATTTGTTGTTTCATCTGTAGATGTTTATGCAACTGAACTAGTTACTAAAATATTACAAACACTGTTTGTGAAGGCAGATATCAACATTCATCTGCGCCCTATAAGAACGGGATTCGTCTCGGTTAAAGAGACACAATGTATACATCTGAGAAAATGAAGTAAATTATTTTTTTTCTCTTTGTTGAATGAACTTTCTTCAAAAGCACGGTGAAAATTTTGTTTAAATATCTCTAATAGGCTACTTTTCGAGTTATAACTTAAATCGTGAGACTGTGTTAACTGACTCGGCCACTTAAATATGGACATTATTTCTCATCTTCGATAAGTTTGTCGCTCATATTCTGTAACTTAAATTTTACAAATCCATTTCCCTCAAAATTTCGACATTTTCCAAGATAATAAATTTATGACATTTTACATGCAAGTGCATATAATACTAGAATACAAGCCCTGTCTTTAGCTTTGCTTTATAATTTCTTTTTTTTTTTTTCATTAATAATTCTTTATCTGGTAAGGGTAGGAATTTTTAAGACACCAATTGTGAATAAACCAGAGAAGAAAGCATTTTGAAATATCCAAAATCCTACAAAATATGGGAGAAACCAATTTCTCCTGTACAAATTGAAAAGTACAATTACTATTTACAATAAATATTTTATGGATTCTAAAAAGATGTTAATTAAACTAGAGGTATTGCCTAATGACTATACTAAATTTCAGCACAAAATTCATTCAGGATAGCCTCTATAGAAGTTGAATGATTGGATTTTACTAAATTTATACTATCGAAAAGTGTTGCATATCCCCTTAAATGCCTGCGTTAACCTTGTTTACGTCTATCTGGGTTATTCGATGTTTTTGTTCTATTTTAATATAATCCATATTACTGATTCTGCCACATTGAATTCACACAAAGTTTATTATTAGTAATTTTCGTCTCCAAAATACCTCATATATCACATTTAATTTCTCACCTATTTTTGTCCCACTACACCACTTTGGGGACAAATTGGGACAAAATAATACCTTATTTGTATTCTGTGATCGCAAAGACAAATATGAACTTTCGCTGAGAGCGGTCGATTTGGGATTTCTCACTCCTTTCTGTCTTTTTACCACTACCTTAGGAGATGGTATTTTAAAAATCTAAGAATGATTAACCAAAATTTTAAGAATTTATGCTGGCTAGTTAAATATACTTTAGTGAATATTTTTTTAAACCGTCAACTCTTTTTTCTCTCCTCTTTGCTCCGCCAGGGAATAAAAACCCTCAAAATTTATTTGAAGGAAATGCATGAAGTTGACTTTTATGCATTCATTATACATTTTAGAAATAATTCTGAGAGATGAGATGAATAGTCTAACCCAGTTTTATAAAGGAGCCTTTGTTTTAAATTTAAAGGCTTCATGTCTGCTTGTTAAAAATAAATAGGTATAATTATTTTGATCATTACTACCTTTCATTTTCCATACCTTAATGTTCGGCTTTTGCAAAACTCTGTTTTATATTTTGACTAAGGGTTAACAGAAACTTACACACAGGGTCTAAGGAGATTTGAGGTAATGAGTCAGTCAGCTTGTTGATTATTGAATAGTTTTTTATTATTAAACAGATTGTCTTCATACTTTTAAAGTAACGAGGAAAAGACTTCGCAGGGGCAACTGGAATTATCTTGAAAAATTTGTGCCGAAAACTGGTCACTTTTCATACACATGCACACATTATAAACAACTGTAATTCTATAGTTTAACTAAATGTGCATACTTTCGGGCCAGTATGTTTACCACTATCTCTCACCCATCCCAGCTTCAGTTTGCTTGCGACAGAGATATCAGCCAACTTTGCATCGATGAGTAACTTGCTCCATCAGCCAAAATCGCTGGCTTGCAATATGTCATAGAAGATTTCTCCATCATTTTCTTTACATCAGGAATAAGGTTCACTAGGACATAGAATACACAAAATCTCCCTTTTCAATGACTGTCGTACAGGCGGTGCGAGTTCGTGCCCTGAGAAGTTCTAGGAGTTTTCATTGAAGAATCCATAGTGACACGTGGTGGACAAGGACGCAGTTACAGTTTTTCTCGGGGTTCTCCCCATATTAGGCATCTACATAATCCCGTCAACATTTAACCATTTCATCATCATTCCACAGTAATCCCCGAACGCCGACTGATGACGCGTGGCTAACCTAGGGACGAGTGAGGTTGCTTGCTCGAAGCCTGGGTACGCTGCGAACCTTAGTGTAGTCGGCCGATGAGGGTTTGGGAATGCGCCTAGTTTGAGAGTTAGCACAACAAATTGAAAGGTCGCAGTGCTGGGTCGTAGTATCCTCTCCAAAAATATAATTATTCCATTTACCCAGAACCGCTCGGATTTGTGCAGTATTGTAAATAGATGCAGAGATGACATCAATTCGAGAAGGTATAGTACGCTGTCGGTGGGTGAAAGGGCACACTAGTGAGACTGCATAGGTTTCTCAAGTCTAAGTGACTGAATGGATAGACGACACTGTATAGATGAATCACGATATTTACGAAGACAGCGGTATCTGCACTTCGCAATTATTCGTAAATAAATGAGTGGTAATACAACTTGGTCCCTTAGAGAAAGACAGCGAAAAAACATGGAAGCATGTCACAGAAGAATGGAACGGAAGTTATTAGGCCAACGTGTTAGAAAGGGATTATTCTCTTTCTGACTCATTGTACTAGGCATATCGCTGAGAGACAGAATCTCCAACAGGAAGATCCGGGAAATCACGGCATCAGAGTACATCGGGCAACATGCTGCAGCCATAAACTGAAAGTGGGAAGGACATGCGGCAAGGCAACAACTCGACAGATGGGCACAGATAACACCATGTGGAACCCGTACACAGGCATGAGGAGCCAAGGCAGGCCGCAAAGAAGATGGGCAAATTTCTTCAAGCAACTTGTAGGAGCTCACTGGTCTAGTGCCGCTCGGTGCAGATGTGCTTAGAAGTAACTAGGATACAATTTCAAAGAGAACAATAAACCGTGACACCGGCTAAGAGAACACTAGGCCTATAGTTAGACTCAAGTAGCATGTATACTCACCCAACTTACGTGGAGTAGCCCACCACGTGAGTTATAAGCGAGCTTACGCTTTCTTAGGAGGCACTAGCCCTTCATGGGACATAGCGGGCTAATTAATTAATTAATTAATTCATTCATTCATTCAATACACAATAAGTCAGATATTGCGGTACTACTCTGCACCCCTTCTCCGTACAAATAAAGATTTATAATGTCCATAACATTGCTCGCATAATGTAAATAACTTTTGTTAACATTTCATTAAACATTAGCAATATAATTTATGTTTTAACATTAATAACTCTATTAATGCCGTTTAATTAGCATGAACTACTGTATATGAATTTTAACATTTAAGAATTTTCTTAGTACCGTTTACTTCGTGTAAGCAACGTACATTGACCGTTTTATATATATATATATATATATATATATATATATATATATATATATATATATAGTATTCCGTAAGAGAAGGGCGAACCCGCGAAAGATTGAATTTTGTGTTTTTTACTTCTCCGAATATTTAAGACATATATGTGCAACATAAACCTGGCAGACGTTGGTGGGCTCGCCCTTACTATATATAAATTATCATGGTTTGTAAGGTTGGAGAAACTGCGTAGCCCGTGACAGGTTCATAATATTCATATTACTCCGTACAAGAAGGGCGAATACGCCACTCTGCCTGAAGGTGCGCGCCATTTATTGTCTCAGTGTTGTTGTAACCACACAGACGAGTACAACAGTAGTGAGGAATTAAGTTACGTGTATTTATGGACATTATAATAGCTTATTATGAATAATAGTGACAGTGATAATCAACCAGGCATATCTGGTTATTGTAAGAAACATCAGAGGCATGTCGAAAAATGGATAAACGTACAATCAAAGATTAAAAGGAAAAAAGGTGAATTGTACAATACTACGAAAACATTTCGACATTGGCAAGCTCGCGGTATAGGCCCGCCATATACTTGTGGATGCTTCAACGAATTAGGTATGGATTTTTTATTTTGGTAGGTTATTTTACTACGCTTTATCAATATCTCAGGTTATTTAGTGTCTGAATGGGATGAAGGTCATAATGGTGGTGAAATGAGTCCGGAGTCCAGCACCGAAAGTTGCCCACATTTGCTCATATTGGGTTGAGGGAAAACTCTGGAAAAAACCACAACAGATAACTTGTCCCGAACGGGAATCGAACCCGGGCCATCTGGTTTCGAGGCCAGACTCGCTAATCGTTACCCACAGATGTGGACTTAGGTATGGAGGAAATACATCCTGTATTTTGGAATTTCTGGGAATTAAGCTATTATGACCTCCAGAATACCTATATTTCCAAGCTCGTAACCATTGTTGATGTGAACAGATGTATTAAGAACAGCCCGACCTCTCTCAGCTGGTTTTGCACAAAGAGGTATGTCACGCCAATAAAGCCCACTTCTGAGAAAGTAAAGGATCAGAAAGCTCTCCTTATCTATGTGTAACAGAAGTTTCTGGATGACGTGATCACCAAACGAAACGTGCAACTAGCAGTGACCGACTCAGAGGAACATCTTCATGAAGATGATGTAATGGATTAATTATTAGCGCCTCTGTTCCCAGAACAAGTGAAATCACTTTTGATAGCAAGGATAATAACAAGGCAGGCATCTACTTATTTTTGCTTATTAGTAATTTCCGACACTTTGTAAATGTCACATCACAGTGCGTGATGTGACATTAAGTCTTTTATTTATTTAGGCCTATTATTATTATTATTATTATTATTATTATTATTATTATTATTATTATTATTATTATTATTATTATTATTATATTGTTGTGAATGTCTTCCATTATAGAATTCATTCTACGCCCTTTGCTTTTTCTAATATACTGTTTTCAAATTATTCCCATAATATTGATGAGTTTATAATGTCATATATGATCACCAGGGAAAGGATTTATATGTAAATACATATTTACTTATAAAGCTAATATAATTTATATTTTGCATTATCTTTATGTTTCACAATGTGTAGGGTTGAAAAATCCTACTTTTATTTTCCATATTTTTCCATATTTTAGAGTTTAGTACATATTTTCGTTAATTTCCATATATTTTCCATATTTCATATAAAACAGTCCATATTATATTAGGTTTAACAATAAAACAAAACAAAATTCCATTAACTTTTAAAAATACATTTCAACAATAGAGATTTAAACACATGTTCAGTAATCCCTTTAACATCAGAGTTATTTGAAAATTAGCAGTCCTATCAACAATGGGAAAGTAAGTTACAAAACTGTATTAATTTAATTTAAAATTTTTAACAGACTTCAGTTGTGCAGCTCAACAGTTAAATGCCAGTCAGAGTACACATAGGTTCAGTTTTGTAAATCATACTATAAAGACGGTAAATATGCCAAAAGTACGTCATTCAGTCAATTTAAAATCAAAACTAACAAGTTACATTTCAGAATTTAAAGAAGATGGTTTATCAACTGACAATAAAATATTATTTTGTAATTTGTGTCAGTGTGCAGTATCATCTACACAAAAGTTCCTGGTGCAATAACACATTACAACTAGTAAACATCAGGCCAACAAACAACTAAATTCCAAGCAGAGACAATTGTTTTTAACACAACCAACAACATCGAATGTAAGATCTGAGTTTAACATCGACCTGTGCCGTTCTCTCATCTCTGCTGATATTCCTCTCTACAAACTAAAGAATAAGGTCTTCAGGGAATTCCTTGAAAAATATACTCAACATACAATCCCGGATGAGTCAACACTTAGGAAGACGTATGCTCCATCCATCTACGATGAGACAATACAGAAGATAAGAGATGAAATTAAAGATAGTTCAATTTGGGTTTCCATTGATGAGACTCCCGACAAAGAAGGTAGACTTGTTGGTAATGTAGTTATCGGTTTGTTAAGTGAACAATATTCTGAACGAATTCTTTTACATTGTGATGTTCTAGAAAAGTGCAATAACAAAACTATAGTTAAACTGTTCAACGAAGCTATGGGTATCCTGTGGCCAAAGGGTATTATGTACGATAATGTGTTATTCTTTATTAGCGATGCTGCCCCTTATATGGTCAAAGCTGGACAAGCATTATCTGTTGTATATCCTAAATTGACTCATTTTACTTGTGTGGCGCATGCATTTCATCGTGTGGCAGAAGTGGTCAGAGACAATTTCCCTAAAGTAGATTTGTTGATTTCATCAGTGAAAAAAGTATTTCTCAAAGCTCCCAGTAGAGTTAACGTGTTGAAAGAAATGTACCCTGAAATTCCATTGCCACCAAAGCCAATTTTAACTAGATGGGGTACATGGCTAGAAGCAGTTGAATATTATGCCGAACATATAGACTCTATTAACAATGTTCTCCTTGCATTGGACTCTGAAGATGCAGTCTCAATTGATACTGCGAAAACAGTTACCTGTGACATAAGTGTGAAGAATGACTTAGCTCACATTCAGCATACATTTTCATGCATCATAAAAACGCTCAAAAGTCTCCAAAATAGGCACCTTTCACTATCTGAAAGTTTTGAAATTATAAATAGTACTGTGGAACAACTGAATCGTGGTAGAGGTAAAGTTGCAGATGCAGTAAGAGCTAAGGTGGACACTGTACTTTCAAAAAACCCTGGATATGAAGAACTACAAAAGGTTGTTGCTGTGATGAGTGGTGAATCAACAGTGAAGATTAACTTGGACTTATCCCCAGCAGACATTGTGAAATTGAATTATGTACCAGTTACTTCTTGTGACGTCGAACGCTCTTTTAGTCAGTATAAATCTATCCTCAGAGACAATAGAAGAAGATTCACTTTTCAGCACTTGAAAGAAATGTTTGTAACCTATTGTTATGGTAACAGACAATAAAAATTGTGTTTTGTTGAAACTACATTGGAAGATAAGGTACGTCCATTATATTTTTTGTTTAGTTTGATTAAAATGTACCAATATTTAACGTACATAGTCATTTTTTTATAATTTTAAGTCCATATTTAATTCCATATTTTGGTAAAAATCCATATTTAATTCCATATTTTGGTAAAAATAACTACATATATATTTACATATTTCATATATTTTTAGTCCATATAAATCCGTTCCCTGATGATCACTATTGAGTTGGAATATTAAATTGGACATTTAATTGCAATTTTCATTATAGGTGTTCGTTTTTCAGTGTACAAAATAATTATTATTTACAGACGTGTCCTTGGTGGCTTCGCCCTTATCTCGTTTACAGGTAAAATACTTTGAACATGAATTATCTCTAAAGGTAAGAGTACATTTGGCCCTTCTCTTACGGAACGCCTCATACGTTTTAACAAGTTTAGCATTTAACAGTCTTCATTAATATAGTTCATTGAATTTCTTTAACTTTCTCAACCGAACAAAAATCAATATTAAGAGAAACGTTCCGGATCTAAGGAAGAGGAAAGTTATAGTTGATTCACTCACATTTTAGCTACAGCGAAAAAAGTTAGTTAGGGTGACTTTACTGTTAATAAAAATGATTGATACATCACAACTAGTGCGTTAGGATGACTTTAGTGTTAATAAGATTAATGATATATCGCATCTAGTGCAATATCCAGAGTTGCAAGGCTTTCATAATACTTACTACAGCGAGTATGTTATTAGAAGTAATTGTAATGTGTTTTAATCTCTGTATTATTAATTATTATATAAAGCTAAAATTGTTCGCTTAATATTATGATATCCTTCGAATACAAGGCCTAAAATAATGATAGTGACGTTTGAGGCTTCTTTGTCTCTGTAATTGGACTCGATGAGCCAAATAAAATGAATCAACTAAAATTATCGGAACGTTTATATTATAAATAATCTCAGATAATGACAAAATCCGGTATCAAACGAGCCTGCTACGGAAGATGTACAGATATCAATGTTAAAAATGTTGTTTATTGGTGAATATTATAACGTTATTAAACAAAAAGAAAATTCTAAAGAAACGGTATTTTACGAAATAGATTAACTAGTTTGATACTATTGTTCCCGAATGGAAACACCTAGAAAAAAAGAAATAAAAAATTATATAAATGTGAAATGCTTCTGCTAGCCGTTTCACATTGTTACTAAAAGTTCAATTTATAAATTTTAGTCCATTGTTGGGCTTGAATGTAAATGATTTCCGTTTTATTACGAGCAGAAGTAGCGATATTTTCAAGTTAGCTGCAGTGCTGTGTGTTTTCCTCTATGACTAAGTGTAATCTTTTATTTGTATTGTTATCTAATATAAATTGATTGTGCATACTACATAGAACACGCGTGTGTTCGCATATTGAAAATTTTCTGTAATTAAGTTCATTATAGTCGATATAAAATACATGTTTCAGAGTGGGAACAATGGGAACATGTATAAGCAAACTTCCGTAACGTGTCTGTTATAAAAATTTGCAATGAATTTCACTTTATAATAGATTTAGGAAGCAAAAGAGCATGCAAATTTAATATTAGTGTTATCTATAATTTTTATCGAATATATCAGATGTCTTATAAATAATTTATTACAATGTAAGAGGCCGTGCATATGATAGTAAATGACCCCCTGAAGGAAGTGATGGAAATGTCACAGATAAAGAGGCTGGAGATGATGACAATACCGCTAATAATTCTCCGGACTGCCAATAGACGTCTGTGGGCATCTAGAACTACATAAGGTAACACAGCTGAAAAATCTACGCTCATGGCTGAAGAACTTTTATGTGTAAAATTCAAAGAAAACCTAATAATACTGCAGTTGCTGAAAAATCTACGTTCATGTCCGAAGAACCCTATGTAAAATTCAAAGAAACCCCAATAATGATACATTTGCTGAAAAATCTACGCTCATGCCATGTAATATTCAAATAAACCCTGATAATGCTGTAATTGCTAAAAATAAAGTAAACCGAAATATAGAAATGCCAAATTGGAGAAAATCTGAAAATTTTGATAACACGTTACCTTCTGGTACCCT
This sequence comes from Periplaneta americana, assembly GCF_040183065.1. Classification (NCBI taxonomy): domain Eukaryota; kingdom Metazoa; phylum Arthropoda; class Insecta; order Blattodea; family Blattidae; genus Periplaneta; species Periplaneta americana. The sequence continues at coordinate 118,007,079 of NC_091117.1, read as the reverse complement.
AATTAATTTACAGGAAATGTATCCACAATTAGGGAGTTTACAACCATTCGTTCTGAATTTTCTCGATAATAGAATTTTGAATATTATTGTTACAGAAATGCAACGTTATGCCATTCAAAAAAATATTTAAATTTCTCTTGCAATGAATCAGATATTCTTAAATTCTTTTGGCATAATATTTTTATCAGGTTACCATTCCCTTCCACGTGAAAAACTCCACTGGTCGAAGGATGATGATGTTTCTGTGCACATTGTTGCTAAAAAAAATGAGCCATAAGAAATTTCAAAACTTAAAGAAAAACATCCATGTTGCAGATAATGAAAACCTAAAATTAGGAGATAAAATTGCAAAAATTCGGTAACTGATTGGAACTGTAAATGAATTGCTACAGCAGTTTGGAATTGTTGAAAAATAGTTCAGTGTCGATGAGCAAATGGTCCCCTACTATGGTCGCCATAATTGCAAGATGCTTTTACGTGGAAAACCTAGCAGATTTGGTTTCAAATTATGATTATTATCTTCTTCATCTACTTATCCCTTTAATGTAAAAATGTACAGTGGAAAAAGCAATGAAAGGAGAGACATGCCACTGGGTACATAAGTTGTGAAATATATGCTCAGTTGTGTTGAAAATCCTTCCTGTCATGCAGTTTTCATGAAAAATTGTTTCACGTCTTACGACATACTAGCTGAATTACGTATTTTAGGTTTACGGTGACAGGAATTTTAAGAGAAGTTCGACTCAAGAAATGTACAGTGCAAAATATCAGTCATACAGATAAAGTCCTCTGGGAACATATGATTACGGGACAGATGGAAATGTTCTTGCAGTAAAATGGAAAGATGACAAAGTTGTTTGTATGGCTCAAATTATGACACAGTACTCCCACACATCAGACAAAGAGATTCAGCCTGAGTCAGAAGAAACATATTCTAGTTACTCAGCTAGCAATGATTAGGTAATGCAATCAACACATGGGAGACGTTGACCTACTAAACCGCTATGTACGAACAACGATCGAGAAATCAAGAATAACAGCGCCCGCAAAGCCGAAAACCCGCATGACAATATTGCCTACGACGACGTCGTTGACTGCTTGTCAGTGAATGATGCGATCAAATCTTCGGGAGTGACCATCTCTCGAACGTCAAGCAGCCTTGAATCGTAACAGTTGTTTATACCAGACCGAACTTTTATACGTTTTGGCAACTGTTATGTATGTATAAACAATTAAGTAGCCTATTTGAAACATCATCTCCACCTTTCAGTGTATAATAATCCGTTCTCCAATCTTTATTTAATTACTACTAATTAATAAGGCTAGGAATTTATTTTTTCGTATGTTTGAGATCAAGTGTACAATGTCAAGTAAAAAAAAATATTTACGCTTTATTTAACGTTATGTTTATGTTTCTTAGAAACGCAAATTTATTTCAGAATTTATTGTCCATTTATATACCCATAGGTAATATCTGATAATAGAACCAGAACATTTTGATAACTGTGATACTGTTTCTTTTGTTTTTGTATCAATTAAACATCTCTAATGTTATTTATTTCAATGATGTTATTCAAAGTTAAGGAATCATTCCACGCCGACCAAATGCTATTTCGAGAATGATGAGCAAGACTCAAAGCGCACGAGTTTTATGAGACGAGACTCGAAAGACAAGTGCTACGAACACAGCGAGCTAGAGCGATAGTTTGTTTTGTTCATTCCAGTATTTGGATATTACGCAAGTGAAATTGCTTCGAGTGTATACAATATCTTTTGCGATTTACCCTACCCTTTATTTCTTTTTTGTGTATTTCTTTCTTCGGTTTTTTGATTGTTTCATTTTTTCTTCTTCATTTCTCCTTTCTCTATCCATTTATTGGTTGCTATATTGCCTCTTTTCTCATTCCTCTTTTTGCTTCATTTCTTGGTTTTACTGTTTATTCTATTTATTTGGTATTGCCTCTTTTCTCATTCCTCTTTTTGCTTCATTTCTTGGTTTTACTGTTTATTCTATTTATTTGGTATTTCCTCTCTTTCTCTAATCCTTGTTTGCTCTATTTCCTCTATTCTCTTTTCAGCTTTGTTTTCTTTCTACATTTCGTGATTTCTCTAGGCCTAGCTCTTCTTTTATTTTTTCATTTTCTCTTTATTCCTACATTTCTTGATTTCTTTATTTCTTCTTTAGTTCTTTTCATTTGTCCTTATCTTCCATTTCTTAATTTCACTATTTATGAGGTAGTTTGAAAGACAAAGTGTTTCTCATGAATCCTCATACTGAGGCTAATACTGAGCATGAAATAAGAGATTTCCAGTTGACTTTAGACGAGTGAGTGACAAGATGTTCTCGCCAAATCAAGCTTATAATTATGTGAACGGAAGGAAGACAATTTCATAATGTAGGCTACTGTATGGTAAGTTTCATAATCCATTTTTGATTCCGCCGTTGTAGACAACATTTTAGTGGCTGATGCTCTACGTGTCACCAGGGACCTAAATCCTGTGCTATAGTAGCCACAAACAGAATTAACCATAAGTAAAGTTTTTAATTTCAGGAGGTTATTCTTTGAGACAATTCAAACAAAAATGTTTAAAACACAATTATTTTGCTTGTTTTTGCTTCCTTTTCGAGGTAAAAATTGTTTTGTATATAACATTTCATAGCATGTTTTGGAAAAGCCATCGACTTAATTCCCAATATGCTCAGTCAATTTAGAGATGAGTGTGTTATGATAATAAATGATTGAAACCATCTTAGTTTTGTCCCTTAAATGTGCAGAAACTTGATCCGAACTAAATCAACTTTTCGTTCCACAAAGGAATTTTCAATGAAACATTTATTAGGATGAAATTTCTACACATTTAAAGGACAATTTTTTTTCAATCATCTACTATCATAATACACTGTTATCTTAAATTGATTGAGCATATTAGCAATTAAATCAATGGCTTTCCCAAAACACGCTATGAATTAATGTTTCACATAAAACAATTGTTATCCCGAAAAGGAAGGAAAAACTAATAAATTTGCATTAAACATTTTTGTTTGAAATATCTCAAAGAATAATCCCCTGAAATTAATTAATTACATTACTCACAATTCATTCTGTAATATACTAAAGACCCCCGACCTGTATAAATGAATGGAATATTGCTTGTAACTGTATTATCTCTTAGTTTACCGTTACATGTTGCATGCAAACTTTTTCAAATTTATGTAGTAATATTGTATAATTGCTTCAGAAATAAAGTTAAGATATGCAGAATAACATCTACTTTAGTGACATCCTATATTAATTTTGAAGTGTTTTAAATCTGTTTTATATTTTATATATGGAAAAGAACATTTTATAAGCTTAAGTGTGTCAATTTTCCAATTAAAATGCTTTCGAGTTTATTACATGTGTACCATACTTTTTAAACTCTTCTCCGTAAAAGTATTAATCAAATTTTAACATAATTAACTATTAAATAATAATTTACAATGTTTACAAGAGAACCTTGAAACAAGAAGCATTCATATTCCAGTAGAAAACAAAAATTGGCTGTTGCCTTTCTCACAATCAGACGACTTATATGATGCAGCTCCTCTCTAATATTTATTTCCTTGAAAATATCGATATTTCCTTTTTATTTCGATAGGTCCTTGATTTCTAACTTGCTCCATACGAACAAATATAGAGAGTTGAGGTCAGGTGATAGCTGCCCACTCAATGTGTCCTCCTTTATCGATCCATTTACCAGAAAACATTTCGTTCTCTCGTAAAAATTCACTGGAGAGTAATTTTGCTCAAACTGTAATGTTCTCTCAAAAGACACAGAGTAAACTGCTGTCTGCAAGCTGAGACAACATACAGGTTAGGCATTAAATGATCTTTAATTACTCATATTATCTCTCGGAACCTTGTTACGATGCAATATGTGCTTGTCTTTCATTGTTCCGGTATTTCTTCCGACTGTAGAATTTCTTTGAATATTGTTGTGATCATCGCTGTAACACTGTCTGAATCCCATTTAATGTATTTGTTATTTATGGCCTCTTAACCTGGTGTTTTCCCTTTCTACAGACCCTCTATGATACTGCGTATTTCACTTTTTAAGATGTGAGAGCTAATCAAATAGTTGTTTAAATCTTGTTATAGACGGCAACAGGAAAATTATGAACACTGTTTATTTATTGGTACAATAATTGGTTTTATTGTAATGATTTGTACTAATACGTTAATACTTTAATTAAATATATACACTACTGTCTGTAAAAAGTACAAGTTCATGAAGGAGCGTATGTGAAAATTATACCAAATATAATGCAGGGTATCACAAGCAAGTGATTAGAATTTCAAAATTATTTTTCATCCCTGAATCCAGCAGTGCCCTCTGAACTGTTGTGGTAGGCGCATAAATAGAGAGCTGTTGTGGAGCCAGACGAGCAGTGTATTGGAGTCAACAGACAGTAAGCATTTCTCTAAGAGTCACTATGTCTCGTCGTGCTAAAAGGGCGCAGTATAAACAAACAACAGAGTTTGAACGGGGACGAATGATTGGCCTGCATGAAGGTGAATTTTCGTATTGCGATATTTCTGCTGGTGTGGGACATTATGCCACTACAGTGATGCGAGTGTGGAAGCAGTGGACCGAAGAGAATCGTACACATCGAAAAACCGGCAATGGCTCACGATCTGTGAAGGCACCATGAGATGACAGACATCTCGTCCACATGGTAGTGACGGATCGTTCAGCTTCATCACAAGTGTTAGCACAACGGTGGATCACTGTAAGAGGTGTAGATAGCATTATCTGCTTTCACTGTTCGACGATGTCTGCTTCCAAGTGGGCTGATTGCATGCACTTCATTGCGGCAGATTCCCTTGACCATAGTTCATCGACGTATCAGCTACAATTGAATCGTGAACACACGAAGTTGCGTGCAGATTGGCAACACGTGATGTTTTTGGACGAATCCCGTTTCAACTTGAACTACAATGATGGTTGTATACGCATTATACGATATTGTGGTCAGCGGTACCATCCAGACTGCATTGTCCAGCATCATACTGGCATAATGGTGTGGGGTGGCATTGGGTATCATTCACGATCTCGGCTGCTACGTATTGAGCGTAGACTCAACAGCGACCGGTACATCGAAGACGTTGTAGAGGTAGAAGTCATACTCTATCTTCAGCGCAGTCCTGACGCTATATTCCAGCAAAACAATCCCCGGCCACATGTTGTAAGGAATGTTGAAGCTCTCTTCAATGCACAGTACATTCAGCTTCTTAAGTGGTCTGCCCGTTCGCCAGTAATGTCCCTATTGAGCATGTATGGGATATGGTTGGTCGGCAAGTAGTCCGTCAACAACCTGCAGCAGCCAACTGCAATGAAATTTGGGCACGCATACAAGCACCACTCAGGCCATTTCCCAGAAATATATCCAAAGCCTCTTTGATTCAATGCCACGACATATAGCAGCTCTGATTGCAGCAGTAATGGAGGTTTCACAAAATACTGATGTATTCATGTGTACGTATTCATGTGCATTGGTCTGAAACGTTAATCATTTGTGTACATAAATGTTAGTAATATTGTAAATTAAATTAGGTTCATTTCTCATGATTCCTTCACAGTGTTGCAATTTTCACAGAGAGTAGTGTAGATATTATTACTATTATTATTATTATGATTGTTATTATTATTATTATTATTACTATTATTATTATTATTATTATTATTAAGTTGGATCATCAGTGTGGTTTTAGGCGTAATAGATCGACTATTGATCAGATATTTTGTATTCGACAGATAATGGTGAAAAAATGGGAGTATAAGGGTACAGTACATCAGTTATTCATAGATTTCAAAAAGGCATATGACTCGGTTAAGAGGGAAGTATTATATGATATTCTTATTGAATTTGGTATTCCCAAGAAACTAGTTCGATTAATTAAAATGTGTCTCAGCGAAACATACAGCAGAGTCCGTATAGGTCAGTTTCTATCTGATGCTTTTCCAATTCACTGCGGGCTAAAGCAGGGAGATGCAATATCACCTTTACTTTTTAACTTCGCTCTAGAATATGCCATTAGGAAAGTTCAGGATAACAGGCAGGGTTTGGAATTGAACGGGTTACATCAGCTTCTTGTCTATGCAGATGACGTGAATATGTTAGGAGAAAATACACAAACGATTAGGGAAAACACAGAAATTTTACTTGAAGCAAGTAAAGCGATCGGTTTGGAAGTAAATCCCGGAAAGACAAAGTATTTGATTATGTCTCGTGACCAGAATATTGTACGAAATGGTAATATAAAAATTGGAGATTTATCCTTCGAAGAGGTGGAAAAATTCACATATCTTGGAGCAACAGTAACAAATATAAATGACACTCGGGAGGAAATTAAACGCAGAATAAATATGGGAAATGCGTGTTATTATTCGGTTGAGAAGCTCTTATCATCCAGTCTGCTGTCCAAAAATCTGAAAGTTAGAATTTATAAAACAGTTATATTACCGGTTGTTCTGTATGGTTGTGAAACTTGGACTCTCACTCTGAGAGAGGAACATAGGTTAAGGGTGTTTGAGAATAAGGTGCTTAGGAAAATATTTGGGACTAAGCGGGATGAAGTTACAGGAGAATGGAGAAAATTACACAACACAGAACTGCACGCATTGTATTCTTCACCTAACATAATTAGGAACTTAAAATCCAGACGTTTGAGATGGGCAGGGCATGTAGGACGTATGGACGAATCCAGAAATGCATATAGAGTGTTAGTTGGGAAGCCGGAGGGAAAAAGATCTCTAGGGAGGCCGAGACGTAGATGGGAGGATAATATTAAAATGGATTTGAAGGAGGTGGGGTATGATGATAGAGACTGGATTAATCTAGCACATGATAGGGACCGATGGCGGGCTTATGTGAGGGCGGCAATGAACCTTCGGGTTCCTTAAAAGCCATTTGTAAGTAAGTGTTATTAAGTTACAATTAATTGAAAGTTCCTGACAGTTATGTTATGACGAACATGTTTCTTTCCTGATTTTCGCATTTCAGAAATCTTCACGCATCTTCGAACAATGGTATAAGTAATTTAAACTATTTATTAGATAATTCATTTAACAAAAATCCAATACACCAATGAATACTGCACATCGATACGGAATCTAACTACAGATTAATTTTTTGATCCTACAGAATACAGTATATCTGTTATGGTAACAATAGTTATTAGAGTAAAAAAATTCACTGATCTATGCCGAAGTTCAATTCACAGTACCGAATCGAATCGCTCTCCTCTAGAGTTTTTCCTGTATGGCCTTGCTTCATTTTCGACATAGCCTATGTGTTGACATATATTAAATCAACAATGTGCACTCAGTTAAGAGATTTGATGGCCAGGACTTCACAGTATTATCCACTTTTGGGCTCAGAACCTCACTAAAGTAGGTTAAAGCGCTTGGTACGTAGAACCAAGGACCCGGGTTCGATCCCCGGCGCCGGAGCGAATTTTTCTCTTCTAATAACTATCGATACGGAAATCTATTATCTCTTAGTCCCCCTTGAGAAAAGAGGAACGGGCTGGAGACTGCCCTCGCACGTAGGCCGCTTTGGTGGGCCCATTGCACTACCCGAAATGGATGTAGTTCAATAATGACATGAACATAATTTTTAATAAAAAGACATCATAGTGTACTTACTTATTAATTCTTCCATTCCATTACAAAATTAACCTTTATCCTTTACTTCAATTATTTCACTTCAAAACTTGTCGCAAATGTCTCCATTTTAATTACAATCGATATTTCTATGGAGACTACTTTGATATGAATGTAGCAGCTCGAGACAGAGCTCTACAATACATTACTTTTCATTCTTATTACCGGTAAATTTGCATGAGTTAAGCATTAGGTAGGTATGTATCTTCCTTGTAAAGTGAGCAGCAATATTGTGAAACCAGGGAGTTGTATGGAGTGTAAAAAATGAGTAGTAGCTTCTTTTGACATTCAAGCAAGCATAACATTTTGTTATCCACACACTGTGTGGTCTTGACCTTTTATTTATTTATTTTATTTTTATATTTATTTATTTAACCTGGTAGAGATAAGGCCATCAGGCCTTCTCTTCAACTCTAGCAGGGGATTACAACTACAATATTAAGAATACAATTACAATTATAATTACAATTAATATTAAATTTACAAATACAACAAAAGTCAAAGTACTAAAAGATTAACTGATTGATAAAGGCTAGACTGTTTATTGTGGAAGTTAAGAAGAAAGAAAGATTTTTTTATTAAGTAAAAACTAAACCTATTGTACACAGTAAGAAAATGTTTAATAAGTTTGTTTTTGAACACTGCTAAATTCCGACAGTCTCTGATGTCATTGGGTAGGGTAATCCACAAGCGCGATAGCGAGATTGAGTATGATGATGAATACGATGATGTCTTATATGTTGGTATGGCTAGTATGCTGCTATTTTGCGTGAGTGTCAAGAGACTATGATATGATGACAGGTAACTGAAACGGGAGGCAAGGTAGATAGATGTGAAGGACTTGGAAAAGGAGAACAAGGGAATGAAAATTTCTACGTTCGTTAAACAGTAGCCAGTTTTGAGTTTGGAAGGATGGGGTAATGTGGCCATTTGTAACAGGCCTAAATGTGATGATTTTGTTATTGGTTATTTTACGACGCTTTATTCTGTACTACAGTACATAAGTGTTATGGAAACTACAAGCGGAAGCAGAAATATTAGTGCGAAATTAATTAATTAATTAATTAATTATTTGAGACATAATTTTTCTTTTTACAGCTACAGTAACTTACAGTTTTTAATTTATTGCACGTAATGAAAAATTACAAATATTATCATTGCATATGATTTGGTATATAAATCGCCATCGTGAAGTTTCATTTATGTTAAGAAGTTATAAGTCATTTACTAAATGTAATTAAATTTAGTGAGACACCAATTGAGGAAAATTGACACGCAGATAATGAACGTATTAAAAAACCTTCAAATATTTTACTATAAATAGCTGGACATAGGCACATACGGACATACGACATACCTGAAATCATTCTTTTTGTATATGGAATGCTGAAAGAGATTATTTCCGTGATAGTTTGAAAAATGATTTTTACAGCGTTTCAAAACTTTCTGTTTATGCTTTACAAAATGAGAAAGACTTTGAGAGCTACTGTAAAGTTTTTGTTTTCAGTTTGAGGCCAACTCTGAATAAATGAGATCTCGTTTTTTCAACGCACAAGCACATTTTTCTACTCATCTCCATCTTTCTCTTTTATCTTCTCTATATTCCCTGTATCATTGTCTCGCCTCTGGAATTCGTCACTAGTGACGTCAGGGATTGTAGGACACTGTCACAGTTTAAAAGTAAACTAGAAAAGTACGTTTCATCCCACGAAATCCGTTTCTGAGAAGTTGATAGATATATGCCGAAGTTTTTACCTCCAATATTTTGATAATAATTTCATTCTCTTAGGTTAACCCTCTCTCTCTTCTCTGTATGCCAGCTTATTGTCACTGTTATTTTGTGTCTATATTTGTTGTATATTTTGTAAATTTTTGTCTTTTCTTTTTTGCATAATTCAGTATGTTAGACCGATTTTTATTATTTTCAATTTCTACTGGTACTTTCAGTTGTTTTTTTTATATCATAATCCTTTTATCATTCATTATTACAGTAGATTAATTGCATTGTAATATAATTTTTCTTGTAGTGTACTGCATTTCTGGTGCTGTGGAAGAGAAGGCCTGATGGTCTTAACTCCACCAGAGTAAATAAATAAATAAATAAATAAATAAATAAATAAATAAATAAATAAATAAATAAATAAATAATTAAATAAATAAATAAATAAATAAAATAAGTAAATAATTTTCACCTTTTGATTTTCACCATGTTTTAAATTTGAATTCACGTTTGTTCCTTTTACTTTCATCATCTTCTCGGTTATCTCATTCCAATTTCATCTCATAATTTATTTTCTTCTTTCAAAAGTAAAATTTTCCGTTTCGTTCCAGTAACAATTGCGAACGAACAAAAGTCTATCAAAAACAGTGATACCCGAGTTTATGAGATTGAAACGGTCCTGTTACAAACGAAAACACATGACAAACACGAAATAAACTATGTGATAGGAAATTAATTAACTTATTTCAGTTTCTCCTGTGGAGAATAAATACACCTCCATTTCTCCTACAAGAAACTTTGCATCTGCTGCACTGTAGAGAGCTTCTTAAAATTCAAATTTGCAATATCTTGAAACTGTCTGTCGCAGTTCCTAATCTATATAATAAGACTCAAGTCAGGGTATTTACAGACGCTAATACTGTAGCTATTTCTTCGCGCTCGCTACATTTTTTGCTGCGAATTAGTAGGTAAAATTAATACAACATTGGAAATAACGACGCCGGAAAATGAATTCGAGTACGTTAGACAAAAACATTTGCTTGATTGGTTCCATCTGTTAAAAAAAACACTTTCCTTGTTAGGTAGAGAGAAGACTCAAAATTAGTAGCAATCGTTGATGAGAATGGGGTGATGAAGGTAGAGAGGAACGTTCTAAAGAGATAGGTTGGCGGTGAATAAAGAGGGAGAAGGAAGAAAGGAAGAAGGCGATAATGAAGGTTTTGTGTTACGTTTAACTATTATTCGTGAATTATAAAAAAGTATATAAACGATTATGAGGCCCATTCGCAACATATTCTAACGAATTTTACTGTAAAACTCAATTGTATGGAATTCGTGTTTCTCTTCCAGTTTAACTACGCTGCCGCTCCAACATTGTCATACTGTTCTTCAGTGACTATGAATACCCTCAAAAAATTGAAAGACTTATTATATTGAAGCAGGTTTATAAAACGCAACAGACGTAGCGAAATTACCATGTTAAAATTTACATTGTGCTTGTACTTACCTTAAATGAACATAAAAGGGCTACAGCACTGGAAAGGAGAATCGCAACACCCTGCAATAGGCTTTCAAAACTTGATTATTTCCTTACTAGTCTTGGAATGTTAGGGTAATTATCTATTTTGATTCTTAAGAATTAATTTAAAAATTATAAAATATATTCCTCTTTCTGGGGGTGCTATAGAGTTCTTATATTAAAAAAATCAATATGTATCTTTGTTCTGGCAATAAAGTATTATTATTATTGTTATTATTATTATTATTATTATTATTATTAGTAGTAGTAGTAGTAGTAGTAGTAGTAGTAGTAGTAGTAGTAGTAGTAGTAGTAGTAGTAGTAGTAGTAGTAGTAGTAGTAGTATACAGAAAACCATAAAAGTTAGTAGAGTAGAGTTTTATATTATCCTAAAATTCTTTTTTGAGTCTTTAATGACTATTTCATGTTTTTAGTGCCTAAAGTGCCTATCTCTACATACTTTTTAAACTTTCAGTATGAAACTGTTTAATAGTACTGGGTATGGGCACAAGACGGCCAATAGTCCTCTTGGTATGGCAATAGAAAACATAAACTTAACCATGGACACTCCTTTGTGTCTGCGCTGTCTATACTGAGAATATGGTATCGAATTAACAACTATCAATATTTTAAATTATAAACAGCTATTTTCCGGAGGGAAAAAGACCTTTGGGGAGGTCGAGACGTAGATGAGAGGATAATATTAAAATGGATTTGAGGGAGGTGGGATATGATGATAGAGACTGGATTAATCTTGCACAGGATAGGGACCGATGGCGGGCTTATGTGAGGGCGGCAATGAACCTTCGGGTTCCTTAAAAGTCATTTGTAAGTAAGTAAGTAAACAGCTATTTTATTTATTTATTTATTATTATACTCCAATTTTACAGAGAACCCCATTTTACCTGAGAGGGGTATGTTAGGTTTACAAATATATAATACTACTACTACTACTACTACTACTACTACTACTACTACTACTACTACTACTACTACTACTACTACTACTACTACTACTAATAATAATAATAATAATAATAATAATAATAATAACAATAATAATAACAATAATAACAATAATAATAACAATAATAGTAATAATCATATGATATTGATTAATGAAGTCTCCTACTGAATTAGTCTTACGTTTCAATTATGAAATTAATACAATTTTACAATTGATATTATAGGTTATGTTTACTGTCCCAGTTGCCCCTTTCTGTCTAATTTTTGTGGTCTCCAATGCCCTGCCATTCATATGGAAATATTATAGGTTATGTTTACTATATCTTATATTCCTAAATTCGCAATTATACATTATAATTAAGCATAATGTCATGTATGATACTCCGCACATTCAATTTGTCTGTATTTTAATACTACAATTGAGTATTGAATTATTGTATTTATCTACTACCTAAGAGACGAAGTAACAATCGTACGTACACTAATTTCATAAGAGTGGTATGATAAATTTTCTGTCTTTATCAAGGAAGGTAGATATGCTATATTAAAATCACAATATAAATTATTTTTTATTAAACCTCAAAATAGCTTCCATTCTAAACTTAAAATGTTGGTGCGAAAAGATTATGTTAACATGTAAAATCCTCTTCACATTAAAATAACACAGTTTTGTAATTATTTCTGCAACATATTATGCAACAAGAAGTAAAGGGAACTTATGGACACATTACACTAAATAAAACTTAGCTATGATACGCAATAAAGTTATAATATAATAATTCACTGAGCTCCATACACTGAAATAGAAAACCCGAACAAACATTACGGCCTGGTCTAGATCGAAAAGGCATTGACTGTGCCGTATTTCTCATTGTTGTGAAAAGTTGTGTAAACTGTGAAATGTTCGTTATCGGTTGTAATAACTGTAAATGACTAAAATACAATAATTTGAGTAATAATATGGGACAAGGAGACGTTTGTTGCAGTATAAAGTCTAAGAAAAAGATGTCAGTTATCCTTCCGAAAGATCCAGGAAGGTGAGTTTATAAAATATAATATATATTTTATGAAAATAATATATATAATCCTTATGAAGCCTATTTCGTATTTCAATAGTGGAAGAAAGGTGTTATTTTTTCAAAAGAACACGATATCAAAAGTACAATACATTTTATCGTCTGCTAAGGAAAGAGTCTGTGATGAGGCGATAGTAGCGATCCTGGTGGCTAGCAACTATCAATGGATGCATATTTCAACTGTCTATGTTTGCATATTTAGTAAGTATTGAGCTTCGCAACTGTATATACTAAACTGTGATAATTCTTTATTAGACCTAATGCCTTCGTCTCTGTTTTCATAGAACAATACAAATTTGCTTTTTTATTTAGATCTAATAAGTGACTAGAATTTAAAATATATTGGAAATTTTAGGGTTTTATCACATTAAGTTTTATTCATCTTGATTACACAACTTTTAACCAGTATCACTTCGGAATATGTATTATAAGACTTTCTTTTCTTAAATTCTATCGTACCTCGTTTACCTATTATGGGTCATCCTCAGAATTGGTCAGAACTGTATACAGAAAACCCACAACAACAACAACAACAACATAAACAACACATCCAACCACCCAGCACAACACAAACAAGCTGCATTCCGAACAATGGTACACAGACTATTCAACATACAAATGAACCAAGAGGATTACAACGGAGAGCTAAACACAATCAAATACGTAGCAAAAAAAAAAAAACGGATACAACCCTAACATAATATACAACATAATATGTAAGACAAAACAAAATCAAAAAGAACATAAGAATACAACAGAAGCACAAGAACACAAAAAAATACATCACACTAACATACAAAAATAAAAACACACAAGATTGCAACCTCATTCAAGAAATTAAATTGCAACATCGCATATAGAACAAATAACACTCTACAAAAACATCTCAACACAAAAAACAACACAAACAAACAAATACAACCATACAGGCGTATACAAACTCAAATGTAACACCTGCAACAACTTCTACATATTACAGACAGGCAGATCATTTCAAAAACGTTACATCACAGCCATAACAAAATTACAAAACACCTCCACATATGCAGAACATATCACAAATGCTAACCACACCTACAGAGACATCAATACAGACATGGAAATTCTACACATCCAACCAAAAAGCCAGAAACTAAACACATTAGAGCAATATGAAATAAATAGACACACAAAAACACACCCCAATGAAATTCTCAACACACAACTCAATTTCAGAACACACGCACTCTTTGACTCTACATTACATCACACGAACACACCTTCACAGGAAACAAAACAAGAGTCGCCAAGACCAAAAACGACCAGTTCTGAGGATGACCCATAATAGGTCGAAACATGTAAACCAGGTACGAAGAGTTTAACGCAAGAAAGTCTTATAAGTTTTATTTTGTCCACATGCCTTTGCTAATTATTACAAGCATCAGATTAATACCAATTTTATCTTTGCAGTTGTCAGCAATGCGTATATAAAGCAATATTTCTCAAAATATGCAGTTTGATATAAAATAATGTTACAGTAAATACTATTCAACATTTCTTAAGTGTTTTATATAATATTCCACACAGTGATCTCAACATTATAAACTGGATACACAACTCCTATAGAGAAATGCTGAAAAAAAAAAAAAAACGTGACGTGTAACTTCCGTACTATTGGCACACCTGAGGCTATCTTTCTCTCTCTCTAACGCACATGGCAAATGGTTCTTTTGTTGAAAGAAGTATATATATATATATATATATATATATATATATATATATATATATATATTAATTATATTTCTTTCATTTTGCCGTTATAGTAGTGAAATATTGCGCAGCATACGGCTGTACCGTACGTAAGACTGAGTAACAAAGAAATGACATATAGACCTACTTTATTTTTCCAAACAAGCCTGGACATAGAGACCCAGACACTCTAGGCAATTAACAGAGCAGGATTTATTTAACGTAATTTGAATTTAGAAATAGACAAGGAGACTTAGATATGAAGTAGACACATAGGCGGAGTTATGGGGGAGGGCATGGAGGCACTGCCCCCCTCCAAACGTGTCTGACCTCTTTTTTTTTTTAATGTTAGAAAATATTGAATTCAAAAGATCTTTTTTACTTTTGTTTATGATAAAGTTTCTGTGCTTAAATTTATGAATTAATGTCTTCAGATCATGTGTCTGGACTATAATATTTATTTTAAATTTCTGAATGTAAAAGAATTCCTATATCTCATTTGAGGAATGGAAGCACACAGACTGTACTCATGTTTTAGAAGTCTGCAGGTGTTCAGGACGCCACTTGGAGATGTATGAATAACATATTGCACAACAATGCACAAAAAACGAAAAGTGATCCCAGTATATGTAAAATAAGAGATTAAATAAAATAATTAGAATTTACATTTCTTATGATATTTTCAGAGGTAAGCTTCATATAAAAAAGTTAGTACTGGTAAGTAGTTTTATTGATGTATGCATGTATTTCTGTACAAGAGAGAAAAAGAGGGAGATTGTTTTAAGTTATGCCCTATTATAATTTGTTTTAGACCTACAGTTCAAGTCCTATAGAACTCGGTCCGAAACATTGCGAATATGGATGCAACACTGTAAGAAACATGCCCCCAGAAAATACCTTTATTAAAAGACCATATTCCGATAAACTGTACCACGGTCAAGCTATAACGGGGGGAGGAGGTAAATGATGTCCCCCATAACCCCATTATACGAGGATTCTATGGTTTTGCTTTGCCCCCCCCCCAAGGAAACGGTTCTCTCTCCGCCTATGAGTAGACAATTACCAATTCTAATTTTTATATTTATAATTACAAGATTACTTCTCATTGAGGTTCTGGCTGATACGTGTATATGTATATTTGAGGGGTCTAGTATCAAAACCTACCACATTCACTTTGCTATATTTCGAGAAAAATGAGAAAAACGTGTAGTTACTTTGATATAAGATGTATGTGGCCCTTCCTTAGCAGATGATTGGGCTTCGTGGAAATCTACTAAAATAATAAGATTCAGAAAATCTTGCCCTCCTAAATAATTATATTTTTGACAGTTTATAATGGATATGGTTGATTTTGATATATCACCCATAAGAACATGTGTTAAATAACTAATAATTTTTCAGTTAACATGAATAAGCTTTTTTTCTAGTTTTATTGAATTAAAAACAGTTTTTTACACAACGCCTTTATCATGAGGGTTAATGAATTGCTCAGTCTCGCAGTAATCTTCCTCTGCTTCTTCCTCAGTTACTCCATAATATGGACATAGGCCTACACATAAAATAATGTATATTTTCAAGCTTTTTGAAATGAAAAACACAGGTTTCACACAATGACTTCATCATAGGGGTTAATGAATTGCTTAGTCTCGAAGTAATCTTCCTCTGCTTCTTCCTCAGTTACTCCAGAATTTGGACATGGCCTACACATAAAATAATGTTTATTTTCAAGCTTTTTGAAATTAAAAACACACGTTTCACAACAATGCCTCCATCATGGGGGTTAATGAATTGCCCAGTCTCGCAGTAATCTTCCTATGCTTCTTCCTCAGTTACTCCAGAATTTAGTACATTCGCATAAAATTTCAAACGGTCGTCATGTTGCCATTCACTTCCAAAACGTTTCTCCAACAGATTAGCAACGTCTGTGATCTTTTTAGCGCATACAGGTACACCAATATTTACCACCATAGGCTGAAGTTGTGAGAGGCTTTTTCCACGACTAACTATAGTTTTCCCAATGCCAGTGTCAGTCATGTACGTCGATTCCCCACATATAAAAATTCTATTGTCTTTCTTTTGTATTTTAATTCTTTTTACAGTGGATATTTGAAAGTGAAGATTCTGACAGGATTTTACAACGTTTGCAGCAGCTTCTTTCCAATTATAAACATCTCAATCTCTTCCAATGCGGCACACCTTGCCATACTTACCGATAATATTGTTATAATGTAGTGGGTTCAAAATATCCTGTTCTTTGCGTACTGCTGTTTCTATGAAACAAAACACTCTATCTGCTGGTAAATATGAATGGCCAGTAACGGGAAAGTGAAGTTCCATCTCAGTGATGTTCTCTAGTGACTTAGATTTGAACAAAGTTGCTGCCATTGAAACCATAGTCATGTTCTCATTTTGACCATTGCAGCCGTCTAAAAGAGTCGTATTTTCCGTATTTTGGCTGAATCCACTTTATGCAAGCTGTCATAAATGGCTCAAGCAATTTCACTGGATCCTTTGGACCTCTAATTACACTGGCCAACAAAAATTTTTTTTTAATGTTACTTGCATTTCATGAGTCAATTCTTACTAATTTTGGGTTGAGAAAAACGAATAGGACAATGAAAATTTTTCTTAGCTCTAGTTTCTGTGATACACAATAGGTGGAAGTATTTCGGTTTAACGGATTAAGTGAAAACGATACATTTTAATTACATATGCCAACAACATTGAAAGTGCATTTATTTTTTTTTAAATGGCAGTTACATTCTAAGAGTTCTAAATTTATGGAAGAATACCTGGCAGATGGTTGGGTCTGAAGAGAATCATGTGTGGTTCCATGAGATCGTCGTCTTTTAGCTTGCCTCTTGTGAGTTCCGGAGCATCCCTACGCAAAGACAGCAGTAATCCGGAAACATTGTTTCATTCCAGCGGCCCTGATATCTTTGTTCCATAACAGAAATATCGTGATGGAACCTTCCTCCGTGTTCATCACTGAAAGCTCCACAACTAGGAGGGAAAAAGTCTAGGTGGGAGTGGAGAAAATGGATTTTAAGGGACATTTTGCATCCGAGATGATGGTATTTTTGCAGGAGCACTGTCACCAACTGAGTGTAGTTATCATCTCTTTTGTTGCCTAAAAATCCATGAAGACTTCCCAAACTTCCTTTCCTTTCCCCGCCAAAACTTGGTCAAATGCAGGATCCTTTACAAGTTCTCGAATTTGTTGCCCGACAAAAATACCTTCCTTGACTTTGGCATCACTCAATTTCGGAAATTTCTCTCTTACGTACTTAAAGGCCTGTCCTCCTTGGTTCATACCTATGACAAAATATTTTATCAAACCCAGCTTAATATGCAGGGGTGGAAGAACATCTTTTGGGTCCACGAGAGACTCGGCAACAACATTTTTCTCGCTAGGGTTATGATTTCTTGCAGGCCAGTCTGCCTGAATATAATGTGATTTCCTATCCCTGCTGTCCCACATACATAAAAAGCAGCAATATTTTGTGTACCCTAGTTGCATTCCTAAGAGTACAGCAATGAGTTTTAGATCACCACAGATTTTCCCCTTGTGTTCATGATATTCGATTGAGTCGAAGAGAGCTGTCATATTTGCATAAATCTCCTTCATGTGATCTCCATGACCAACAGGAATAGAAGGAAGACGGTTGCCATTGTGAAGTAATACAGCTTTCAAACTAAGCTTGGAGGAGTCTAGGAATAGCTTCCATTCAATTGGATCATGGTTCAAATTCAAACATTTCATCAAGCCATTAATGTCGCAGCAAACAAGATTGTTTTTCTTCTAAAAAAAGGGGGGAAGCAGATCCCTGTGACGTTGTCTGTATTGTGAGACCCTGACATCACGCTCGAGAAGATTCCATTGCTGTAGTCTAGACCCTAGAATTTCTGCCTTCTCCTTTGACAGGTCAAGGTCTCTAATGAGATCATTCAATTCCGCTTGATTCAGTCTGTGCTGTTTATCATCTTTTTTCCTCAAAATCAGGGTCCTGGGATGTGGAGGGCTTGTTGGGTTCTTCTTCTTGTTCCACACTGTCTTCATTTTCTACTTCAAACACACTATTGTCATGGCATTTTTACTAATTATTACGCTTTAAAAACACTTCCAAACCAGAAATTCTGCATTAATTACAGCAGAAACAATATGAAATTCACAGTGACAGCAACAATACCTATGTTTGTAACTTACAAACAGCTGAAGAACATTTGTGTTTTGTTATTTGACAGGTGTGCCAACTCCCAAAACAAAATTTCCCCCAAACTGAAAATGTTGACTCTAAAAAATGAAATGTCACTTTATCTACAAAGCAAGAGCTAATATGTCATTCTTATGGTGATTTTTGAATTCAGCAGGTGGAAATACATAAGAATTAGCTCTTTTTGAGCACGAAACATTTTCATTGTTGATCAGTGTATCAGTCCAAACATAGCACCTAACACTGTTTATGCATAGTTGTTTGTTAGAAAGCATCGTCACAAAAGCGAAATTGTGTAGGTAAACTTATCTGCTATAGTATGCTGACATCCTCTATTTTGGGTATTTTTGGGTTTTCACAGTCAACACCAAAGTTTCCTCGTCATCTGTGGTCCTGTTTAGCAACTGATGGAAAGATTTTGCTCGTTTCTTATGAACTTTGAGCTGAAGGATAAAATATTGCTTCTTTTCTTCATCTTTTTCCATTTTTGCTTGATTCTTCAGTCTTATACAAGTTGAAGAGATGTCGGTGCTTGGTTTTCAAAATCAAGATTGAATTTGGTATTGAAAATCTTGCGAAAATGTGACTCTTTTACAGTGGTATCATTAGAATACATCCGCCACAGCTTCTTCCTACTCAAAGATGGCGGTAGATACTGTCTTTTTTGGAGATCCTCGACATTAATGGCTCTCCATCCCTTTAAATGACTGTATGAATGTTTTGATTGCAGCTGCTCTTCAAGAAAGGGCCTCTTCCTTCTGATTATCACCACGGTGTTCATATCGGACTAATGAATAGGGTAGAAGTAGAGAAATATTAACTTTGTACAAGAAAATAATGAGTTCATTAGAACTAATACTTTCAATGCAATGGGTATTATCATTCTTATGTTTTCTCCGAATTGGACACCTCTCAGTGCATTGTATTGAACTTCCTGAATATTTTTTTTTATGTGAGCTGGTCTAGGGTCAAGGATGTGTACATATTATGTGCCAGCGAAATGTTCCTGCTTATGAGTCAGAGTGTCTTCGAAATTAAAGCGCAGGCAAAATTGACCTTGCAATGTTATCGTCATGTTCAGTACGATGCCACTATTGATACGTAAAATGTATGTGTTCGTGGAAGAAATAACAATACTATGCGTAAGAGTACAGTATTTCTCCTGTAATATTATTGTTCACTTTATCTTCTGTGTGATTTTATAGCGTATTTTCATGAATTGTATGTAGTAATAAACCTAACAGTAATATTGTCATTAATGTAGAAACATTTTAAAGCATAGAAATATTAATTTCGTATTTTAATCGTGTACCAATTATTACGCTAATTCTAATGACTCAATAACAATATTGTAATTACATTATCTAATTTTTCTTTAAAAACCGCAGACAGTGTGCACCTGTAAGCCATGGACAGTTTCTTTCTTACAAGACTTATTTCAGAGCTACAGCTTATGAAAAATGTTATTAATAATATTTACCTGCCCTGTACGATGGTAATGTGTAACAATTGATACCACCCGTGATCTACCAACAGACAGAGTTGCCAGAAACTTTTTGCGGCAAACACGAACACAGATCTTGTCTTTTTTTATGAAATAGTGTAAAGAAACCTTCTTCTTTTCACTTGTGGTCTTGCGTCTAATGCAGTCATTTACAGACACATTTTTCAAAATCAATGCATCTTGGCCTCGTTTTTCTTTATTGGAATAGAATGCAGAATCTAATCTGAGTATATCAGCCTCAGAAACTTCAGAACAATTCAAAGCCTTTGATTTTGTTTTATGTTCGCATTGTTCGAAAGTCGGCGGTTTTAATGCGAACCTACAATCCACTAATGACATGCTGTAGCATCAACAATGGAAGATTTTATAACAATTGTAAACATGTCATGTGACTTGACATTTTCAATTATCGTACACCAGTGAAAAGAAACGTTTTCTTATCTTTGCTTCCTCTTCGTTATAGTGCTCCATTTTTGAATGCCGAACGGCCTTTTCCCGTGATGTTTTCGGTGTGGTTAGTGCAGGTCACATCTTAAACAACAATACTGTAACAACTGACTCGCATGTAATGTTGAGGAACCGATAAAACTGAGCTCACGCGATTAAATGACTTCCAGTCATTTGCGAATTGATGTGGCAGGTTTTGAAATTAACTCCAATTTTTACTATGCATTATATATGGGATGTAGTTCAAATTTGAAAAACCCAGCCAGTGCATACGATAGGTGTTAGAAAGTACTCCAAAATACATAAGGAAACTTGATTTAAAGAAAATGGATATGGCAGGTTTTGATACCAGGCCCCTCATATATATGTATATGTATATAATATATACATTATATATTAATAAACAGCAGTACATTACTTACATATCAGAGGAAGAACAATATTGTTTGCATACATCTGATTAGTGAAATATGTTACTAGTCATCGATGTATGCAATGGAGGGGGAAAAGAGATGACAAACCTATCCAATTATCTCCTGGTTTAGTTGCTTCATGAATGATGCCTCATTGGTGTCACTTATGATGTTCAAACCTGTCTTCGAACAGTTGACTAAACAACAATTTATAACAAGATTTATTGCCACGCGAAAGTTTGCCACACCAAATATCACTATTATTATTGTTATTATTATTATTATTATCATCATTATTATTATTATTATTATTATTATTATTATTATTATTATTATTATTATTGTTGTTGTTGTTGGACGGGACCCCCTTGAAGTTAGAGCCCTAAGCAGATGCCTAGTTTGCTTAGCCAGAAGGTCGCCACCGTTCCTATATAATGTTGATATATTTCATGTTTAACTATTCATCTTTTGGTGCGGTGTGTATTGTTCTTTTGATAAATTGATGTAATGAATTTTTCTTCTAGTGTTTATGTACCGTTATTTAGTATTTATTATACTTATACTTGGCTTATTTACTTTAGTGTATTTCTGTTACGGTAACAAGAGAATAAATTTTAAAGGAATCTCAGTTCTTATATCACATACAATTAAGTATACCGGCAAGAGGTTTTTATATTCTGAGGTCAAAGTATAAAATTCGGTCAATTTAGTTACATTATTTTATATTGAGTCTAAGGTAATTAAACTTGTGACAAAACCAAAAATTATACAATTTTAATAGCGAATAAATCTTTCTAGTTCAAAATATATGTTTCGGTTTACTACCAGTACTACAGTACATTATATGTTTACAACTCTATGAATATAATTGTGTACTTTTATTATACTTACTTACTTAATTACTGGCTTTTAAGGAACCCGGAGGTTCATTGTCGCCCTCACATAAGCCCGCCATTGGTCCCTATCCTGAGCAAGGTTAATCCAGTCTCTATCATCATATTCCACCTCCCTCAAATCCATTTTAGTATTATCTTCCCATCTACGTCTCGGCCTCCCCAAAGGTCTTTTTCCCTCCGGCCTCCCAACTTACACTCTATATGCATTTCTGGATTCGCTCATACGTGCTACATTGCCTGCCTATCTCAAATGTCTGTATTTAATGTACCTAATTATGTCAGGTGAAGAATACAATGCGTGCAGATCTGTGTTGTGTAACTTTCTCCATTCTCCTGTAACTTCTTCCCTCTTAGCCCCAGATATTTTCGTAACAAGCTGTTTTTTACGGTGATGGGTTGTTAGCCCTTTGCCAAACCCCCAAGCTGAAGGATCACCCCTCATCTGCTGTCCGCGACTGCTTATTCAATATATTCACAGCTACCCTCCATATCTGAAGGCCGTCTTCTCGGTCCATCGTATTTAACTTTTATTTTAATTTAATCTTTACTATTCCTAACCCATATTTATCCCAATCGAGAGTAGTGCATGTAAATAAGTTATGTGACCTAGATAAGACAAGAGATTTCTTTTATATACCGCATTTGTCTTTGGTTTTCATATTTCATATTGATATGGTATGTATTTTTAAGTTAGGAGTAATGTAGAGCATATTATATACTTAATTTCATTTATGATGTTTACGTACAAGTTTAGGGAATTAATAGTTCATATTAAATTGAAAGAAATAGTTCAAGATAACCCACAATATAAATAATTTCAACATGCATACATGTACTTGGGTGGTAACATCATTGTAGCAACTGTGTTATAAACAGAGAGATTCCCTTACCAACATGGCGATGCGCGAACCTAGTGACACGATATTTTAACATACGGTGTTTCCTCCATTTTAGTATAGAGCTCAATGATTCCACATTAGTACCTCACGTTTTAAACTAAAGTCCGATTCCCGCTATGAAATATTTGTATTTGTGGACGTAATTCCATGCCGCTCTGCTAGATGTCAGGTCCGTGATATTTCGCACTCACGTCAATGGTGCTATGGAGTGTTCCACCTTGAGGAAAAGCATTAGTCTTACGGGTCTTAGCTAGTGCACTGTTGCCGCAAGATGCCTCCGTTAGTATAATTTTTTCGCTGTAAGAAAAGTCGTAATGTAAACAATAGTACGTGACTGAAGTGAGCTTCATTGGGCGCTGTTTGGCGCCATAGATTCTCAGTACATGTTCCCGCCTACTGTTGTACATTCTGTTTCATGTTAAACATTTCCCGTTACTCGTCAAGTAGGTCTAACCTCACTAGTATGCATTCGTTTGCTTAGAAACATTTACTTTATAATTACTGCAATTAAATTATTTTTAAGTCTTATGTCTTCACAATGGACAGTTGAGGGTGCTGAAGCCATACTACAGTACCATGTGCTTACGTGAATAACAAGTGACGCCAGCTTGTTACAAGAACAGACTACCTCGGTATTACTGTTGTTATTCATCCGCGTTCATAGTGCATAACAAAATATAAAAGTAGCTTTTCTTTTATGTATCGTTTTACATATGAGTGAAGTTATATGTTTCATTGTATTTAACAACTAGAATTCAATTTTTTACTTTCAAATAATACAAGATTATGGTTTCCAAATACGAACTATATTTTCCTGCGTCGTGTGAGTGTTTCGACTGGGAGCCAATCACGGGTATGACAGCCACGTGCTTTTTCTTACAGCGAAAACAGTATAGAACGAGTGAGGTATAGTATCTCTATCTCACTGTCTTCCTAATACGTATAGTGTTCAAGCAAGTTTACCGCACAACATAGGTACTTCAGTCCGTTGAAATGATAAAAAAATGCCTATTAATGTCACAATGATGCCTGCAAAAACATACATTATATTTTTTATACATTATAACTAGACTCCAGATATTGAGGCCATTAACCAACTTTCAGACACTTCAACTAGGCTCCATAATGATAGAAAGTACGCATTAAAATTCAGTTTTAGGGACGTAAAAGTTACTGCAATTACAAATAATAATAATAATAATAATAATAATAATAATAATAATAATAATAATAATAATAATAATAATTCATAGTGTTTTTCACAGGGGCAAGTATTTCACTGCAAACCCAGCATTCTCTAGGCTATCCTATTTTCTGCCTTCCTCTTTGTCTCCGCATTTGATCCATGTATCTTAAGTTCGTATATCATATGATACATTCTTCTGCCCCGAACTCTTCTTCCGTTCACCATTCCTTCCAGTGCATCCTTCAGAAGGCAGTTTCTTCTCAACCAGTGACCCAGCCAATTCCTTTTCCGCTTTCTGATCAGTTTCAGCATCATTCTGTCTTCATCCACTTTATCAACATAGCTTCCTTTTTTACTTTATCTATCCATTTCACACGCTCCATCCTTCTCCATATCCACATTTCAAATGCTTCTATTCGCTTCTCTTCACTTCGTCATTATGTCCATGTTTCTGCCCCAAACAATGCTACACTCCACACAAAGCACTTCACTAGTCTCTTCCTTAGTTCTTTCTCCAGAGGTCCTTTTTCTATTAAAAGCTGCTTTGCCATTGCTATTCTCCTTTTGACTTCTTGACAGCAGCTCATGTTACTGCTTATAGTATATCCCAAGTATTTGAATAATAATAATAATAATAATAATAATAATAATAATAATAATGATAATAATAATAATAACAATAATAATAATACTTATTTTATTGGGTTAAGAAGTACTTATATCACAAAATTAAGATTACGTGGAGCACACGTTTTCCGTTATTAAAAATGTTAAGAAGTGCTTATAATACAAATTTAGGATTATGTACACCACACTTTTTCCATTCTTAACTTCACACTATAATGAGACAAGAACCTAAGATACATACTTAATGCCTTTGTTGTTTTGCTGACAGTTAAATTTTGTGTACTTCTTCAAATAAGCGTGTTTTAACAGTGTGAAATATTAGCCTTAACTGTACCACCACCACTTGTATGTTATGTTTTTCATAGGAGATCTTTGGCAAGAGAGCGGAAGACTATTCCATCAATTTAGCTGTTACCCCGATATTCGTAAATTAAATATATGGTAATTTTAGTGGTGTAACACAATTTTAGCACACGGAATAGATCTAATTGTCATTGAAATTATGTTCTATGAATTAAATGAAACTAAGTAATTCCCAGTTCTCAAGAAAAAGACTTATAAAAAGCTGCTGGAACAACCTCCATATGTTCAATGCTATTTTCTTAAAGTGGAATCCTCCATAGTATATAGCTGCCCGGTATTAACAATATACAGGACTACTTCCTATAAATTTCACTCCTGACCACTGGTGTTAATATTTTGCAACAGAAATTGGAGAGATTGTAGAACAAATCATGGCGATTAATTTAAGCTCATGCGTGGAAAAAGGGCACATTGACCTATGTTCCCTTTCTTCAGCCACAACCTCAATTCTTACGAGATACAAACCAGGCGAATAGAGATAATTATTTCAATGAAAGACGGGAAGCAAGTCGTACAATTAGGAACAAAAAGAGAGATTAAGTAAAGGAAAAACTATATAAAGTAGAAACAAATAGTGAGATTTATATAATGGCATACAAAAATTTAAGAATGAATATCAGACAAGGATAAACGTGATCAAGGATGAGAATGGTGACTTGCTTGCAGACTCTCATTCCATCCTAAACAGGTGGAAAAACTATTTTGGTCAAATACTAAATGTACATAGGTCAAATACAAAATATTGGGACGATATTCAAATACAAACTGCTGAGCCATTTATACCCGAATCCACACTTTCTGAAATCGAAATTGCGACAGAAAAAAACTGAAAAATTACAAGAATCAATCAAATTACAGCATAATTAATATCAAAGGATAGAAACGGTTTAGGGAAATTTATAAGCTTGTACTTGCTATCTGGGAAAAGGAAATTGTACCATAACAATGGGAGAAGCCCATACTTATAGCTATATATAATACTAACTGTAGTAACTTTCGAGCAATATCAATTTTATTGACATCCTACAAAATTTTGTCCTACTCATTTGAGAAAATTAATTCCTGATGTAGATGAAATTATTGGGGATCATCAATGTGAGTTTAGGCGTAATAGATCGTCTGTTTATGACTTGAGGCTTTCCCGGCGTTTGATGTAGAATAATTCTTCTCGGGTTCTCAGCCAGGTGAGTTGGAGATTTGCTTCCAAGCTTTCGATGGGTAGCTCTGCCATCTTCTTCAGGGAATGAAGTGATGTGGGACCATGTCTAGCCGGTATATGTGCAATAGTAGGACTTCCCACTGCGGGCCAATCAGCAGCTAGTTCCTAGTCCCGACAGCCAGGCGCATTCCGATTAGTGGAAGCGGTAGACAATCAGGAGCTAGTTGCTGGTCCCGACTGTCTGCCGTGTGCTGGTGGTCTAAGCGTATTGATGGCAGGTTTCCATGCTGTACTCAGCTGTATACCTCCGTCTCTGTTGAATTTATTGCCATCTAGCTGGATTTCGATGGATTCCTTGATAACCAAGTCAAGTAATCTGTATCTTGTCCAAGATGGTGGTGGCGCCGAAATCTATCTTGTGACCAGTTTCTAGGCTGTGTTGGGCTACTGCAGACTTATCGGGGTAATATAGTCTTATGCTGCGTTGATGTTCCTTGCAGCGTTCCATAACGGTGCGTCCCGTCTGTCCGATGTAGCATTTCCCACACTCACAAGGTTCCATGACCTGTTCAGAATCACGTAACATATGCCTAAGTATCTCCTAGACAAGTAGTTGTAGTAGTGTCAAGTATACTGGTCGACTATGCTCAGAATTGCTTGACATAGATATTCTCTAATCGAGTAGCTACAGTTGTCGACCACTCTGTATAGAATCATTGAGATAGATATTTGCCAATCAAGTGACTGTAGTTGTGTCTTTAGTAGCTAGTCGACATCTCTGATCAGAATTACATGAGTTTGGTTTTCTCAATGAATTGTCTAGCCAATTGAGGGTTTAAGTGTTACGGATGGAATGTATGTAGAAAGGAAGAATAGGGGCTATATTTTTCCTACGTAATTTTTCCTTTCCATATTTATGCAAGGATAATTTTGAACGAGTATTTCGACCCAGTAATTCTACAAGATTTTTCTTCGCACGGCTGCTAGGAAATTTGAAAATGATTAATATTCTTTTTTTACTATTATCTGTATTATATGTTGAATGTCGAAAACGTAACACTCATGAATCACTTTCGTTACGCAAAAGCTATATTCATCATTACTTAAAGTACGTGTATATAATTAGATTATCCTTTTAGTTGAATGGTTGCTGGAAAAATTCTTCTTTGAACTCTCTTCAGTCAGGGATATGGTTGTTACATATCATTCATTTACGACACAGAATTGGTCTTACTTCGCTTCCAAATGGATCTTTCATAGGATTTTATCTCCTTAAAAGATCTATCGAAGTGCATTCACATTGATAATTTAAAAAAAATCTCCCATCTCAATTTAAAACCGTGTCGATGGATTGTCTGAATTTTAGTCTTAGCATTTCTAAACCCTATGCAGGCAGTTATTGTCATTTCCTCCAATGTATCATGAAACTCTTATAATACTGCGGCGCGATCCTCAGAATCTTGTGTGTAAGTACAGATTGTACCGTGGGGAATGGAGGTGAGGTTAGCATCTGAGTGGGAGACAGCGATATCGTTGAAATAACAAGGTATTCACTTTAAAACATCCCGTGATCGTAAACGAATTCTTAAGCGATGGAGAAATGCTTCTTATTCCAGAGGTTCATAGAGGCAGGCATTTTTAGAAGGATTTGAATGGCGTAGAAGTAACGTAGCAACAGTTTTGCACTTACAGCAAATGCATTTATTTAGAATCAAGTATATAGGCTATAAAATATAATAGGGTAAACTAGGGTCTGTTGGACAATCGGCATGTTGGACACTCTGTACTTTAACGTGTTACCTCGCCACTTGTGGGCATCACATTCTGCTAGAAGTGGCGAGGTAACACGTTAAAGTACAGAGTGTCCAACATGCCCGACTGTCCAACAGACCCCAGTTTACCCTATAGAATGTAGCAATGCGTTCATAAAATATAAATTTTCAAGGAGGCCTGGCAGCTTATTTTGTATAGCAACGGACTGGAAGGTCCAGGGTTCAATCCGAGGTGTTGGGGATTTTCATTCTGCAAAATTTCCAAAACAGCACCGAAGTTCATTCATCATTTAAACAAATTTGGTACTTAATTTTTCTCAGGATAAAAATCGGTAGGAATGTGTTGTCGACCACACAAACTCGTTCTAGTTCCGAGGTCATGTCAACATGCCTCTCAAAGTTCTTCATGACGTTAATAAGGATATTTTACCTTACCTTGTCTTATAAATTTTTAAGTACTTAAAAAAGATTGGAATGTTTTAAATAAGTGGATGTTTTTCTTAAGGAATTCTGTTACAAGGAATAGGGGTAAAGGTATGACAGGCATGGGCAATTGTTTCCGCCTGGGCATTATACACACCACCCCTTCATTTCTTCGTCCATAGATGTTATATCTGTCTGCGTGTACGTACGGTAAGCAGAGGTTGAACTCGGTAACATAGCGTTCTAATCAGAGGTGTGTAAAGTGGTGGAATGTGGCAAATAAATTATAGGTTACGCTTTAATTTCCAAGAAACTTGGGAACAGGACTACTTGTTATTATGATTAAAGGTAAAATTCAATGCCTCAACTGTTTAGTTGAAATTTATTTATATAAAACGTAATGCCAGACGATACTTCGATCTTGAACATAAGAAGAATTTTGACAAATATAGACTTATAGATGAGAGTTTAAAACAGAATTGTTAAAAATGGCTTATATTATAAAAACAATGCGCTAAAACAATGTTATTTTAATTTAATTTTTGTGCAGGTTCAAACAGTGAGAAAGGTTTCTAGAATATACAAGAATAATTTGTTTCTTAATTGAGCCGTGTAGTCCACACCTGTGGAGTAACGGTCAGCGCGTCTGGCCCGGGTTCGAATCCCGTTCGTGGCAAGTTACCTGGTTGAGGTTTTTTCCGGGGTTTTCCCTCAACCCAATACGAGCAAATGCTGGGTAACTTTCGGTGTTGGACCCCGGACTCATTTCACCGGCATTATCACCTTCATATCATTCAGACGCTAAATAACCTAGATGTTGATACAGCGTCGTAAAATAACCCAATAAAGAAATTGAGCCGTGTAGGCAGGCTCAATCAGCGAGATCGAATCAAAACCATCAACGCCACCTTACGGGCATTTCCTTTCATATCCGTTACGTCCTAGTAGCACAGGTACATAGGTAAACGTGGAGAGGTGGGAACCTAGTTTCTTGGATAGTTACTGTAAATTCTAAGTTACAGTCACTCGGAAGAGGGACAGCAAGCAAGACGGACACTCGGAAGGGAGACAGTATCCGAAGGGAGTCGTTCAGTTCGAATGTTCTAGAGTAGGAACATAATTATGGGGTATCGTGATTTGGAATTCGTCCAGTGGTAATGTGTGTGTGTGTCTATATATATATATATATATATATATATATATATATATATATATATATATATATATATATTGGCACAGAAATTTAATTGAAAACTTCCTTCTCTCGTTGACCGATTCAACATTGAAATTATTGTAATACTGTACACGGTTATTATATCTTTCTTGATTACAACCCGATAGTACGATTTTTGTATTTTATTTGGGACAGTTGAATAAACCTTCAGGAAAGTTCTGTGCAGATCGGCCATTATTACGTTCTTGTCATTTATATTCATTTTTCTGAATTATTTGTACGTTATTTTATTATTATTATTATATGTATACTTGTTTTTGTCTATTAATTATATTTTAATACATACCAATTTATATCGAGGCTTGCTTTATTTCTGCTCGTTTCCACTGCACCATATTGGTCAAATTCTTATTCACTCTTAACATCTGATGTTGTGAACATACCTAATGTGCTTGTGAGACCATGTAGCATCTCATAATGGAAAAGCCAACCTACAATCACTGCTAATTGAAATGCAGTCCGATCAATTTATCGCATTTCAAACACATAGGCGAGTCGCAGAGAACAATACCTTTTTTCAAATGTCACGTAAAACCGGCAAGGAATGGTATGAATTATTACCTGACAAGTCTCTTAAGATTCGTAATTTCACAGCTAAGATGCTGGTAATATTTGAGTCTAGGTATGTCTCCGAACATTATTTTCTGAAATGAACCTAATGAAAAATATTACGCGTACACTTCTAAGAGCCTGTCGTCTCGTTACTGCTTTGCGTTTATGTAATAATCGGTTACTATTTATCCAAATATAGACAGACTCGTTCTGATCATCGAACACTATAGACGATCTGGAGCTTATAAGAGATTATTTATGAATGCTAAGCCATATTCGTCGTATGAGTGCCTATATTACATATTTAACTTGATTTTCAATGTTTAATGTAGTGGCATGCCAAATTGGTTTTGTGCACCCCTAAACGTAAGAGAAGCCAAGTTCATGTAGTTACCCGTTCAGGTAAACACAGCAACCATGTCCGAAATATTGTGAAAGGATCATCTTTATCTTCCCTACCTTACGCCCATGCCTGGTATAAGATAATTCTTAAAATAAATGTGAAATTTCGATACATAAATGTCAGTATTCAATTTTTTCATTGGTAAAATTTTAATTTAAATATTATGTGCTTAAATTTGGCTGTACTGGAAATATTTTCGTTCTTACACAGAGGATATGATTGTATCAAATAAAACATGTTTCATATGAAATATACGTGGATATAAATCCTACATACGAAAAGATAACATATAAAAGTTGTTTGAACTTAATGCTTTAAGCCAAAATGAGAGTAGACTGCAGGTTTTATAATTAGAAAAGGGACAGGTGCTACAGTCTGTTCGCCTCCATTTCTTCTAAAAATAATAATTATCTCTAACTACATCCTCATTATAATTTCTTTTCAATTACTACACCTAAGTGCTCTGCGATTGTCTGTAATCGTTTCTTCTTGTAGTCTGTGACTTTTCACAGAGTAAGTTTACCACTAAGAGAAAAGTCTTATAGCTACATATTACACTAGTCGGACTACAGATGCACACAAACAAAATATGTTCTTCCTCTGACACATATCGTCAAGTGAGATGTACTACCTGAAAATACATGTACATATCAGCCAGAACCTCAATCAGAGGATATTTCTTCTCTTATACTAATCTATGTCTTCCTCTGCCCCTCTAACTACACTGACAATACTACTAAAGTACAGGAAGGGATCTACCTGTTTAATATATATTTTTTAATTCATGGTAAATGTTTTATCAATCTTAGGATTCATCCTCATCTCCTTAGTTTTATTTACGTTAATCTTGCATCTAGAAAATTCTGCCTTCCAGATCGTTTATCCGCTATATGTGTAAGCTTTGGAGCCAGAAGGCAAACGTCATTTCCCTTTTACACTTTGTAAGATATGAAATTAAAGTCATATCTGGTACCCATACGTACAAATATGTATTATAATATTATCGAATTTGTGGAGTAAGCAATGCCATTCCAGTAGGCTAAATAGGTGTGGAAATATGCTCCTACTAATAATTTTAGTGTCAGACTAATAAAGCTGCATGAATATCACGATGCCTAAGGGACATTATCTAGTGAAATAAATATATAATCAATATATACAAGACTGTGTCCGTCTGATAATAACTTACGCTGCGGAGATCAGGGCAGACAACAGTAAAATAAAGGTAATGGTCCGGACGATAAAAATAAAGATCCTCAGTAGCATTTTAGGGAACACGCTCAGAGACAGAGTCCGTAGCACAGGGATTAGAGAAACCTGCGTAGTACAGGATATCGACAGATGCATCAGACAGAGAAGACGAAGACAGAATGACTACACCTCCAGAATGGCGGACAGCAGAGTGGCTAAGATTGCGACCATATTGAAGAAGACCTACAGCCAGACAGACCACCGAAGCATTGGAGAGACAACTGGTCATCATCACCTCATCAGAGTCGTAGTAGATGTTGGAAAATAGTCTTTACGGTTATCTAAAGAAGAAGAAGAAAGAAGAAAAGAAGCAGAAAGTTAAGAGAAGAAGGAATACATATCAAAAAGTTTAGACAGTATTTGGATATAAAGTAGAAATACGTATTAACGTCTGATGATGATGATGATGATGATGATGATGATGATGATGATTTGATGATGATGACAACCTTTGAGAAAGGATCGATCGTCTACGAGTGCTACCAAACTTACTTCAAACGCGAAGTTGAGAGACCTGCTGAGAATACGGCGACGGTTTCAGAACCCAATTGGAAATGCAAGTCAGCATACAATTCTCTTGGTGACTGTTTGCCATTTTAACAGAATGGGTAGACAAAGATAGACACCCGATTGAGTTCCAACTTTACCGAAGTGGCATTTGCTGTGGGCTCGTCTGAAGTGTGCAGTTTGAAGTAGCAGGTACAAGAGTTTGTTCAAGTGGTCTGCTTGTGCCGTAGGCGGTACTGCTTGCAGTAATTGAATTTCCGATCTGAAAATGCGAGCAGATGCTTAAGCGTTAAGACACTCTTATCGCACCACTCCCCCTCCACGTCCACTGTTTATGTTCAGTGCAGCTCTGCGCTCTCTCCACTCTAAATAAAAGTGAATATGCTTTTTCAATTCGTTTGAGGGTTTCAAATGCACTTTCTGGTGAGAGTTCTGCTTAAACTCGACATTGCAGCTAATACAAGGTCGGAGAACGAAACCGATGTTCTTGTAGGTCTGTAGGAAATGCAGCTGTCAGGCTCTTTATCCATTACATTTAATTCGTGCACAGCCTACACGTACTCAACTGATTCAATCAGGAGAAATGCTATTCCTTTCAATGCATTCCAAATATTTCAGTAAGAATAATGTTATTGTATTTGCAAAACATTGTAATAATGCACAATATTAATAAAGTCGTTTTAGTTGCCCATGGAGTAGCACTGCTGATGTTCATGAACGCTTTATCTAGGCCTACTATTTACAGTATTAAAGACGAATGACTCAGAAAATCGTGACAATGATAACGATATTGACAATGCTGATTGTTTTGAACACAGTAATGGTTATGAAGGTCGTAATAATAATTACCGTGATAATGGTAATGTTGTCGATAACAGGAACAATGGTTACGTTGACTATGGTTGTTATGATAACGATAATAATGATGGCGATAATATGTAATAATGGTGAAGATGACGATGATTGTAGAGGTAATGAATGGTGCGATAGTGATGATGGTGATGTAACTGTGGCAATGAGAATAAAGATGATGTTTGCAGAGACCATGGTGACTAGGAAGACAATAATTGTTATCACAAACGTGACTACAAAATATGATAATTAGGGCTGGCCCATTCGGAACCAAAAATTGATTTTAGGTCAAAAACAGCCTGTGTTTTACTCTGACAACACACACAAGCAGAATCGGGTTAAGTGGTTATGGAATAAGGTGAGATTTTTATTGGCTCATAGTCCACATGGTCGCGTTGCCTGATTTTGTTAACTATGCTCTAATGGTCATGTTTCGGCACAGTACTCTTGAACTGTATTATTATGTTGCCTTTCTCTTGTTATCAATAGTAAATGTAACAGTCAACTTCTAGA
Organism: Periplaneta americana; assembly: GCF_040183065.1. Classification (NCBI taxonomy): domain Eukaryota; kingdom Metazoa; phylum Arthropoda; class Insecta; order Blattodea; family Blattidae; genus Periplaneta; species Periplaneta americana. The sequence continues at coordinate 117,973,148 of NC_091117.1, read as the reverse complement.
TTCAGGTTCAGAAACCTAGTACTAATCTTACATTGATGGTTACAGTAGTAACAGTGACAATGATAGTAAATGTAACGAAGATTGCGGTAATGCTATTAATGGTGATTACGATTTCAGTGACTAATGTAATGGTAAAGTATTAATGATCACGCATTTTTGTTTTAAATTTTACGAAGGAAGGTTTGCACTGGAGCCTGAGACTTATTGTGCTTACCACTCCTGTTCTGTAAATAATACTTGTAGCCGAACGGCCGAGCTCTTGTACAAGTACAACAAGCCGCATCGCGAACTTAACCTGAACTATGATAAGGATAATGATGATGATAATTGTGATGATGACGATGAAGATGATGATGATGATGATAAAATTTGAATTAACGATAGCGAAATGAATTCGAGGTATAACGCCGAACGTTATCCAGCAATTCTGTTTCAATTAGTTGAAGGAAAACCCCAGAAAAACCCCAACCAGGATTTAAACTCGTTTCAGAGTCAGACGTCTACCAGTACTTCACAGCGGTGGACTTTACGAAGGGTTACAGTGATATTGGTTAAGATCAGGATGATTTCAATGTTAATTGATGACGATGATGTTAACGATGGTTAAAGTGGTGATGGCGATTATCACGATATTTGGATATACAGTGTTGAAAGGATATAAGCGCCCACTTTTATACTGCCAATAAAATAATATTGTGGGAAAGAGCAAATATCTTAAGGGTTAGGTACAGCTTACAGCAGTAAAATTTTTGGAAATATTCAACATTTTTCCTCCATTATTGTATCTTGTCGATTACACGACTCTTCACATACAGGATTTGGTCCACAAGACATTTCACATAGATAGATAGATAGATAGATAGATAGATAGATAGATAGATAGATAGATAGATAGATAGATAGATAGATAGATAGATAGATAGATAGATAGATAGATAGATAGATAGATAAGTGCATTTATTGATGCATAATAAATTATACAAACTCATGTACACAAGATCCTTCGCACGAGCTCATACGGCCATTCGTGCTGTAACTATGCACAGTTTCAATCTTCAAAACGAAAATAATGCCTACTAATAATAAAATAGTGAAACAACAGTTATTATTATTACTACCGTTATCATTGATTACCACTATTATAACTAATCTAGCTTTATACCAAACTTCACAAAAATAATACAAATAAAATAAAAGGGAGATATGAAAAACAGACACGCACAGTGTCACACACACACACACACACACACATACACATACAGACACACACACACACATATATATATATATATACAGTATAAACAATTCAATTTCTTGTTGAAGCTGCACCAAATAATCCAAATAATAATTATAAAGGTAATACAGTATATAAATAAAAACATACACACGCAATAAAATACAAAATACACAGTTAAAAAAAAAAAAAAAAAAAAAAAACATTATCTCCTAATTCTATCATTCGCTCAATGTTAATATTACTCATTGCAACACTAATAAATCTTTCTCTTATCCATCGGCTCCCTCCCCCTCGGCCAATTCCACCCTCAACTGTCGAACTTTTGCCAAAAATTTTCCCACACTGTCATAGGATTTAACGTTATTTAATACAGCGTATGTCGCCAAGTGCCCCCTGCTAGATGTAATGAAGGACTCTGGCAGGAATCGTTTCCTCAGAGCTTCTGTGGCTTCACACTCCGACAAAATGTGGTGTGATGTCTCGCCTCTACCGCAAAGAGGACATATTCTCGCCCCCTCTTCGTTGACGATTTTAAGTGCCCTCCAGGCTCCTAGACGGAACCAGATTAAACCCAGTCTACCATCTTTGCTACCTCCATAGAGATATAGTTCGGCCCCCCAATTTGTTTTGATCATCGATTGGATCTCCAGAGCAACCTTATCCCTACATTCCCCTTCTGTTATTTGCCTGTCTATATCCTTCAGGCGTTTCTTGACTTTCCGCCAGACATTTCGCTTGTTCCTGCAATCTTCCGCGATTATAAATCCCATGCCTATTTCTTCCAACCCTCTGCGTAATCTACCTGCCCAGGTTACTTGGTCTCTCCTCTCGAGTTGCTCCCTATAACAGATCGCTCTAATAAGAGACTGATCTCCATGCACAATCCTCAAGTAGTACTTTAAAACTTTTATCTTGCATTCTATTGAGTCTCTATGGCGTCCGAATTCTCTTAGGATTCCGCTGTTAGCCGTTCCCCTCCCCACTCCCGCTATCCGTTTTAAAAAGTCGCTTTGTACCTGGTTAAGCTTTTCCGTTCTTCCCCAACCCCAAATTTCTGCCCCATACGTAATTGTAGATCTAACTACCGCGTTATATACTTTATCTAATAAATTTAGAGAGACTTCCGGGATTTTGTTACGTATCTTCAGCGTTTCTATCGCTTTAATCAATGCCCTATGTTTTGTAGTGTCTATATGTTTATTCCATTTTCCGTTCATCGTCATTGTTACCCCTAAGTAAACAAAACTTTTCACGTTGTTCAGTGCTCGGCCTTCGTATGTCCAAGTCTCCGTTTTACTGTAAACACATCCGTTCTTAAAGGTCATAGTCTTCGTCTTTTCAGTATTTACTTTTAATCCCCAGTCCCTAGAGTATATTTGAAGCTTGTCAAGTCCTTTCTGCAATCCCTTAACACTTTTAGAACATAATGTCAAATCGTCAGCGTATAATAGTACTGGAATATTCACGTCCTCTATGACGGGAGCGTCGATGTCCTCTCGTAACATAATCTCTGCTATATCGTCAATAAACAGGTTAAAAAGCAAGGGGGACAGTATGCAACCTTGTTTCACACCTCTGTGACTGCAAAAGCTTTCAGACACTCTGTTCATGTCGTACTTAACACAAAATTCCACTTTATTATATATCCCCTGAAGCGCCCTAATCATCTTGCCCGACATCCCTTTCATCCATAATTTATACCAAAGCGCTTCTCTCTCCACAGTGTCGAAAGCCTTTCGAAAATCCACGAAAGCGCAGTGCAATTTCCCCCCTTTTCTAGACATTTGTTTCTGTTTCAGTGAATCCAAAATAAATATGTTGTCAACTGTGCTACGACCTTCCATAAAACCCATCTGAAATTTTGAAATTTTGCCATGCCGAGACACCCACCCCTTCATTCTTTCATACAAGATTTTACAATAGATTTTACCCATAGTAGGCAGTAAGGCCACGCCTCTATATGAGTCTGGAGATCCAATCGAACCCTTACTTTTATAGATAGGATTAATGATGGATGTAGCCCAAATTTCCGGGTACTTCCCATACTTAAATAAATCATTAAACACAATTTGCACCCTTTGTACAAATTTATCATTGACAAGAGCAGCCTTAAATATTTCTGATGGCAGACCATCCCAGCCTGGGGCTTTATTATTCTTCAAAGAGGAAACCGCTTTTCTAATTTCTGCCCGTGAAATATCTGCGTCCATCTCCGGAACCTCCGGAAACCCCAATAATTCTTCCGGTCCTATCACTAATCCCCCCCACATCTCTCCTTCCCCATAAACACCCCTAAAATATTCCCGCCATACTTCTGGTGTAATTTCGTTCCTTACCCATCCCCCACCTCTTATTCTTTTAATAGTGTGCCACATTTCAGATATATCCCCGTTCTCTACCACTCTACTCAGCTCACCTGCTTTCCTGAGTTCCCAGTTAATCTTTTTGAGCTGAATGATATCTTTGTAATTTCTCCTCAATTGAACATACCTTATCCTACTTTCATCATTCCCCACGCGTCTAAATACCCTTAGGGCTTCTTCAGCCATCTTCTTAGCCACCCTACATTCGTCGTCATACCAGTCATCCCGTTTGCTCCCCTTATTCTTTCTTCGTTCCACCATACTACCCGCTGCCGTTCTTAAAATATTTGTCAGCGTCTCCGCCGATTCCCCCCGCTCCCTCTGAAGCTGTTCATTTAAGTTAGTGAGAAATGTGTCCTGTAGCTCGCTGTTCCATTTATATCTGTTAACAGTTCTGCCCCGGTTTTCCGTCCAAAGTCTTATCTCTTCCTTCTTTGTATTATTTGACTGAACATGAATCTGCAAAACCACAGGTGAGTGCTGTGATTCAATCCTGTCCCCCACCCAGAAATCCGCAATCCTGTCGATTAAGTTCATGCTACACAGTATGTAATCTATCACACTACCTCCGTTCGCCCCTATGAAAGTCAGCTGTCCCTCTAGATCCCTCCCATATTTCCCGTTCATAATTTCTAGATTGAAGACGTCACAAAATGCCAATAAATCCCTTCCCTCCCCATTCAGAATCTTATCTTTACTATTTCTATTTGGCCCCCTTTTGTCGTCCTCTTCCGTATTCCCGCCTACTAATGAAATGTTCTCGCGGCCCGTCCTTGAATTGAAGTCACCGAGAACAATGAGCTCCGCCCCTGGAAATTTGGTTGTTAAACTGGAAACGATCTCTGCCAGGTCCTCAAAGAAATGCGGATTAGAATACCGCGAACCGGAAGGCGGCCTATAAGCACCCAAAATCACTAAATCTAATTCACCCACTCTTAATGATACTCCGACAACCCCTTCCAGGCCCGTGTTCAAATTCTTAATATTATCTCCTATGTCCTTTTTAATAGAAATGGAAACACCTCCCGCCCACCTACCCCTCCTGCCACGTTTATCTCTGCCCTTACTAAAACTAATGAAATTGTTCAGTTCTAGATTATCCTTACAGCTAAGCCAGGTTTCTGTGAAACACACTATATCTAGGGACTGTACAAAGTTCATAAATCGGTCACATGATACTTTCTTTTTAAAACCTTCAATATTGAAGGCTGCAATGCTGAGGGGGGTGAGGTACCTCTACTTTTTCCCCTGACCTACTTGCGGAACCGTGGAGCTCCTCAAGTTCCTCCGTAGGGGTGTGATATCCGCCCTCTCCTCGGCTGGCTGCTGTCCACGCTCCCCTCTCCAACGCTCCGACGCAGTTGCCATCGAAGCCACGACCCTCGGGCTGGTGCTAGGCAGCTTGTCCACCCTCGTCTGTAGGCCCGCCTGCGGCTTCTTCTCTCCTCTGGCGCGCTCCAAGGTGGTCGTCTTTGTCGCCCCATTCCTCGGACTGCCACTGGGCTGCTTTTCTTCCCTCTTCCGGTCTGCGGTGGTCGCTTTTGAGGCGTTTCCGGCACTAACAGTTGGTCTATTTTCCTTCCCATTGTTCTCCGAACCCCGACTTCTCTCTTCTGACGCCACCACGGTATCCTCTGGGCTGACCTCTATATTCCTGTCTACTGACTTCGCCCCATCTTCCTCCAAGCTGTCCACTGCCTCCAGTTCGACTCTGGACCACAGCCTGCCGTTAATAATGAGCTTGTCGTACTGGATGACAGCATGACATCCCTGACGCCGGGCCTCGAACATATGGCGTTTGAGAAATTCTCTCTCTCGCCTAACCCGCTCACTGAAGTCCTCACTTATATGCACGCCACTCCCCCGTAGGTATTTTGCGTCTTGCAAAATCATAACTTTCAATTTATAATTTGCGAGTTTGCAAACTATTGGACGCCTTCTGTTCCAAGATCGCCCCACTCGGTGCGCCCTCTCAATGTCCCACTCCCGGAGTTCGATGCCCAGTTGGGCCACTACCCATCGCACCATGTCTTCTGACTGCTCCCACGTCTCTCTTTCCTCTTCCGGTACGCCGTAAATTACAATATTGTTTCGTCTGGACTGGTTCTCCAGATAATCGATTTTGCCTTCTAACATTTCAACTTTGGATATCACGGAGGCCATTGACACTGTCATTCAGTACACAACCAATTCACTTACTGATATTTGGCATACATACACAAATTCACCTACATATCATCGTTGTTCCTGCAATGACTCCTATATGTGACATATTTATCGATTTTTAGATTTTTGCTCTATTAAATTACTTAAATAGTGATACAGCAAATACTAAAATCTCCTGTATGTAATTATATTTCTTTGTTTCGAAAATGTAAGAATTAACAGTCTCCTATGTACGGCTGCTACAGGATGAATAAATGTGTTCCTTCTTCGTACTGAAAACTTTTATATTTTGCACATAGGAGTTACTGCAGGAACAACGACGATATATTTCATATACCATTTTCATACCTATGTGTTGTCATTTCCGTGGTGATATATTACATACACCATTTTATATCTATTTGTTGCCATTTCCGTGGTGATATATTTTATATACCATTTTTATATCTATATATTGCCGTTTCCAATTCCAAATCGTTGCTTAGGATTGGGAGATTATTTCGCCAGTTTTTACATTCGCGGTACGCCAGCTCGAAGACAAGGACGGCGACTGATACCAGCAGTCAGAGTGCGATACCCTCATTCGTGGTGGAATCAGTATGACTGAGTGCTTCGCAATGAACCAAGGACTAGCAACCTAACTGAAGCCTGGCACAATCGCTTTCAGTTGCTTGTAGGAAAAGCGCACCCATCACTCTATTCACTCATACGAGAAATTATTAAGGAGCAAGAGAACACTGAAACGAGGATGAGATAATTGGATGCAGGAAGGAAAATCCTTCCTCAACTTCGAAAGAAGTATGCTACACTTAACCGTAGAGTACAGAATATAGTGAGGACGTACCAAGAATACAAAAATGGCAACCTAGTACTACAATATCTAATGTCTTTGGGTTACAACTTCACTTTATAAGTTTAATAAAAGTATTTAGGTTAGAAATGCAATGCTTTTAATCATTAGTAAAATATGTAAATTACTCTAAATGTGAAATGTGTAGTATGTTAACTGACATTGTGTTAAAAATGTAGTAAGTTAATACACTCTTGTATAGGCTACATCTAGAATTATTTCGTACGTCAAATATTACTGAAATAATTGTTTACAGTTGTAAACGGTTTACCTAAGTATTGTGTCAACAGGTTGTACCTACATGAATGATACACAAGAGAGACAAAAGTAAGTACCTATACGGACCATCTCCTCCTTTTTTCACACTCTTGGGCATATAGGCCTAGTCTCAGCTTACCTAAGTTGTGTTACATGTGACCAAGCACTGGGTTCTATTGATTAGTATCGTTAAGTAATAACTAGGCTATAGCTAGGAAGTAGATACTGAAACTGTTAAGTTGTGTGAGCTTGGACTATGTATCTACCGAATGAACAATAGTAACGCAGGATTGTCAGAAATATGGTCCCTTCCTACAAAGATCAATAGGGTAAACTGGGCTCTGTTGGACAGTCGGGCATGTTGGACACTCTGTAATTTAACGTGTTACCTCGCCACTTGTGGGCACCACATTCTGCTAGAAGTCAATGACGGAAGTAGCCATGAGTGGGGCTACTTCCGTCATTGACTTCTAGCAGAATGTGTTGCCCACAAGTGGCGAGGTAACACGTTAAATTACAGAGTGTCCAACATACCCGACTGTCCAACAGACCCTAGTTTACCCTATGCAAAAATGCCCCTACATTTGGTAATATCCACGTTAAAAAAAGTCCATTGCTCAAAAAGTCCTACAGTTATATTTTCCCGGCCTACAAGGTCAAACATACTAAAATGACGTGCTTTTCATAAGGACTACTTTAATAAAATTTCCTTTTTCAGAGAAGTCAGTATTCAATTTCTACGTAGTAGGCTATGAAGTTTCGCTGTTCTAATGTGTACTGCACTGAATATAAGTCAGCAGTATATTAATGCTCTAATCATTGTGTCTCTTCAGCCTATGTTATTTGTTCATACTAAGCAAAACAAAAATTTCGCTCGCTCGATCAAAGGAGATATGTTCACTCCATTTCGTCCGCAGTCACAGTCACCTTCGATCTATTAACTGTAGAACTGTTACATTTACCTAGCGAAACATTTTTACTGACAACGCTCTCTAGTTATAGTGACTATTCTCTCACACACTAATTCACCAATGATGCATAATAATCTGATTAATGTCACCTACCAAATATCTATCTATTACTGTAATATTATCGATTTTATGTTGTCGTTTTGATGCTGTCGCTGATGAAAAAGCGTAATTGCATCCACAAATGAATAAGTACCATTATCTAAAATAATAGATTTTAGCAACTCAAAATGAAAAATTATAACCTTAGAGATAAGTTTAGCATTAAAGTACTTTTAATAGTACAATATAGCATTTTTTAGCGGTTCGGGATGGATAATTAATTTTTATGGAAAGTTTGATGGTAGCTAACAGGTGTATTTTTTTTTTTTCATTTTCCAGTTAAAATTCTTGGAAACAATAATGTATAAATATAGTGAAATTATGAACGTAAGGAAACATACCCAAGAACATGGACCTCCAGAGAGCCCGTGTCTTTGACAAATTAATTTTTTTCAACACGAGATTTCTTTGCTTGTTTCCGCTCTGAGAAAGTAACCTGCCGCTTAACTCCACGTTGTTTTCTGTGGCTTGAAATTGAAATTTCCTTCGCTCGTAACTGCTGATTGAATAGATGGCTGGAAGAACGTGTTATGTTACATTTTCTCAACAGTCAGTTTTTGCGTGGAAGAGTGAGGTGTGATGTTTCCGTTCGTGGTGACATTCCGTGGTAGTTGCAATAGGTAGGCCCTCCGGTAAATGACAATATTTTATGTAACTGTGTCGCTGACACAGTGGAAGAACATGGAATGTTGCCGAGCGCTGATCATGACATCAGTGTTTAGCATTCGAGCAGTTGTCTTATGTTGTACAATATGACTCGTTTCAATGTTACTGCCAGTGACCAGGAAAATTATTGAACGAGGGTTGTGAATATGGCGAAGTGGCAAGATAAGAAGCATAAGCGTCTACAAGATAAGGAAGAGAGATTCCTGAAAAATCTGCACCAGCAACTGTAGACCTATTTCTGTATTATAATGTCTTGGCTGATATTATTTTCCAAGTAATAAAAATTAGTACTTCCCTTGCATGTGCATACCGGTAGTAGAATAGCTACATATAGTGCGAGTTATTTTTTTAATCTGTTTTGGGCTACAGGCTTTAACGAGTTTCATAAGACTATAAATTGCGATGGAAGGATATCGAAAGAAATAATCAATGTCAGTAAATTCCCCTCAAGCGACGGCGGCGACAACGTCATCAGGGAGATGACCAGCAATGACGTCACTACAAGGACAAGCCAAAAGTGAGAAGTTGCAGAAAAGTTGAGAAATAAGCGAAGTATCAGATGGTAACAGAGGTGGAAAACTTGGAGTTGGAAGGCAGAAAGAGGAAGAAAAGAATGGTCTATCAACGAAAGAAGAGAGTGGGGAAAGGGAGTGTGAAACATATGCGGGGATTAAATGGGAAAGTTTAGAGATTTTTAATCGAGTTAGGAGTGTGGAAGTAGGGGCAATATGGAGGGAAGAACAGTATATATACATATATATAATTTTAATTGGTTATTTAACGACGCTGTATCAACTACTAGGTTATTTAGCGTCGATGAGATTGGTGATAGCGAGATGATATTTGGCGAGATGAGGCCGAGGACTCGCCATAGATTACTTTGCATTCATATTACGGTTGGAGGAAACCTCGGGAAAAACCCAACCAGGTAATCAGCCCAAGCGGGGATCGAACCCGCGCCCGAACGCAACTTCAGAGCGGCAGGCAAGCGCCTTAACCGACTGAGCCACTCCGGTGGCTTAGAATAGTATATAATCTGAGCAAGTGATGTATTAGTGAGGTGAAAAATAATAGTAGGGTTACTTATATAATGTAAAACTGGATTTGAACGCAAGTACTTTGTCAAGGTTATGGAATTGTTTTATTTAAGATCAAGTTTTAAATCGAGTGAAACCAATGTTCTACGGCAGCCGTGGCGAAAATGTGATCGTGCGCCGAGCCACTGTGTAACATGCAACGTGCATAGCACCTATGGAGGGAGGCGGACACCCGAAGGGGAAGTGAAGCAACTGTCTGACTTACTAACGGATTTTCATTTTCCTTACGTTAAGCACTTAAATATAATTTTCTACAGTTTAAGGTTACAAACTAATGTTTAGTACGTGTGACGAAGAAAGAAATGAATAAGAAAACATAGGAAACATTATCACAATCTAAAATTAATTGTCTTCAGAATGTCTCTGCGACAGAGTTTCAAAATCAGGAATTATGTCACTTACTGCCAGTCGTAGTTTAACACGAATGTATTTGTCTTTCAGTCGTGATCTAAATTTGGTTTTCCTATTTTCAAAAACGTAAGTTGTAGCAAACATGGCTTGAGTGACATGTTGTATAATGCCGTTTTATTTTATACAACCGTTTTCCTCGTAATACTTGTGAAAAAATCTTACATTTAATATTCTCATCATATTGGCAAAAAAAAAAAAATCGTCCTTCCATCCTACTTGAAACTTTCGTTACGTCACTCGCAGGTCAGAGACAAATACAAATGGAACAGATTTTGACTCCAGTGAGTGAGAGGGTGGGGTTAGGGGAGGTAGGAAGCAACAGAAATGCATAGCTATCATTGCGAGTACAATGTGTTCGCGAGTCACATTTTCACCATGGCTTTTCTAGGGTAAGAGCGTTAATGAGATTGTGCTAAAACTGTTTCGACGGTGAATTTAATAATGTGCTATGTTCTTCCTAAAATTAATAATCAATGAGGGTTAGGTCTGGTATAGTTTTTTAAGGTATTTATGTTATGTACACGGGAAATTACTTAGTTAGTTATGAGAAAGGTAGAAGTGAAGTTGAATGGGAAAATTAGTAAGCTATTTGATAGCTATTAGTGTAGCTGATAATAAGAGATGTGTGGTAAATTAATAAAGTAAGATAAATTAAAAGGAAGAATAAGTGAAAGTGCAAGGACATGAAAGACGTAGTCAAGAGTAGTATTAAGGTCACGATTCGTCTGTGTTTTAAGCTATAAATAATGTAAGTACTGACCCGAATACAGAAATGTGAAGGGTCAGCAGGACCGAATATATTGTGAGAAATATTATTGGAACAATTTCTCGTGGGAGAATTATTATTCTTGAGACGAATTGTCGCGGTACAAATTATATTCTTGGGATGAATTGTCGCTGTACAATTTTTCCGGGACGAATAGTCTTAGGCTATAAAACTGAAATCTCTAATATGTGACTGAGTAGTACAATACATTTTACCAATTTTTATATGACGAACAATCATTATTACTCCTGAAATACATAACTATATGTGAGCCTGTAAGAAGAAGATCGGGAAGAACGAACAAACTTCAAGAAGATTGGCTACATTCCGTTACAAAGTTGACGGCAAATCAGTGTGTGTTTAAAACATTTCTGCAACATTTTCATGATAACTCGACGACGAAATACTCCAATACAAAATAAAGAGCAGGGACATTGCCCCTAAAGATGGTACAAAATTACATACAAATAGACCTCATGCGGTCGACAGTGATGTTCGTACACATTACACGAGTAATGAGTTTTCCAACAATGCCCAGCCATTACAGTGGAAATACATCTGCTTATGTCCTAATTTGTCTCTTGGAGAAATGTGCAGGTTATTCATGACTCAAAATCCTGAAGTCACAGTCAGTTTAACTATGTACAAAAATGATTTGACCGTGAATTCAACTTGACGCACAAAGGTCGGATAAGTGCACACAGTGTGGTTTATATTTTACTAAGCTTAAAATTGCTGTAAATGAGACTTGGCGATTACAAAGAGCATGAAAGTAAACTACATCATCATAAGACTGAACAAGCATATAAGAACTTGACATGCATTCTACGAATGAAAACAGTAATACTTCATGTGTTAATATTTATTTACAACAAGTGCTTTATTATACTGCTCTCAACACTAGCGTTCAAAGATACCTGATATCATACTAATCGATAGAGATTGATAATTTGTTCGTGTAAGTTCGGTTTCGTTAGTTATTACTTCTATGAATAGATGATGAAGATAAGTCAATGTCGGCAAGAGCATGTGAATATACCCTCATTACAGAATCCAAAACTTCATACCAATCTGTTGAGAATAGAATATACTAGTTTCAGCGGAAAACCGCCGATATTGAACTATGAAAATAATTTATATTTATTCTACATCTCCATTTTAAATACTTATATCGTAAGAATACTTAAAAGGAAAATAAAACGTCGAACTGGCTGAAATTATGACATCAGATACGGTCTGTAATCGTAAGAGAATGCTGGAGAAAATGTAGAATAAGTTACGAATGAATAAATAATGCAAATATAATTTTAACACGGGAAAGTAAATACAGTATATATTCCGAAATTATATATTATTGTTTCCAATCCATTATTTTATTTATGTATATAATATGAGCCGTGTACGCCGGCTCAGTAGGCGAAGTTGCGCTCCTCTGTCAGCGCTATCTTTTTCAATCGGTATTTCTGATACGTCTTTCTGGAAACTTAGGTAAGAAAAGCGACATTTCGATTATTCATTATAGTTTTTCTAATACTGTTTTTTCTCACAAGCCAACCGATTATTACACAATTTGTACATCAAAATATTAGAATAACTAACATAAAAATAATCACTTTTCAATCATCTACTCATTGTTTAATTCCGACTCATCTTGTAAATAAACCATAATCATCGGCTACCACATACAACTTTACAGAGGACACTGGACCTGAAAAAGGCCGCATACAGCGTATTTCGAATCTTACAGGACCAGTGAACATCAATGACGTGACACTATAGCGAAATAGGAAGAAAATTGCTGGAAGGTTCAAGGAATGCCATAGCGGCTGTGCGAGTTGTATGTGCTACGCTAGCAAGATTTTGCGAAATTTTCATACAGTCACAAAACACTTTATTTCTTAATCCAGCAGCAATAACTGATCCGTTGATATGTTCATTCATAAGCCATTAACTTATTTCTTCACGTAATGCTAATTATAAGGAACACAGCAGAACACGAGTAGATAAAACACAACGATGACACAACAGTGCAAAATGTCATTCGTCTGCCAATTCTCGCCCTTTACAAGAACCAATTATATTCATTGATGGCGGCTGATGGACACAGCCACCACCTGGAAGCTGATGGAAACACTGCTACACCGCTGGAGCATCATCGCTGAAATTCATATCGCCGTTATTCCATCTGATTACTGAGCGCTGAATTTTGGAATACGCTGACAAGCAGCCATATTCTATCACTAGCACGAGGTATTTTAGTTGAAAACTCCAGTTAATGGTACAGATAACAATAAAGAGGGAATCATGTAGGTCACCTTCCTGTACTATTCATATTATTAAAGCTAACATGGAAGGGTGACCAAACTATTTGAAAAACCGCAAGAACCTCGGTGAGCCCGAGTCTTTAGATAGATCCTGAATTTTCTTTTAGAAAAAAGCAAATATCTCATGAAATAATATAATTCCGCTCATTTCACACAAACGTATACTTAGCATTTTGTACTCAAATTCGCATTTTATCGCGGATTTAAAAACTACAATGATCATATATTTATTTAACATGCTTTTAATTACAAAATCACTTATTTTATTAGGACTTTGGGACAATTCGCATTTATCATGATTGTGAAAATCTAGCATCTGTAACCATTATCAATAAACTCAGAAATGACAAATCAATATCAACTTCCTCATTATTGAGTATACCCAGAAACTTATTATGTGATATCACTTTAGTAATTGTATATTTAATGAAATTTACATCTTTTTAAATTTCGTTTTATTCTTTTCTTTCTTTCTTTCTTTCTTTCTTTCTTTCTTTCTTTCTTTCTTTCTTTACTTTACACGGCTGCGACCTGTCGGGAGAGGAATTAATCTATTGGATCACATACATACTTTCTTTTTTATCATACAAGGACATGGAGTGCCTCCCTGGATGAGGGATCAGCTCAATGCCAGGGCCACCTCCGATACAACACAAACATTTAGGCTAAGACATTACACACCATTCGCTCACACATATGAAAGGATTAACAGAAGGATCGCAGTCCATGGCCAGATTTTTTCAGAGGTACAATCCCGGCATTTGCCTGGAAATAACTAATAAAACCATGAAAAACCTCATTTAGGATTGCCAGCCCCTGGCATCGAACCCCGGATCTCCCGAATATAAGGCCTTCTTCCACTTCGCTAGTCTGCTCGGTTAATTTTGTTTTATTTGTAATAAAATTAATATATTTAATAATGACATGTTTGTCCTTTGTATGTAGTTAGAGACATTACAAGGACTCTGGTCGTGTATTTAATATTGCAATATAATCCAATGTCAGTAAATAAAATGTCTTAACCAAGAATAGTATGCGTAATCACATTGTTTTACTTTTAATTATAATTACAATAATAGAATAATGAATAGTTAATTATTTAGTTACTATTCTATTCACGAAATACCTGCAGACTTACTAAAGGCTTTACCAATAACCAAAAATGTATTTAAAAATAGGCTTAAGGACTTTACTAATAGACGGTAGTATATTATACACACTAGTTAAAGGGTGTAATTGATATCTTGTTATTTGAAGTGTTCTATCAGTGAGGAAGTGTGTTGTGTCGGTGAAGTGTGTAGTGTCAGTGAAGTCTATTGTGTAAGTGAAGTGTGTTGGTGTCAGTGAAGTGGCTGTGGAAAGTATTCGAACAGTGAAATTGTTAGAAGTGTTAGTGAAATCAGGTAGAATCAGTGCAGTGAGTGAGTTGACAGCGAAATAAGTGTAGTGCCGAAAGATACTTGTGGGTCTTAGTTCGAGCTTAGGGTTAAGATACAAATTAGATTTACTTTAAATGTTATTTTAAGTTGCCATGTTTCATTTTAATTTAGGATGCTCCTTGTTATTATTTTATTACTATTATTATTAATATTATTATTATTATTATTATTATTATTATTATTATTATTAGTATTATTATTATTAGTTATTGTTTTTTATTAGTTGTGTTTATTATTATTATTTGTCATTATTGAGTGTAATTAGTTACCACTGCCACCGGGTATATACCCATTTGCAGTGTGAATACATACATACATAAAAACATACATATATACATACAGTAATCTAATTACTGAAGCAATTAGTTTTCGTGAACTGACAAACAATATTATGACAACCTATTGAGCTATTACCTATAAAAATATTATGTAATTTATAATCGTGTAGGGCGATTTATAATATGGTGATAATTATATTAATAACATATCAATTAGTACAGCCTTAGTGCTGCGGTAATCACTATGAACATTATCATCAGAATGATAATGATGATTATAATATTACGGTAACCTGTACCGGCAAAAATGATTCTCATTTACGAAACAAATGCCAAATAAACATTTGTAAGTCATTCAACACATTAAATAACCACATTACACGGAAAAAAGAATGAAAATCTTAGTTTTTATAAATGTAAGTTTTCCATTTTGTTGAAGAAAAAGAAGAAATATACGCCATTAAACTTTAAACTTTTCTCATATCTGTTACAGTATGACAAGATAGAGAGATGTTCTGGACGTCACAAGGTTTTCATGTTACAAAAGTTCTCAGACACACGCAATCCTGTCCAGCTGTTCCGCATAATCTTCTGGATATCTATGTAGGAAGAAGAATTATGGAGACCCAAAACCGAAAATAATGGAGATCGGACGTCGAATAATTTTGACGATTCTCAAGATTTTATTTCGTCTCTGTCTGTGTTTCCATTTGGAAAAAAAAGATATAATGAAAAAGTCTATAACTTCTATAGTAATGTGAAATTTCTTTCATAAACTCTTCTCTCCACACTCTAATTAATAAGATTTGAAAATGATGTAATTACAGTAAAATATGATTATAAATATTAATAGATAAATTATTTTATTTTGTTGTGATAGACAATTACAAATCGTCGTTCCAATGGTAAAGTTACGAATCTGCATTTTTGGGGAAATTCAAATTATAACGTTGTTTTCGTTGTTACTAATCAAGGCACACATTGACAATCTTTCGTAAGTGTATAAAAATAACAGTTCCTGGAATCACCGATAACAGTTTTACGAAACTGTGAGAACAAGGAACTTCAACCATAGTAAATTCATTCATTCATTCATTCATTCATTCATTCATTCATTCATTCATTCATTCATTCATTCATTCATTCATTCATTCATTCATTCATTCATTCATTTATTTTATTCCATAGATCTTACATGAGCAATGAAGCTTTAAGATGTGGAACAAGTCAACATTTTACAATATTACAATTACAATTTTTACAAATTTTTATAGTTTTACAATTTAGTAATTTTCTACAATTTTTACAATTTTGTGCAATTTTTTACATTTTTTTTTTTTACATTTTGGCGAAATGTAGTGAGATGAGATGAGGTCCGAGGATTCGCCAAAATATTACCCGGCATTTGCCTTTTGGTGGGGGAAACCTCGGTAAAACCCAACCAGGTAATCAAATCAAAGGGGGGTAATCAAATCAAAGGGGTTGATGCCAAGGACTCGCCATAGACCATCCGGCTTCAGTCCCACGGCTGGGGAAAACCTCGGAAGAAACCAAAGACCAAAGGGGGATCCAACCCAAGTCCGAACGCAGCTCCGGATCAGCAGCCCAGCGAGTCTGCCGACTGAGCTACATCGATGGCTCTACTAAAAGTATACAATACATAGTCAATCAGATTATTAAATTTACAAACACAAACGATCATTCATAAGTTGAGCTATATGTATAATACAAAACAAGCTAATTAAATTTAAGGCATAAACAATTCAACCAGTTGTGATATACAGAAATTGATAATACATATCATGCAAACTACTTCAAATTACAAACACAAACAATTTATCAGTAGAGCTATATAGATTACTATTCAATTTAAAGCATATACAATTCATCGGCCAAAACTATACAAATATATACAATACAAAGTGGCATACTTTCATTAAGCCATACAAATTTGTGCAATTAATATCAAGTAGATTAATTCAATTTATAATCATAAACAATTCATCAGTTGAGCTATACATATTACCATTCAATTTACAGTAGGTCTATATACAATTCATCAGTAGAGCTACACAGACTAGTAATCATTTTAAGAACATATACAATTCATCAGCCAAACTATACAAACAACTATACAATCAAATTAGTTCAATTTACAAACTTATTTTCGTTAAGCTATACAATTCATATGAAGTAGATTAATTCAATTTTTAAGCTTAAACAATTCATCAGTTGACCTATACAGTATACTATTCAATTTACAGTACATACAATTCATCAGTTATGCTAAACAAAAAATACAATACATAGTAAACAGATTAAGTCAATATAAAAACATATTTTAGTTGAGCTATATAAAATTGTACATGTCATTTAAGTAGAATAATTCACTTCACAAGCATAAACAATTCATCAATTGTGTAGTAGGTATGAGTATGTAGAAATTTGGTTAATTCTTTTCTGAACCTTTTCTCGTGGTTCTTCAAATCTTTAAGATAATTAGGCAGTGCATTGTAGACTGTTATACATGAATAGCGAACTCCTTTTTTAAAACAGCTTACACTAACAGAGGGCAGATGAAGATCTCATTTATGTCTTGTATTAAAATGATGAATGTCTTGATTAGTACTGAATTTATCTTGGTTCCTAATATACAGCATCATTAGGGAAAGAATGTATTCACAAGGTAAAGTAAAGATTTCTAAGTTTCGGAAAATAATTTTACATGGGGTCCTTTTATGCACACCGGCCATTATTCTTATAGCTTTCTTTTGTAAAACAAAAACGTGTTTAGCTTCAGACGAGTTACCCCAGAATATTAATCCATATTTCATTACAGAGTGAAAATATGAAAAGTATGACATTTTAAGTAAGTTTATATCATCAATAGTAGATAAGGATCTTAATGCATAACAGGCAGAGCTCAATTTACGAGTAATACATTCTATATGCGTTTTCCAGTTCAAGTGATTATCCAATTCTAAACCAAGAAACTTTGTGCTTATAGATTCTTTGAGATGAGTTCCATTTAATCGAATACTGTAGGAAACCTGAGCACTATTGTGTGTACTAAATTTGACTGCACTGGTTTTATCAACATTAAGTGCTAGTTTATTTGCATGGAACCATTCATTCATTAGATTCAGCACTGTATTAGAAGTGTTTATAAAATGATCGCATTGTTTGCTTGAAATAATTACACTTGTATCATCTGCAAATAAAATTACATGGGATGAATTGTTTATGATCAAGGCTAAATCATTAATATAAACTAGAAACAACAATGGACCTAAAATTGACCCCTGCGGAACACCATGTTTAATATTTCTAAATTCTGAATAAGTAACTTTATGACTATTTGGTACATTTATTTCTACTTTTTGTTTTCTATTTGATAAGTACGATGTAAACCAACCCAACATCTCATCTTTAATACCATAAAACTTCAATTTTTTTACTAATATACTATGGTCTACACAATCAAATGCTTTAGCCAAGTCACAAAAAATCCCACCTACATGTAGTTTCGAATTTAATGAATTTAGTATTTCATCCACCAAACTAAAAGCAGCATTCTCTGTCGATTTTTGTTTCCTAAATCCAAACTGTTCTAAAACTAATATATTGTTGGACTCCAGGTAATGATATAATCTATTATACATAACTTTCTCAAACACTTTTGAAAATGTTGTTAATAATGATATGGGTCTATAATTAGCAATAGTACATTTATCTCCCTTTTTGTATATTGGTTTTACTATTGAATATTTGAGTCTTTCTGGAAAAATACCACATTGCATTGACATATTGCATAGATAGCTTAACGGAGGGGATAATATTTTAGATTAGATTTAGATTTAGATTTATTTATTTAACCTGGTAGAGATAAGGCCGTCAGGCCTTCTCTGCCCCTCTACCAGGGGATTACAACTATAACATGAACAATAAATTACAATTAATATTAAATTTACAATTACAATTACAATAAAAATTAAAGTACGACAAGAATACCTGATTAATGAAAGCTAGACATTTTATCATAGAAGTTAAGAACAAAGAATATTTTTGTATTTACTAAATTACAAATTAAACCTACAATAACAAAATTCTATAGTGATGAAATTACCGGATATTGAGATATTTTGTGGTAGATTAAAAGAACTATTTACAAGAAACCATGTCTGAACGAGTCTCAATTACTGACCAAGTGCCTAGTAAGTTTGCGTTTGAATTGAATTTTATTTCGACAGTCCCTGATGCTAGCAGGTAACGAATTCCAGAGTCTTGGCAGGGCTATTGTGAAAGAGGATGAGTATGAGGAGGTGCGATGGGATGGTATTGTTAGTATTGTTTCATGGCGAGAGCGTGTGTTCAGATTGTGGTGGGAAGAAAGGTAAGTGAAGCGAGACGACAGGTACGAAGGAATAGAAGAGTTCAAGATTTCGAAGAGAAAGAGAAGTGAATGTAAATTTCTTTTCTTATCTAGTTTAAGCCAACCTATTGCTTCCAGGGATGGGGTAATATGATCATATTTACGAACATTGCTTACAAAACGTACACACAAATTATGAGCACGTTGAAGTTTCATTTTGTTGTCGCTGGAAAGGTCAGTCAGTAAAATGTCAGCATAGTCAAAATGGGGAAATACAAGGGTCTGCACAAGGGATTTTTTTAAGCAAGAGGGAAGATGAACATTTATCCTTTTTAGCACATGAATAATAGAATATACTTTTCTGCAGGTTTTAGAACAAGCTTTCAGAACTTTGCTTGGAATTTCATCATATCCAGAGGAATATTTTGTGTTTAGTTGTTTTATCACATGCATGATTTCTGCTGCGGTAGTGGGAATAAATTTGAGACCTAAAAACTCAGTGTTAAATGCATCAGTTAGGTAACCAAGTGCAGCATCTTCTACACAATCTTGAATGTTTAAGTTCTGAATAATATTTATATAGAAGTCATTAAAATGATTTGCAATTGATTTTGGGTTATCTATTTTACTATCATTGATTTTAATGCAAGTAATATTTTCACTCTTTGAATAACGATTAGTTTCATTTTTAATAATATCCCAAATAGTTTTAATCTTATTATGTGAATTTTGTATTTTTTCATTCAGATACATTTTCTTTGCATCTTTTATAACTTTTGTCAAAGTTTTACAGTAATTCTTGTAGTAATTAAGAACATGAGGATCATCACTATTCCTACTCATTAAATATAGATTCCTTTTTCTAGTACATGATATTTTAATTCCCTGAGTTATCCACATGTTTTTACTTTTACATTTTTTCACCACCTTGACTGGAAAACATTGATTGAAATAATTCGTAAATGTAGTGAAAAATGCATTAAATTTAGTATTAATATCAATGGTATCGGTACTATATACATTTTCCCAAGATTCATTTTGTAGACATGTATTTAAATGATGAAGAGATTCAGCATTTTTAATCCTTTTTTTTATTTTTAGATTAACACTTTGGAATTTTTCACTCATATTGAAAACACTTAGAATTTGTGCATCGTGATCAGACAGGCCATTGACTAATGGTACTGTTGAATAGGAATTCAATCTACTTTTATCTATAAATATATTATCAATGGCAGTACTACTCCCAGATTGTGTTCTGGTTGGAAAACTTACTGTGTGACTAAGATCATAAGTTTCAAGAAGTGAGTTTAATTTTCTTTTACGTGAGCTTTCTGATAGATAATCTATGTTTATGTCACCACAGATTACAAATTCGGTATGTGGTTTATAAAGTCTTTTCAATAATGAATCTAAGTTAGTTGCAAATTTCTTATAATCTCCCATTGGCGCCCTATAAACACATAAGATATTTAAATTTGATATCTCATAACCAATTTGTATTCCACAGATTTCAATATCTTGTTCAAGACAAAAATCAGATATATCTATTTTACTAAATAATAGATCCTCTCTGATAAAAATACAAGCACCCCCTTGTTGGAAGACATGTCTACAGAAATGAGAACCTAATACATATCCATGTAAAGACAGTTGTAGTATTTCCTGTTGCTTCATATGATGTTCAGTTATACATAATATCTGAGGTTTATGATTTTGAGTTGCTAAAGAAGTGATCAATTAATCAGTTTTTTGCTTTAATCCCCTAATATTTTGATGAAAAATAGTGAAGTTACTGTGTTCATTACTAGAAACATCAGAGCATTTACAATTTAGTTGAACTTGTTTCAAACACCTTACTGGTGGGAGGTTTAACCTAAAAAAGGAGAAGCCCTAGCATTAACTAACACAGGAATATTACAACTCTGCTTTCTAACATGGCTGCCTCTGATGCTATTAGCAATAAGAACCGAAAGGTGCTCCTTGCCTCTACCATTCAGATGCAGGCCATGTGACGTATATTCATACCTTCTTATAGGGCTTACATCTATCAAACCAATGTGTGATGCCCTAGGTCTCATCAGAGCCCGCTCAAGCCACACACTCCGCACCCTCCTGAGAAGATACGGCTTGTCGTACCTGCTGAAAAGACTGAGAAATCCCACATTGGTATGGCTGCTCATTTCAATTATGTTGTTGACATCTTTCTCAATAGAATAGTTGCAATCGTTATCAATACTATTACCTGGCCCACCCACTATAACTACATGATCCCTCTTAGAAAAATCTGAACTCAATTTCATCATATCCTCAGTCAGATTTCCATCTTTACCACAGAAGATTTCGCCGGATTATTGCGGAGACTGACCACAGTAAATTTGCGAATGTATTATTATCAGATACATTTTAATTCAAGCAGGTTGGTAGTAGTATGAAACACGATAGTATGTTTTTTTTCTAATTAACGAAGGCATCTAGTTCAGATTTTTTTGATTAATTAGAGCAAGGAATATATTTATATTTGTTGTTCTTTGAAAAAGAAGGTAAATACATAAGGAACTCATGTGTTTCAAACTACCTTACATAATGTAATACTGTATTGTCTAGAATTAAAACGACCAATACATTCTCTAAGATGTGTTTAATTATTTTGATTCGTGACTTCATAGGCAACAATTGCATTATTAATTTTTATGTCACTGCCATTCGAAATTGTGTATCGCCGCGGTAGTCGTGAATGCTAATAATAATAAGATTCATGGGGGACGAATATTTAAATTCGAAGGGAAAAACGGTACCTGCCAGACCAATGAAGCATGCTCCTTGTTTAAACCGTCCGAATCACCAATGCTTTACCATTATTACACCAGAGAAAAGAGAGCAGATTTACGAAGAATTCCGTGAGTTACAAAACCTGGAACAACAGTATCAGTTTGTTTTGAAAAACATTAGACTTAATACTACAGCAAAAAAGACTACTGGTGGACCCTCAAGGAGGAAGAGCACTAAAGTTTATACTCTTAATTGCGATGGCGAAAATAAAGCTGTTTGTAGGGAATTCTTTCTGGCCACATTGAATATAGCTGAAGGTCTTATAAGAGGTGCATTCAACAAACTTTCACCATCAGGGGTTCTGCAAAAGGATAAAAGAGGGAGAAAGCTAACTCCTCAAAAACTTAATAATGATGAACAGTTCATTAGAACTCATAATCTGTCCTTAAATACATGGAGTAACATTACTGTCGAAAGGCATCAGAGTACAAGAAGTATCTAGATTCTTCGCTCAACGTATCAACGTATCAAATATGTACAGCATGTACAAATCAAAGTGCGAGGAAGCTGGAAAGAAACCAGTTGGAAAGGAAAAGTACCGGCACATTTTCTAAGATAGAAGCTGCGTTGCCATAAGCACACAAAGAAATGGTATCAGAGACAGGACAAAATTATGACGAAACACCTTTCCTGAAGCTTTTGGAACGCAAAGAAGCTGCTTGTGTACACAGGAACGAAGATAAGGAAGCTGCCAAAAATGATTCTAAAGTAATCTCATTCAACTTTGATTTAAAAGTGGTTCCCAGCGCTTCCAAAGAGCAGCTGGAACATTTTTCTATGTGAAAAAACTTGCCGTCTACAATCGCACCATATACAATCTTGGGAATCAAGACGTGAACTGTTTTACTTGGGATGAGACAGAGGGAAGAATAGAAATCTCCACTTGCATCTACAAATACTTGATGGCTAAAAGTGGAATAGAACATGTTAGGGTGATGTCTGATAGCTGTGCTGGGCAGCAGAAAAATTCCACTTTTGCTAGCATTTGTCTTCATGCTCTAAGAAATCATTCCATCATACAGCTGATTGACCATGAATTTTTTTAACCTGGCCACAGTCAAACTTGTGTGAAACTTGGATTCTCATCTTGAGAGAGGAACAGAGATTAAGGGTGTTTGAGAATATGGTTCCTAGGAATATATTTGGGTCTAAGAGGAATGAAGTTAGAGGAGAATGGAGAAAGTTACACAAGGCAGAACTGCACGCATTCTATTCTTAATTTGATATAATTAGGAACATTAAATCCAGACTTTGAGATGGGCAGGGCGTGTAGCACGTATGGGCGAATCTACAAATGCATATAAAGTGTTAGTTGGGAGTCCGGAGGAAATAAGACCTTTGGGGAGGCCGAGACATAAATGGGAGGATAATATTAAAATGGATTTGAGGGACATGGGATATTATGGTAGAGAATGCTCAGGATAGGGACAAATGGCGGGCTTATGTGAGGTCAGTAATAATAATAAGCCATAAGTAAGTAAGTAAGTAAATAAGTAAGTAAGTAAGGCCACAGTCAAATGGAATGTGACTCCACTCATTCAGAAATTGAACAGAAGTGAAAAGCTATCCCTATTTATACTGCAGATGGGTGGGCGCAAGTCATGAAAACAGCTCACGCAAATCCACGACCTTACGAAGTGTCAACCCTTCTGCATGACGACTTCGAAGACTTCAATACCACCAAGTAATATTTTCAGTGTCGTAATTCCTGAAATGCAAGAGACAAAGTAAATTTCCGTGGTGCAGTTTGGCTACAGTGTCGAAAGAGAAAAAATATAAAGTCTTAATAAAAACTGACTACACAGCTCAGGGCTTTCAAGAATTGGCACTTATGATTACATCACAATCTGTACATCCATACTCCACCAGATTCAACATCTCTGATGCGAAGAAAAGAGATCTGATAAAATTATGCACAGATTTGATCATTCCAAGAAATTATTATGCCTTCCACGCAAATTTACCATCATCATCTGATGACCGTGATGTCTTACCTGTACCTGATCCGTTGGAAGAATCTCACAGTAACGGGTGATCGTATTTTCCATTATAACTTAAGACATTTTCATGCCACATAAAAATATTTTTGCACTTGTAATAATATTGTGTTATTGCTTTGGTTAAGAGTATATCTATGATTAATACTATAGGTCACTAATTTCAAGTGAAATGTGTATTGGATTTAAAGCTTTTATATTTTAATAGCTATAAAAACATAACATTTTTAAAAAAGATTCGCAAATTTACTATTACATGTACAGGTAACAATTTTATCTAAAATATCGTTTGTCACACTAGTAAAGTTGCGACTCTGCGTTTTAGGGCGTAAGCACTCAAAATTGGTTATACTAAGGGATATCTTTGTAAAGATTTCGAAAAAATAGTTTGCCTTGCGTTGGTCTCAGCTGGATAGCTATAAAACCCGATGTTTAATATGCAATTAAAAGTGTTTTTTGTCCATACTCTAAAATTGTCATTTTGCAGTTTCCCAACTTTACCATTAGAACGACGAAATAACTGGAGTAGAAAAGTATATTTTTGCCTAATTATATTAATGGAAAATGCAGCTCTTACTTAATTTTAGACAATAATCGGAGATAATCATACTTTAATAGAAAGTTTACATATATAGCTAGGAACAATGGTTAAAACTAAACTTCTAGGCTTAAATAGGGTCTCTGATATTAGTAGTCTCAATTACTTACTAAGTGAGTTAAGAGATAACGGAAATGAGAGGGAACGCTGAAGTAATGAGGATGATTGTACGAGTATGGCCTTTGAGTTTTAAATGAATAAGGCCACTTGGATTACTCCTATATAAATCATTCAAGAATCCTCGATTATATATTGGGCGCACAATGGACCAAATCATGCCCTCAAAAAAAAGATGCAAAGCGAATTGACATCAAATCACAGGTTGATTCGTTCATCACAGAGTGAAATAATGACTAATTAACATCACCTCAATTCTGTAATTATGTAACTGAAGAATTTCATGGCTAAGATCGTAAACAATACCTGATGTGATTCACGTGTAAAGCAGGGATGTGAGATATGATCCGCGGTACACGTTACCACTCCGTCCCCACGCACCGACAGGATTACAAGCGAATATCGCCAGCTGTCAACATAATCAGAGGGGGGAGACACGTAAGTAAAGGCACGTGTAAACCTATCCCTCAGGTGCAATTCTACACAATAACTTGGGACTAACCCACTCCCATCGTAATCCCAACTGTTATCATACAACTCATGTCTCATCGTTCAAATTACAATCCAGAAATATCTAGTGATAAAACACAGACAGTGTTGTCTCTTTAACTGGAATTATTTCCTTAAATTTAAGTAAGGATAATATGGGATGAATTTAAGTAAGACAAAATATTCTAAGCTCACAAGTAGCTCCACCGCTGTGGAGCAATGGTTAGCATATCTGGCCATGAAACGATTAGGACCGGGTTCAAATCCTGGTTGGGACAAGTTACCTCGTTGGTGTTTTTCCGGAGTTTTCCTTTAACCAATTGAAGCAAAATTGCTGGGTAACTTTCGGCGTTGGACCTCAGACTAATTTCGTCATAATTAATTCACATATCATAATCTTCCATACCGTAGTTGGGTTAAGTTCACGGTGCGGCATTCTATAATTGTACAATAGCGCTTCTGTTCGGCTACTCAATCATTCACAATAAGCACAATAATCCTCAGCTGCACTGCAAGCCTTCGGGTCCCTCCTCCCTTCAAGAGAAAGGAAATTCCCAAGTGTTACTAACACATCATCGTTATTCCTAATGATTTCTTGTACTTTATTAAATTTATTACTTCGCGATTAATTATCTTTCAATGTTGAATAATGTTTGTCTATGCGCCTACACTAGGCACGAAATGTAAGTCACAAATGTCAATAACTCATTACTGTAAAACACAAATAATTCAAAACTATTATGTAGAATAAAGAATAAATAAAAAATGTTCGATGTAATTATTTTAAACCATAGTGAATATTTTATGCTTTGTTGCATAATTACAAAAACATGCAACAGTTTTCTCGCAATGCCCATATTCAATCGCCTACCACGTCAAAGAGCAAAAGTGAATCTAGAATAGAGAGTGAGCTCTAATTGTGTATTATAATGTACTGTAAAGTATTTTGTACTCCTATATAGACAGATTTTGTCATATAAACATATAACCGTAACGGCTTTGTTATCGAGATGTGACAACATTGAGGGACGCACAAGTTGACGTTAAGTCGTATCTATTCATGCATTAGTCGCTCTGACGACGCCCTACAGTACACAGTAAGTACAATGATTGTTATTGAAGAGAGAGAAAAGCTACAGTCAGTGAATAGGTGCTGCGTATTTGCTTTCTACAGACTGAACATTTGACTATTGCAATATGAAGCGTTTGCGTATTACCGTATTGCAGTGAAACGTCATTTGAATGATCGGTAACCAGGCAGATGGAGTGGACGCAATGGGCCTGTTGTATGGCCGACGCGGTTGTTTAAACTCATTCCCTGCGACTTCTGGTTGCGGGGTCACATGAAGAGACTAGTTTACTTTCAACGATACGCCACGAGAGAGCATCTGTTGATTGCAATTGTGACTGCAGGAAATACAATTCGGGGCATTGTTCAAAGAGCTGGCGGAGAAGGGTGGAATTGTGTTGTGAAGTGAGTTGTTAACATTTCGAGCATTTTCTGTAAACTTGCAATGTAAATAACCACGTCAGTAATTAACACTCTCAGAAAAGGAGCTGTTATCTTTCTTCTAGGTTAGGTTAGTTTAGGTAACGGTGGCTAGGGGCGAGTTAGTGACGACCCTTTGCTCGTCAGTCATATACTGAGGCCTATTGTGAATCCCGAGTTTATGGGCTGGATGCGAAAGAAGTGTACCAGTCCACCTGCAGCATGTGACCCCTCACCCGCTCACCTAATGGGGGTCTTTACCCCCCCACCCTAAGTTCATATCGCCAAGGTTATCAAGCGAGCAGGATCTGTATTTCAACGTTTCTTTCAAGGTGTCAAAGAGTCCTTGGCATTGCTCTTAAGAAATGAATCTTGGAAAAGATATTGCGGAAAACGGCAGCTCTGCTGCTTGGTCAACCTCGCATGGTGTGGTGCGGCACGGAAAGGCAGGAATTACTTAATAGTTCCCTCCTCCGCTTATGTTATCAGTAGCAACAGTTTCCTTGTACAAGTAGAAGGCTGGCTGACTTAATTATTTCTTGCGTCGATCGATAGGTCTTGCAAAATTTTAACAGAACTGCAGCACCTATTACGATGGGATATGTCTCATTCGATTCGTTATTAACTCACGAAATTTGCAAAAATACTAAAAACTTAAAACATTGGTCATAAATTTTATAATTTAGCAAATATAACAAGAAATGCGGACAAAAAAGGCTATTGTTTCGTTCATAAAGCTTCAGTTTTTTTCGTTACTCATGATGTATGCGTATCAAGAAGGCTTTGGTTTCGTTCGTTTAACGCCATTTTATGTGACGCAGGATTCTAAATATAGACGTAGTTTTTGTGGCTAAATCACAGTGTTGTTTACAACAGAGGAATAAATTTCAGAACACGGATACCTTCCTTTCCCTCTTTTTCCAAAACTCCAACCTTGTGGATACAAAATAAATTATTGGCACTGAAAAGTGTATTTTTGTAAACATGGTAATGCTCATTCGACAAACAGACAAATCTGCTCTTTTTAGTATTTGAAGATATCAATTGATGCCAGTGAGACATCCGTATACTGAAATTTTCCGGAACCAAGTTGGAAAAAAATGTGAAATGAAAAGTGTTTGTTACTATTAAACGTTTGAAGATATGTGTGCATCTGCCGCAGAAAAGCATACATAAGCACATATTCCAGTTTATTTTGAGTATAGTGGTAGTACTTTTTTTAATTTATTTGGTAGTCTAGTGGTCTGCATTCTGGGTCTGTACGCAGAGGGTTCGCAGAGGGTTCAAGTACGGATGCGTGAAATTTTTTATTGTTAAATGTACTTTAACTAACCTTATTTAATAAGAATTTCGTAATGTAGTAATTTGATTTATTCATTACTGCTGCCTTTAATGATATTAGGTTTATGAAGTCATAGCAAGTGTAAATGGCTGCAGTAGAAGGTTTGAGGTCCTGAACAATGTCAGTAATTTGGGGTTTTATGTACCCCTATAGAAAAGGCTGTGGTTCAGATAATAAAAGTATGCTTTGAATCTATTGATTACGATGTTTAACTGTTGTTCACAACCAAGATTGCAATGTGAAGTGAAAAGAGATTGTTACTTTCATCTACTCGTAAATAACTACTACTTTTATTTTAAGCGTTTTTTTTATTGGAGCGTACTTTCAAACCTCAATGAAGTTTATATAAAGCAGACGGATAAAGAAGGTCATTTGACTGTATCACATCAGTTGTCTTTTTAGTGTAATGCATAATCCATTTCGAAATGTGAGAGACCAACAACATTTTGTGAACAGATGTGCTGTAAATGTATATAACTTCCACCGTTGTTGCTGAGAGATTAGCGAGTCTAAATCCGAACCCAGTAGGCCCCGGTTTGATTCCCGGTCGGGACGACCTATGTGAGGTTTTTTTGGGGGGGGGGTTCTCTCACCCCTATGGATCAATATCAGGTAACTTTACCAGGCGATTGGAACCCCACTCATCTTCCCCACTTTCTTTCCTCTCCTATCATCCTTTCAGTCATCATCCCGTTACTTCTGGTTTTCAGATCGCTCTACAGGCGGCCCTCCGAAGCTGCTGGCTCTCTCGACCGGTTTCCGTGAATTGTATTCATGTGATGATGGATAGCTTCTGCAAATGAACCCGGGGCAGACATTTTCGGGAGAAGACTTCCGCCTAGGACCGTGAGAGGTACAATTCTCTCCCCAAGGGTACCAACGGGGTGCTAACGGGATGCTACTCGCCAGATGTCATAAGTGCATCGTTGATCTGTGCCGCACGTTGGTTGCGCCATTTGCGACAGTCAATGCGTGTGTGTTGGTCCACGTGGGCGCCAATCACGATGGTTGCTCTCTCCTTCCTCTGCCGCGTCGCCGACAAAGTCCGGATCGGTTAGGTCAGCTGGGCAGCCGATACACGATGCTGTCCCACGGTGAAGACGATCTCTTTTCAGGGATACTGTGGTTTTGTGGGTGAAGGATTTTATTGTGACTTTTGTCGATCACACGAACACAATGAGAAAACCAAGGAGTAAAGTTCCACTAATCTGGTTTATTATAATCCCGCCCCTACGTGAGTATGAACGACGGAATACTGACTGTTATCTTCTCCGTAATCTCGGCAACGTTTTTCTTTTATCTAACGCCTGTTTAAATCACCACTACTATTTCCCGAGTAAGTCACAAACTCGAAAACACGAAGTCTCCACTTTACCACCACGATCGGCTCAATGGCCGGGAATTGTATGAGAGCGCGTCTTGGTTCGCCACACGTTTAAATACCTGCTGTGATGACGCGCTCTCAAGACGCTACTTTTGTTTGCTAGCTAAAGACATCGCGCGCGTTCCTCGACAAGGAAAACCCACGCTTCGGGAGCCTACGCGGCGCTAGAGTTCAACAGCCTTGCGCGCGTCTTCGGGTTGAGTGCCCACACACTTAAGCTTAAGGTATTTGCCGCCTGCCAGTCTATGAGAACAAAAGCACCTATTATACGCTTCGCCGCTCACAACCGCTTGGGTTCGAACACCGTAAGAAACGGAGAAATCTCTGAGATGAAGCTATACTGTATTTGATATAAAAGAAATATCTCTTCCTATCACTAGACCACCCGACTACCGCTTCAACTCGTAAATAACTACTACTTTTATTTTAAGCGTTTTTTTATTGGAGCGTACTTTCAAACCTCAATGAAGTTTATATAAAGCAGACGGATAAAGAAGGTCATTTGACTGTATCACATCATTTTTTTTTAATTGTAATGCATAATCCATTTCAAAATGTGAGAGACCAACAACATTTTGAGAACAGATGTGCTGTAAATGTATATAACTTCCACCGTTGTTGCTGAGAGATTAGCGAGTCTAAATCCGAACCCAGCTGGCCCCGGTTTGATTCCCGGTCGGGACGACCTATGTGAGGTTTTTTTGGGGGGGGGTTCTCTCACCCCTATGGATCAATATCAGGTAACTTTACCAGGCGATTGGAACCCCACTCATCTTCCCCACTTTCTTTCCTCTCCTATCATCCTTTCAGTCATCATCCCGTTACTTCTGGTTTTCAGATCGCTCTACAGGCGGCCCTCCGAAGCTGCTGGCTCTCTCGACCGATTTCCGTGAATTGTATTCATGTGATGATGGATAGCTTCTGCAAATGAACCCGGGGCAGACCTTTTCGGGAGAGGACTTCCGCCTAGGACCGTGAGAGGTACAATTCTCTCCCCAAGGGTACCAACGGGGTGCTAACGGGGTGCTACTCGCCAGATGTCATAAGTGCATCGGGTTATTGGGATGTGCGCAGTGGAAGACTTTACAAAATAAGACAGTGTGAATTTATAGTAACAAATATAATTAACAAATAATGGATAACAAGTACATGAATGAGTTGATGGAATAGAAAACATGAATATGTGAAATTAAATAAAAAGAAATAATATAATAAAGTAATCTCAAGGACAATGATACGTAAAGTCCAACACCTTCCATACTTTGTTCGTTAACGGTCAATATACTTTCAAGGTTACGATTCAATCTAACTAGCAAGTTCCAAGATGCTTAAGTTCATAAGTTACAAGAGAATATTCCACGCTGGAACACTCACACATAGTCTTAAATCAACATATAACAATTTGGGATCAATGTCCAGCTAATTCCATAGCCTCGTACTTAACGCCCAATTAGATTTTGAAAGTTATGACTAGAATCTGACTAGTAGGCTCAAACATATTAACTCGATAACTTACAGAAAATGTTCCGTGCTAGAAGTCACACACACACACACACACACACGCGCGCACTCAATGTGCAAATAACATTTAGTTGCAATCTGCATACACTGAAAATCTCTGTACTATCACACAATAAATATTTTACCAGAGAGAGAGAGAGATGTAGAAGGAGACGACGATAGCTCAGAAATCACGTACGAATTAAATGACAAGCTAGAGTTCAATATTACTCCCAGTTATAACCCGAATCGTGCATAAACAAATAAGCAATTTGGAATGGAATGTAGTGCTACAATAAACAGACCAATTTGACTCCTGTAGGGTTACATATTTTATTATGATATAAAAATAGCTCACACTGATCACGACTATTCTCGAAGCTATCATGAAATCCCAATACGATGTAGATATACAACCTCCGCGCGTCCTGTACACACGCAAAATCAATAAACCGCGAAGCCACTTCACCTAATCTCACAAACTACCATATCGATAAACCACGAAGTCACTTCGCCTAATCTCACAAAACTGCAATATACCATAAATGGTGATCTCAAACCTCACGCAATCTACTCAAAAGCGAGCTGCTACGTAAACTGTAACAAATTCCCTTAGCATGAACTTCATTAGCCTATCATAAGAAATGTAACAAATATTACAGCGGTCAAATAAATACAAAGTCCCGTATTCCTATTCAATATGAATAACATAAAACCACAATCTTGTCCATTAATGAACTAATTGCTGAACAATAGTCCGACTAAGCAAAATTACTTTCAACCGGGTAAATTCGTGAGTGAAAATTACGGATATTTCTGACAAACCAGACGAACTCCTAAGTCAATACCACAACACGATAATAATAATTCACTGAATCATCCTGACTGCATAACAATAAATTACTCTCGACGCAATGACGAATTTCCAAGACTAACTTTTCATAAGACGATTGCACGAGTGATCTTAACAATACAAAAATAAGTTCGTAATTTTAACTTAGCTACTCAAATGATAAATTCAATACAACCTTGCACGTCGCCAACAAGTTCCCGAATAATCTTTAGAGTACAACTAGTTCTCCTGTTCAACTAATTCACCAAACAACCTTCCGCGTCGGGGCTGAGTTGCTGGGTGAAATTCCGTCCTAATCAACGTAAACACGAAAACTCGGTTCTCTCTCTCTCAATTGTTTGAAACCCTAGCCGGCCAATAGGAATTTAGATGTCAAATTTTAAAGGAAAAGCTGGCGCTGTCAGCGGTGTGCCAGCAATGCGAACCCTGTCGGTGATATAGCAGGTGAAATGATCCTCTGAGACGTCGAGCTCGGCTTAACCATTAAGGTTGCCTTGGGGGGGGGGGGTTGCCGAAGTAGGAGTGGTGGGCTACATGGACTCTAGAGATCGCCCATGTATATGTATAGAAATCCAGAAACGTGAATTACCACATTGCCATATGCTTTTAATACTCGACGAACAATACAAATTTTGAGAACCATCTCATATTGATCTGTGTATGTGTGCTGAAATCCCAGACCCAGTACATTTCCCAAAACTTTAAAACTATGTTCTTTCAAGTATTATGAATGGTCCCTGTGGTGTTCGCAATCCTAATGCACATTGCATGGTGCACGGTCAATGCTCAATGAGTTATCACAAAGATTTTCCTGAAAAAATTATTCAAAATCATAATGGTTATCCAAAATAACGCAGGCGAAACAATGGACTGCAAGCACAGAAAAGAGTCCATCAAATTGACAACCGTGATGTTGTTCCTTATAATTCATTTTTATTATTAAAGTACAATGTTCATATAAATAGCAAAATTTGCTCCAGTGTACATTCAGTGAAATATCTATTTAAATATGTCTATAAAGGCTATGATACGTCATGCATTGCATTTGTGAGAAGTATCAATAATGATCAACAACTACAATATGTTAACATGCGATATGTCAGTTCCCATGAATGCATTTGGCGTCTGCATTTAACGAAATGCATAAGAAATCTCATATAATTGTTCGCTTAGGAGTCCATGAAAATGGGTACTACAATGTATACATTCGAGAAGTGGATGAATTGATTGCAAATCAAGCTTCAGAATCAAAACATACAACATTAACAGCATGGTTTGACTTAAATCAACGAGATCCAAATCCTGGCCAATACCTGTATACTGACATGCCACAGCATTACGATTTTTCGACAATAGATATGTCACATGGCAAAGAGGTGTACCAAAGTACTCGTAATTGGAAGAATGTACGCTGTTGCTCCAAGTGATCATAATCGATTTCAAATAGGAATGTTACTGCTTTATGTTAAAGGAGCTACATGCTTTGCAGATTTGCGCACCTACAATGATATAACCAATGAAACATTCAAAGAAACTGCTGTTGAACCTGGACTATTTGAAGATGATAGTGAGTGGCACAATTCTTTGCAAAAACAAATGCAGAGCACACACATGCTGCGTTAATTACGAAAACTATTTGCGTACATTTGCTGCTTCTGTCACCCAACATCATCCTTGAATTGTGGACAACTTAGAAAATTCCTATGACGAAATATATGAAAGAGCTTGCCAGATATGCAGTTGAAGACGCAACTTTACAGCGCATCGACCAAATTTTAAGGATGAATGGTTTAGATTGCAAGGAAATTGATCTTCCGGTACCAAATACCTTTTTGTTTAATGAGATTGCATACAATGACAGAATATGCCGTTCTTGGTATTAATGTGTATAGCAATCTCAATGAAGAACAGAAGTCTACAGTTGATAGAAATATAGGTGCAATAACTGGTGAAGCAGAAGATAGGCCTAAATGATTCTTCTTAGAAGCACCAGGAGGATGTAGCAAGACCTTTGTTTACTCATGCATTTTGAGTATTGTTAGAAGTCGCGGTCATCCCGCATTGCCAGGTGCTTGGACAGCATTGCTGCTCTATAATTATGTATGGGGAAACTACACTTCGACGATTGACTCAGTTCCTTTCAAAAATAACCCATTAATTAATTTATTCATTCATGCATTCAGTCTTTCTAAGGCAGGTTTTCACCGCAAATCCAGCTTTCTCCAATTGTTCCTATTTTCTCCCTTCTTCTTCGTCTCCTCATATGATCTATATATCTTAATTTCGTCTATCATCTTTTATCTTCTCTATCCCGAATTCTTCTCCCATTCACCATTCCTTCCAATGCATCCTTCAGTAGGCAATTTCTTCTCAGCCAGTGACCTAAGCAATTCCTTTTGCTCTTCTTAATTAGTTTCAGCATCATTCTTTCTTTACCCATTCTTTCCAACACAGCTTCATTTCTTATTCTGTCTGTCCACTTCACACTTTCCATTCTTCTTCATATCTATATTTCAAATGCTTCTATTCGCTTGTTTTCACTTCGTCGTAATGTCCACGAAAAATAATTTATTCAAATATTAAATGCTGTAGATAGCAAAGAGCACGCTAGACTTCTGTCCACTTCACGCTTTCCATTCTTCTCCATATCCATATTTAAAATGCTTCTATTCGCTTGTCTTCACTTCGTTGTAATGGCCACGAAAAACAACTTATTCAAATATTAAATGCTGGAGATAGCAAAGGGTACGTTAGACTTCTGTCCACTTCACACGTTCCATTCTTCTCCGTATCCATATTTCAAATGCTTCTATTCGCTTGTCTTCACTTCGTCGTAATGTCCCACGAAAAATAACTTATTCAAATATTAAATACTGTAGATAGCAAAGGGAACGCTAGAGTTAGACTTAGTTCACAAATATGCTGTTCTGTTGTACAGGGACATCATTTTATTTTTACTTCAATTTTTATTGTACCTGAGTTTTGGAATGTACTTCACTCCCACCCCTTCTACTAGTAAACTTCCAACCGTTCACGACACAGAGCCGAGGGCGCGTAAGCAGTACTGAGTTACTGAGTATAGTACGTTTCAGAAATATGTTCGCGTTTTCCAGTGACGAAAGAGCTTTCAATATTGAATCATATTTTCGTACGGGTACTGTCGTCCGTTTCCCTATGTCGCATCCCGATTTCCCCCACCTGCTTCTGTTCGCCCCTTTGTAAAGTCTAGTAGCTGGGCTATCTTAACTCTTTTCTGAAAACATTAATTTCTGTTAGGAATTGAACGTCTACGTAATATTATTCAAGTGTTTAAAATAACTTAAATAAAAGGGCCTCCTTAAGTAATTAACTGTCACGTGATTTCCCCCCTCCCTTTCTACAACCCTGCGACAAAACCACTTGAACGGACAGTAGATAACATTTCTGAGTGATTTTATCTTTTCGGATCAGGCAGAAGTGAAGATTGAATTTACAGTACGTTAGGTACTCTTTTATAGAGTAGGTACAGAATTATTTCAACATGAGTTACTCGTACGAAGGACGAAACTGGTAATTGGAATTAGGTACAATAGTCTATAGTGCGATAATATGCACAAAAGAACTGAAGCCTGTATCGAAATGAACGGCCACCATTTTCTAAAATGTGTTTAAATATCCATATTATAATTATTTTTCAATTTAACTTCATTCTCTATATAGTACGCTAATGTGCTGTAACAGTACAATATACATTGCATAATTAATACTTCCGAATGGATAGCTCAATTCGTGTGTAAAACACTAAGTGTTAATACAGTACTGTATTTTGATTAAACAAAAACCTAATGAAAATGATCAAACTCAAAATTGCGATATTTCCTAGTTTACATAAATGGATGAACTACTTTTCTTCCCTCCTATATCTAGTAAAGTGATTTGTATTTTACGCCAGTATCATCGAACTCCGTCGTGGAAAGGGTAGCAAACGATGTTTCCTGTTTCAATCGTTAATAGAAAGGTATAGCCAGGTTAATATTAAAAATGTTAGTAAAAATAAAATGATGTCCCTGTATAAAACATGAATTATTAAACGATACAGCATGACTGGTATGAAAAATAATGATTATAACTGAAAGTTTTAAATGTCTTCCAAAGTAAACATAGGATGCTAAAAATCTCAAAAGTTTTAATAGATTTACCCAAGAATGAAAATGTTAGCTATCAATATTGATCTCCTTATCTGGTTGAAACACGTGACCTTTCATATAATTTGCATATAAATAGGAATTTTAAACTGTGGACGGAAATTAGTTCATGAAAGTATAGATGGGAAATTATTTATAAATCTGTTTGAGTTCGCCCAACTCCTCGCTCATATATACTTTCCCACTCAACAGAACTTTTCTAAGTAACGTCGACACAGAAAAGTTTCAATGTTATGAAATCTGGCAGTTGGTAATGAGAACGGGAAGAAATTCTGTACAAGTAAAACCAAGCGCAGTTAATGTTATAACTTCTCATGATCCACTAAATCGAGAGTTCTGCACCAGTGTTGGGGTATAGGCCTACACATTTAGAAAGTATCAGAGAAGATGTAATAACAATTGTAATAAAATTATACTACGAAATTCCAAGTCCTTAAATATTTATAGTTAGCTACCCAAAGTCTGGCTGAAATATAGTGATACCAATGAGGCACCACTCACAAGGCATCTAAGCCAGGAGATAATGAAATATAATCGCGAATAATTCAGAAAAAATGGTAGAAGTCCAAGCTACAATTTTTTTGCGTAAAATACATAACTATTAAACTGGGGTTGCCAGATTCTCTTCAATGAAACACAGAACAAACGGGTTCGAAAAGCAGGAAAAATGTCGCATGAAATAGCATTTGTATATGGTCTATTCCTTCGGACTTCTTTACAATTAAAAGTCAAATTTAATTTGAAAATTGTTATTATTCATTAAGGTACGTAAGTATAATAGGCTATAACAAATAATTATTTCTATAAATATGTGAAAATCATTAAAATACCGTTGACAAAGAAATACCATTACAATGCAGTAGGGCTAACTTAAGTTCCAGCTTTTGTGTGCAGAAACATACATGAAAAATACCAACCTATTTTTTTACTAAATTCTACATTTAGGCACTATCATAAAAACTACTGCAGTCGCCACGTATTTGCTGACAGATGACTGAAACAATGGCCTTCATTACACTCGGAAGAATAATTTGGCATGTCTACAGTTTTACTATTGCTGATTTTTAGGTAGGAAAATAGGACTGAAATTATTGACTCAACCTCGTGTTACTGATGATGCCGCTGAACATTCTACTTTGAGGCCTATGCAGGTCGATCGATCGATTTTATGAGCAAAACATGATGTTCCATGGTTTATTCGTGGCTTCTAAAGAGGACATTAACAAGTTACTCTAGACTTGGAGTGCTATTGTAGCGTTGAAGCGAGTTCAGTCTCGAATAAAATGTATGGAAGAAAAATTGAAATTTTATTCGCACTTCAGGATTATATTTTTTAATGTAATTATTTTGAGTTAGTTTACTGGGGCTCTTTCATAAAAATGCAAACATCAAAATAAATATGTATCGAATATGAATGAGGTCTCGCCCACCTCATTGCATATTACATGACTAGTGTGAACTAGTCGGTTTGTTTTATTACCATTAAGTACGAGAAAAATTCGTACTGGCACCGGGAATCTTCAAAAATAAATACGGACCGCAGGACAGACCTTCAAAATACGGACATAACCTGCTAAATACGGAAGTTTGGTAACTCTATATTAACTTTACGAATAGCTGAAACGTGTTTACATACTTATATAAAAATTGATATTCTTTACTGTGATTCAACATATGCTACTGATTATTCGTTTTATTCCTTTATAAGTTGTAGCATTTTATTTCAAGTGACATTGATTTATATCTGACAATTTTGCAAATCTTAGAGTAATAAATGTAACAAGTTCAGAACTTTATATATCTTACATATTTAATTTTGTTTGTTCAATGACTGTTTTCACATTTATTAGATGTATTATATGATTAATTTGTTTAAAATGAATAATTAAACCTTCTTTCGTAATTCAAAGATGAATAGCAATAACATAACATTTTGCTGCATGCCACTTCTGAGTCATTCCACCTCAAATCGCACAAATTTAACCTCGAATTGACTTTCATGTCTCCTATTTAGATAAAGCAAATTTTACACATTCTATGAATTGAAAAAGTAAATACGTGTTTTATTATTGTTGCCTATATCGATTATTGTAGTAGATATGTGTTATCAAAGATTCTGAAATAGTTTGCGCATCATTATTGTTAAACGTGATTATCTCCACTAGTAATCATCACAGAGATTTGCTCTTTGTCTCAATTTGAAGGTGACAGTACATACTTTCTTCTTCGCATAATATTATAAAAATATAAGTTTGTTAACTTTGTTTTAAAAAAACATTTAAACACATAAAAATATGTTTTAATGGCACCGACTTATTTTAAAATTACAGAAAAAATCCTTAAACACCTTGAAATTATTTTAACCACCCTCAAAAAAATCAGAATGCTACTCTGAGCCGTTGAAGAATAATTAAATGATTCACCAAGCTGCGCGTCTTGAGTGCGCTTGTTGCGTAAGTACTGTTGCAAGATGTAGTGCAGGTGCAGCTCTGAATGAGAGTCGTATGACCACTTTACACTGTTCTACGGTCAGAATATCACTCTTTCACGTAATTTATGTAGTATAGTACTGTATTTAAATATTTTTTTGTAAAATATACACTTGTAAGAATGATAACTACAGTGTACACACACTGCACTATAAAAACTAATCACCTATAACCAATTCTATTTAATGTCCACCACTTTACTCTCACTTTGAAGTGAATAGTTCTTTATTATGGCCTGAGATTGTGTCAGTGGAACAAAAGAATGAAGTTGTAAGATACCTCGTACCACTTGTGCTTGTTGGTACCTTGAGTAGAAAATATGGCTATGTTATTTCTATTCACTAATGGTAAAAATTTAAAAGGAATATTATAAATAATATTATTAATTCCATCAAGCATTAATTTAACATTTTCATGATGAACATAGACACAAACTGAGTGCGTGCCCTTGTTCCAGGGAGTACACATTCCTTTGGTCTGAGTTTGAAAATTTTTGAAAATCCCATTTTGATATACGGATATTGCTCTTTGAAACACTTAAGATTACATAGTATTAATCTTTTCTGTTTGTGAACTCTCTTTCCATCTTCTGTAACTGAAACACAGTCCTTTTGCCAGCCATAACCTTCTTCACATCATCAGAATTATAAAATTAAACAACCTTCTCTACTATAAATGTTCCCAAACTCTGTCCCGATTTAGGATTAGGAGTAGCCAAAATCCCCTTTTCTGCTCCTACTTGTTTAGAAATTCATATCATATGAGTGGTGATATTAAAATGTTGTTGAATTTTACTGTAGGACCAACTTTAAAAAATTGTTAATATATGTATTTTGAGATTTCTGTCGTCTGTTTCATGAAAGAAGTTTATCAATTTCTGTATTATATAGGAATTATTTGAATTTTCAACTGAAGTTGTGTCTTCTGTGATATGAAATATTTCATGTATAAGTGTATCTGTAACTTTCTGCAATTTTTGTTTTGGATATTTTGTTAGATAATTTTGTCTCCTTTATTGGCGATTCTTAATCATCACTAAGGTCTGACACGTCTTCAATATATTACTTTTAAAGTTATTTCTTACTCGAAAGCAACCTGAAATCAGCGTAGTTCTATGTAAAATATAATAGATTAATACTTTCTTTTTGCATTTTTAAAGTAACGATAAGCTGTTACAAAAAATAATTGTTTAAAAAGTGACCCTCTAAAAAAACCCATCAATAAATCAATTAATGTAATATTCCATTTGTTCCCATTTCAAATGACACCAACACTCAACGTCTATGATGCATAGAATCTTAACAATGAGCATTTTCATACTGCGTCGTGCATGAATTTGTCATATAATTAAAAGAATATAAATAGTAAAATATTAAAGTATGATCCCAGAAAAAATTACAATCTGCAGAACATATTTTAGAAGATTTAAGCAAATACTAAATGGTCACGTTTCGTATACAGGTGTTTGATTTGACATGCACACAACACAACACGATACCTACTCCGAAAGACTTAGGAATTATTGTTAGATAAATTAAAGGGAAACTGCTAAGTGTTGAAGGGACGCTACGTGCTTTTAGAACTAGAGGTTATCTGTTTATTTACGTAAAGTAACACCGCACCACTGATAATGTATTAATCATACCCGCTGCGGTCATCGCAGCTGCATGCTCCGGCGCGCGGTCTCACTCAATCCGACCCTTCCGACCCGAACACACCATCAGTAAATTATTTGCACAGCGACTTCTTATTCGAATAGCATTCTAAAACCAACGCAGTTATACGTAAAACATTTCAAAGAATATAATGATATTTTTTTCCCTTTTTAGAAGTAAGTCTCTGATATATAAAAACGTATTTTAAAAATATAACCCCCTAAAAGGGGCCCATTTTATATCTTGATTGAACACAAAAAATTAGTATATAATACTGCAATTATTACACTTTAAAATGATATAAATACGAAATTTCTACGATTTATAGAATCTTCAGTATAACCATTTTCATAATACGTTGCATCCTAATTTACGGAAAATGTAACATTTAATAAATTACTAAATAATTGTGTCAGCCCGAAAAAATATACATGGGTTATTTAATTTAATCAATATAATATATAAAAAAAAATTGGAGCAAATACTAAGTTATCATGTTTCGTAGGTGTTCGATTTGACATGGAACGACTCTTCTTTGTGTGATTTCTTTGCATAGATTATTTGTAGTCATTTATATCCATATAAATTCCTTTCAAGGGTTAAACGATTTAAATTTGTGTATAGATTCATTGTTATTTCATATTAGTAAACTTGCTTTAACATACAGATGAAAAATGTTACAATTTCAGTTGAAATGTGTCTAAATAAAAAATTTCATTGTAACTCCTGATTTTTTATATGAATATGTTAGGAAAAGGAAACTGCAATCACTTCAGATATTCAAATAAGGAAAATCTGATCCAGAGATCTAATTGGGATTAATGGGCTATACAAGACTTTGGAATTTATATTGCAACCATTCGTAATAGCCTTTAAATATCAATTATATAAAAGCATTGCAGTCATTGGTACAAAGTTCTCAATTGCTCTCAACAAGGTCCTTTGAAGTTTCGCATTCCGGATGCAGAAGCATGCATAACGAACGCACGGTACAAACTAATAATTCAGGAATGCGGTGTAAACACAGCGCGTTATATTGAGATGCACGAGTATGCGTCAGGGTCTCCTCCGAGTCCGAGTCTATTGTTCAAACAGTTGTGTTCTTTGCGTAACGTCTCATTGTCGATCAGCAACAGTGGCATATGAGAAATCGAAGATTTAAAGCAGTGGTTTTCAATCTAC
The DNA here is from genome assembly GCF_040183065.1 of Periplaneta americana. NCBI lineage: Eukaryota > Metazoa > Arthropoda > Insecta > Blattodea > Blattidae > Periplaneta > Periplaneta americana. The sequence continues at coordinate 117,931,740 of NC_091117.1, read as the reverse complement.
GTACTGTGGCAACCTAGAGTGTAGCGAGATCTGTTAAAGTTGCCGTGAGATTTTGAAACGTGTCATACAGTCATTAAGGCACCATATTAAATACCCAAGATCTTTTAAAATTTAATATCTACTATCTTCACGAACTAAAACAATGTTGTGACTTATCAACCAATTTTATTTAAGAATACAGTCAACTCCGGATATAGTGAACCTCTGCGGACTTGCATATTTCGTTCACTATAGCCGAGGTTCACTATATCCAAAGTGTCTCCACTAACCTTAAATGACAGGAATGAATGCAATTGTGAACAAAAATATAAAATACTATACAGTAATTAAAATATTTTCATTTTTGTGAAATGGATTGCACTGTATACTGTTACTAACAGTTTATTTACTTAAACTTTGCTGTTGACCCAGTGTCCGCTTACGAAAATTTACGTTCAATGTAACTTATAATATTCGCTTTATCTTCCAAAGAAATCACTTTTCGTTTCGACATTTTTATACAGTACATTCACTGTTCGAACACTAGAAATGCGTACTCAGCCTTGGAATTTCCAGGGTCACTTAATGGCAACTGGGAAGGGGTTGATGGAGTCCGAAAGCCATTGAAATCTTACCTTCATTTATGCTCTGGACGTAATGTGTGTCCCCTTTTAATAAAAGAAGGCTTTCCTTTGCTTCGATGCTATCCGTCATAATGAAATGTTTTTGAGAACAAAAGGCAACTCTATGACTGTACACGATTAGAAATATCAATATAATAATGGTTTATTTATAATAATAATAATAATAATAATAATAATAATAATAATAATAATAATAATAATAATAATAATAATGGTTTATTTTAACTGGCAGAGTTACGGCCGTTCGGCCTTCTCTTCCACTCAACCAGTATGATAGAAAATTATTACAATGCTATGAATATAACATAATTAATACAATACAATACGATACATTACAATTCAAAGCAATACAATACTGCAATACAAGACAACATGATACATAATTAATACAATACAATGACAATTCTTTTCATCTTCACAACACCAATAAAATAATTATGTAATAATAATAATAATAATAATAATAATAATAATAATAATAATAATAATAATAATAATAATAATACTTACTTACAAATGGCTTTTAAGGAATCCGAAGGTTCATTGCCGCCCTCACATAAGCCCGCCAGCGGTCCCTATCCTGTGCAAGATTAAGCCAGTCTCTATCATCATACCCCACCTCCCTCAAATCCATTTTAATATTATCCTTCCATCTACGTCTCGGCCTCCCTAAAGGTCTTTTTCCCTCCGGTCTCCCAACTAACACTCTATATGCATTTCTGGATTCTCCCATACGTGCTACATGCCCTGCCCATCTCAAATGTCTGGATTTAATGTTCCTAATTATGTGAGGTGAAGAATACAATGCGTGCAGATCTGTGTTGTGTAACTTTCTCCATTCTACTGTAACTTCATCCCGCTTAGCCCCAAATATTTTTCTTAGCACCTTATTCTCAAACACCCTGAACCTATGTTCCTCTCTCAGAGTGAGAGTCCAAGTTTCACAACCATACAAAAGAACCGGTAATATAACTGTTTTATAAATTCTAACTTTCAGATTTTTGGACAGCAGACTGGATGATAAAAGCTTCTCAACCGAATAATAACACGCATTTCCCATATTTATTCTGCGTTTAATTTCCTCCCGAGTGTCATTTATATTTGTTACTGTTACTTCAAGATATTTGAATTTTTCCACCTCTTCGAAGGATAAATCTCCAATTTTTATATTTCCATTTCGTACAATATTCTGGTCACGAGACATAATCATATACTTTGTCTTTTCGGGATTTACTTCCAAACCGATCGCTTTACTTGCTTCAAGTAAAATTTCCGTGTTTTCCCTAATCGTTTGTGTATTTTCTCCTAACATATTCACGTCATCCGCATAGACAAGAAGCTGATGTGACCCGTTCAATTCCAAACCAAACACCTGTGGAGTAACGGTCAGCGCGTCTGGCTGCGAAACCAGGTGGCCCGGGTTCGAATCCCGGTCGGGGCAAGTTACCTGGTTGAGGTTTTTTCCGGGGTTTTTCCTCAACCCAACACGAGCAAATGCTGGGTAACTTTCGGTGCTGGACCCCGGACTCATTTCACCGGCATTATCACCTTCATATCATTCAGACGCTAAATAACCTAGATGTTGATACAGCGTCGTAAAATAACCCAATAAAAAACATTCCAAACCCTGCCTGTTATCCTGACTTTCCTAATGGCATATTCTAGAGCGAATAATAATAATAATAATAATAATAATAATAATAATAATAATAATAGTAATGATAGTCATACCTGAATTGAATTAAATTATTAAACTCGATCACAATTATAACTTCAATTTGACTGCGCCCGTAAGAAATCGTTTAGCCTTATCTTGAAAGTGGTTATTGTCTGGCAGTCCCTAATCTTCCCAGGTAGAGAATTCCATTCACGGGGGACTGAGACAGTAAAAGAGGATGAATAGTGGGATGTTCTATGGGCAGGAATTGCTAGGATTTGGCTTTCCTGTGACATGGTGTTTAGATTGTGATTGGAGGATAAGTAGTTAAACCGGGAATGAAGATAATTTGAAGTAGAAGTATGGAGAACTCGAAACAGAAGAGAGAGAGAATGAAGTGTTCTACGGTTACTAAGTTGCAGCCAGGATAAAGATTTTAACGAGGGTGTAATGTGGTCAAATTTGTGAGCATTGCTCATGAATATGATGAATATAGTAGTGTACCTGAGAACAGAATGACAACCCTTCGACAGTGGAGTGAGGCAAGGTCGTCACGCGTTTGTTGTTGTTCTCAACGCATTCTTTCAATTTTATACAAGAAGGCCTGACTCCAAATAAGAATTTTTCAGGATACAACTCTTGTAACTTTAATTTTTAAGGTTACTATAACCGAAGCGAGGATTCACTATAAACGGAAATATTAATGCACTTTTCCAACTATGCCGGTTGGAACCAACGATTTAATAATAATAATAATAATAATAATAATAATAATGATTTAGGTTCACTACAGCCGAATGTTCACTATAACCGAGTTCACTATATCCAGAGTTGACTGTATTGTGCTTCAGAAATATGTACGGAATTATTTTAGGAATGTTAGGTTGGGTGAGTCTAAGCGAACCTTTTAAGGACAGTTCTCAATGAGATATTTTGGCGTTTCGTGACGCCAAATTCATTGCGTAACCTAATGGATACGCAGCCGGTGTTGCCGTGGTATGTGACAGAACAATTAAAAAAAATTGTAGTGATATGGGGTCCTAAGCACAGTATGTCTAAAGAAGACTAAACAGAAGAAGGTGAAAAAAAAAATTCTATTCAAATTTACTGGGGGTATTTCATAGTAAATGTTCAAATTGTCCGTCATTGCCCTGATTATATAACTCAAACCGTCGGACCACGGAAGTCTGGACTTTCAAGTACACTTCATGTGCTTGATCTCAGACAGCAGCAAGCAGCAGGAAGACGGAAATATGACTTTGCATATGGCGTTGTTAGCAGAAGAGGAGACGAAACAAAGGGATATAATACTGAAGAAAAATAACAGCTGTGAACAGTCTGAGATGAATATAAATGCAAAGAAAGCGAAGACCATGATTACCGGAAGAAAAATAAAGAAGGTAAGCTTGCAAATTCTAAATGAGACAGTATAGCACGTGGACAGCTTCAGATACTTGAGTTGTACTATAAGAAGTAATATGAGCTACTACCAGGAAGTCAAAAGTAGGATAGCAATAGCCAAGGAAGCTTTTAACAGTAAAAGGAGTATTTTCTGCGGTCCTATGGAAGAATAACTAAGAAGAAACTAATGAAGTGCTTCGTGTGGAGTGTGGCATTCTGTGGGGCAGGTTACCTGGACATTAGGATGAGAAGTATTTGAAATGTGGATATGGAAAAGAATGTAGCGTGTGAAGTTGGGAGACAGAATAAGAAATGAAGTTGTGCTGGAAAGAGTGGGTGAATAAAGAATGATACTGAAACTGATCAGAAAGAGAAAATGGAATTGGTTGGGTCAATGGCTGAGAAGAAACTGCCAACTGAAAGATTCACAGGAGGAATAGTGAACGAAAGAAAGGGTCTGGGCAGAAGAAGATATTAGATTGTATTGTACTGTATTTATTTATATTCCATGGCATCCGTACATCGCTTCACAGCTATAATATAGAACACGTAAAAAAATTTTAATAGTACTAAAAAGTCTTAATTATAGTCACAATCTAGTTGAAATATATACAGAAGTGTTTTACAATATGCTATTACAACACAAGGGGTTAGTATCGATACTTAATACAAGACAGATATATTCATGGAGCGTTGTTGGAAGTCATAAATTCACCTACAGAATGGAAGGCGTGTGAAATTAAGTGCTTCTTTAATTTGGCCCTAAATAATCTCATGTTTTGAGTTTGATTTCTTGTATCCATAGAGAGGCTACTAAACATGTTTACTGTTATACTACAATGCACTCCTTATGATGGCACAGTAGATTTGCCGATGGAGTATGAAAGCCATATTTTTGACGAGTAGGCCCTTTTTATCCTATGAACTGTTGCACTAGTTATTCATGGTTACACAAGAGGAAGTTTATTAATGAAAAATATACTGACAAATCATGGGCATTATTTGTATTGGTTAATGCATATTTGAGCTTTTAGAGCATATGAAAACATATTTTATTATTTTTTTAGCAATATAATGAAAAAATGTGCACTATAAAATCTTGAACTTCGATTACAATAACTTGAATTGTATTTATGAAATGGTAACATATGATTTACAACTAAGGAATAAAACATATTAGATGATAAACATTCAGATACATGGATCCTATGCGGAGACTAAGAGGAAAGCGGAAAATAGGAAAGGTTGAAGAATATTGGATTTGCAACGAAAGGCCTGCTCTTGGGCAGACCACCATAAATGAATGAATGAATGAATGAATGAATGAATGAATGAATGATTGAATGAGTGTTGAAATTGAGTGTCGGGATCGCATATTAATTTACTTTCAACGATTGTCTAGACCAATGATTCTCAAACTTACAAGCACCCTCTCCATACATAAGTATTTTCGCGGATTCCTTCAAAGTCGTCAGTGGAAAGATGGGTAGATTATATTTTAAAGTCAATATTAAGCGAACATTAGTGTTAATATTTAAGTTACGTTTTCCGGGAAAATCGTAAAACAGCGAACGCTGAGCTCCGCCCACGACCCCTTTACACTTTTCCCCTACAAGCTCTTAACACACTCTAGCGGGAAAGAGTGGAAATAGGGGTTTAGGGTGGGAGTGACATCTAGTGGAGGAAAGCGGAACAAAAAGAGTGAATGCGGCATCTACGAAGCAAAAGAGGAACTTCGTCCTGTCTCCATCTGTCTCTCCTCTCTCTTTCTCTCTCTCTCTCTCTCTCTCTCTCTCTCTCCAGCCTGTCTTTCTCTGTTCTTTGCTTCATGTCTATCTCTCTTTTTTTTTTCCTGATGTGTGACACTACGCTCAGGTCAAAACAGAGTGTTCTTGAACTCGAAGCTTGGGACACGGTTGTACTAGTTCAACTAGGTTTTTAGGAACTTATCGAGCTAATAATTATGCTGAGCTAGTTTACAACATGCTTAGAGAATTTCAGAATATAGGTTGTTGTATGTCTTTAAAAATACACTTTCTTCATTCACATTTTGACTTTTTTCCATCAAATCTCAGCGCTGTAAGTGACAAACATGGTGAGAGGTTCCATCAGGACATATCAACGATGGCATCCATGTATCAGGGTCAATACAATCCGAGCATGATGGATGATTTCTGCTGGTTCCTACAGCAATCAACCACATGCGAAAAAGCAAAGGTCTCAAGCACTTTTAACAGAGTTTTTAGTGCTTACTACATATTATAAGTGTATATATCTTCTTATAAATGTATTTAAAATAATGTACTATAACAATTTACAAAGAATATATCTGCTGTGCTTGGGAAAAGTGACAAGTCAGTTTTCACAAACCTTTTTTGATAATGTATTGCCAACTTACACTGGTTTATGTCGATTTGATTTTTTTCTGTATGAATTATTGTAATGGGAGGAATACCTATGTATTATTTTCCAAGCGAACATATGTTCCGTAAGTTGTCAATAAATTATCAAAAAGGTTTATTTTGGAAACTGACTTGTGACACTTTTCCAGAGCACTACAGATATAAACTAAGCTCAATTTATATCTCTGGCTTTACGGTACAGATACGTAATGAATAGTAAATTTTGAATTAATGTTACAGTCCTATAACTCAAACACCTGACGTGCTGTGATAAATCTGATTACAGATCTGAAATCAGCGCATCAATTTCAGTGTAGAACACTTGAAAATTTTTTCAGTAGCACACAAAACGTTTTGTGTAGATCACTGTATTCTGACTTATTCAAAGATGCTGTCGAAATGAAAAAAACCACAGAACAAGATCAAAGATTTCTCTGGAAAATTGTGAAGTAGTTAAAATTTACAAAGGATTTTGGCATGGTATTGTTTAAAGAAACACTTGATACATCAAAAGATTTCAAGACACTGAATGTCAGGCGAAGAGGACAATCACGTAATCTACTGCAGTTAGGCCTACCTGTTTCATATCAGGGTTCTATACCAATAAACTTTTTGTCAAAAGAAGAAAGATTTATTGGACCTGCTGCCGCTCGTTCCAAATATATTTCATTCCTTTTACACTGCACTTCCAACAACATCAACAGTACGAGACATCCATCCTGACACAATCGAAGAAGTCGATGAAGATTATTTATTTTGATAGTGTTAAAGAAAGTGCTTATTAATTCTTATTTTCTATAGCTTCAAAACATTATCTTATCATTCCTCAGGTACACTGAGGCAGATACTATTTTGAAAATAACATTTTATTGACATTGAAACGTCTAATACTATTGGTGTTATGAACAGTAAAATTTCTTCTTAAAATTTGCTTATTTTTTTAATGCAGCTGTTCAGCCATCTTGGAATATTTGTGTAATTTTTAATAGTAATTATGTTTCATAATATGAGCTTTGTGTGTTTATTCTGTACTAGATATTTTGGGGAAAAAGGAGATAAGTTGTATGTAAGTTTGTGTAAAGGGGGATAAGTTGTCCAAACTTACTATAATATAAAAATTTGATCAAAATATTAAAATTTAGTAAATGTTCGTAATAGAACTTCAAAAGCATTAAGCGAAGGACAAAATAACCATAGTACATTGTGAAAAGAAACACACTGGGATTTACAGATTTCTTGCAAACTTTGTTTTTGGATTTTCTCGAAAGTTAAATTTAAGACTTAGGTTAAACTAGGGTCTGTTGGACAGTCGGGCATGTTGAACTCTGTACTTTAACGTGTTACCTCGCCACTTGTGGGCACCACATTCTGCTATAAGTCAATGGCGGAAGTAGCCACGAGTGGGGCTACTTCCTTCATTGACTTCTAGCAGAATGTGGTGCCCACAAGTGGCGAGGTAACACGTTAAAGTACAGAGTTCAACATGCCCGACTGTCAAACAGACCCTAGTTTACCCTATACCTCTTTACCAGGGCACCACAGAATTAAGGGTCGCACAATTTATGATAGCATCCTATTTTTCGAGAGAATAATGAAAGTGGTATTGTAGAGTGTATGTTGATGGAATGACGAGAGGTAAACGGAATTCCATGTCATGTCACTTTGTAAAATGGGTCGGGGAATCTAGAAAATGAAAATGAAGAGCTCCAGTGAGCTCCTCGGAAAAATAGTAATTTTTGCTTTGATTGCATTGTATTTTTTGCTCATGAAAAATACTCGCCTTTTGGGATAACACTCGTAGAAATATGACTATATTCCGTGGACAAAAATAAATTGAAACTTTGAAAAAATGAGTATTTAATTGGGACCAAATGAAGTTTAAATATATATTACTGTGGCTCACTCAAATATGTAATTAAGTATTAATAATTAATACTTTACTGAATAAGTAATACTTAATAGTGTCGAGTGTATATTTGTAAAATTATTCCACCTCTCACTTTCATATGATCCTGAAATAACCAATGCAAATCAGACATCACTCACGTGCGTATGTGAATGGATATTGAAGATTCAGTGAAAATAAATAACAGCATAAAATGAATTAAAAATCAAAATCAACTGAGTGATGCAGGAACATCATCCGACACACCGTCCTAACTTTTCCCTTTATGTACACAACTCGAGTGGGCTGACAATACGCCAGAAACCCACATCGAGTGCACACAAACTCTGTGTGATATGAAATTGTGAAGTTCCTGGGTAGCTCAGTTGGTAAGAGCGTTGCTGCGTTCAGCCGAAAGTCCCGTGATCGATACCCGGCGTCGGAAAAAATTTTCCCTTGAAATTATTCAAGTCTGCTTCAAAGTTAGATTTGAAAAATCAAAATGAGTTTATTATAGTACATTAAATTACTGTACTATAGATTCTATTATATAATAATTTACCTGCATATTACATCACTTACCAAAACATAAGCTAGTTCGTAATAACACAGTTACGAGAATATTCTAGACCTGAATAAAACAACGTAATTATGTAAGACATTAATCTTTTGAAAGCATTAATTCTGTTCATAATTCTGCGCGTATAACAGCTAAGTAACAATAAGGACCAAAATATAACAAATGAGTAATACAGTTATTTTGTAGAAATAAAATAATTACTGTATATCGATATAAAACAATATGAATTTAATATCAGTAATTTTATTACTTTAGTGCGAATTATTCACTTAAAGCAACATATTACTTGTAGATATTTTTTCAAAAACTCATGACAAATTTTATTACCTACAAATTTAACTCATTCATATCGCTCATTCATACATACATACAAAGTCGTCTTATATAAACTCAGAGTCATTTGTTTTCACTTTATAATGCCTGATTGAGGCGGTACTAACATAGAACGCATTGTTATTTTAAAACTCATAAATATCGTTTTAATTATGAGCCCTATCAAAATTTTGCATTCAATAAAATTTGTCGGAAACATTTTTTAAAGAAACTTTTGTTCTGTAACATTTTCCAAAAAAATAATAAAAAGCGAGATATTTAGATTTATTTAGTTCAGGCACTCAATTAGGGCTAGGCTTCTTAGGTAATAAATATTTCATTTTCACTGTAATAGAAACTTGTAATTGTATTTTAAGTTTCGGACAATGTCACCTGAGCATACATTTAAAATTTTATTTCACATAAAACACATATTTAGAATTTTTAAAGTAAATACATACATATTCAAATATTGACATAAGAAAAAACGTAAAAATTAAGTTTTCGTCAAATATTTTTCTGCAAAAGCCCCTTTTAGAAGAATCATCTGCGCAGTTGATTAGACGTGACTGCTGGCAACTGTTTCTCGGAATTGTCTATCTGTGGACCTTTGGAACTACCGTCTACTCTCTCATCACATGTCATAAGTGCTGTTACCACTAAAAAATTGTACTAAAGCTAACACACATAAACATCGATGTGTCATTTAGGAATGCCTTGTAAGTTACATAATGCTGATTTACGAAGTAATTTTAATTTCATAAACTTCACCTGCCTCTGTTTTCGTATCCGATCATAACCATGTCTCTAAGAAATGCATGTTGTTTCTCAATGGCCAGGGCGACCTTTTTCCCAGTACAAGGCAGTGTTTCGCAGTAATAGTCAGTCATTTCTGATGGACAACTTAAGGATGAATATAATTTTGTATTCTATGTAATTCTTCAGCAGTTGGCGAGGCAGCATAATTTATATTGGTGAGTAGGCCTACTGTGTATTGTTTATATTCAAATAAAATAATTGGAACATAATTATTTTCCTTCTTTGTCGCATATTTTCCCTATTTGTAGCATATAAAATAAATATTTTCCCGATTTTTACCAACTAAAAATCCCATCCCTACTTATAACCCTTGTTAAAGGAAGTATTTTGATTGTCATGTCGCTTAAAATTGAAGTGGGAACTAACTTATTTTATGTAAACTTACTATTTTTTACAGAAATCGGTTCAGGCATTATCGAATGAAAAGGTAAGAACCATAAGACACACATACAAACAAAAATTCTAAAAATGCTATTTTCGGTCTCTGGATAGTTCATTATCAGGCTTACGATCCGAGACAACTTAAGAATGAAGTGAAATTACAGTGCAATGGAGTAGAGATGGAGTGAGGTGGCGCGTTTTGTTTACCTGTGCGTTAGTGTATGTACAATCCGATTCGTGATCAGAGGAACAGTATTCTTCCGTCTCTTCCTATGAAACGAACTCTAGACCATCACAGTGCATTTTCAATTCATAGTGAACAGTTCTTCTAACTAGTTGCAAGTATGTACATGGTGGTTCATTGTAACGCTAAAGCCTTGAACGTCGCCGAGGGACATGAAAACTTGTGACGTATGTATCCTACTTCATTTTCCACCGTCACTAGATTGTACTATTAACATTAGAATATAACGAAGCATATTGACGTCATTCACAGTATGTCTGTCTACTGTGTTCAAGGAACTCTATAGCCTAGTTGTGCATACATTGGTTGCTAAAGTGTCCCGGATCCTAAGCCTGTTAACATCAATAGTTCTGTAAAAACAAAAATTAACAGAACAATTTAGGTTAAAGGTTCACTATTAATATACTTATTTATAGCTTTTAAGGAAGCGGGAGGTTGATTGCCGCTCTCACTTAAGCCCGCCATCGGTCCCTATCCTGAGTAAGATTGATCCAGTCTCCAACATAATAACCCAATTCCCTCAAATCCATTTTAATATTATCCTCCTATCTACGTCTCAGCCTCCCCAAAAGGTCTTATTCTCTCCAGCTTCCCCACTAATACTCCATATGCATTTCTGGATTCGCCTATACGGGCTACATGCCTGCCCTTCTCAAACGTCTGGATTTAATATTCCCAATTACGTCAGGTGAAGAATAAAATGTATGCAGTTATGCGTTGTGTAACTTTCTCCATTCTCCTGTAACTTCATCCCTCTTAGCCCCAAATATTTTCCTGAACACCTTATTCTCAAACATCCTGAACCTCTGCTCCTCTCTCAAAGTGAGAGTACAAATCTCAAAACCATACAGAAGAACAATCGGTAATATAATAGTTGTTTCATAAATCCTTTCAGCTTTTTTGAGAGGAGACTGGATGATAAAAGCTTCTCAACCGAACAAAACAGGCATTTCCCATATTTATTCTCTGTTTAATTTCCTTAATTATGAATATAGCTACTAATAATTGATTATTATTAACTAATACAAAATGGTCAATGAAGGGGAGGAGAGTAACGGTGAATAGTTTAATGGTTGAATTGTTTGGACATTTTCCATTGCTAATTTAAAAAAAATTGTAGCACAACGTTTCGAAGAGTGGATCTCTCTTCGTCGTCAGGTGAGAACCTACTGTGAGGATCTTTACAAACAGCTAGTCTGTCTGACTGATCGACAATCATCAGGTTGGTGCGAAATATAAAAACGGAACACACGATGTTATAAGCTGTTGTAACATGAAAAATAGAGAAAGAAGAGAAGAATAAAAAGAATAATTCCATGATTGTAACTAAATTAATATATAGAATAATAACACCAAAGACAAGGAATAATAGGCACTAATAATCAAGAGTGGAAATAGTGAAATGGTGAAACAATAGGAACTAATCCCCTCCTGAGCACGAGTGTTACTCATTCAGGAGTGGGCTAGTTTATCTTTTATTGTATTTATTAATTTGTATTCATTTCAAGCTTACTAGCAATAAAAATAAATTAATTATTGAGCGGGGAAAAAATAAAATTAAGCTACTACTTCCATCTAGTGGTGGAAGAGAGTAATAACTAAGTGGGATCAATTAACCTGCTTTTGCCATCTAGTAGTGCCGGAAACAAACTACCACTGCTTTCTAGTGATGTTACTTCACGCATTTTTCTTGAATTTTCTTGATGTCCTGTTCGATTATAGGCAGCCGGAAGAATGAGACTGGGTTGGCTAATAGCGTTATCCGAAAAACTCATATGTGCGGCTTCGTTTTACTTACTCTGAATCAGAGAACGCTCGGTTTGCAAGATGGAGGTGTTTTTTCACTTTATTCTGTGACCAGATTTAAAGCCATGTTGGGCTATTCTGGAATTGTCTATGAGGCATTGTTTAAAGTTTTACTTGTGCTCTTTGATTCTAGTGGACAGGGATCCGAAGAAACGTAACTTTTAGTTTCGCAAAGGAATTTTGGAATATTACATCTGTAGGATCAAATTTCTACACATTTAAAGGACAAAACTAAAATTCTTTCAATCACTTATTATCATAATACACTGCTCTCTTAAATTGACTGATCATATTGGGAAATAAATTAATGGCTTTCCCAAAACACGGTATGAAATGTTTCATAGAAAAAAAATATATATCGAAAAGAAAAATAAATACGAGCAAAGTTGTATTAAACCTTTTTGTTTGAAATATCTCAAAGAATAACCCCTTGAAATTAATGACATTACTTACGGTTCACTCTGTACAGCTTGAAACACTCAAATTCTGAGCATGTTATACAATATGTAAATGTGATGTCAAACGTTTTCAATATAGAAACTACAAGAAAACGTTTTCTATCAGTTATCCTAAGAGGTGCAAAATTCACCAATTTGAAGTAATATAGTTCTTTATTGAGTGATTTTTTCTATATTATGCTAGTAAATAGAGAGGATCGACAATATTAAAATAGTTATACGATCAATATTTGAGGACTGGCCTTCTGTGCATCACCTGTTCGACGTGGTTTCACTTCAGCTGCCAAAAACTCAAGAGGGACCAGCATATTGAGGAGAACTGGCGGTGTAGGGAATGTATGAGGGACATAGCTGTTGAGACCACGGACACAGAAATTGAGTCGCTGAAGAAAGAGGTGGCGGAACTGAAAGAAAAGCTGCAACAGACGGAAGAACGACTGAGAGAGATGGAAGCTGAGAACAGGCGGCTACGCGAGGAACAACACGGGGAGGCGAGCGAGGAGAAGCAGATATTGGTGATAGGAGATTCCATGGTGCGACATGTGGGACAGGAAAATAAGGACCTCGAAGTGCTGTGCTACCCGGGGATACGAGTCGACGAAGTGAAACTCAAATTGGAGCAACAGGAGAAACGGGACATAAAAACTGTAATATTACATGTGGGGACCAATGACCTGAGGCGACGATTCGAGTACGTTATGGGAGATATGTACGACTTGGCGGTAAGAACGAAGGAGCTGTACCCCCAAGCGAAGATAATTATCAGCGGGATAGTGCGGCGACGAGATTTTCACTGGACTCGGATTGGGCGACTCAATGAGGCATTCGACTGGGTGGCAGATAGAACGGGAGCAACATTCGTGGACCCAAATTCGTGGATCGGTGACGGGGACCTGGGACGTGATGGAGTTCATCTAAATCGACGAGGAGCGACGGGACTAGGAGCGCTGTTCTCGAGGGCGGCGTCAACGGAGAGAAGCAACGACCGGGAATGACGGCGGCAAATAGTATGTACGAGTACTATTACAACGGCGGAGGAAGCGGCGACGGCGACGGCGATGGGAGAGACGGAGGCGGTAGCGGCGGCCACAGCGGAAACAACAGGGATCACCAATATTATGTCATGTAATGGTAAGTCTTTAGTGGTGCTGCAGGTGAATTGTAGAAGTATTTATAATAAATCAATTGAATTCTGGAACCTAGTAGATTCGCATAATCCTGACGTCATAATAGGAACGGAATCATGGCTTTCCAGCGAAGTAGCAGACTCAGAAGTATTTAGAAACGACTATGTAACATACAGACGCGACCGTGTAGGAACAGGGGGAGGGGTTTTTATATGTGTAAAAGAGTGCCTGCAAAGCGCTGAAAATTTTAAGGACTCGGAGTTCGAAATGTTGGGTGTAGACATAGAGGATGATTATTCGCGAAACATATTACACATCATCGGTTTATACAGGGCCCCGAAAGAAGGCTTGAACGTACTGTATAAAATAAGAGATATGTTGGAAAATAGAAAAATCCGCGGGCAGTATGTTATCGTTGCAGGGGACCTAAACTTTCCTCAGGTAAACTGGCAGGGTACAATAGAGGGAGGGATGAGTCAAGCCCAGTCATTAGTAAACGCACTCATCTGGAAACATAACTTAATTCAAGTAACAGACAGGGCGACAAGGGGAGATTCGTTACTAGACATATTTCTTTTAAGACCCTCAGAAATAGTCGCAGGTATTGAAGTGATTCCAGGTATTAGTGACCACGACGCGGTAATTCTTGAAATATTATGGAATGCTAAGTACAAGCAAAGCGGTAAAAAGAACAAAAATATCTTGCAATATAACAAAGCGGACAGAGAAGGCTTCCAAAATTATCTTAGAGAAAAGTACTCATCATGGGTAGTAAAGGGCAGTAGTGTAGAAGAATGCTGGGCGGAGTTCAAGCAGATTATATTAACAGGAATGCAGAAATTTATCCCGGTTAAACGCTTATCAAACAATCCCGATCCGGAATATTATAATAAATACATACGGAAACTGAAAAGAAAACTAAGGAAATCCTACAGACAGCGCAAGGAAAGCCTTGCAAAACAAACAAAATTCACACAACTATCGAAAGAACTGCTTAATGCGAAGAAGATAGCGCAGGAAAATTACCTAAACAAACTTTTCAAAGGTGAACAAAACGGGTGGGGGGAATTTTATAAATATGTGAAGAGACGACGCAAGGAAAATTATTCGAGCCTCCCCCTAAAAAATGACCGCAATCAATTTATCGTACAGGACAGCGAAAAAGCAGAAAAATTAAATTCCTATTATGCCACTGTTTTTGGGATGAGGACAATAGTACCACACTTAGCTTCTGTGGAAAATACGGGTCAGTTTTCTATCAAGCCTAGGGACATAAGGAGAAGGATCTCTAAATTGAAAACTCATAAATCAGTAGGACCTGATGGTATCGCCGGAGACGTACTAAAATTGGGAGGGGAAGCCATGATTCCCTATCTAGTGCGTATATTTGAAATATCAATTAACAATGGTACTGTCCCGCGAGATTGGAAAGATGCAATAGTGGTTCCAATTTATAAGTCAGGGTCTCGCTCTGATACAAAAAATTACAGACCGGTCAGCCTTACCTCTGTGGTTTGCAAACAGATGGAACACTTGATTTCAGCTTATCTAAGGCAGCATTGGGATGACTCAAATTGGTTACATAACTGTCAGCATGGATTTCGGGGGGGCTATTCATGTGAGAGTCAATTAGTAACGGTATGTCAGGATTTAGAATACGGAATAGATTCCAATAGCCAAGTAGATGCAGTGATTATTGACTTTTCACGCGCATTCGATGTAGTCCCACACGATATATTGTTGGTTAAACTACAATCAACGGGGATTGACTTCAGAGTGCTCCAGTGGATCAAGGAATTTTTAACTTGTCGCACTCAGAGAGTACGGGTAGGGGAGGAATTATCAAACCCAATTGAAATTACTTCCGGGGTCCCGCAGGGGAGTGTCTTGGGGCCTCTTCTATTCTTGGCTTTTGTAAATGATCTGCCAGTTAATATCTTATCTAGGGTTCGCTTATTCGCGGATGATTGTATGATATACAGGGAAATAAAAAGTCATGAAGATACTACTCTTCTCCAGAATGACCTCAATAGAATAAATGATTGGGCAATAGCCAACAAAATGAAAATAAATTCTCTAAAGAGCAAAGCCATCAGCTTTACAAGGAAAAGAAATAAAATAGTCGCATCGTATACGTTAGGGGGTGAAACCATTCCGGAAGTTAACAAATGTAAATACCTCGGAATAACATTTAGCAGCGATCTCGGCTGGGGGGAACACGTTACAGACACAGCGGGAAAAGCATGGAGAGCGTTACACTTTGTGATGAGGGTACTAAGAAAAGGTTCTGATAAATCCAAAGAGATTGCATATAAATCACTAGTACGTCCAGTAATGGAATATGGTGCTGCATGTTGGGATCCTTACAGATTAGAACATATTAAGACACTGGAAAAGATTCAAAAACGGGCTCTTAAGTGTTGTTGGAAAAATTCACCATTAAAATGGGACACACTCACGGACAGGAGAACGCGAATTCGATTATGCGCACTGTTCAAAACATACAGAGGTGAGCCTGCCTGGAAAGATATAAAAAATAGGTTGCAGCCGCCAAATTACTCTTCAAGGAACGACCACTCATATAAATTGAGGGAAAGAAGGCAGAGGACGGACACTGGAAAGTTTTCTTTTCTCAATCGTACTATCAGGGACTGGAATGCTTTACCTGCAGACTTACTAAAGGCTTTACCAACAACCAAAAATGTATTTAAAAATAGGCTTAAGGACCTTACTAATAGACGGTAATTATACACAGTACTTAAAGGGTGTAAATGATATGTTGTTATTGAAGTGTTGTATCAGTGAAGAATTATGTTGTGTCAGTGAAGTGTGTTGTATCAGTGAAGAAGTATGTCGTGTCAGTGAAGTGTGCTGTGTAAGTGAAACGTGTTCCTGTCAGTGAAGCTGTATAGGTTATAGTGGCAGTGCAAAGTATTTGAACAGTGAAATGTTTTTGAAGTGTTAGTGAAATCAGGATAGAATCAGTGAAATGTGTCGTAGTTCCAGTGCAGTGAGTGAGTTGACAGCGAAATGAGTGTAATGTTGAAAGGTACTTGTGCAGATATGAACATATACTCGTGGGTTTTAGTTCGATCTTAGTTTTAAGATACAAATTAGAATATTTCAAATGTTATTTTAAGTGATCGTTTCATTTAATTTAGTATATTCCCTGTTGTTGTTGTTATTATTATTGTTATTATTATTATTATTAGTATTAATTATTAGTATTATCATTAATTGTATTTTTAATTAATAAGTTTATTATTGTCATTATTCAGTGTAATTAGTTACCACTGCCACCGGGTATATACCCATTGCAGTGTGAATAAATACATACAATATATGCATAACACGAACAATTCTGGTACGCAATACTGCCAAATGTATCTCATATATCCGACCACAATTTAAATGTTAAAAGGAACAGGACCCAAATTGATATTTCCATTGAAAGATTAAGCAGTCTGTTTATAGAATCCTCATTTCAAAGAGGATTGTTTCAGTTTGAATATCAATGGTACAGTATGAAGGATTCAATTGCAACGTCAAAGCATTTATATTTCATCCACTTACACAATTAACGGATTTTCCACTCCATTCACTGATGCCGTAGCAATCGTGCACTCTTTTTAATAAATCAATCAAACACAACTTTAAGAAATTTAGCAAACGACTGAGCTTCCATTCCAACTGTTCAAATAACAAGCAGATTGTAAGGAATAGGATTACAAAAATTGTAATTGAATGTTTAATTGCATTGGTAATTATAAAGTGATTACATCAGTTTATTGTCATTAGTATCTCAATGGGATAAAGTGAGATTTTTCAATCAATGAATTTCTTCCTTTGTGAATTCACGGAATTTGCCATTAATTATAATTTTAATGGAGCATATGTGAGCGGGATGTACATTTTCTAATTCACATCTTTAATTGATTATAGTTGAATACGAGAATTGATAAATACTACATAATGTCTACAGAAATTTCACGAGGTTCATCAGTGAAGTTTTTCACGAAATATCCTAACATATAATATGGGTCTATTAGGATTATTAATAGCACTGTAAAAGTCCTGTTAAGTTTCGTATAAGGAAAATGAAAAACCTAACTGCTTAGAATAATAATTCAGAAGATTATGGTTCGATCTCATACATGGAGTGGATATTTGTCTTCCATTATTAGTGACAGCCTGCCTGTTCCCTTCCTCCTCATTTTGACATTGCTTTGTTTCATTATCACAATCAGCCTCATGGTATAAGTATATTACCAAGACTGGTTTGTTTCGCCTTCAGTTACATATGTTTGTTCTCCCATCGTTTCCTCAGTCTGCTCACATCTCTTCCTCCTCTTGATCTGTACACTTTCGCCACTTTCGGAGCTACAGTTTCTCTCATTTTCTCCGCACTTTCTTTCCACATCTTTCAGTATTTTTCTATTTCTTCTACCAGGTTCAATAAACCAAGTCATTCTCTAACTTCTAAGTTCCGTTTTTGGTCTCTCAATGTATAATCTACTATTCATCTCAGAAATCTAATTTCTGACGCTAAAATTCTGTTAGTATGATCCTAAAAGGTGTGCAACTTTCGCAGTCGTACAACATTGTTGGGATCGCTGCAATACAACTTCAATTCAGTTTCTGGATTTCAATTCTTAAATCATCGGTCGCTTCATCGTTTCGTAAAATTACTGAAATATTGTAACGTTTTAGTCACAGCATTATTATTACACTATAATATAAATAAATATAGAATATATAAATGTGTTCTATAATTTGAAGTTTAACAATAATGATAGAAATGTAATAATAATAATAATAATAATAATAATAATAATAATAATAATAATAATAATAATAATAATAATAATAATAATAATAATATCGCAACCAAAGAAAGTATCGTATTCTTCATTTAATTTACTTTTCCTCTTTCGTTTCCTATATAATGCATCTAAATCTTGTAGTTCTTTTCATCATCATCATCATTATCATCATCATCATCATTATAATCGGCTTCAAGGTTTGAACCATTTTGGCTCGTTCCGCCTCAAAGTTGTAGTTATTTCTGGTCAGTCCATCTCATCTTAGGTCGACCCACATTTCCGCATCTATGTGGAGTATATTGTACTTTAGTCTTTGGCAGTCTGTCCTCCTTCATACATAATAAATATTCTTTCCATTTTGTTCTATATTTTTATTGTATATATTGTATTATATTATTTACGTCTAATTCTGACGAATGATGTTATTTTAATCTAGTCTTTCAGGTAAAGCTCCCTGTAAAGCAGATTTGAATAATTTCAAGGAAAAAATTGTTCCGGGGCCGGGTATCGATGCCGGGATCTCTGGATGAACGTACCAGCGCTCCGCCAACTGAGCTACCCGGGAACTCCATCCGACACTGTCTCAACTTTTCCCTTTATATCCACACAACTCGCGTTGGCTGACGAAACGCCAGAGACCCACATCGAGTGCACACAATCTCTGTGTGACTTGAATTGTGGTTTTCCGTTAACGTACACAGTGACGTATATATTATGCAAATCTAGTCTTTCAGGTAAAGCTCCCTGTAAAGCAGATTTGAATAATTTCAAGGATAAAATTGTTCCGAGGCCGGGTATCGATCCCGGGATCTTTGGTTCAACGTACCAGCGCTCCGCCAACTGAAATTGAGATTATTCAAATGATGTTATTGCTTTTTTTGTGCTATAAAGTGTATCCTGCTACTGCCCTAAGTGTTCATTCATTTTTGAGAAGTGTTCATTCATTTTAGTTGGACTTTACTGAGTGTTTAACGTCCAGAAGTGGAATGGCCATCACTTTATAAAATTTCAGAATTATTTCTCTTCATACTTTCTTACATAAAGTTCGTTTCAATATTTCAGAAAATTTTCTAAATCTATTTATTTTAATGTCTAGGTTTTTATTTTCATTACACGACACTTGACATGCCAAATGAGTAAAGCAGTCAGCTTGCTCAATAATTCTATGTTCTATTACAATCTTTGCTCTTATCGTTTGTGTACTTCTAAAGGTCATTAAGTTTTGTTTCTTTTTTGTAGATTTTTCATATTAATAGTTTTAGCTGTTTGATTGAGCTTTTTGCATTCCTTTTAATTACATAATTCTTCTTAATCAGTCCGTCCAATTTTAATTAGGTCTTCCTTTCCTATTTCTTCCTTGTGAATCACATTGCATGATTTATTTTTTTAGTCTTCCATCGCCCAGAAATTTAACATGCCCGTGCCATTGTTACCGTTTTATATATACAACTCCTATTATATATTTGTCTATATTTATTATCTGCCTAATTGTTATACCGGGTGTTCCACTTATGAGGGTAATAAAAGAGATACCCATAACTTCTTAACTTTTGGCCTGTCTGCATCAAAATATGTGTTTGGTCATAGGAAAGTTCGGAATCCTTTATAGAGCTTTTAGTACCACTTATCCGTATATGTGTTTTTCTCTCTGTGTGTCAGTCTGCATGTAAACTACTCATCTTCCATTGAACCAATCTTAATTAAAATTTATATTTTAATTTTCATTGATATAGGACAAACTCTTGATACAAACATGGAAGATCAATTAGTTCGGCATATTCTTCGTTAATTCTTAAGGCCGTGTGGATTGACAATAAAATTAAAAACCTAAGAGAATTGATATTCTGACGTTCTGCAGGATGACATGTTTGATTACGATCTGATTGTAGCCGAAAATCACCTTGAAGAAGACATTACCATTCCCCAAAGAACACCAAATACACCATCTGTACAAGGCCTAATTCCTCAACTACTGATACTTCATTTGAAGAACTGTCACCAAAAAGTGTAAGAAAAAATAGGAGACTCAGGTGTAAGAACGTCTGAAAACTATAGGAAATAGCTGAAGGAGACTAAACAGCAAAAAGGATTTAGACTTTCCCACAAAGGAAAGCCATTTATGTTCGGCGTGTAAGGGAAGGCAGGTAGTTCATCAAAATATCTAGACAAAAAAAAAACTACTGTGCCGCGTGTAGTGGGTATTATTACAATGATAATGCGAGAGAATCCTGTATTCATTGTGTTGGAGTCGTTGGAAAATTAAAAGAATATATATTGGTTTCACGAGGCATGTGTTTAAAATGGTACCGATGAAAAATTCATATGTGACCAACGCGAGTAAGAGTATTAATCTATAAAATATTTGTATTTCAGGATCAAAATTTGTGTTATAGATATTGCGTTTTAATGTGTTTCTCTTGTTTATAACACTATGTCGAAATCTCTCCCATAGTGGGAGAAGTCGACATATCGGCATCGATTTATACAAATTTTTTAATACGCATGTATAAAGTGATCACATTTGCACCAGATAAGTTAAATGTACCGAATACATGTCCATACATATTAGGGAAAAAGTAGAATAACATTTACATAAATCGGTCGAGAAATTAACATTTTTGCTTAACATAATGAAATGGCCACAAACGAATTTATATACAAAGATTTCATCGAGAAAATTAAAGCCACGACCATGCTTCTTAACTAATGGCTAAAACACCATAAATTGATCATAATCCCTAAGAAGCGTAATGTGTTTCAGGCAAACCTCAACTGTCTCATCTTGAAATATAACACGTATGCGTCTCTGAAGGAGATCTTAATGTACCATTTAAGGTAGAAAGCAAGAACACAAAGAACACGGTTAATTACCTTCCTCACAAGCTCGCCCCAGGAATCTATACTTCACAAAATCCGCGCACAAACTTCATATAGTGTATCACGTAGGAAGTCCAACAAAACTCGGCACGTAGTGAAAATACGCGTAGAACAAGCATGGCCCGAAAAAAAAAAAAAAAAACTATAGGGGCTCGCTCTTCTTACAGTTTTTTAAAGTAGGTTATTTTATGACGCTGTATGTTGATCTTAGGTTATTTAGCGTCTGAATGAGATGAAGGTGATAATGCCAGTGAAATGAGTCCAGGGTCCAGCACCGAAAGTTACCCAGCATTTGTTCAAATTGAGTTGAGGGTAAACCCCGCAAAAAACCTCAACCAGATAACTTGTCCCGACCGGGATTCGAACCCGGGCCACCTGGTTTCGCGGCCAGACGCGCTAACCATTATTCCACAGGTGTGGACATCCTATAATAATGCCTGCTGTTTATACACCATCACCGCGTTAGTTCGTCAATCCGATGTACGTCGAAAGTCGCGGCGAGTGCTAACTGCCGCTTTCGGAAGAAATCGGCGAACAGAAAAACAGAAAAACATTAGTTATTCAAAAGATCCAATCAATGAACCCTAGCAGTTAACCTCTACACCCGGAAGAATCGAGAGTCAAACCGCTTCGTAATTTTATTTAACTAGGGTCTGTTTTCTTTTCTTTCTTTAAATATAGGGCAGTGGCTTTTGCTCCCTACGCTGCCGGGGTTCGAAGGTTTTGCGTAGGAATTTTCGCTCGCTAGATCGCCGTGAATCAAAATGGGCGATGTAGTTGGGAATCTCAAGGAACAGTAAACGTCAGGCATCATGGGGTCGGCGACTCGCATAAGCCTCGAACCCCCTGCAGTGCAGAGAGCAAAAGCCACTGCCCTCTATTGAAAGAAAGAAAAGAAAAAAGAACCACGTTAAAGAAAATTAAATGACCTCTTACAATCACTAATTGTGTTGCTGCCATGATTTTATAACAGAGAACCTCAACGTTGGTGAAAAATGAATTGCTCATGTAGTCCCTCCCCCAAAAAAAAGAAGTCAAAACAGGTAAGATCTGGTGACCTTTGTGGCCAAACAACAAGGTCAGGACTTCCAATCCATCAGTTGGGAAAGGTGATATTGAGAAAATTATGAACATTAATGCTGTAATTCTCAGAACAATTATCGTGCTAGTACCACTTGCGTCTTCTAACTACTACGGACACATCTTCAAGCAAGGGAGAAGTTTATCCTGGATAAAGTACAGGTAAATTCACTGTTCAGACGTGGTGACAGAACGATGGGAGCGACCGTTGATACAGACAGAAGCCGACAAAATTGACTATTGACTGCAAAAGCGCTCAGCTCAAGTGTTGGTAGCTCATTTTTAGGCACTGGTAGTCGCGTAACGGAATAACGACGAGTCGCCAACCACATGATGCCTGAGAAAAACTGTTCCTTAGGATTCCCAACTACATCTCCCATTTTGAGTACTGGATTCTGAAACATCCTGCATAATTCTTATATCTACGAGTAATGTACTCGTATATCAAGATGGCAACTGTACACAATAAATATTAGAAAGGCTCAAATAAATTGGGTAATGGTCTGACAGAAGTCAACAAATGGATGTAAAATTGATTTCGCTGATCCCTCATTGACGAATTTTAAATATGGCATTCATTGGAGTTAGCGAGTACGAAGAAGGAAAAAAAAATATCACTGTTATTCCCCTTTAAAAAATACAAAATGAATGATCTTTGTTGTGTTGAAAAAAAATGAAGTTCGTGAGAATGACTAATAAAGGAAATAAAGCCATATACGTTACCCTACCTATTTCAATACATTCAATTAAATTTCTGACGTTCACAGTTGCTTTCACTATCGCTGTTAGAATTCATATTGGTAAATCTATTTTACCCATTATATCCCAGTGTCCTATTTAACGTCAGTAGCTTATTTATTTTTTTAGCAATCACAATATCCTAATTATGTTAATTGTGTGTGTCATGTTAAAAACTGAAGTCTTTTGATGTACAAAATAATATTTTGGACTTGGTTTCTATTACAATTTTATTTTATTTTATATTTTTTCTTCACTCTACACAATTGTAATTCATATAGGCTGAACTGCATAGTGGTTGGCACCGTTAAGACATCTTCCATCATTCCTTCACTACTATACTGATCTGTATGCATTTATAGGCAAATGTCATCATGGAAATGGAAAAAGGAAAGTCTAACGGATGCAGTGATACATATTTCAAAGTTTATTGAATTTATATTCAATTAATAAAAATGTATTGTTTTGAAAATCGCAGTCATTGGCACTTGAATATATAGCTATTGGCATCAAATTCTACAATCATTGGCACCCAAAAAGAACATAATATTCGGAACTATCCATTTGATACTATTAAAAGAAAAACATTTTTAACACACAGCGTGATACAAATATAAAGACCATTTAACCAATTTATTAACTTATGTCATTAAGATTTTCATTCTGTGTCTTCGGAGCCCTCATCCATCCAATTAGGAGAACTATCAGCATACTGGAAACACTTGTGGCAAACATAGGAATCATCGTCTTCTGGTAATGTCATGTGTATTTTATGATCATCTGGTACACATTTTCTATGAAAAAGTTTTTTACATAGTGAACACTCTAAGTCAGTCGGTCTAACAGTCTTGGTACACTTAAAGCACATTCCCCTTTTCTCGCGAGTATTTTTCTTAACTGTTACATTTTTTCTCTTTTAGTTCTTTCTTCTCTTCTCTTTTCTTTTTCCTTTATTCTTTAGCAAGTGCCTCTTCTTTTTTCTTACTTTCCTTCTCCTCGAAAAGTACTTTCCATGTTTTACATGTTATGACAAATGACATTCTTTCTGTATTCCTCTTGAATTTTCTTCTTGGCGTATTTGGCCATTGCATACCTTCTCCGAGGAGAGACATTTTCTCAACTGTCTCAGGTGCACATTCTAAATTAATGGCTACACTTGTGCTAGGAACTTCTTCCACAGTAACCCTAGGAGGAGGAGCCACAGCCTCAGTCCGTTCTTCAGTAATCTTATCTGCAGGATGTTGTAATGCTAACTCCAGAAAAGAGTCATTTACACAATCGACATCTATGGCTTCACATGTAGTAGGAACATCTTCCACAGTAACCCTAGGAGGAGTAGCTGGAGTATCAGTTCGTTCTTCAGTAATCACTTCTGTGGGATCTTGTGGTGCCGTTCCCAGGAAAGAGTCAATGAGTCTTTTGAGAGCAAGTTCTGCTTCATTAACTCCTTCTTTTGTTTTCAGTTCTGTAATTAATTTATTTCCAACAATTTCTTCAAACATACCATATGTCAATATGTTACTGCCGTGGTTTCTGGACTCTATGTTCGTGGCTCTGTTTTTCCCAAGGCATTTTGTGAAATCAATATTGTTCGAATTCCATGAAACAAACCACAAGCACGAAATCCTTGTATAGCTGATTGGTTTAGTGAATACGTTTGCAATGCTTTAGCCAAAACAGGGGCAAACCATTCTTTGTTTAGCACTCTATCAGGATTTTCTCTATGCCATTCTAACACCGCTCTTTTCCAAGCCATTTTTAATGGCCTGAAAGTTGCTACGTCAAGTGGTTGAAGAAGTCTGGTAGCATTGGGATAAAGAGCAATCAGAAGTATACCTAAGTCAGTGCAGAGCTCACTAAGTTGGAACGTTAGATGGGTGCGGTGGCCATCAACAAGTAGAATTACTGGCATTTCTATGTTATTTTTGCGAAGATAAGGAGCAAAAATATTTCCTATATATTCATAAAACACTTCGGCTGTCATCCAGACAGATGTACTGTGCCCCACTCCCCAGTCGTCGGGGATTCTCTTTGTGATTTCATTAGGAATCCTTTGATAAGGATATATAACCATTGGTGGACACATCTGTCCGGAAGCAGAGATGGCGAACATTGTTGTTATAGACAGTTTTACAGGAGCTCTATCAACTTCATACATGTTTCTGTCCCCTTTGAAGGCTAAAACTTTCCGTTTTTGGACATAATTGGAACCCTGATTCATCGCCGTTAAATATCCTTGTTGAATCTTGAAGAATGTATAAAGAATTCTCTTCTTCCAAAATATCTTCAACCTGCTTAAACCTAGAATTAAAAAGAATAAGCAAATTACTAAACAATTCATAAAATATACGGACTCTTCCAACAGTTTCCTTCTCTCAACTTCTCATATTCATTTAAGGATTGAGAGAACAGTAATGTCAATACTTAGTTGTAATATTGTTTCTCTGACATAGCTACTTCAAAAAGATAAACGTAGTAAGTAGGCTACATGGAAAATTTAAGTCAAGTAGTAAATGATGAATGATTAATCATGTGCTAAAAGATAGACGAATCATTCTTTACCATTTTCTGACATCTGCTTCACAAACGGTGGCATTGGATGAAGTTACACTTTCACTTGTTCGGATGGAAACCTCTAGATGGCGACGAAGAAATGATCGAAACCAACCATCCCCAGGCATATTGTCCTTAAAAGGTGTTTTTCTCTGATTCATGGTTAGGAATTCTTTAACAGATAGTTGGACATCCAGTTTCCTCTGAGGAAATCCTTTTCTGGCGCAGGTAACAATCTACTTTACTAACAGTTTTTCTTCATCTTCACTGAGTACTGGTGCAGGTCCCATTGAAGATTTTGAAAATTTGGCACTGAGTCGAAATTGTAATGCAGACCTTGGAATGTTGTATTTTTTGCTGCAGTTTTTTTGGGCATTCCACCTCGAATTTCGTCTAAAGCTACCTCTAAATATTGTGGATTATAACATTTCTTACTTCCGGTCTTCTTCTTCTTTATCCTTCCAAATTTTACGTCATTCATGCTGATGAATCGAAAGGAGAGAAAATAATGCTGTAAATCAATTAGTTTGGCACTGCCAATAACTATAACAGTGGTAGTGATAGTCACATACATAATACATTGGCACCCCATGCCAATAACAGGTAAATATAATTTTAAACGCATGAAAATTATGTTGAGGTTATGTAGCAACGTAAGAAACATTATGGCATTTAAATATCACAATAAAAACGTGAATCAGTTAGGTATAGTCATTGGCACAGGGTGCCAATAATTGAAACCGACATGTTTTTCTTTACAGTCATTGGCACCCCGCCATTTGGTGATCGTTTAGGTTAGGATGTTTAAACTGCGTCTATTTGAATAGAAGAAACCTTCACCAATGGATCTGTACAAGTTTCATTACAATAGCATGAACCTAAGAAAAATAGTAATGCATATTAAGAGACAAAATCCTTAACACTTACCTTAAGAAAATGTCTTTTCTTGTTGATACAGTATGCAGCGTCTGATATCAAGCAGCCATGACACAAAACAAAACCAATCTGGTGGAAAATTTTGGTACTACTTCAAAAAGGAGATATCAATGAATGCAGCTGTTGCTCTCAGATGGTACTATTGGTCTTAAAAACCTTATTATAGAGGAAATTAATTAAAAGATGCCAGTAACCATCAGAGTGCCAATGTCTATAGTTTACCCTATTCATATATTATAGCCTATCACTGCCAATATCATCCGAGATTTTGGTAATGTAATTATTATTTTGTGAATATATATAGCAGATAGTTTAGTGTTTCAATCTGATATATAATCGTTATCACCAACAATGCTAGCTGACTTTGACAACAATGCAAATATTGGTGTCCTCTAAATAGGACGCTGGGATGAAGTGTAATATAATATAACACTCCTCTGTGCATGACGGCATTCCGTTTGTTACGAACATATGACTACCCAGTATTTAGTGAGATCAGATATTTTTTTTAATTGAGTTATTTTACGATGCTTTATCAACATGTAGGTTATTTAGCGTCTGAATGAAATGAAGGTGATAATGCCGGTGATATGATTCCGGGGTCCAGCACCGAAAGTTACCCAGCATTTGCTCGTATTGAGGGTTGAGGGAAAACCCCGGAAAAAACCTCAACCAGGTAACTTGCCCCGACCGGGATTCGAACCCGGCCCACCTAGTTTCGCGGCCAGACGCGACAGGTATGGACATATCAGATATTATTATTACTATTCCGTGCAGAGTGGTATCAGAGTGAGTAAGCACTGCTTCCGACGGCCAATGTACCTTGTGTGATGCTGATTCTGATTCCAAGTTAGACTTCTCATGAAGATGATAAATACTTCACTTCAGCAGTTCGGGATTTTTTAGGAATTTCTGTCTTGGATGAAATGATTGTGAAGTACTATTGGTATCACAGTCTGAAACAGTTCATTCGTGGGAAGCCAATCAGATTTGGGTACAATTATGGGCTCTTCGTGGAACCAGTGAGTACTGCTTCAATTTCGACCTATATTGTGGAAAGAATGCTGTGGAAAATGAAAAAGATGACTTGTTGTTGAATCGAGAGTGATTCTGAATATGCTCGACTGTGTTGAACACTCAAATAGTTATACTGTGCTCTTTGATAACTATTTCACAAATCATGATATCCCTATTCATCTTCAAAGTTAGGATACAGAGCAAAAGGAACTGTAAGAGAGAGCCTTACTGAAGAATGTCCACTACGGAACAGCAAGGAATTGAAGAAGCAAGATCGAGGTACATTTTACTATCAGTATGACGGAAATAGGTCCCGCGACGTGGTCTAAGGCATCCTACTTAGGACTCGCGTTACGGAATGCGCACTGGTTCGAGTCCTCATGGGGGAAGAAATTTTCTCATGAAATTTCGGCCAGTGTATGGGACCGGTGCCCACCCAGCATCGTAATGCACTTGGGGAGCTACGATAGGTAGCGAAAATCCAGTTTCGCAAACCAGCTATAACGGCTAGGGGGATCATCGTGCTAAACACACGATACCTCCATTCTGGTTGGATGACCGTTCACCTCTGCTTCGGCATGTGGACGTGAGGCCAGCAGGTAGCTGGTCGGTCTTGGCCCTTCATGGGCTATAGCGCCATGGAGTTTTTTGAATGACCGAAATAGAGAAGTACTTTTCGTCCGGTGAAATGACAACAAGTATGTCACTTTTTCCACAAATTATCATGCCATAAATCTCGGCGTACTGAAGAATACAATTCCCACATGGAGGTGTTGATCATCATGTTTGGCTAGTAGGAAAATACGTAATTGGTGTGCCAAGAAAGAAGTATTACTGGCCCATATTTACAACATTGACAGTCATGGCATTGGTGAATGCATGGCTCCTATATAGACATGCACATGGGGCAAATGCACTGGATCTTCTAAATTTCAGATGTGCAGTGACAATGTCCTATCTCAAATTTGACACAAGCAGGAAGAAACTAGGGCGACATCTGCATCACCATCTAAGAGTTGTCCTGATGTCAGGATGGATGGCTGTGGAGGAAAACCGAAGTCATACTGTGTGAAATGTAACGTCACACCACAGTCTACTATATACAGTCACGAAGCTTGAGTTTTGAGGGTGCTAGAAACAATAGACTGTGACGGTACTATTTTGCATTGCCTGTAATGAGGCGATATCAGCGATCCTAGTGCTGAGCAACTATCTAATGTTTGCATATTTACTACGTATTGACCTTCGGGACTATATATACTAGACTGTGGTCACACTGTGTGTGCAATGTTTTGCATCATTGTATCAGCCAAATTTAGTAATGGATTTTTGCTATTTCATGAGATATGACTGCATCAGGCAAATTTGGTTCTTTGATTACAGTAGATCCCAGCGTCCTATTTAGAGGACAGCTATTTTCTCTGAAACCAGGCATCTCAAAATATTTTGTATGATAGGTATGTGTTCTGCTGGGCTTTCTTATGTGTTTCTAATAAATAAAAGATCAAAATGTAGAAAAAAATTATTTGGGACTTAATGGGTTAAGAGTGTTTTCCGGAATTTATTAAATATTTGATAGCAAATCTCCTTACTTGCACATCGCCTACACCTTTTGTTTATTTTACCGAGCTAGATGTTTCATGCGTCAAGCACGGGACTCGCATTCGGGAGATACGCAGTTCAAATCCCAGGACCGACCCACTTGTCTGTGGTTTTTCCATGGTTATCCACAGTTACCTACTTAGGCAAATGTCGTGTTGGAAACTTCATTGCCATTATCCATTTCCCTTCCCTATTCCATGTTGGAAAAAGAATTTAGATTTCATATCATATCATATCATATCATCTTAAATATATCATTCGATTGGCATATTCAAGTCATGAAGCATGTTTTTGTCCGCTTGCAGGAGGAGCGTCCCCTGGTTAGGGACGAACCTTCAGCCCATGGGCTCGACAGTGGCCTATTGTGCACTCCAAAATATGGAATAAATGATAATGAAATGTACCAGCCCACCGGCCGCATGAGACTCGCTCACCCAACGTGTCCCCTTCACTCCTCCCGCCCTAAGTTCATACCTTCACCGTGATCCATTCCGACAGCCTAGAGTTTTTTTTATCTTTTTACATATTCTTGTTGTTGTACAGATATGTATAATATATATAACAAGATTAGGGAATTGGAAATGATAACAACTCCAGGGATTAACCTAGGAAATAAGTTTTACTGATGTATGCAGACGATCAAATGTTTTTTTCCGAGGACATTAAAATTATCTACGTATATCTGTTTTTAAATTACCAGCAATATACTGAATATAATTTTAATATAAAAAACTAAAATTATGTCTTTCAAAGAATGGGATCTCATTCGGAAAAAAGTTTGTAAATAAATTTGAATTTGGAATTGGAAAATATATATATATATATATATATATATATATATATATATATATATATATATATATATATATATATGTAGATTCCATACCATATGTGGCACTATAAAGTGTAATAACTATGTAAGCAATTGTATTCTATTAGAATTAGAGTCTGCCTGGGCTGAAAAGAAGGCCTACTGGCCTTAGCTCTGCCAGATAAATAAATAAAAATTATTATAAAGTAAAAGACTTACAAAGACGAAACAAGAAAGTTCGCCTAGCTGAGATGTTAAATCATTATAGCTGCAACACGGATTCTTTTAGAATTGACACATAAACTCATCGCAAAAAAAAAAAAAAAAGTTAATAAAAAAGAACAGAGGTTCCCAAATTGGGGTATCCCAAGGTGTACGCGTTGGACCACTCAAAGTTACGCCAAAGATAAATGTCAGTGGCGGACATGTAATCTTGCTTCGCGCCATGCAATACCCGCTGGTGTAATTAAATATATATCTGAAATTATTGTAATAAGTTTAGTCATTGTAATTCGTTTATTTTGTTGGTACAAAATAGTGTAACATATGTATTTGATGGTGTGAAATCGGAATCAGCGTTATTAGTTTTCATCATCATCATCATCATCATCATCATCATTATCCAATTCAAGCACTAGACCTAGTGGTGTGATGCGATCTCAATGGTCTCATGCCATCTTTTTAATGGTCTTCCAACAGATCTACCATTTGAGACTTCACTGTAATTGAATTTCCCCAGAATAATTTACAAGACTATCGCCAGGTAAGTCCAGTGGTGGGGCTGCCACCTTATATAGTATCCATACTTTCAGAAAATTGTAAAATAAGTAGGATTGCTTTTAGCCAAGTTTGTTTCTATTATTTTAAATTCAGAAAAGCTAACCTAGATATAGAAAATTAATTTTTTACATCTTATGTAAGTGGTGTGGTAAAAAATAATGTAGAAGTTTCAGTAAAAGCCTAGTTAAAGGATACGAAAGACAAAAGAGTTTGGGAACAGCTGAATGGGATGAATCAGAGATGCTATTTCTGCGGGCAGAGAGGTGCAGAAGCAGAAGAGATATGTTCAGGACCGAAGATACACGTCCAGTGTAAAAAATAACAGAATCAGCTGTGCACAAAGTTCAAAGGAAGAAAATTAACTGCATGTTACATCTAAACAGAACACCATATCGACGTCTTCCCAGATTAACACTTGATTATAAACTGTATGAAACAAGATATAATTCACCGTTGTGGAGTGACGATTAGAATGCCTGACCGTGTAACTAGCGCGTCCAGGTTCAAATCCTGGTTGAGGCTCTTTCCGGGATTTTCCTCAATGCATTAAGAGCAAATGCTGGGTAAATTTCGACTCTGGACTCATTTCGCTGGCATTTCACCTACACTTCATTCAGACTAATATACGTAACCATAATCAATTAAAAACAAGACATATTGGAAGACGCAGATAAGGTTGGAACGATAAAGCTGAACAGGCCTTGAACATAGTCTGTTGCGTACAAGATTGTGATTAAAACCCAGAATTTAGTCACCGAAGCAATGGAAATATGTATGTTATCATGTACAGTGTATAGCGCAACAGGAGGCTGCAGGGTTAGTCTATTTAGTTTCTGATTAATATTGTGAAGTATGAGAGTGCCGTTGGTAGCCGAGTTATTTTCTCACTACTTTCATTTTATGCTTCCCAGTTCTTGGGCAAGTGCATTAAAAGTATGTCTATAACTAACTATTCAATTTTTTGAATTGACAAAGAAAACGCTAATAATAATATAATTGTCGCTATCCAATTAGTAGAACCTTCACAGTATTTATTTATTTTATTGCTAGTAAGTTTCAAATGAATACAAGATAATACAATAAAATATAAACTAGCCCACTCCAGAATGAGTAAGACTCGTGCTCAGGTTGGCATTCCAATACAAACAAAAATTATATTAAAATTGATAGTGAATACAGATTAAAAACTTTTAATTATCTTTAAACCCAAACTATAAATCCAATAGAATTTATTTTATTATTATATTAATTTGGAGAGGATTAGTGGTTAAAATATTATTAGAATAAAATTTGTTTAATAATCTAGGGCCTTGAATCGTGCTATGATACAAAGCTGCATTGGTTTTACATTTAGGTTCAGATAAATGCAGAGAAGTAATATTTTTATTTATATATTTATGTATATACCTTTCAAAGTTATTTCGGATTTCTGTGAAAATATTTCAATAAAATAAAACAATAAATTTGTTTGATGTTGAAAACTTTGAAATGTTGAAACAACAGTTCACTTGAGTAATCTTTCTGTTTTTTTAAACAATTTTAATACTTATATCTGTAGTATAATTATCGGATAAATGTTGAATTTATAAGTTCCATCCCAACTTATAATACCAGACATAAATACATATAGATTGAAATAATGCTAAATAAATTATACATAAACAGTTAATAGACAAAATATTTCTTAGAACAACAAAGTAATACAATGTTTTATGTCATTTATTACAAATACAATGAATACGGTTATTCCATTTTAAATTATTGTCAATAATTTAAGCGGTGAGATCAATAACCACACAAGTCCACTTCTGGTCATTTATTTTCTGCAAATTTGAAATTACATTTTGTATATTTACACAAGTGTTACGACATTAAAAGTTGTTCTACTACTGTGTCTTGATCTCGAAAACAACCAGAAATATTATGTGCAAAAATAATAATTAGGGAGAAATAAAAAATGTTTCTTGCATTTTTCTCGAAACTTGTGTAAATGGACTTGAATGGTTATTGATCTCACCGCTTCTACTATACCCTAGTTTTTAACCTTATTGACGTCATTAATAATTGAACAATTGCATTTTATATAGGAACAGTCAAAATTATGCATTTTAATTTTTAGTGTAGTTGAAATTTGTTTATTACTGTTATTATTTAAATAAAATGGGATACTTATTGTTTTATCTTCATTAATTAAAAGTGAATTTACAT
Source organism: Periplaneta americana (assembly GCF_040183065.1). NCBI lineage: Eukaryota > Metazoa > Arthropoda > Insecta > Blattodea > Blattidae > Periplaneta > Periplaneta americana. The sequence continues at coordinate 117,898,620 of NC_091117.1, read as the reverse complement.
CGAACCATTTCTTTATTAATTTTAAGCCACAATTTGCATTATCATAGACATCAGTCCAAGTTTAACCACTAAAAAGTAAAACAGTATCATCATCATACGCATATAAATCACCTTCTTATTCTTTAAGGTTTATCATTCAAAGGTCATTAATATATATTAAAAATAAAATCTGTGCAAATCCCTGCCGAACTCCTATTTTAATTATAATAAATTCATTTAAATCGTTATCAATTTTAGTAGCTTGAACTGTATCATTTAAATAAGATTTTAATAAATTAAAAGCATTATTTTTAATTCCAACACAATTTAATTTCTATAATAATAAATTATGGCTTACAGTATCAAAAACTTTTCTTATATCCAAAAATATACCAACAGAGTTAAAACTTTATTCTCTGGCACGACCACAGCAAAGAAATAAGGTTATAAGATTTGGTACATGGAACGTAACTAGTCTTTATAGAACAGGAGGGGTAACATTAGTAGCAAAAGAACTAGCTAGATATAGAATAGACTTCGTGGCAGTACAAGAGATTAGGTTAGATGGGAATGGCATATCACAAGTAGGCGAATACTTGTATTATGGGGAAGGAAACATTAATCACCAATTAGGAACAGGATTCTTTGTACATAAAAGAATAAAATCATCAGTAAAAAGGTCGAATTTATCACTGACAGCTTATCGTATTTAGTACTTAAGGGTAGATGGTGCGATATCGTAGTTATAAATGCTCACGCCCCTACAGAAGAGAAAGACGACCATATAAAGGATAGATTCTATCAGAAATTGTTACACACTTTTGATCATTTACCTAGATATCACATGAAAGTTTTATTGTGGGATTTCAAAGCTAAAGTAGGACGGGAGGATATTTTTAAACCAACAATTGGAAAAGAGAGTCTAGACATAAGTAGTAATGACAATGGAGTTAGGTTAGTCAACTTTGCCACATCAAAAAATTTAATTGTCAAGAGTACAACATTTCCCCATAAGGATATACATAAATATACTTGAATTTCTCCAGATGGAATGACACACAATCAGATAGATCACATCTTCATAGATAAACGGAGACATACTAGTATAGTAGGCATTCGAACTTTCAGGGGGGCAGACTGTAATTCTGACCATTATTTGGTAATTGGGGAATTAAGAGAAAGACTATCAGCAGCCAAGCGAGTAGAGCAACAAGCTAATATTAGTAGATTCAATATTCTGGAATCTGTATGGTTGTCAAACTTGAACTCTCACTTTGAGAGAGGAACAGAGATTAAGGATGTTTGAGAATAAGTTTCTTAGAAAAATATTTGGGGCTAAGAGGGATGAAGTTACAAGAGAATGGAGAAAGTTAGACAACGCAGAGCTGCACGCATTGTATTCTTCACCTGACATAATTAGGAACATTAAATCCAGATGTTTGAGATGATCGGGGCATGTAGCACGTATGGGCGAATCCAGAAATGCACATAGAGTGTTAGTTGGGAGGCCGGCTGGAAAAAGACCTTTGGGGAGGCCGAGACGTAAATGGGAAGATAATATTAAACTTGATTTGAGGGAGGTGGGATATGATGGTAGAGACTGGATTAATCTTGCTCAGGATATGGATCAATGGCGGGCTTATGTGAGGGCGGCAATGAACTTCCGGGTTCCTTAAAAGCCAGTAAGTAAGTAACATTGAAAATAGCATTCTGTGTACTAAAGTTTTTCTAAAACCAAATTGTTTTTGACTTAATATATTCTGCTCATTTAAATGATCCATTACTTTATTTTAACGCATTTTTCAAATAATTTGGAAATACAGGAAAGCAAAGATATAGGTCTATAATTATTCATATTCATTTTATCACCATATTATAAATTGGTTTTATGACCAATAATAATAATAATAATAATAATAATAATAATAATAATAATAATAATAATAATAATAATCCGTGGCACTACAGCCCGTGAAGGGCCTAGACCGACCAGCCGGCTGCTGGCCTCACGCCCACATGCCGAAGCAGAGGTGGACGATCATCCAAACAGAATGGAGGTATCGTGTGGTTATCACGATGATCTCCCCAGCCGTTATAGCTGGTATTCGCAACCGGATTTCGCCATCTATCGTAGCTTTCAAAGTGCATCACGATGCTGGGTGGGCACCGGTCCCATACACTGGCCGAAATTTCATGAGAACATTTCTTCCCCCATGAGGACACGAACCAGCGCACATTCCGTAATGCGAGTCCTAAGCAGGATGCCTTAGACCACGACGCCACGGCGCGGGACTTGGTTTTATGATAGCAATTTTTAATTGTCAGGAAATTTGCGATGCAAAAAAATACAAATTATATACTGTATATGTGTACAAGCCGTTTAGCAATATAAATTATTAGCAATTTTATTAACTTAGCATTAAACATATCAGAACCACATAATATTGTCCTCCAAGTTTGAACTAATTTTAATTCATTCTTCTATTGTAACAGGGTTAAGTTGCATACATGAACTTATTTTAATTAAGATATTAGATATAGTAATTTGATTATACAAACTATTATTATTATTATTATTATTATTATTATTATTATTAGTATTATTATTATTACTATTATTATTATTATTATTAGAAGAAGAAGAAGAAGAAGAAGAAGAAGAAGAAGAAATAATTTCCTCATCTATAGTAGTAAAGTAAATATTAAATTCAGTAGCAATATTTTTTTAATCATTTATAAATAACACCGTTCTGCATTTCGAAACTTATTATCTGTTATACGATATATATATATATATATATATATATATTATTATTATTATTATTATTATTATTATTATTATTATTATTATTATTATTATTATTATTATCTGTTGTTTTCAATCTGATAGGTGATTCTAAACTGATTTTTTGTGCTGAATTCCAAAATAATCTCCATTTTACCCCATCACGTCAGGTTTTCAGACAATTCATGAATAACTAGAAAATAATGAAATTATAGCTTTGTGAAACGTCATAGAAATTATTTTCAACAAGAATTTATGAGAAAAACTAGGCCACAATTTGCTATTTGCCATTAATTAATCATTCATTAATATTAATTAATAATTATAAGCACATTCACAACCTTACTTCTATATTGCACTTCAAATTTTCTCCTCTTTGACCTCCTCGCATGTTGTTCAGAGCAGTCCCTTTTTAACATCCAGCAAAAGTCCGCCATCATATTAACACTCCACTTTCCTTGATACCTCACTCCCGTATTTTCTATATCCTGCTCAAATCTTTCACCTTGTTCCAAACTAAAATAAAATTTTAAGACGGCAAGGATGTCTTGCCAATACACTTCTTCAGCAAAAAGGGGGACAAGTTCCTTCTCACGATGCCTGTACCATGAAAAATATGTGCCCTCAGCCAATACTTTCTTTTCTTTTAACCTAGAACCTAATAATTCTGCTGATTCTTTAGGCAAATTTAAATCCCTCTCTAAATCATTAAGCTCACTTTGATTAAAACATCTATCATCACCAGAAATGTCTTGTTCATAAATATGATCCACTGGAGACTCAGTTTCAGTGCTACTGGATGCAGATGGCAATGTATATGATTCAGATGTAGCGGAACGGGAATATCAGGACCATGAGGTACGGGCAGAATGGCAGAGGGAATGTTAAGATATAGAATATCTTTCTTGTTTTTAGCAGTATATATCCAGCTACCTTAACTGTACAAAAATAACAATCGTCTCTATGATTGGTAGGTTCCCTCCAAATCATAGGTATGCCAAAGGGCAATGACTTCCTTTTTTTCATTTTTCCAACTCCGCAACTCTTCAACACAACTACGACACACTTTATGAGGGCACCAGGATTTATCCTGGTCTCCTAACGTAATGCCAAAATATTGAAAGTAAGTATTCTTTACAAAAGCTGTTATATTCTGCCTCTGTTTTACTGACGTATGTCACCCACATATATAGCAAAACAAATTTGGATCATTTGCACAACTACGTTTCCACATTTCTATGAAACAACTCTATTAACCTATATTGTACTCTCGCAGAAAAATGAGAACTCACACACTTCACTTTTACAAGACAACCAACAACACAAAACTGAACTCCTAATTTTAAAACAACTTTAAAAACGGGATAAGTTTGTTATCTCACTAAGGAAATCTGGAGCCTCATAAGCTGGGTTCACTTCCATAAATAAATAAATAAATAAATAAATAAATAAATAAATAAATAAATAAATAAATAAATAAATAAATAAATAAATAAATAAATATACATATGTCATTTCTCTAATGCATTGTGAGTTTTAATAGCAATCTCTAAGAGCAAATATTTCCTTATAATTTTTTATGATCTGAGACACTAAACAATTCAACTTCCTGCTTACAGGTAACGTTGGGTCCAGACAGATAAAAATCTTCAAGAATAAACAACGGATGTCTTAACCTCGATTCATTTTAAGGGGGAGAATACAATTTTGTACATCTCTCAAGGGTGGATATAGTTATTAGATTTTAATAAATATCAAATATAAATATAATAAAATATATTATTTCACATCTTAAGTAATAAATTTTAAATTATAAGCTGTCGTGGCTTTCTAACCAATGGCAAGCACACTGTAATATTACTACATTACGAAAAATATTGAAAATATTTATTTCAAAAGAACAAAATCCATGCAGGACGGTGTAATCCATCATGAGTATACATTTGTTTCATTTTATCATAAACCTTGGTTTGAATGTTAGAAGCTTCTTTAATAGTTTGCCAAAATACTTTCGGGTTATGTTTACAGTTTTATAATTTATTAGAATAATATTCAATCTTCAACGTTTTTATTAAGTTTGTGAAAATGTTTGTATACATTTTATATTAGGTAATTATTATTTAGATAAATAATGAAACGCCGACAGTATCTGCTACTGAAAAAATTAAGGTAGATTTGTCCAATTTTTCTAGAGAAAAATCCCGGATATTATCTAATTTATGGCACAGGAAATATTTTGATAGGCAACGAGTCCAATACTGATAAGAAGGAATTCTTCATTTGAAACACTAAGCAAATGTAAACATAGGCCTAGTTATTTCAAATGATAGTTTTAATTATGTTTTGTTTAATTTATTAATATTACTTCGCTTTAATTTAGTCAGTCGAAGAAGCCATTGTTTTATTTTTCTTTAAAACAATCACTTACTTAGCTTCAAATCCTTAGTTACTTATTTAGTGCTATATATATATTAGGCAATTAATACATCCTACTCTTACTTTTTGCATTTGTTGAAGTTATGTTTCTATATCTTATTTATTTTTTTCATTTTAATTTCTACTCATATATTTTTTCCTATTTATTCATTAATTTCACTGCATCTCCTATATTCTTTCAGGTGTGAAAAGAAAGCTTGATGGCTTTAACATCACCGGAATGAATAGATAGCCAGACTGACATACACACAGACAGACAGACAGACAGACAGACAGGAAGGCAGGCAGACAGGCGATAATATTTTAGATAGGAGGATGAGTGGGTAGATGTGTGAATGGTAGCTAGATAAATAAATAATTAAATAAATGATAAATGAAAAATAAATAAATAGACAAATACGTTAATAGATTAATAAACAAATAGATAAATAAATAAAGCGGTAAATATATAAATAAATAGAGTAATTAAAACTATACTAATTAATTAATTATACTTTTCATGTAATTTACATATCCACAGAGTTTTCTGATACTTTTATATTTCATTTTTGGTTTTGGAATTGTGTAAAATAGATTGAGAGCAGTTCGTCCAAGATTTTTGGTCCAATTCTACTCTCGTCCAATGGAATACATATACAGAAGAACATTTAGTCCAATATGACTTTTTTTCCAAAATAAATTAGTCCAACGTATAATTTTGCCAAATCTAAATTTTATTATTTTTGTGTATATATTACGTAAAATAAGACCTAAATATTACAATTAGATTTTTGAAAAGGAGCAAATAATTAAGGTTTAAAGTCTTAAGGATTATCACGATTGGTTTAAACATGCACTAAAACAAGACGTAAATGCAAGTTTGAACCATAAATTATTGAGATTTGCGATAGATTAATTAGTTTAGGAAATTGTATATTTATTATGTAGAACTACATTTGTATATAGATCTTTTGTTAAATTATTAAGTTTTGTACTTTTGTGAACAATATCAATAAAGCTATCTATCTATCTATCTATCTATCTATCTATCTATCTATCTATCTATCTATCTATCTATCTATCTATCTATCTATCTATCTATCTATCTATCTATCTATCTATCTATCTATCTATCTATCTATCTATCTATCTATCTATCTATCTATCTATCTATCTATCTATCTATCTATCTATCTATCTATCTATCTATCTATCTATCTATCTATCTATCTATCTATCTATCTATCTATCTATCTATCTATCTATCTATCTATCTATCTATCTATCTATCTATCTATCTATCTATCTATCTATCTATCTATCTATCTATCTATCTATCTATCTATCTATCTATCTATCTATCTATCTATCTATCTATCTATCTATCTATCTATCTATCTATCTATCTATCTATCTATCTATCTATCTATCTATCTATCTATCTATCTATCTATCTATCTATCTATCTATCTATCTATCTATCTATCTATCTATCTATCTATCTATCTATCTATCTATCTATCTATCTATCTATCTATCTATCTATCTATCTATCTATCTATCTATCTATCTATCTATCTATCTATCTATCTATCTATCTATCTATCTATCTATCTATCTATCTATCTATCTATCTATCTATCTATCTATCTATCTATCTATCTATCTATCTATCTATCTATCTATCTATCTATCTATCTATCTATCTATCTATCTATCTATCTATCTATCTATCTATCTATCTATCTATCTATCTATCTATCTATCTATCTATCTATCTATCTATCTATCTATCTATCTATCTATCTATCTATCTATCTATCTATCTATCTATCTATCTATCTATCTATCTATCTATCTATCTATCTATCTATCTATCTATCTATCTATCTATCTATCTATCTATCTATCTATCTATCTATCTATCTATCTATCTATCTATCTATCTATCTATCTATCTATCTATCTATCTATCTATCTATCTATCTATCTATCTATCTATCTATCTATCTATCTATCTATCTATCTATCTATCTATCTATCTATCTATCTATCTATCTATCTATCTATCTATCTATCTATCTATCTATCTATCTATCTATCTATCTATCTATCTATCTATCTATCTATCTATCTATCTATCTATCTATCTATCTATCTATCTATCTATCTATCTATCTATCTATCTATCTATCTATCTATCTATCTATCTATCTATCTATCTATCTATCTATCTATCTATCTATCTATCTATCTATCTATCTATCTATCTATCTATCTATCTATCTATCTATCTATCTATCTATCTATCTATCTATCTATCTATCTATCTATCTATCTATCTATCTATCTATCTATCTATCTATCTATCTATCTATCTATCTATCTATCTATCTATCTATCTATCTATCTATCTATCTATCTATCTATCTATCTATCTATCTATCTATCTATCTATCTATCTATCTATCTATCTATCTATCTATCTATCTATCTATCTATCTATCTATCTATCTATCTATCTATCTATCTATCTATCTATCTATCTATCTATCTATCTATCTATCTATCTATCTATCTATCTATCTATCTATCTATCTATCTATCTATCTATCTATCTATCTATCTATCTATCTATCTATCTATCTATCTATCTATCTATCTATCTATCTATCTATCTATCTATCTATCTATCTATCTATCTATCTATCTATCTATCTATCTATCTATCTATCTATCTATCTATCTATCTATCTATCTATCTATCTATCTATCTATCTATCTATCTATCTATCTATCTATCTATCTATCTATCTATCTATCTATCTATCTATCTATCTATCTATCTATCTATCTATCTATCTATCTATCTATCTATCTATCTATCTATCTATCTATCTATCTATCTATCTATCTATCTATCTATCTATCTATCTATCTATCTATCTATCTATCTATCTATCTATCTATCTATCTATCTATCTATCTATCTATCTATCTATCTATCTATCTATCTATCTATCTAACTATCTATCTATCTATCTATCTATCTATCTATCTATCTATCTATCTATCTATCTATCTATCTATCTATCTATCTATCTATCTATCTATCTATCTATCTATCTATCTATCTATCTATCTATCTATCTATCTATCTATTTTTGTGTATTCTACATGAAAATCTTAATATTCGCGAAAGACTTCTTCAGATTGGTTAACTTTTAAACGGTAAGATATTGCCCGGAAGTATGTGGAGATCCGGTTGTCAGCCTTGTACTGGGGATATTGCTGTACTAGGTTTCGTACATACCAGCTGTTCAAAGGAGCCCTAATGTTTATTTGGCCTCCGAGAAGGCGTGTGATAGCCTGTTCGTTCTCTCTCTACTCTTTCTTCACGGAGTCAATGAATCTAATCGTTTTAACCAATTATTTCTGCGGGTTTAGCATCACATTCTCTTGTGTCCTCTTTAGGTTATTTCTCGCTTTTCTTACCTCCGCGTCCACGCCGGATCTATATTGGTGATCGTTCTTACTGTCTTTGTGCACTATGTTACCGTATCTAAATTGTCAGAAGTCAGAAGTGATGCATCTAGCATTGCAAGTGTCACGGAGCTTATATCGCCAATACCGCCTGATCTTATTTTTGTTAAATGAATGAAATGCTAACAGTAACAAAAAGATGAAGCACTGGTTTTCCTTTGCCACTTAATAGAATTTGTTCCATATTCAGAACCGGAAATTTAATAAAACTTACTAAAAATTTTAAGTCACTATGGAAATAGACAGTGATGGACAGAAGTAATCGTATGAACCGTTAATCATATTAAATTTAACATTCTGACGAAATAAACATAATTGTATTAATTGTTCTTTGTATCATAACATAATTCCTTATTTTTTGTGTTTACACAGAGAAATCGATGTCAAACTGAACATAAATCGACTGGCAGCCGTTTGAACCATAGTATGCTGGGACAGAAGTATTCGAATATTGCAGTCGTGGAGACAAACTAAAAAGTAAGTATGCTGCGTATACATTCGCTAGTGCTTCAAGCCATCGTTTTGATGCATTCGATAGATGAATGGGTCACAGTATTTTCCTGACGCGCAAAACTGTAACACGTGCTAGTATAATGGGACGTAAAGATAGAGAGACAACACTACTGAAGAAAGAAATTTACACAAATAACAAAAGATGAATGTCGAAATTTCGAAGGCTGTCAACAGAAGCTGTTCTACAATGTACAGCATTATAAAAATCTTAGAGAGGTTATTAAGATAGTAAAGAAAAAATCCAAAGATGAGTGCATCAGAAATAGCAGCTAATTTACAGGACGATTTTGGTACAGATGTTCATCCTAAAATGGTAACCAGAGTTCTTCATCGGGCGGGGTACAATGCTAGGGTACCAAGGAGGAAACCATGTATCAGCAAGGTAAATAAGAAGGAAAGATATCTGTTCACAAATGAATCTGTCGACAAGATTTAGGGTTCTGGAACAAGGTTATATTTTCAGATGAAAGTAAAATTAATATATTTCATTCCGATGGGCAACTTTTGACTGGAGAAAACCGAACACAGAATTGCACCACAAGAATATTCTATTAACAATTAAGCATGGAGATGGGGGTGACATGTGTGGAAATACATGTCCAAGTATAAGCAGATATTGGAGGACAATCTTAAAAAGGGTGCAGATAAACTTGGTCTTTCAGGGGATTATTATTTTCAACAAGATAATGATCCAAAACATACCGCAGAAATTATTCGTTTGTGAATTGTCTACAATACACCCTACACTTTGCACACTCCACTCCAATACCCTGACTTGAATCCAATCGATCACTTGTGGTCTGAACTGGAGAAGCGAGCCCGGAAACATCGAATATCCAACAAGAATGATCTGAAACAGAAACTTCTAGAGGAATGGTGTCAAATAAAGAAGAATGTGACAGAAAAATTAGTTTCTTCCATGTCTGCACTATTGAAAGAAGTCATTCGCAGGAGAGGGTGGACCAACTAAGTACTAAAGTTTGTTGTGTTTGTATTATTTGTCTATTTTCTAATACATTTGTCCAAGCTTCTTGCAGCCAAATCGTACAATGCCTTGTTGCTTTCATTGAAGAGTTCATGAATTGATTATTTTCTGTATACATTTGTAACATATAACAATACAATTATTTATTTTCACACGTATATTCTTTTGTCTTCATTACATTTCCACCTACAAGTAGCCTAATTCAAAAAACAGTAATTAATTTTCCGAATATATTAGTCCATCACTGTCATATATTACCTTGAAACAAAGCTTAAATTACTCTGGATACAAGTTCTTTATATTTATTTATTTATTTATTTATTTATTCATTCATTTTTTTCATTTTTAAACATAGAATTAACTTAATTTTTTATGCAAATTCAGAAGAGTGTGTTCAGATAATTAAGCAAATTGAACGAATAGAAAATCTATATTGCGTATTGTGATTGAATCCACGGTTAATTAGAAAATTAATTTTGAAATTTCAGCAAGTCCTACAACATCGCCGCTAACACAATCTTCTGATGATATAGATGTAAGATATCAACGAACTCGATGTATCTAGCTAGATCAGCTGTTCTCTGGCGCTGTGTTGCAACCAGCTCGCATCGTGCAGTGGCTTGAAATGAAAGGTTTTTAAAATTAAATTTATACGAAAATTTATACTACTGAAATACGCCATACATACGTATGGCGTTTAAACAACCCGGAGGTTCATTGCCGCTCTCATATAAGCCCGTCATTGCTCTCTATCCTGAGCAAGATTAATCCTACCTTCCTCAAATCCATTTTAATATTATTCTCCTATCCACGTCTAGACCTTTCCAAATGTCGTTTACCCTCCGGTCTCCCAACTAACACTCTATATGCATTTCTGGATTCGCCCATACGTGCTACATGCCCTGTCCATCTCAAACGTCTGGATTTAATGTTCTTAATTGTGTCAGGTGAAGAATACAATGCGTGCAGTTCTGGGTTGTGTAACTTTCTCCATTCTCCTGTAACTTCATCTCTCTTAACCCCAAATATTTTCCTAAGCACGTTACTCTCCAACATCCTTAACTTATGTTCCTCTCTCAAAGTGAGAATCCAAGATTCACATCCATACAGAACAATCAGTAATATAACTGTTTTTTAGATTCTAACTTTCAGCTTTTTTGACAAAAGACTAGATGACATCTTCTGAACCGAATAATAACTCATTTCCCATATTTATTCTGGGTTTTGTTTGCTCCCGAGGTAATTTATATTTGTTATTGTTGCTCCAAGGTATTTGAATTTTTCCACCACATCGAGGGATAAATTTCCAATTGTTATATTTCGATTTCGTACAATATTCTGGTTAAGAAACATAATCATATACTTCGTCTTTTCGGGATTTACTTTCAAACCTATCTCTTTACTTTCTTTAAGTAAAATTTCCGTGTTTTCCCTAATAGTTTGTGGATTTCGTCCTAACATATTCATGTCATCTGCATAGACAAGCAGCTGATGTAAACCATTCAATTCCAAACTCACTCTGTTATCCTGGACTTTCCTAATGACATATTCTAGAGCGAAGTTAAAAAGTAAAGATGATATTGCATCTCCTTGCTGTAGCCCGCAGTGAATTGGAAACGTATCAGACATAGGTTGGCCTAAACGGGCTGTGCTGTACGCTTCACTGAGAGACATTTTAATTAATCGTACTAGTTTCTTGGAAGTAACAAATTCAATAAGAATATCATATAAAACTTCTCTCTTAACCGAGTCATATGGCTTTTTGAAATCTATCAATAACCGATGTACTATACCCTTATACTTCCATTTTTTCTCCAATATCTGTCGAATATAAAAATCTGATCAATACTCGATCTATTACGCATAAAACCACACTGATGATCGTCAATAATTTCATCTACATATGGAATTAATCTCCTCAAAAGAATTCTGGACAAAATTATGTACGACGTCAACAAAAGTGATATTTGTCTAAAATTACTACAATTAGTCCTGTCTCCCTTCTTAAAGATAGGTACAATTATGGGCTAGAGGGATAAATTATTGTTTATTAGTTTTCCTATCGATATGGACAAGAATCACGACTCTACTCGCAATAGTTCCCGAATAAGAGGTTGTTAAACATTCGAAAAGAAAAATTTTTCTAAAAAAATATATTAACTTTCTATCAATATAATATTATAGTTTCTCGTTACGTAAACATGAACTAGTCGCTCTAGAAACCTGCAAGCTATTTCACTTCCACCCTGAATATTGACACGTTAGGAGTGTTTTCTAAAAAGAGGACCTTCTCTCGACTTACCTTCATTGTTGTTTGTTCTGTGAAAAAAAAATAGAGAGAAAGAGAGAGGGAATAAAAAGAATGCGATACTTCATAGCTTTTGAAAGACTCAATTTATTTATTTCGAGTTATATGTTTCAGTAAAGTGCTATGATATTAAATGAAATGTTTATGATATACTGATTATAGCCTACTGTACATTCAGTTCAACAGTCACATGAGCATCAGTAATCGGTAACAGAATACATTCGCAAGCCATAAAATGTAATATGATACATAAATTTAGACAATACGTACAGTGACAGTGTTGCAATCCGGATTGAATAACAGACTTGTGGAGCCCATTCCAGCGTTTGTTTACCTACTCTACGCGAGAACATGGTGCAACGTATACTATGTCACAAAAACATGGGTCGTATTACACAACATTTCACACGATAGCTAGAAGCTTTCGCTTATGTGAACACTAAATTCGACCTTATTTCATGAACTTGCTATTGAAAATGGCATCATTCATTCTCGCTCTTAACAATCATTAACACGTTTTGCAAGCTACGTACTTAGATTCTACAAGATAAAGATACGATGAATGTTTTACACAGTATAGCTTACAATTTTGAACTCTGAAAAATATACATAATCTATTACTGAAATGACCCAAATTGTGACTTGTTGACTTGGCCCGTGATTTCTTCACCATTTTTCTATAATAATTCTTAAAAATGCTCTACCTCCATGCCCCCCCAACTGCCTTCATGGCATGTTACGGGGATACCTTTACCTTTACCTTTTTTACTCTACTTCCAAACGTGTTCAATTCTGTGCCTTCTAGACAAAATGTGATACGTTATTTCTTGCAGTTTTTTCGGAAGAGAGTGTTTAAATTCGAACATTCGTATCAAGTAATAGCAGTAATGATTCATAATGGTTCATAGCAATGGATTAGAGAGATAAATAATAGAGATATGCGTGCCATCTCTTCCCACAATAAAGATGTCATCAATATGCACAACATATCGCAAAATCTCGTTTTCGCTAAAAATTGACATATCACCATTGGTCTTGGAACCACAGAATTCAAATAAACTCTACGGCGAGCAAATCACGGAATAGGCCTATATAACGAAGAAATTATGTAATTTCCTAAAATCAAATAATAAAACAAAGAGGATCTGATAGGTAGCTACACCGAATACAAATTAAAATATGTAGTAGTTTGTCAGTCAGCCTTCCAATAAGTTATTCAATCTTCATCAATTAGACTCTCAACAGAGTCTTTCAAGAATAATCTCATCTAAACTCCTTTGAAGAGTCGTCATGCGGTGAGAGTTACGGAGAATATCCTACTTGACAGGCATGTGCATTTACATCTGATTGAGGTTCTGGGTGATATGTACATCTATTATCAAGCAGTACATCTCTCTTGATGATATATGTCAGAGGAAGAACAATTGTTTGTTTGCATCTGAAGTTTGATTAGTGGAATGTGTAGTTAATCGCCGATGCATGCATTAGAGGGAGAAAGGAACTGGCCACCCTACCTCATTTTCTCCTGGCTTTGTTTCCTCATGACTATTGCATTATTGGTGTTACTTATAAGGTTAAAACCTGTCTTCGGGCAGTTGATTAAACAACAACAGGTATGTGCATCAAATTATTTAAAAATTCTATCTTCGACCACCTATAAAAATATTTTATAATGGAATAATATATTGGCAGATACGTTAGGGAATTTACCATAGAATTTCAACGATAGGACAATACACAGTTCCTGATAGACACTGTTGTAATTAAATTGTGTCTGACAAATCACTCCAGTCTACCTTGACTGTATGTAAGTGTGCTCCATGTTAGTAACGAGCAGAAAGAATATTTAAGTATTAATATAAGATAGTTTTACTCTAAATTACAGTATTTTATAGCTCTAATACATGCAATTTTAATCATTTTTAATGAGAAAAAAATTCAATATGGATTTGAGCATGTGAAAGATTTTCTCTCATATATACATTCAAAAGAGAAATCTTGAGGCAGAATGTTTAAAATTTATTTCTGAAAGTTGACGCGCTGAATCGCCGCTAAGAGGGCTATTAATCACACGTATCACTTTTTAAACGCCACTTGCGACTTGCGGCAGAAAGAGTGTAGAAAAAAAGAAAATTGTAATTCGACAATATCCTGTGTCTCCGCATCAGCTCTAAAGTTTCGCGAGCCTAATGCTCTGTATCTGTTTTCAATTTTTTTGTAGTGCAGATCTTCGCCTATTTCTTTAAATTTACACTCAGAAATAACCCAGGGCTCACTATGAGGAGGTGGCTGTTCTTCGAGCCCAATCCCCCCCCACATCCTTAGTAGTATACTCCGGTGTCAAATGTTGACAGACTTCCTTCTGAAGCATGGCATTTCTCAGTATGCATACTAAATTATGTGAAGGATTCCTACGGCTCACATACAAGCGGAGAATCCTACAAGCAGTTGTAAGCTATTGAGATTGACAACTGGCCCTGGTTTCTTCCTTTCAAGCTCTATCGGACAATGGCCAGAATGAACGGCTTGACAGAGCCCCAGGAGATACTCCTGGTCAGTATTAAGATCGGAGAGCCGTTCTACGTTAATTTTTTTGATCCAGGGTACTTCAAGAGCTTTGAAATTCGCCACTGATTTTGTCTCACAATGAAGTAACTCTTCTCCGATAGGTCCAGAACGTGTTCCTGGACCTTTAGTGATACCAGCGAAATGTTTCATTAGATGGCGAAGTGGAAGTTCATTTGCATGGAGAAGACAAATTAATATTCACTCTTAAATAGTGTCTTGGTCGTCACAATGTCGATATTAACAATCATCATATTTCGTTCATTTCTCTGGTCTTTAGAAAGGATAGTTCTATCGATAGATCTTTCCTACTTAACTCACATTCACAGAGTCTGTCGGGTTCCAGGCACTTACAAGTGCATATATCAAACAATTTTCGACCTTTATTAATAAAAGCCTACTCATGCGGCATTGAGGTTGGCCCACTTCATTTGTGCGATTTCAGAATATTATGATATTTACTATGATACAATTTTATCATTTCCACTACTCTACGCTTGCTGTTGATAGAAGGCTTGCTGTTTTCCAAACCTCTATAAGTTTGTCGGCAGTAGCATGAGCAATGTCTTTTACTGAAAGGTGTTTTCCACCTAGCTCGTTTGTCTTTAACTGTCTGATCCAAAGAAAATGTGTTATCACATCCATATAAGTTGGAAGTTGCGACTGTCTTATCGGTCCTGGTGTACCGAACAAAGGACTCTCAGCAGTAGTTACGGCGAGTACGGAATTATTTTTTTCCACTCATGACAACACGATTCATAAGTACTATTGCATGTACCACTAAACCAATGATATCGTAAAATATATCACAGGAACAACAGCTTACCAAATACGACTGCTGGGCAGACGCTACCCTGACTGTTAGCATCCCTCTCTTCTCTCACTCCACAAGAAGATACTGATGCTAGATGGTTCTCTTCTTGTAATATCTTTGCTAAAGTTTAAAAGATCTGGTTGACGGCCGAAAATTTTCTGGTAATTTTCGATTTTCCAAACATAATTGGTCCTGACATATATAATTAACCACCCTGAAACCGAAAATCGCTTTTTTTTTATTCTGTTCGTATGTCTGTCTGTCTGTCTGTATGTTTGTTACCTTTTCACGCGATAATGGCTGAACGGATTTCGATGAAAATTGGAATATAAATTAAGTTCGTTGTAACTTAGATTATAGGCTATATGTCATTCAAAATACATTATTTAAAAGGGGGGTTATAAGGAGGCTTGAATTAAATAAATCGAAATATTTAGCTTATTATTGATTTTTGTGAAAAATGTTACATACCAAACGTTTCTTTAAATAATTTGCGATAAGTTTTATTCCTTGAGAAATTTTGATAGGACTGATATTTAATGAGATAAATGAGTTTTAAAATTAAAACAACTGCCATCTAAGGCCGTGTAATTAATTAAAAAACAAATGAATTCGTCTATAAGAGGCCTTGGACAACAACAATCGGAAGCTATGAAAGATAGCCTACAGAGAATGTTTCTGTGTTTGTATGAAGTAATATCGGAAGCTAAATTAACCGATTTGTATAATCTGTACCAGAGAGCTAGAGTGACGCAAGTCACAAAACAATAATTTTACAGGAGAGCCTAAAAAAAAAAATATTCTCATATTTTTGTTATTTTTGCGCTCTTATTCGTTTCTTATGAATATCATATTTATGTTGTATAGACTACTACTTACTCTTTACATGATCAACAACTTTTATTTTCCATCGGTTTTTTACATTGGAATTAAATGGACTTGCGTTATTTTAGCTCTAAATATAAGTAATACTTTCTGGACTTATTATTCACATATAAAATAGTCATATTTTTAACTCTTATTCATGTATCAAAATACAAGTAACAGTAGTTTAACCCTTAAAAGCCTGAATTATTTTTCGTCAAGTTTTTCGTTTATTTCGTTATATATTAATTAAATGGATGATATTGAACACAACAATGCTCTTGTTTTCTATTGTTGAAGTGAATATGTGGAATTACAGGGCGTTACCATATGGTAACGCTAGGTCATTATGTTGTCAAACCTTAAAGAATGAGTTATTGCCTTATAATGGCATCTTTCAAGCAATTTATTGAACTTAACTGAACTTTAGCATACAAATAATATAGTCATCACTCATTCAGTGTTCTGCCCAAGGTCAGATGTTTCACTACAAACCCAGAATTCTCCAATGTTTCCTATCTTCTGCCTTCCTGTTTGTCTTTTCATATGATCCATATATCTTCATGTCGTCTATCATCTGATATCTTCTTCTGCTCCGAACTCTTCACCATTCACTCCCGTTCACCATTTCTTCCAGTGCATCCGTCAGTAGGCAGTATCTTCTCAGCCAGTGACCCAAACAATTCCTTTTCCTCTTCCTAATCAGTTTCAGCATCATTCTTTCTTCACCCACTCTTTCCAACACGGCTTCATTTCTTATTATCTGTCCACTTAACACGTTCCATTCTTCTCCTTATTCACATTTCAAATGCATCTATTCGTTTCTCTTCACTTCGTCGTAATGTCCACGTTTCTGCCCCACACAATACCACACTCCATACAAATAATACAGAAAATACAAAAATAAGAAAATTACTTTCGCAATACCTGAACAAATATACATAATAGAATTTTATTATTGCCGCAATATACTCGTATGAACAAAACACATTGTCGTAACATAACGTTTTACATTAATTTTTGTGTGTGATTTTCACATATTTCGGCAGTTAGGTAAAACATTTCTTATATGACAAAAAACATGGGCTGCAGAGACCTACATCAAATTTTGGGAAAGCTGTATGCCAGAAGAACATTTTCATTAGCACATCCGTGTATCGGAATCACTAATGTTCCATTCCATCGTATCTTATATAATCAAATGTTCTGCGAGTGACGTCCAGAACGTAAGTTTATCCGGAGCCGTTTACAGAGAGAAAACACAATTTCATGAAAAATTTCTTGGAATAGATACAGCATTTGTTGAACTATATTTACACATATTTCCCACCGGAACTGAGACATTTGTCACACCGTGGTATCAACTTTTGTCCCTCGTAGAAATCTCCCGCCTGGAATCGGAACCAGTGTGTGACAGCCGTTTGCACCTCTCTGTTGATCCTACGGTATCAAAAAGTCTCAATTCAGGTGGAAATATGTTGAAAAAATAGCTCAACATTTCCTGTATCTGTTCGAATAAATCTTTCCATAAAATTTTATTTTATTTCTGCAAATGGCCCCAGGGAAACTTACTTTTTGGACACGTCTCGTAGCTCCAATGTCGCTGTATTTGGAAGTAGATGGTCACCCCTTGCCTTTTGGGGTGCTCCCGACTTCTTCAAATCTCCCATTTGAATTCTAATTCATTCAATGGTGAGCCAAATCTTCTACTTGGCTACCAAGCATTTTGTATAGCAACATCTAACAATCATGTGGAAATGGACTAAAACAGTTTTTACATAGATATAGCGAATTTTTATAAAGAAAACAAAATTTGTCACATCTCTGTTTTTAAAAGTCACTCTCTGGAGAAATCGATTGAACTGTTATAACATACTGTTTTATCCACTTACGTTTCCCTGATGGCACCATTTCCACACATTGCAATGTTGACGGTATCATTCTCTTTCTATCACAGATGACTCTTCAATTTCCTCTTCTTCTACAAAAGAAATATCGTCTGGTCCGCCTGTTCTGTCGCTATTAACAAAAATAACCCCAGCTTGAGTACTTAGTTTCCTTCCACTTAGGTTGTCGAACATGCCACCCTCTATATCCGCAGAGTTCTCGTCAGATACAAAGTTGGGCTTTGGTGGCTGTATGTAGAATGCTCTAATTTTTCGTTGTCTTATTTCAAAGGTATCTCATGCACTTTCACGCACATGTTTGTAACATTCATTTTGTTACTTGTACTTTCTTGCAACTCCATCTTACTGTTAGTAGCAAGAGAGCACAAAGAATGAGTGACAACATATTAGCCTAGCGTTACCATATGGTAACGTAAGAAACAATGTATTATATCCACAACAATGTTACGGATTGTAAACTTGATGTACACGAATACTCAATCAACAATAAGTAAAATACCACAACAAACTTTACAATCAAGTTCATCAAAGTAACAAGTAAATTATCTTACTTCTTGTTGCTCTCCAAAATTGCTGCTGAGAAAGCAACATCTAAATCGCGCAGCTGCTCTTGCCCAACTGGTATAATAAATTTGTGATTTCATAATGTAGTAAGAAAGAACCAATCATGTAGCTTGGATTCACAAAGAAAAATTCCAGTTTTACTAATTAAGGACGGGTATGAAGCAAGTTATATTGCTTTCTGCACTGCGTTACCATATGGTAACTCTAGGTTAATATAACAGACATTCAAATTCAGTCTTATGGGTTTCACTTAGGCTACACTTATTTTTTATGGTTTACACACGTACAGTAGCTGTTATAAGTGACAGAAACCTCATGTTATATTAATAAGGCTATTTTAATTAACAATATACCCAACACTATCTAAACCTCAAAGCTATCAAAAACAAAATGTTATTTAAATTATATACAGTATGTTGTAATAGCCATTTTTAATTGTACATTAAAAAAAAGTGAAATTAAAGAAATACAAACTGTAGAGGTTTCAGAGTCCACTTGAACTGTTCTTCAGTACGGGAAGTCTTCTTCTCCTTCAGCACGTGGCAAGTCCCTGAAGTACGCTTTATATTCCTCTAGAATCCACTGCATAAGAATCATCAAATCTCTGTATTTTTTGTCGCGATTTTCTTTTTGAAAATCCTCAATTGTGGGAGTTCAATTATTGAGGATTCTAATAGTTTCCTTTTATTTCTTCTCAGATCTACTTATTGAAATTTTTCCTCCAAATTCGGTTTTGTAGAAAAGAATTCCATCAGAATTTTTCGTAACTGAAGCCACACTGCTGAGGAAATTAAAAATTCTTCATTCTGAGAGTTTTGTTCCTAGTAATAAGCGGAGCGGAAGTGGAATTCATCAATGAGTGGAAATTCTTAAAATTCTTCAACTACATTCTCTTCACAGTAAAAGGTGACTTCTTACATTTCAATATAAAGTTCGCCCAGTCATTGCATGTGAATGTAGACATACCTGAAGGTCTCTTCTTTGACCTTTCAATTATACTGTGGTCTCCATCGACCTCCATGTGGGTATGACCTCTCATGAGAAATTTATGGTTAATTTCTTTCAGACTACTATTCTTGCTAAGGAGCCACATATACATCATTACCATCATTAAATTTCTGTTTTGCCCTGCACAATTATCGGTCCAAACAGTTAAGACTTCTGTTTCATTATCTTTTATGCTTCCATTTGCTCAGGCTAAGAAACAAGATGCCATTTCATTTCCACCTTGCCCTCCAGTCACTTCATCCCATAGCATATACAAGACCTTCCTGAAATTGGTTAATGTATTGTATAGTTAAGTGTCCACAGTTTTCTGAGGTAAAAACTTTATGAATTTGTGAGGTATAGAGTGGGCAAGCACTTTTGCAGATCAGCCATTATAACTTGTGTTTTTTATTGTTCTTTTTTTCAGTTTCCTTACCCACCTTTTTCAAGCAGTATCTCATATTTGCCTCTTCCATATGCATATCTTGATTTTCTTTTATGGCTTTAATCACTTCTTCTGTTGAAGCATCATGCAACTGTACACAGTAAAGATCGCATGTATCACATGTATCAACATCTGGTTGGTGGAAATATCAATTGAAATCTTCATTAAAGATATGCCTAAATAGCCATTTCTTCGCTTCTTTAACTCCGGAAGCTTTACATTCATCAACTAAAGTGCATACATTTTAGATATGTTAAGATGACTGCCCAAATATTTCTTCTTTGTTCGTTCTCGACTATGATGGCTTTCATAAGAGGGATATTTTGTGATGTGAGCTTTTATTTGCTCAATAATGCAATCAGGAGTTTTACTGAATGAAGAGTGTCTGCCACGTTTATCAGGTTTCACCATTCCAACTTCCGAAGTTTTAACCAGTGCTACTCTCATAAAGGATTCTGAGTTGGCTAATGTATTCAGAAAGAATGTCTTGCATACCTACTGATTCTTTTGCAGTTTTTAGTGTAAAAGAATACACATTACACTGTGTCCTCATATTTGCCCTTGTTGAGTCCCTTAGTCTGCTCCGTGACACATGATGATATAAATTGACGTTTTGAATCCCAGGACCTGTTTTCACTCCAATATTCCTTATGAATTTGATTTCGGATAGTTTCAGTTATGCGTTGAATACATTTAGCCAAAACCTAAGAGGTAAAATAGCTTATGTGGACTTACATTTGCTTCCTATAAAAATTATTAGAGCCAAATAGTAGTAAGTGGACTTACTTCAATTTGGCTCTAAAGTGAGTTGGACTTGCATCATTGTAATCTTGTTTATTTCGTTTATTACTATTATTAGAGACTTGTTGCATTGTGGCACTCATGCATCGCAATAAGAGCACTTCAAATGTGTAATAATATCATTTAAAAAAATGGACGTACGCCACTCTAGCTCTCAGGTACAGTAATTAATTATTATTTCACCATTGGAAAGTGTAGTTTCTCTAGATGGACATAATGCTATAATGTTATTACAGTAACTTCTGATATAATATAATATAATATAATATAATATAATATAATATAATATAATATAATATAATATAATATAATATTAGTATAATATAATACAATATAATATAACATAATATAATATAATATAATATAATATAATATAATATAATATAATATAATATAATATAATATAATATAATATGTAATATTATATAATATAATTTAAGTTATTTGAAGGGTTCAGAACCATAGTGGGCAAAGCGCCATTTACTGAATACGTAGAAAACAAGGGTTAAAATTAAGTTATTACCATAATTCAATGGAAACCTATAACAAGTAAAATAAAATATACACATTAAATCTAAATGATGTCAATCTTCATTAAACTATGGTTGCATGTAATAAAAATTAAGAAACATGTTAAAGGAATTGTCATTGCACCAAATGAGTGTCTCTGGACCAAAATGATCGCATTTTAGTTATTTGGATGCAATTTAAATTAAGTAACATATTAAACGATTTATCCTTCTATCAAACACGAATGTTCCCTGGAAGAGTTTCGCCTCGGACCTACAGGGGGGCCTTGGGGGAAGTTGCTGAAGCAGGAATGGTATATGGATTTCTGTTGGCTCTAGGGACCGGTCATTAGAGAGTCATGTGGTTGGGTTGGTGAGCGTAGGGGATCTATGGCACACAATTCATTCCATATCGAGGGTTAGCGGAATAGATCTCAACAGGTCGCAGTGCTGGGCCATCCGTGCCCCCCTCACTTAAATGCCATTCCATTCCAAACCTTACTATGTATAAATAATGAAATTACACGGATTATTTTTGAGATTAAGAAAATATTTTGCTTGCTATCCAGGAAACTATTATTAGCATTCTTTTCTCGGTGCATGATATTAAATGACTTCATTTAGGTATAAGTTATAAATAATAAATAAATGAACTATAAAACGTAACATTTTTAAAATGACATAACATGTAAAATATATCATAAGAAAATAGCCCATGTGTCAAGATCCAGAAGCTTATTGAAGTGAAATTTCTTTAGACAGGGGTCGTACCGAATGCCGTCAAACAAAATTTCTATGACTGATGTTTTAAGAGGATATTGCATGCATTCCTATGGGATTGTATATGGTGGTATGTTTCGGAGCAAATAAAGATATTTGATGTTTCCGGTTTATACAAAACAATAGGCTAAATTAGTGAAAGTGAGAATTGGGCTAATACCGCGTAGTACCCACGACTTCTGTGTAGTGTAAGTTATGCAGTCGAAGCTACTGAATGATATTAAAATTTACATTGTTAAGATTCTTTTTGCTAGGAAATATGCTGATATCAGTGGCTGAACGAACGACAGCATTCCATGAAAGGAAGATTGCAAGTGAATCGAAAAATATTGAGCCAAAAATGAAAAATGTACACTGAACGAATGCGAGAATGTAGGATAAAGAAAAGGGCATTATCTAACATTTCTTATGTAATTCAGTTACAAGTTGAACCACCCCGATTAGTGGCGTCGTGCCGCTGCGTCAGATGTTACAGACGTACTCGATTATACTGGTTGGAGCAGTGTAACAATAACACTGATAATTACAGTGAAAGCGATTATACTAATAAATGCAATGGAAGCGATTACATAACAAATATCAATTCTCGTAACAAGAACAATGTAATTGACTGAATTATGAATTATGAAACAATACACAAATGCATTGATGTATGATAACAATATTAGTGATGATACAAAAATACCAAAGTATAATAACAAGGATTCAATCTCCATACTAACTCCACTACCAACTATATTCCTGTAATGTGCTTCTATCTTTAATGTTCTCTTATTATAAAGTGAAATGTATTAGATTCATGAAGAACTTCTCTGCAAACTAACTCAAATCTAATACATCCGTACATACTATCCTTACTATATCTCAGCCATATTATTAGCTTGTGGCTATACATTAACCTCCATTCAATATCATTAATGATTTACTACAATATCCTGAGACAATATTTTCTTAGACACCAATTCTAATCCAGAGAACAATGTACAGTTGATTACTATCACAAAATAGAATTACACTTGGTCTATTGTAACTATAAGTCTTCAAATAATACGCACACATCTGCATAATATTTCACAAAATCAATACCTGATGCAGAGAGAGGGAGAGAAGTAAGTAGCACACTTATGCTCTACTCAACGTACTCAATCAAACCTTTAAAAACTAGACATACTTCCGTAACGATAATCCAAATCTGATGCTCATTAGCACTGTTCTCGAATGTTACCACAAAATTCCAATACGACGTAAACTTTCACTAAAGAATTCGCGTAACCTATGCACGCGACGCAATATACAATCACCAGCGAATCCACTTCGAATAATTTCACTAAAAAACTATGGCGACTTACAACTCGTCCCAAT
The DNA here is from genome assembly GCF_040183065.1 of Periplaneta americana. Classification (NCBI taxonomy): domain Eukaryota; kingdom Metazoa; phylum Arthropoda; class Insecta; order Blattodea; family Blattidae; genus Periplaneta; species Periplaneta americana. Next base: position 117,874,494 of record NC_091117.1, on the reverse strand, counting down.
ATAACCTTCCGGAAGATTCCATGAGTTGCAATCCTAATGTTATTGATCCTAATTAATATCTCTGGAAGCTAAATAGACTCCCAACACAAATTTAATACGTCGTATGTCAACACAATTCCCAGTATACATTAACAATCCTATCGTAAACGATATCCACACAATATATAATAGCAAAGTTCGTATGCCTCTATCGTCCTGATCAGCTTTTTCCCAAGTACGATGTATCCTCTACCGTATCAGTTTTCTGAGTATGGCTTCCCAGCTGAAGTTACCGTTACAGTGTGAGTTTTCGGAATAATTCTATCTGCCGGTAGTTCCAAGGAAACCTCCGTTCTCCCTCTCCGCTCTACTTCATATAGGCCTATATGCTAGGAATGGGAAGGACAATAGGAATTAAGCATTCGAAAAAAATGGCACTGTGATGCAACATGGCGAAACGCGAAGAATCACGATGCTATGGTAGGTTGTAGCATCAACTGAGTAGACGTACATTGCTCAAAGTGGCAACGATTTACTGACGCCGCCATGAATCAGCGTGTGCAATACCTGATGGAACTAATGTCAGTGACTTTATTAAATTTTACATAGTTCTCTATTTAAGGAGAGTAACTCAATGAAGTGTGCTCATTAAACCATTGGAACAATATTGCAGAATAATATTTCAATTTCTTAGTTTAGCTATCGTTTCATTGTTAAATTCTTGAGATTGAATATAAAGTCATAAATTTAACTCTAATGTCATCTATCATTTCACGATTACCACATATTTACATCTTAAGAAGTTATACAGTACTTTTGCTGCTCATTCGTTTGTTTTGTACTTAGAACATGGCAAATCATTTTTTGTAAGCGCATAAAATGTGTTCATTGACCATTTACATTTCCAGATTATCTCGAAAAAATCTTACGTTTTTATAAAAAATCTATTCACGACTCATATAATGGTCTAGTAGTCCATTGTTGCTTCAAGTATTACATCCGTTAGAAATTTAAAAGCAATGTAAGCACATAAGAACTCCCAACGAGGTATTTAATAGAGATGGGAAAAGTTGTTATTTTCTCGTAACAGTTCCAACTGTTCCAGTTCCATGAAAATACTAGGTTTCAAATAACAGTTCCGAAATAACAGTACCACCATAATTATTTACGCCGAAGTTCGATCCACAGCACCGGATCGAATCCCTCTATATATAAATTGGAAACTGCACCAAAATAAAACACACCAGGAATGCACGAAATTCCTCCAGAGTGAAGTCCCTAAATTTAGTTCTGTCATTCTATGAAGCGCACGATACAATTTATTTATGTTAAAACCTTTTAATCAAAGTAGTTTATACAAACATTTGGGTAAAAAAAGGGCATGAGAAAGTTTAGGAATCATTCTGACAATATTGACACCACATTACCAGTTACGTTATACGTATTAATGCACGACGTCAGTTCAGGATTAAAAGTTGATATTGACTTTGTCCCTTGAAAATTGTTAAAAGTAGCTAGATCTAGTGACAAAATCGCTAAACTGACAAGACTGCAGTGCCAAAGAAATTCCGTTCTGTGGAACAGGTGTTGTCATCGTTGCTTACGAGACACGAGACTCGTAAGCAACGGTTGACATAATGTAGTTCCATAACATCGAGTATTTTGTAACAGCAAGTATTTTGGAATTGCAAATATTTTGTATAACAGGTAGCGCCTACAGTATAATCGCCGCGGCGTCATACTTAACATTCCGGCATCATACAATAACGTGCGGTGTGCTTTTAAAACATAATTTTGCCGACCGATTGTTGCTCTGTAGGTTTCATTCTAAGCGTCACGTTGTCACGTCTATTTCCTAGATAAGAATAAGCACTAGTTTTTTTATGTTGTTAAATGGCTATTAATATTATTATTATTATTATTATTATTATTATTATTATTATTATTAATTTTTTATTGTTTCATATATAAGTATGTTGACATTCTTAAATCTTAATAGTTCTCTTTGATAATAATTTTTAAACACATACCTTAATGTTCGTCATCAGCACAAGATACTGTGCTCCAACCACGAGAAAGTCTTTGCGGAATGAAATTGAGCGGGGTAATGCTGTGAATGAATATTGATGTGATAAGATGTCATAAGGTCACACACGTGGGTACTCGTATCTCTATTGGCTCGCTCTCACAGCACAAACAATAAAAATTGTTACACAGATATTTATACTACCCCAGTTACAAAATTAGATCACTGTTAATCTCCTGGTCTTTTAATCCCTCCATATAGGAAATAACATATGCAGGAGAGCGCATGGTTTTTAAACTGACGTTATAACGATAATATTATCTATCTACTTCACTTCAATAGATGACGCAATAGTAAGCACATTCCTTTCACGGTTGATCTCCTGGTTGGAGAACAGTATAGCAAACTTGGTTTTAGTCCACGTGGATCAAACAAGTAAGTGTCATTTTATAATGGAAGCAGCTTATTAGTTGCAACATTGAAATTGAGGTTAATAATTGGAGCGGCGACACAAGAAATTGAGACAATAATACAATTCAATTTCTGAGACCTGCCGAATGTTACGCACGAGGCCGCTCAAGGGGGTAGATACAGCTTTGACTAGTAAAATATTAGTGATTTTAAAAATTCTGCCACCAGGTAACCTCACGCTCTAATGAATTGAATTTTTTTTATGGTTGTTGTTCATTATACTGTATCTACTATCTTGTATTATTTTTAAAATTTTAAAATAAATGTCATTTTATTACAATAATTATTCTTTAATAAATACTCTGATCGCTATGCCTTGTGAAGCTGTAGTCGGGTGGTCCAGCGATAGGAAGATATTTTTCTCCTATATAAGTTATAGTATAGCTTCATTTTAGATATTTCTATATTTCTTTGAGATGTTTAACCTACGCGACGGGGATCAGCGAAGCGCGTAATAGGCTCTTTATTCACTCAGTCTGACAGGCGCCTAACGCATTTAAAACCAGTAGACGCGAGGTAGGTTACTGAACTTTAGCATAGCATAAGGGGGTTTTTCTCGTCTAGGAACGCGCTTGTAGCGTTGTTAGAAGCTTGCAAACAATAGTAGCGTCTGGTGAGCGCGTCACCTTAGTGAGTATTTAAAAGGACGGCGTACCGAGACGCGTCCCCAGACGATTGCCGGCCTGTGAGCCGAGCGTGTATTTTCTCAGAAGATTGCCGGCCCGTGAGCCGTACGTGTATTTGCTCAGAATATTACCGGCCAGTGAGCCGATCGTGTGTTTGGTCAGAAGACTGCCGGCCAGTGGCGTGTTTACTCACTTATACAGCCGATCGCGTGAGTACTAATAATATTTCCGGCACTTGTTCCGATCGTGTATATCTTATCATTCTCAGTTTTCCAGCCGATCGAAGTGATAAAGTGTAGATTTCGCACCTTTTAGCTTTGTGATTTACTCAAAAAGTGACAGCAGCGATTTTAGACTGGCGTTAGACGAGACGCCGAAATCACACGGAAGACAACAGCCAGTATTCCGTCGCTTGGACTCTAGCAAGGGACGTGAGCCGAATAAATATACTTAGTGGAACTTTACTCCTTGGTTTCTTTTCGTGAGAAGGACAAACATCACATTATATCCTACACCCACAAAACCACAAGGTCCCTGAGAAGAGATCGCCTATACCGGGGGACAGCATCCGTTCAACTGAGCAAACCGACTTCTCCTCTGCCGACGACGCGACAGAGAGGAAGATAAACAACAACAACGCGTGCCACCAGGTAACCGTCGCAAATGGCGCCCAACGTGGGGCGACGATAAGAAAATAAACAATACTAGTGGGGCTACGAGAATAAAAATAACAACGCGTGGCTACGAGAATAAAAACAACAACGCGTGGCTACGAGAATAAAAGCAACAACGCGTGGCTACGAGAATAAAAACAACAACGCTTGGTTACGAGAATAAAAACAACAACGCGTGGCTACGAGAAGAAAATAAACAATACTAGTGTGGCCCGAGAAGAAAATGAACAATAATAGTGTGGCCCCGAGAGGAAGATAAACAACAACAACGCATGGCTACGAGAATCAACAATACCACAGAGGCAGCGGGACGAGAACAACAGTAGCAGCAGCAACGTGATTATCATCCGTACGAGAACAACAGTAGCAACGAGGCTACCATATTAACATCAGTACGAGACGACAGCAGAAAGGCTGACGCAGCATCCCCACCGAGACAACGGGACGAGTGCGGCAACACCGAGAGTGGCAGAATCATCACGGCCACGCGGGACGAGCAGGGTCGACGCTACGTCGAGGAGGAAGACAACGTGGATTGTAATATTTTGGAGGGTTATACATGTATGAATTTTATTTGTGTGTAGGGAGGATAACATTTATTAACGCATAATTCTGTGTAGGGTTATATATATATATATATATATATATATATATATATATATATATATATATATATATATATATATATATATATAATATTTTGGAGGGGATTGTTATTGTGTGAACTGTATATAGGATATGGCATATCCAGATGTTGCTAAGGAATAGGAGAATTGAGACCGAAGGGACGGAGAGTGAGAGGAAAATAATAAGTAGAAAGAATAGAGGGATGGAAAACGTAGGAGACAGCGAAATGGAGGGAAGATTAGAATTGGAGAGCGGTATGGGGGACGATGAGATGATGAGAAATAGCGAGGAAACACAGCAATGTAGTGAGACGGAAAAGGGAGAAGAGGGGATGATGCTAGGACAACTAGGAATTTTAATGAAACATATTACAGAGCAATTGAAACTGAGTACAGAACAAATGAAGCAGAATTTTGAACAAATGGAACAGGATAATTCAGAACAATTTAAGCAAAATTTTGAACAAATGAAACAGGATAATTCAGAGCAATTGAAACAGAGTTTGAGACAAATGGATGAAAGATTAGGTCAGAGTACGGAGCAAGCGAAGCAAATTTCAGAACAAATAAAGCAAATAGATGAGAGGCTAGGCCAAAAGACCGAACAGCTGATGAGGCATATGGACAGCAAACTGTCAGAAATGGAAAATAGGATGGGAGAAAATTCCAGAGAGATTAGGGAACAGGTGAACCAGCTGATAGAGAGTCGAATAGAAAACTTGCAGGGGAAGATAGCAGACAATAATACGGAAATAGAAAGTCAACTAGGCGTCGTAGTAGATAAGATGGCAGAGAACATGAGGGAACTAGAGGAGAAGGTGAGGAACAGCAAATTGCTGAGAACGAAAAGACGAGATCGGCCATAGAAGGAACGGTAGATGAGAGGTTACAAGGTGTGGATCGAGAGATGGAGGCGATTAGGCGAGTAGTGAGAGACCAGGGAAAGGAAGAGGGAGAACGACTAGAGAGTCTAGAATCAAGATGGAATTCGATGCAAGATAGGATCCATGGAGTTACTGTCGATAATTCAATTAGCGAACCGAGTGTGAGCGGAACGCCTGGCGGGAGCAGTAGTATGGGGTTAGGAAATATAGTAGGAGGTGGTAGCATAAGTAATCATGTGGCCGGAGAGAACCAAGACCTCCAAAATCAGGAACAATGTAATTTAAATATTGTAAACGAGATGTCATTTTTAGGTCGCCCACAGTATCCCACGCATATCATTAATGAAATTGGTTATCCCATATTTGATGAGGTGGAATTCTCAAACCCTCACTGTTATATCCGCGAATTAGAAACGCATTTTCACGTGAAAGGGGTACCAGAGGAACTAAAAATGACCGTCGTGAGAAAAAGTCTGAGAGGACGGCCACTTAATTGGGTTCTCGTAGCGTTAGACGCACAGGTTAGTTATGGGGAATTCAAAGCAAAGTTCTCTGACCGTGAAGGTGGGTGTGTCTCGGTGTTCGAGAGATTCACTCAGGGTAGCCGAGGTACTGTTGTGGTATAGGATGATGTCGGGAATAATACCAAGCCGGCTGCTTATATAAAAGACAGTGTAAACTCCAAAACTATAAGTTTATTGTCGTATTCACTTGGTAAACCCTAGAGTATGTATTTCCGGCTGACTTATAATTCAATCGTTGGTCGCACTTCTGCATCGACTCTATGGCAGCTCTGAATAAGCTCTATCCGATACTATAAATTCAATACTCTGCCCAGTACACTATGATCGAAGCTCCTAAACGTTGACGAGTGGTCTCGCCGATGACAAAGTTCTAACTATCGAGTCTTCGCCGGAAGAAAGACTATTAAGTTGGGCCGCCGACACGAAAGAAAAGATGTCGCGCCGTCTACACGAAGAAAAGTAGTTATCCTGTCGACACGAAACTAAGTAGTTATTCTGTCCTGTATGTAGGGCCGTCGACACGAAAAGGAGTAGTGGTTGTGCCCTGTATGTAGGGCCGCCGACACGATGAGATGTTGTGATCATCTCCGCTCCCCGTCACCCTTATTTATAAAAAACCTATCCTACGCTAACACTAACTATCCTATTGGCTAACAACTACGTCACTTAACCGGCCTAAAATCTATTCCCTATTGGTCCAAAGTGACCTCATAAGCTGGACCAAGATCTCTTCTTATTGGGCGCGAAATATGTCATCTCTAAATTTAGACTTTGGATTTCCCATAACATCTAATTAGTTTGTCGATTTTGGAGAACCCCGTTCTTTGGAAAAACCCAAGCTTGCAATTACTTTCCCACGAGTCTAGTCCAACTTTGGCTTTTACGCTTCGACGAGTGTCAATGCAATCCCGCACAAGGTGGCTGTAAATCTGTCCGATGCTGACAAGTGACGAAACACCTGTGTGGGAAGCTAATTCTAACGAAGTCGCCAGAACATCCCCGCGAATACATGTAATAAAAATATGGAGATATCACTTCGCTAATAAATCGGTCTCTCCCTCTCCTAATTACTGCTTCAAATGCCCATCTACATAACCATTGGAAATTCCCGAAAGAGTTTCCAATGTTATGAGATGTCCCCGCTTTCTGCCTATAACTAGCCTCATAGTTCCCCCACGCGGTCAGCCGGTAATACATTATTTACAATACAATCAGATTACAATGTCACTACAAACAATTACAATAAATAATGCATATATCTTCACAAGCCCTTCTATGTACACAACTTTCACACAATAAGCACAACAATGTACAGTTTATATTCACATTTACATATGTACAATCCCATTCATTCACATATTTACAATTGTTTATTCATTGATCAGTTACACACTCTGCGTGCTTGGTTGTACCAGCCGCCCTGTACAGGTTCACCTTGCTGTACGCGTGAGACTAACTATCCTTACTCTTTCTCATTCCTGCCTCCTTGCCTCTCCTGTTTGAAAGGCCTCAAGAGTTGTTTGTGGTACCTTCCAACAGGTTTACTTTTTCACCTTTCTACCAATTCGAAAGTATGGTCTCCATATTTACTTTTAATTTCGTAGGGCCCCTTGTACAGTAGCTCCATGCGTGAGTAACGTCCTCTAAGGGCGGAAGATAACTTCACGTCCCTTAGCAATACCAAATCGCCGGGTGAGGGCTCCCATTTGTGGCGATATCTTTTGACTCTACCGAGTCTATACTCAGCCTTTTTCCTGATTCGGTCGAAAGCTAGTTTACACAGTAGTTCCGCACTAGGAGGCTCACCCTCCTGTATTGCCTGCGGCAAACTCTTTATCATAGGATCGGGATCGATCCCTAACATAAGTTAGATCGGAACTATTCCGGTCGTTGGATTGATAGAGTGGTTCATGACTCTCTCAATCACCTCACATTGCCTAAACCAGTCCTTATGGTTTGGGTGACACAGAATACGGAGATACAATGATATATCCCTAAGCGTTCTTTCGCAGGGATTACCGCTGGGAAAGTATGCGGAGCAATTGTAGAGCTTCACGCCCGCATCTTCCAGCCTTTTGCAAAACACTTTCGATTTATGTACCGACACATTGTCACTGAGCACCGCTGTTACCGGACCGTAAGTCGGTATGTAATCTCTAACCAGCTTGTCAGCACACAACTTACTAGAGATATTTCTTAAAGGGTAAATCTTTACAAATTTTGTGAATACATCGTACGTAACAAATATGTACCTGTGTCCGAAGGACGATGTGGGCATTGGACCGTGTTCGTCCACTGCTACAAGTTCATTCTTTTTACCCCTAATAACGACCTGTGGTACATTGTCATACCTTACATTTAGAGGTTTCGCCCTCTGCCAGACGTCGCAACGAGATATTACCCTTCTAACCTTCTTTGACAGTTGCTTAATATAAGATGATTCTGACATAGTTAAAATGATCCTATCACTCCCAGAGTGACACATAGATAGGTGAAAGTTATTTATAAGTTCATTCTCCATACTCGCAGGTATGTATATCTTCCACTTCTGGATATCCCTACCATGCAATTTATACAAGATACCAGAACGCAATCCATACACTTCGTCTTTCACCTGTGAGATTTCTCTAGCTTTGTCCATTAAGGCCCTTATCGTGGAATCCTCCTGCTGCAAATCTGCAATTCTCCGAAACTTTCCCGTCAGAGCTCCATTACTCGTGGAATCAATTTTCATCACGGCAATTTCGTACGCGGGGGCGGTGATAGTTTCCGGTAGCCCCGATCTGGAATTCAAACGAGAGAGACAATCACCAAAGATATTGTCTGCCCCCGGAATATGTCTAATCGTCACATCATGAGCCAAAATTTCGTGCACATATCTAGATATTCTAGAGTTCGTCAATTTGCATCTACTCAGAAACGCTAGGCTCGCATGGTCAGTAAATATGATGATCTGCCTATTAAAGATATACTGACGGAACTTCTGTAGTGCGAAGTACACAGCAGAAATCTCTAGTTCCGTGATTGATGCATTGCTTTCGGTACGCGACAGTCCCCTAGAAGCTGTGGCAATCACATGTCGCTTGTTATCTTCATCTGTCTGACATAGAATTGCTCCATATCCGTATGAAGACGCATCAGTATAAATCTGAAAAGGTAGGCTGTCGTTAGGCCTTTCCAACAGAATTGAGTCGGCGAAAAGCAGTTTCGTTCGATCGAATGCTTCCTGCTCTGCCGACCCCCACCTGAAGGGTGTATCCTTCTTCAACAATGCTCTGAGTGGGGCTACATGCTTAGCAAAATTGACGAGAAACCGATTCTGGTATTGTAGGATACCTAGATATCTACGAACCTGTTTCCGGTTCCGCGGCGGCGGGATCCTCGCAATGCTCTGAATTCTCTCTTTGTCCGGTCTAATTCCGTCAGACGAAATTACGTAACCCAGGAAAACTGTCTCAACTTTAAAAAATGCTGTTTTCCCCAGCTTGACTGTCATACCAGCCTCTCTCAATTTAGTGAGTACAAAATCAATATCCCTAATATGCCTATCAACATTATTGCCATATATAAGAAAATCGTCAATGTACTGTGCCAGAAAACCTTTCGTCGAATCACCAAAAATTATGTCAAGTGCTCTTAGTAGCGCAGATCCAGAACTCGCGATGCCGAATGGGCATCGGGTATACTGATAAACACTCCCGTTATGTAGGAACGCTGTGAATTTTCTCGAGTCCTCGTTTAGCGGAATCTGCCAATACGAACTGGTCAGGTCCAAACTAGTGAATATAGAACAGTCACTGATACGGCCTAACAAAGTGTCCACTGACTCCGTCCTGAAATTATCTTTAACTGAAAACGAGTTAACGTGTCGGGCATCGATCGTTACTCTTAAGCTTCCATTGGGCTTTCTAACCCAGCACAATGCATTTACATAAGGCGTGTCTGATACTTCTATAACTCCGTCTTTTAACATATCATTTATGACTTCGTCTGCCTGATCCCTGAAAGATAGGGGGATGGGTCTACATTTATGCCGAAATTCCTCCATTCCTACCACCTTAATTTTGTGTGTATACACTCTACACAGACCCGGCGCGTCTGAAAAGACATTTAAATGTCTACCTACAACATCCATTAAGTGTTTCCTTTCACTCTCACTCAGGCCGTGTGCCTGGCTAACTTTATCTCTCACTATTTCGAAAGTATCTGTCTTCCTATTGTTATACGCGTCTACCTGCCTACGATCGCCCGGCGAAATCTCATTACAATATCTGGCTCTACCGCTAATGTGATTACGTCCTATTTGTCTCGCCTGGACTAATTCGCCGATACACAACTCGCATTCTCCGCAGCCTACTTGACACACTCCCCTAGTTACCTCGTTACCTTCCCACGGATTAACCTCTATAATTACATTCTTACAAATTTTGAGATGCTGTACAAAAAATAACTCTTCCTGTAATTCTATGTCTCCCGCGGTTCTTTCGTCTATCTCCGATCGAGCGTTATTTCTACTGAATGGGACATGGCCTATACTGCCGTTACCTGCCGTAAACCTTAGTCTGTTTTCCCTGAAATCTAATAGCGCGTGCCATTCATAGAAGCTTCCTACTCCAATAATGATGTCGGTAGTCAACCTTTGTATCACAAGAAAAATAGCATTTAATTTCACGTCTCCGCACTCTAACTCGAACCATACTTGATATTTTACCTTTTCCTTCTTCTTGCTTAGGGCGCCCGCACAGTACAGTGAACATATGGGTAACGTTTGCAGTTTTATTCCTGAATCCCTAACCTTTTGAAAACATTCCAAGCTGCATACGTTATTTGTGGAGCCCGAGTCCAACAACACACAACACTTTATCCCAAATATTTTAGCATCTATATAAGGCAATACATAAGTCCCATTATTTTCTAACTCTGGGTTAGTAATCTCGCTCTGTCTCTTTACGCTAACCGCGTTGGTGGATTCTTTTGATAGTGACTTACTGCACTTAGCTACAGAAATCTCCGAACTCTTGAGACTTCTGTTTAGCAGTTTCCCGAGTGAGAAGCATTCGGTTCCACTGCTATCTCGTCTCTATTTCTGCTATTTATAGGCTCCCGGCCCATATTCATTCTGACCGGACTTTGCTGACGTCCGTTCATGTCTCTATTCCTACTTTGTCCCACATTACACTGTGTAGGGGGCCTATTGCACCCTTGTGAGGCCATTTCTTGTAGGACGTCTCGCCTACCTCCCTCCTGCTCTTGTCTCCTCCAATCACCTCGATTTTGCGGTCCCCTGCTAAGATTAGGCTGCCAGAATCCCTGTCGGTAATTTCTGTTTCGAAGCCAATGTGGTTGGGTTCTAAGCCTACTATTTCCGTTCTCTTGTCTTCCGTGTACCATCGTATGTGGTTAACCCTACGCACGGGACCAACACCTCCTCTATCGTTTCTCATCCTGTTGTGACTGCTCTGGTTGTTCCTAATATTATTGTAAGGGCCCCCAAAGGGCGGGTCAATCCTTCTCTCCCTGTTGGGACTATTCCCTCCGTTCTGACCATGATGGTATCGACTAAATGCATTGTTGGGGCTCCTATCACAACCCCAGCTACTGTGATTTTGGGCTCCTGTCCTTGGGGATGAAAAGGCCGTACTTCCCCCCTTCCCCGCTTTCTGGTCGGTGGGGCTTGAACCCTTTCCTTTACCATGTTCGTAATCTGCCTGTCCACTACATTCATAGTGCGTGGCGTCCGAACTGTCCAGCGCAGTCAATAGATCTATTGTTTCCCCGAAGTCTCGGGGCCCTGCTACGATCAGATTATATCTGATGTTCTCTGGATACTGCGAAATCACAGTTTGGATCAGCTCTGAATCCGGTATAGGCGGATTGAGGCTTTTCCCTTTCTTAACAAGTTCAAGAAAATAATCTATCATAGAGACGCCTCTTCCCGCGTCAAACCTGCTCTGATTAATTTCCTTCCTAATTCTTTGTTGTTGTCTTTGTCCCCAGTATCTCTCCGAGAATTTTTCTCTGAATTCCTCATAAGTGACATAATCTCCTAGGGCCACTAGCGCCCAGTTGAGTGGTCGGCTCTTTAGGCTCTTTCGTACGACAGTCATTTTTAAGTCATCCGGCACCCCTCTTACTCTAAAGTACGTTTCCAGCTCACTTATGTAGTTATTTGGGATTGAAAATTCAACCTCATCGAAAATAGGGTAACCAATCTCATTCATAATGTGAGTGGGGTACTGAGGACGGCCTAAATATGCCTTGTCGTTTACACTTATCAAACTCACTACGCACGTCATCACGTGAGGTCTGACATTCCTCACTGACACTATTGTTGACATGTCTTACATTTATGTTACTACCTGATGCCGGGCTCTCACTTGTGCCCTCTTGTCTAGAAACTGCACGGTCCGAGCTTCAATGTCCGCTTAAATTTGCGGGACTACCCCCATTTAGTACGTCGTTTATTGAGTTTAATTTACTTCTTAATTCTTCCAAACATTCGTTATCCGCCCTTTCTTTATTCTTTATGGCTCGCTTGAGACCGTCCACTTCCTGATCCATCTCACCTATTTTCTCTTCCACCGAATTCTGAATTTCTCGAAACTTCTCCACTATCGCTTCCTCAACAGCTGATTTATATCACTATTCTCTCTCGTAGCGCTATCTCTAACTCTACCTTCTAAATCCTTCATACTTTCTGACATCCTATCCATAGCTATCTTCAATTGGTTCTCCATTCCGATCCCATTCTCGGCTAGTTTCCCCTCTAGCTTCTCTATTCTGTCCTCCATCTTGTTTCCTCTTTCCGCTAATTTCGCAATATGATCTCTAATCTCCCTCGAACTTTCCCCCAATCTATTTTCCATTTGTTTTATTTGTTCTCTACTTTCCCTCAGAATCTGCTATCTACTTTCCCTTGAGTTATTCTCTAATTTAGTTTCCATTTGTTTTATTTGTTCTTTACTTTCCCTCAGAATCTGCTCTCTACTTTCCCTCGAGTTATTCTATAATTTAGTTTCCTTTTGTTTTATTTGTTCTTTACTTTCCCTCAGAATCTGCTCTCTACTTTCCCTTGAGTTATTCTCTAATTTAGTTTCCATTTGTTTCATTTGTTCTCTACTTTCCCTTGAATTGTTGTCTAATTTATTTTCCATGAATTGTCTCATCTGCTCCCATAACTGTTGTAGCGTCATTTCCCCTTTGCCACTGTCTCTACTCTGTTGCTTTTCCACCGTTCGCTCTCCCTCTATTTCTTGTCCTGCTTTATTCTCGACCTCCTCCCTAATTTCCATAATTTCCTCGTCCTTCCTTTGCTCCATGGTTCCCTTGTTACTATTTCCTCGTCTTTCTCGTATTTTCCTAACTACCTTACTCCTATGGCTACGTAGTATCATCTATATGCTACTCTGTCATCTATCCGACGCTTGCTTTCCCAATAATAATCTAACTAGGCCTGTATTTGCACTCTACTCACTTCCAACAAATTACGCAATACACTTATTTCACTCTTTCCCCCAAAATATCACACACACAAAAATACATATATATACCCAAAATATCACACCAGAAATTGAAACATATACACTTTATAATTATTCCCCCAACATATCATATACTGCTCATATATATACACATTTATACATCCTCCATTCATACTTGCCACCGCCTTTCCGAGTTGCCTTCTCTGGTGGTCTCCGTGTTGCCTTCTCTGGTGTTGTTGTGATGTCGCGATGTCTTGGTTCTATTCCCGCCTTCCAGCGTCGTTCCTCGGCTATGCAGGGCTGAACTGCTCCGTCCGGTCCTCCGCGTTGTTTGGTGCTGTCTTCGCACCCGGGGCCGGTCACTGGAACAGCTGTCTTCCTTCGAGCCCCACGTTTGAAAGCGCCATTTGAGGGTGGGTGCGTCTCGGTGTTGCGTGAGATTCACTCAGGGTAGCCGAGGTACTGTTGTGGTATAGGATGATGTCGGGAATAATACCAAGCCGGCTGCTTATATAAAAGGCAGTGTAAACTCCAAAACTATAAGTTTATTGTCGTATTCACTTGGTAAACCCTAGAGTATGCATTTCCGGCTGACTTATAATTCAATCGTTGGTCGCACTTCTGCATCGACTCTATGGCAGCTCTGAATAAGCTCTATCCGATACTATAAATTCAATACTCTGCCCAGTACACTATGATCGAAGCTCCTAAACGTTGACGAGTGGTCTCGCCGATGACAAAGTTCTAACTATCGAGTCTTCGCCGGAAGAAAGACTATTAAGTTGTGCCGCCGACACAAAAAAAAAGATGTCACGCCGTCTACACGAAGAAAAGTAGTTATCCTGTCGACATGAAACTAAGTAGTTATTCTGTCCTGTATGTAGGGCCGTCGACACGAAAAGGAGTAGTGGTTGTGCCCTGTATGTAGGGCCGCCGACACGATGAGATGTTGTGATCATCTCCGCTCCCCGTCACCCTTATTTATAAAAAACCTATCCTACGCTAAAACTAACTATCCTATTGGCTAACAACTACGTCACTTAACCGGCCTAAAATCTATTCCCTATTGGTCCAAAGTGACCTCATAAGCTGGACCAAGATCTCTTCTTATTGGGCGCGAAATATGTCATCTCTAAATTTAGACTTTGGATTTCCCATAACATCTAATTAGTTTGTCGATTTTGGAGAACCCCGTTCTTTGGAAAAACCCAAGCTTGCAATTACTTTCCCACGAGTCTAGTCCAACTTTGGCTTTTACGCTTCGACGAGTGTCAATGCAATCCCGCACAAGGTGGCTGTAAATCTGTCCGATGCTGACAAGTGACGAAACACCTGTGTGGGAAGCTAATTCTAACGAAGTCGCCAGAACATCCCCGAGAATACATGTAATAAAAATATGGAGATATCACTTCGCTAATAAATCGGTCTCTCCCTCTCCTAATTACTGCTTTAACCGGTATTGGGGGCAGAGGCAACAGCACAAAATCAGAAAAGAAATCAATGATAGCTGGTTTGATGATAAGAAAGGCATATCGATGATTGATTACTTTATGCAGCTTGTCAAAAAGGGAAAGAGTCTAAATCCACCAATGCCAAATTCTGAATTGATACAAACTATCATATCCCATTACCCGGAAAATATTAGGTATAATTTAAATATCGCGGGACCACGAGATTTTGGGGAGACAATTGACCTCCTGACCGCGCTAGACAGTTCTGACATGACACACAATGGAGGCGAAAGTTATGATGCAACTAATTGTGCAGAGAAGAGAATACAGGGTTATTCCAGCCACTCGAAGGCGGAGAGAGGGGCACATGGCGCCCTCTCACCACCTCGAGGGAACATGAATGTAAATAATTGGGCAGTTGACAGACAACCAGGCTATGGGTACAATAATAATAATAATAGTCGGGGTCAAAGTGGTACTGTCAGCCCAAACCGAAATAGGAGGGATATTCAACCTGTCAGAAATATGTACAACCGCAATAATTCAGGTGTTGACCGCGGTAGCGGAAGTAATGTAAATAGGATGAGATATAATGGGGGCGGACCAGTCCGCAGAATTAATCACATAAGATGGTATACGGATAGAGAAGTAGATATGCACCCTAGGGACAGCAACCCACCCCATTGGTTAAGAAATAGGAGATACAGGCAGGGATTCTGGCAGCCTAATTTTGGTAGGGGCTGGAACAATAGGAGAGACTGGAGGAGGCAAGAACAGGAAAGAGACCGCAGAAATGCATTGATGGTGGCGGCGCAACAGGGAAACAATAGAATGCCAGCCACGCGAAGCAACGAGTGTGACCGGTCAGCAAGTCCGGGTAGAGATCCTTCAATTTGGAGACCATACATACGAGTTGAAGGACCTAAACAAAAACAAGGTTCTAGGTAAATACCATAAGCATCTGCTAAGACCATTCAGGCAAGACAATGCAAATATAGATACGTAAGTTAGGATGGTGAGCTAGACTCTATTGTGTGGAGGCAGGATACCAATGTACAGTGGGGCGCAGTGTAACTGCGTACGCAAGGCGGATGCGTGATTGAATAATGTGTGACACTGTAAATAAGAATCTTATGAATTTTGTAAATAATGTATGTAAATAGTGTATGGGATGATTAACAAGTATGCTTGAATGATGACTGTGTGCACAGAGAGATTGTTTAAAACCATATATGTCATGTTTATTTTAGATTTTGTATATAGCTGAGCAAGATGGCGTATATCCTGGCTGATCGCGATAGGGATAATGATAGATTGGCATTGTCGAAGGCGAGATTTCCCAACAATGAAAATTCTTTAGGGGAATTTCCATTGTTGAAAAAGGGGCATTTGAAGCTGTAGTCGGGTGGTCCAGCGATAGGAAGATATTTTTCTCCTATATAAGTTATAGTATAGCTTCATTTTAGATATTTCTATATTTCTTTGAGATGTTTAACCTACGCGACGGGGATCAGCGAAGCGCGTAATAGGCTCTTTATTCACTCAGTCTGACAGGCGCCTAACGCATTTAAAACCAGTAGACGCGAGGTAGGTTACTGAACTTTAGCATAGCATAAGGGGGTTTTTCTCGTCTAGGAACGCGCTTGTAGCGTTGTTAGAAGCTTGCAAACAATAGTAGCGTCTGGTGAGCGCGTCACCTTAGTGAGTATTTAAAAGGACGGCGTACCGAGACGCGTCCCCAGACGATTGCCGGCCTGTGAGCCGAGCGTGTATTTTCTCAGAAGATTGCCGGCCCGTGAGCCGTACGTGTATTTGCTCAGAATATTACCGGCCAGTGAGCCGATCGTGTGTTTGGTCAGAAGACTGCCGGCCAGTGGCGTGTTTACTCACTTATACAGCCGATCGCGTGAGTACTAATAATATTTCCGGCACTTGTTCCGATCGTGTATATCTTATCATTCTCAGTTTTCCAGCCGATCGAAGTGATAAAGTGTAGATTTCGCACCTTTTAGCTTTGTGATTTACTCAAAAAGTGACAGCAGCGATTTTAGACTGGCGTTAGACGAGACGCCGAAATCACACGGAAGACAACAGCCAGTATTCCGTCGCTTGGACTCTAGCAAGGGACGTGAGCCGAATAAATATACTTAGTGGAACTTTTACTCCTTGGTTTCTTTTCGTGAGAAGGACAAACATCACATTATATCCTACACCCACAAAACCACAAGGTCCCTGAGAAGAGATCGCCTATACCGGGGGACAGCATACGTTCAACTGAGCAAACCGACTTCTCCTCTGCCGGCGACGCGACAGAGAGGAAGATAAACAACAACGCGTGCCACCAGGTAACCGTCGCACATGAAACAATATTTTCATGATAAATTCCTTATATATAAGAATTTTCACTTGGTTCTTTTTTAAATTGTTCTTAATACCCGTATGAAGAAGCTGTAGTAAAATAAATTATTTATCTTTATGGAAAATATTATTTTACGTGGGATACATGCAATAGAACAAAACTTTCACATTTTTAGCAATGCATATTTTATTCCAAAAAATAAAATATAAAAGCAACTGCAAAGATTTTACTAGGGCTTCTAGATCTAAACACACTGAACACGCATGCAAAGTTCCATGCAGATATCTTTAATATTGTAGAAGTTATGAAAAAAACAGTTTCAAAAAATAAAATTTACGGGAAACGAGAGAAACTTACCAATAGGGGGGAAGCTGTGAAGTTCTTCAAAATTCTCCTGCTGCATACACTACTCCCTCCTTATCGCTAACTTTGGCTTCTATTTCTAATCTTAGTCTCTTCCTGCACTTCCTGGCTTCATTTGTAGCTTGTAGAGCCCTTTTATTTGCAGATCATATCCGAGTTGTGTCCTGCTTCTCCAATGCTTGTAGGCAGTACTTGCCAATAAGTAGACCTAACAGTTCCATTACTTTTAATCTGTCCTTTATACCATTATTGAAAGTAATTACTGCATTATTTACAGCCACTTTCACTATTTTATGACCTGCAAAGACTACTTTCGGACAAATTTTCTATATTTTGGAATTCAGCGACTCGTTGTTATTTTGTGTAAAACCACCAACACACCTCTTGAGTAAGTAAGTGGATACGAGATTTTTTAACACTGGCTTTAAGTTGCCTCCATGATGGCTGGAGCAAGATTATTCTTGTGTTTGTAGCTGTCCACAGTTTTTTCTTCCACTACTCGTTGGTAAGGACATCAAGATTCCATGCCTTTTGAACAGAAATTATGAACTGGATTGTGGTCAGATGACATCTTATGATACCAGATAGCCCAAATTGCAGTTCTAATATTGTCTACTAATCCACAATTAGCTCTAATTGCATTACCATAATATACAGTGAGTGTGTTGATTTTTTCCCTTTCATTGAGTCCTTCAATTTCTTGAGGTTTGTTCTCATCCTCTTCTGCACATGACCAACACACTCCTTTTTAATGATTTACACTTCAGGTCCATAAGATTGGCAATATGATACAGCTTTGTAACTCTTTGTGTTCCCATCACCGATGTAGTTTATGTATCTCAGTTTGTGTTTTTGAACACTACGAGAAAAAAATCTTTTTTATTCCTTCTACTCTCATGCAGCCTGGACTTCCATAATGGTTTATGCTGCAGTCATTTTCATGTGTCTCCCGCCATTCTAAATACTCTATAGTATCCGTTTTATTCTTCCACACCTCACAAACTTTACAGTGCAGCGAAAGAACATGAGTGTCTAAAACTTTCCCACAAGTGGTTCCAATTACAGTACATACACCATGTTGTGAACCGTGGCCTCTGGTAAGCCATGTACCATCGCAACTTACAGACACATCTCTACTGTTGGTTGGTCTAGCTGCTTCCTCTGCTGCCATACTTACAGATTCATTAGCCACTTTGTTGCATCCAAAATTCTCTGATTTATCATATTACATGTAGTCTTTGCTACAGGTGGGGACAAATTCATAAGTGCACAGAACACCTTTATACTTGCTAAGCCCTGATCAATGCACCTTATTGCATATATAATTCTTCTATTTACACTATATACATTATTATTTTGTCCTAATTTGTAACAGTTGTCAAACGATTCTACTGTATAACATCACACATTTCGCACACTATTCTAACCTTACAACTTAGACCTACTACATTATGTACATTAATATTTACACTGGAACCACAGACACAACTCAGGATCTTCTCTAGTTCTTTGAACATTATATTTACATTAAATAAGAAATTTACATCACTATATACACTGCTCTTGACATCACAGTCATCACACAACTTCTTAGCTGGAGCACTAGGAGGGTTAGATTCACCACGTGGTTGTTCGTTTCTACTTTTAGCACGTACATACTTATTGCCACGAAATTTTCGGGTCTTAGTTTTATACACTGCTTTACGTTTACCCATTATCTTACTGTTTATCTAATAAAATTAAATAAAAACATCTGAAAACACGTATTTACAAGACACACATGTATACACTGCAAGCCTCTATTTCAAAACAAACACGAGTGAGATAACCAAGCAAAGAAGAAAACAGTGTCGTACATAACTTCCTGTTCCTCAGAATGTATGAGAAATTCAGCATACAGCGCCAAAGAAAAAGATTTACAGCGCTAAATACAAATACAGTAAAATTAACTCAACATTTTCAGTGAGAAGTTTGGTGGTTGTTGCAAGTCACAATTAAAGGGAAAGGGCGGATGACATAAACATACATATAGACATATCTCAGGATATATTGCAGATATCTAAGAAATTCTTTCACTGATATAAAGATAAAAGTTCATACTTTAACGAACAAAACTGAACTTAGCTATTTTTGGACCCATAAAGGTGTATCTACCCCCATCGAGTTCCCAAACACATTTATCAATAACTCCCAATAAAGATTACGCTGTTATCCTCCCTAATATATTATTACTGGACAAATCTTAACAGTACTATATTATATTGTATTATCAAGGACCTGCCGAAGACATGAGAGTATGTAATGTATTATCGCCGCGGTCTCATGCTTAACATTCGGCAGGTCTTTGGGCGGCCTCATGCGTAAAATTCGGCAGGTCTTTGAAATTTACTTGTATTATTGTTTTCAATTTCTTATGTCGCCTCTCCAATCACTCGCCTCAATTTCAATGTTGCAACCAATAAGCTGCTTCCATTATAAGTAATATGACATCTACTTGTCTAGTCCACGTGGACTAAAACCGAGGTTGCAAGGTCTTGTGCTGAGGACGAACATTAAGTTACGTGATAATAAATTATTAAAGAGTTATTATTAGGAGTTAAAAATGTCAACGTACTCGTATATGAAATAATAAAATAAATATAATTATAATAATAATAGCCATTTAACACTATAACAAACTAGTGCTCATTCTTATCGAAGAAGTAGACGTGACAACGTGAGGCTTAGAGTGATACTTACAGAGCAACAATCGGTCGACAAAATTATGTTTTAAAAGCACACCGCACATTATTGTATGATGCCGACATGTTAAGCATGAGACCTCGGCGATAATAAAAGTGGTGTTTTGGAACAGGCCGTTACGTTATTTTATAGCTATAACTCATAATGTAGTTCTCTAACATTGAGTATTTTGTAACAGCAAGTATTTTGGAACTGCAAGTATTTTGTATAACAGGCAGTATGTAATGTAACAGTGGTCTTTTGGAACAGACCGTTACGTTATTTTATAGTCATAACTCATAATGTAGTTCCATAACATCGAGTAGGCCTATTCTGTAACACCAAGTATTTTGGAACTGCAAGTATTTTGTATACCAGGTAGTATGTAATGTAACAGTGGTGTTTTGGAACAGACTAGCCCTTCAGTACTCGCGTGGATTACAATAGTAATCCACTGATATTTAATCCTTTATTACGTCACTGCCTGCAGCACTGCGTAGTTGAGCGTCAATGCAATTTCTCGTCACAGTCTAAGTGAGGCATTACTGGTGTTTAGACGTATTTGTCGCAACCCTTTGGAAAGTTATACGAAGTTTTATAAAGTGATGCACAATTTTTCCGAGTGGATTACTATTGTAATCCGCGCGAGTACTGACGTCAGTTTTTTGTTCAGGTAAGTGAAATAGTTTTTAATGTGGTTATAAGTGATGCAATGCAGTAAGTTTATGAAAAAATGTGTGACATCGTTCCATCCTCTTCGCAGTTTGCTCCAATGGGTACGGAAACTACAAACAACATTTGCAAATGACTGGATGAAGATATGGATGATGGCATTGAAAATGAAAGTGATGATGAAAGCAACAGGGGAGATCTTTAGAATGAAGTTCACGATTCTAATTCAGAACAAGACAATGATGATGATGATGATGATGATCGTCATGATGGTGGTGGTGGTGATGATGAAAGACTAATGTCTATAAATGATGGAAACTGCTATACGGATAGAAAAAAGACTACAATTTGGCAGGAAGAACCAGTAGCTCAACGAGGGAGAAGACGAGCACAAAATATAGTGATTCATTTATCGAGCCCTAAAAGGGCTGCAAGAATTGCACGGACCCACACAGAGAGTTTTGACTGCTTTATTGATCAGACAATAATCAATGTAATTGTAAGGGTACTAATATTTGTATTGAAAAAGTGAAGCGTAATTACGGACGTGACAGAGATTGCAAATTAACAAATGACGTAGAAATTGAGGCAATCTTGTGTATTTTGTATTTTGCTGGCGCCTTGAAATCGGGAAGACTGAACGTAAGAGAACTATGGGATAAAAATGGGACAGGAATAGAGTCAATTTACCTGACAATGACCTATAATAGATTCTAATTTTTGTTACGATGTCTACTCTTTGATATCATTTATGACAAAAGGAAAGGAAAAAAATTTATGAATTGGCTGCTATACGTGAAGTATTAGAGTTATTTGTTCAGAACTCACAAAAGTGCTGTAGTCCAAGCGAATATGTAACTATAGACGAGCAGTTGGTTGCATTCAGAGGACGATGTCCCATGAAGAGTATATACCTACTGAACCAACAAAATGTTGGATCAAAATTTTTGCTAAGGTGGATGTGAAAACATATTACACTCATAACTTGGAAATTTATGCTGGTATTCAACCAGACTGTCCATTTCACCGAAGTAACAGTGCACATGCAGTGGTGAAGAGGCTGGTTCATCCCATCAAAGGAACAGGAAGAAATGTGACCACCGATGACTGTTTCATGAGCATACCTCTGTGTTTAGATCTTCTAGAAAATGACAAAATTACACTTGTAGGAACATAGAAAGAAAACAAAAGAGAAATCCCTCCTCATTTCACAACTACTAAGACAGGCAAGTTAACAGTACATTGTTTGGATTCAATGAACTTTGCACAATTATTTCGTATGTACCAAAGAAAAAAAACACTGTTAGCATTATCAACCATGCATTATGATAAGGCAATGGATGAGGAAACGGGAAGCAGCTAGAAACATGAAATAATATAATTTTATAATAGAACTAAATGTGCTGTGAATGTCCTGGAACAGTTATGCTCAGCCTATGATGTAAGCAGAAATTCACGACGCTGGCCTCTATTTTCTTTGACTTACTAAACATGTAATTTGTTTGAACTGTATGGAAGAAATGCGTAGGCCTACTTAGATAATTGAATCAGATGTAGATTAGGCTATCATGTGCGTTAAATCTGAACTGCAAAAACATCTGTAAAATATTATATGTGAAGTGTGAATGATTGTTACATCCCTGAATTTTTTCATTGCTACACCCCTGAGTGAGGTATTTAGTTATCAAATATGACGTAACAAAGGTCAGCAGTAGTGAACTTGCGTTTCCTGTGGGAGAGTTTACATCAAGAGATCAGGTGACCTTCAAACAGCGAATGAGCAACAATTCTAGATAACCTACATAATTATGATGATAGTGAACTAACTCATAACTATGGTGCAACAATAAATTATGACTCAAAGACACGTCCAGTGTGGAAACATTATGTAAACATGTCACTTGAATGCAATTTGTGTACTATAATACGTTTCATTATTAATATTTATATTTAATGCGTTCCGTTATGCGTAACATATCCATTCTCATTACTGTAATAACTGAAAACAATATATTTCTTAACATTTGAATCTAATTGCAATGTTTAAACCATGTCTGCAAACAAAAACAAATGTGGATTACCATTGTAATCTAGGTGAGTACTGGCGTTACGAAATTTAACGCGAGTAACGAAGGGCTAGAGAGCATAGAGCTCACTGGAAGAGCCATGCACGACTAGTATGTAATATAATGTACGTATGTACGACTAGTATATAATGTAACAGTGGTGTTTAGGACGCTAAATGATCACATACTTCCCTGTATGGCAAGTGATGCAGTATGATGTCATAATCAGTCGAGATGTGAATTCGTGGAAAAGAAATCTTTTCTAATGCTAAATTGAGTTTGTAGATCAGGTTTGTTCGAAGCAGGAAATGTAATGTAATTTTAGATTATTTGTAAATTGGTCACGAAATCGAAGTGGATCCCAATGGTAAATAAAACCTAACCTATTCTTACTCTTCACAATAGCGTTCAAAAATTAGTAAATAAAAGCTATAATCATTTCGGCCGTGCTAAAATTCATATTAATACCGTCATGAAGAGTAATAATCTCATTATAACGAAATATGAAAATTTACCGTTGTATTTTTTTTTTTTTAATAAAAGAACTTTAGCAATGCAGTCATGTTTAAACAGACTTTAGTTTAATTTCAAGAATTGGTAATGAAACTAAAAATGTAAAATATTTGGAAGTAAAACATAACCTATATATTTTCATCTCCCTTGATAAAATTCACAATGTAGTTACTATAATACAGGCATTATGTTATTTGATAGAATCCTATACTCAGTAACATCAATTCCAAGATAATGTGTACATTTTTTAAAGGCAATCTTCGTATCTTTACTATTTATCTTTTACATTAGTTTCCAACATTTATTTCAGTACGACGAAATGATTCGTAATTCTGCTTTCAAACAGTGGCGCCAACTTATATGGGCTCGTGGAATCCGAGCCCATCAATAATAATTTGTCGTGTTATAAGATTTATTTCATTTATACCTCAAATGTTTCAGCCCACCCACTCTTTTCTAAAATTGATGTCACTGCTTCCAATAGTTCCAAACATGTTCCGTTCTGTGGAACAGGCGTTGTCATAATGTAGTTCGAAAGTGAAACAATTATTTTGTAACAGCAAGTAGTTCGTACTAGCTTAAAACAACACTGTTATTTTAGAACGTAGTATTCCAAGGTGCTGTTACTTTTTGGAACAGTTCCTAACAAAAAAACTGTTCCAAAATAACCGTTACCTTATTTTTTCCCCCACCTCTAGTATTTAATACTGAATATCACACTATGGCAGCAATCTGTAAACTAGGAAAGAAATGTGTGGGCTGAATGAATTGCACCCCCTCGCTTGATTACGTCATGCAGGTGCAATGACCCGAAGTTGGTGCGGTGATCGGCATCAACAGAAGCCACTCGAATGACAATTTCTTCCAAGAGGGCGAACAGACCTTGTTGACGGAAGTGCTTCCCTCCCCGGTCTCTACGTGACACCAATCTCACCGGCGCACAGTGTGAAATTTTGCCAATCTAGCTGGCCAAAAATATTTGTCGCTTCTATAACCACGAGTAGTAATGTTTTATGTTAAAATAACATAATATTATCCTTATTCTATCATTTGACGACAGTTTCATATGAGCGAGACTTCTGAACTCGCGAGGTTGTCGGTTCGAATCTGTACGGATTACAAAAAATTATGTTACATTTTGGAGTTGGCATAGAATATTCTTAAATTGGTCAATTAGAAAAGAAAAAATTACTGTAGGTAATGTTCAATATTTTAAAAATAATTGTATTACTTCTTTAACCAGAAATAATTATTTTGCGTTAAGTGTTGGAGGGATAATTATCGGACAATTATAATACTGACACGTACACATTTAAACACTATCTTCGCAGATATAGGAAAACCGACTATATTTCCACTCACATATGTTGTATCTGACATCTAGAACCTTAAACATTTTCACAACACATCACACTTTAGAACATAATAAAATATATAAAATATTATTATCCAGCAGTGGGGAAATAAAAAAAAACATATTAGCCTGTAATTTATAAGTGAATGAAATTACACTTAAAAGTGACATTTAATAATGATAGTAGTAGTAATAATAATAATAATAATAATAATAATAATAAATAATAATAACAGTAATAATAATAATAATAATAATAATAATAATAATAATAATAATAACAATAGCATACTAAACATAATAATTGAGTAAACACAAAATAAATACTCTTGTGTAAATGGAGATAGAGCAGACTGAATCATACAAACAGAACATAATGCGAAATAGAAGTATTTAAAAGAGAATGAAGACAGTAAAAAGGCAATAATACTAACTCAAAATAAAATGAATAATAAAATCTTAACATAATAAAGAAGGGATATATTAAAATACCGACTGACATTTAAATTAAAACGGTAATACCTAAGCAAGAGAATGTTTTCAGACCAACAAATGCTTAAAACTCATTATCACTCTCACTATCTCCAGCATTAAAGGGAATTATAGGGTCCGTAAGCAACTTTATAGCATCCGGTGATAAATCAACATGTGCTGAGTGCCGAAACTTTTTGAGATTGGAGATGACAGGATCACTTGAAAACAACAACATAGAAAGTATATCTCTGTTAGTATGGATTCTTGACATCTTTCTAATATAATTCTGCCTGTATCTTCTACAGCCCTTGTTTCGAGTCTCTTGGGCTTCTTCCGATAGTTGCCCTATTGGTAGCATGAAATTACTCACAATTTCTGGGCCATGAACCAGGACCTTATGAACAGATACTGGCATATAATACCATGGGTATAAACTAATGTACAGTTCTGTTGTTTGATTTAAATATTGTTTGAATTTATTTTGATTGGTGTCTTAATAGTATTTAGAACATCCCCTTGCACACTTGGTAATCGATGAACAGTATGGTCCAATAATGACTGTAATTTAATTTCTGCATTTACTTCTGTGATCGAAATACTGTCCTCTGGAGGGTAACATGTTTCTTTTGCCTGATGTAAAATGTAGTAGAAAGGATATATCTGTGATCCTAATTCTTTTGCATTATCGTACATAATTTTATATTGATTGTACGTAAGATTGGCACTAAAATAGAAGGATAATGCCTGTTCAGGAGTAATTTGCTTCGGTTTTGATTAGAACAACTGCCTGGCTTTTTTATTTTCGTTGCTCTTTGAAGCTAGGAACAGTTCTTTAACAATGTTAGCAGCATCTCTTTTGTCTGAATGTTTAAGATCTAATTCAGCTGCTAACATTACAGCTCCGGAACCTTGCCCCTGAAAAAATATTTAGCTTTCCGCCTCCTACTCCTGTAACTACTATCGCCAAAGGATAATTTTGGCCTACCCTTACTTGAACCCGATTTGTTTGTAAATTCTGCATAGTCCGATTTCATGTCTGTATATATTTCTGCCGGGAATGTTAAATCACAATCTAACCTCTGATGATTGAATTAAAAAAATTGGTGCATCCGTCTTCCACACTTAACCCACTTGTTACTAAACTGTATCGAAAGTTTTGACACAAAATTTTCCATTTTATTAAGAGTGGTTTTATTACATTCTCTTATGTCCAAATCCTGAAGCAGCGAGTCCAGCATTTTTGTATTCCTTGTTTGTTTGGAGCTGCTACGCCACACTTCAAACAGCCTCCGCCTTGCAATTGAAGTGCGCGAGTCTGAAAATGACAAACTTCCGCAAATTTCCGCACCTTGAGATTTTGCATGCATATTTAAAACAAATCGATCTTCATAATTATGTAAATTCCAGAGTTTGGAACTTTTTGGAAATTTTCAAAACTCTATTTAGAGAAGAAAATATATTTTTTAAATTCTACATTTTTTGGCCATTTTAATCTTAATGCTGTGGCTTATTAATAGAAAACAAGTTATTTAAATATATATATATATATATATATATATATATATATATATATATATATATATATATAGGATTAAAGTGCATACTTTTCTCTGCATATTCCATGTTTCACTTTTAAGATACCACGCTTCTGACAAAACTTACACAGCTTCTTCTTATGGTGCGCTGAACGCAACTGAGAACGGCAACTGAAACCTTATCTCGAGGCGTATGTTTATGCTTGTGCTGAGTGTAAACTATGATGACCCTTGTCAAACAAAATGAAGAACAAGATACTGCAGACATTTAAGAATAAAATGTGCTGCAGTATGGATCTCAATTTTCGAAGTCAAAAATTGACTTTTGGCCAGCTAGATTGGCGAAATTTCACACTGTGCGGCGTGTGATTGATGTAATGCTGGGGAGGAGAGTTTTGAAACTCCCTTCACTACCTAGCACCCAATAATGCGAAGAAGCAGGATCGGAAACGTACGTACACGGTAAACCGCCAATAGGCTACTGCAATATGTGTGCTTAGTCACAGAGAAAACTAAATTTTTGTAGCTGAGAGAATAAAGTCCCGATACTGATGCGATACGTAATGTACCTAGATGAAAACCACATGATATTCCTCCATAACCACATATAAATCCTCCGAGATTACTCGTAGATAGCTTTATTATGTGAATGTGAATATACCTACTTAAATGTTTGTGAATTATTTTATTATTTCGCTTTAAATTTATCGTCGCCGTAGACACTGTAGGCTCTATTCTATTAGCTGCTCGTGTTAACGACAATTATTAAAACTAACACTATTACCATAAAATTATCACTATAACCATCAGCAACATTGCTGTTACTATCACCACCAGCACTACTATTACCACTACCACAGCTATTATTACTACATCGCAATCACCGCTAATGATATTACCACCAAAATTCACTCCACTGTGGCTACTGCAATAACTACCTTTATCATCACCACCACAACAATCGTTGTTCACCTCCACCATCACTACCACTATCAATCACTATTACTAATAATGCTATATTACTACCATATCCTCTACTAACATTATTGCTACTATCACAAGCCATTCCTACTAATATCCTACTCCTACCGCAACAATCAATTATATGACTCCCACCACATTTTAAACTATTAATATTGCTACCATCACAAGTCATTCTCACTAGACCTACTAATATTGCTGCTACTATTACTACCACCACCACCACCACCACTACTACTACCGCCATCACCAAAACAGTCATTCTTATTATTACTACCATCACAAGTCATTCTTACTACTACTATCACCACAACAATCATTTTACTACTAACACTATTATTACTACTGCTCCCACCACAACAGTCACTTTTACTAATGCTGTAGTCATTCCTACTACTACTGTCACAGTCATTCTTGCTACAATCACTACTACCACCACTATTACCACTACGCAGTCATCCTTACTACTACTACTACTATTACAGTGATTTTTCTTCTTACTACTACTACTGCTACTACCACCACCATAACAGTTATTCTTACTGCCATTACAACACGTAACTAATACTACCACCACAACTACCACAAAAGTTATTCTTACTACCACCATCACCATTATCACAACAGTCATTCTTATTACTGTACTACTACTACTACTACTACTACTACTACTACTACTACCACTACTACTACCACTACTACTAAAGTAATTTATTTCAACCAATAGCTTAGCTACATGCTATTATCTCAACGCCCACTGCAGCTAATTATACTACTACAACAACCACTATTTTACCAGCACCACCACAACAACCACAGTATTCCTAGTATTGATACTACAATTAAACCTCTGCTACTACCATCAAACAACCAGTATTATCACTAATACTACTATCATAACCTAGCGGCGGATTTTCAGGGGAGGCAAGGGAGACCTGGCCTCCCTAAATATTTTGTCAGAGACAACACAAAATGTGTTATCCCAGCTCTCATAAGCTGAGATGGCAATATTCAAACTGACCGCGTTTCTAGTCTTAGGGAGGAACATGTAATTCGTGCTGCTAGCAACAGGAAGCGCTGCAGGTAGCACTATGGGGTGGAATACACAGAGCACAAGCACGGAAGTTACTGTACTACAGTGACATCTAGCGACCTTGCGTTCTAATAGTTGGGAGTAGGTAGGCAAAGCAGAACCAGGACGAATAGAAGGAATAGTGTACGCACTCAACGAGTTTACACGGGTCCGCCGCAACGCGGCGCTTCTATCGCTAGGATCGTGACTTGGAGGAAGTTCACAGTTCTTGTTACGTTAAACGTAGTCCTTTTTAAAAGCAAATTTCTACCCTTTAACCCGTCTATTCGCAACTTTAGGAATACCTGCATAGCCCGTTATTCATAATTAATAGCGTTCTCTCAGTTAATACTATTATGAACGTTCGTAACAGAAAATAGAATGGGATCTGAAACGCTATGAAAGCGATAAGTTCAGTATTTAACAAGTTGCGAATTCAGGGACAGAAAACTCTACAAAATGTTAAATAAAACCAGAGTTGAAAGATATTTTACGTGCTTATAAATTAATTAAATTACTCACCATATGAATGATTAGTTGCCTGCTACCTTCGAGAGTTTGCGAGATGACTTGGCGGATTTACGAGCTTGCAATTCTCTTCGGATTTCCTTTGTCCTGAAGAAGAATCGGCACTTTAAGTAGTGGTAAACCAATTTAACAATAATATCCATGATGTGTTCTCTGCAACATCCTGCTCCAGAAGACTGGATCGTAAGAGCGTCAATAGTGTCAAGACAGTCATAGAAGATATCACCCCACATTACACTCGCTGAGCTAATCTTTTCTTTAATTTTCATTTCTGTTTGAAGAAGTACGTCGTACACAGCTTGGAAGGGATGGGTTAAAAAACTGACGTTCCTACCGGATCCGTAGTCCTTGATTTGGGTGAGAGCTGCACAATGTTTAGACACATTACATTTCTGTCGAAGGGAATGGACACAGAGGGTACACGCAATAAACTTAGAGGAATGATTTACGACATAACCTGCCACATGATGCACTAAAAATCTGTCAATCAACACGGCAGGAGTGGTATTTACCAACTCGGGCACAGCACTTTCCCAGCCTTGACCATGCATTTCTTCACAAAGAACAATTTTTTCTTTTATACAAGTTCTACAGACTTCTTAACTGCCTTGTTACGTAATAATGTCTTTTGTCACTAGTTCTACCGTATCCCGATCTACAACCCGGAGCAAAACAGTACGACATTTTTGCAATTATTTTGTAAACCACCACACAATATTCTTTTGTCACTGGTTAATTCAAAGCACAATAAATTGAAGACTTCTACACAAACCCAAACAACAATGCATACTAACAACCCCTAACAACTTTCACCATTAAACGCGCGAGAAATTGTATTTTCGAGGTGTCTGACCACAGACAAACGATGGACTTTATCGATCGAAGCGCCACTAGTTCTCAGGTCCACCACCGACAATGAGAGAACATAGGAATGCGTACACTATTCCTTCTATTCGTCCTGGCAGAACTCAGCTCCTGGAAACCATGCCAACTGCTGTTTAGCCAATAGGGAAGCTGTCTTGTTCGCGCACTTCATACCAAAAAGACGCCATGAAAGAAGTTGGTTTTGGCTTGGGCTCCTCGCTTCAGTCTGATGCGGTGAGCTTGTAGCAATGAATGTGAGTGATGATATTGTGGTTTCACTCCTTCACGACGAAATGAAATCGACAGAAGAATTATACTACAGCAAGGTAGACCTACTCCGAAATTTTCATTTCTTCAAAATGATAAAGGTAAGACCAGAACATTTAAATCCTGTGGTACGATCAACACAAGTGGCTGTGTTAGTAGTACGAAGGAAAATCTGTTTTGTTGGCCATGTATACTTTTAAGTAATAACAAAGGCGTCTGGTCATATGAAGGCTACAGTGACATGAAAAACTTGTCTAGGGCTGTAGTTAAGCATAGCTCAAGTACAGACCACTTGAATTGTCACGTGGCATTTAAAGGACTCTGTAAACAAACCCTTAATATATCGAAAATGTTGAGCGAACAGAATAGACTGTTAAAAATTAAATACAATGAAGTAAACTCAACAGGGAAATTTACAAAATTTTAATTGATGTCACGTATGCTCTGGCTGCGCAAGAAATCGCGTTCAGAAGCCATGATGAAAAGTAATGCTCTCTAAACCCTGGAAATTTTAAAACTATATTTATTCTAGTTCTAAGTAGGGATGTGGCATTAAAAAAACATAGGGAGAATATGGAATACTTTAGAGGGGTATCGAAAACAATTCAGAATAAACTCATTGAGTGCACTGAAGAAGAAATACAAGATTTCATTGGAAAAAGAATTAATGAGGCCCCTTTCTTTGCCTGTATTGTTGACGAGACGACTGACATCACTGAAACATCTCAGTTAAGCTGGTTGACACAAAAGGTGATATTCAAGAGTTTTTCCTTGGTTTTCATGATGTTAGTGAAAGCAGAAATGCTGAAGGCTTGTGTAATGTTCTTTAGAAATACGATGTTCAAAGTAATTTAGTGGCTCAAACCTATGATGGCGCAAGTGTTATGGCGGGTGAGTTGATTGGCTTGAAAGCTAAAATTAATGAGCTTGATCGACAAGCTTTATTTACTCACTGTTTTGCACACAGATTGAATTTAGTTTTACAACAGAGTTGTTCTAAAATTAAGTCTGTGAAAATTTTTTTCTCGACACTTCATGGAATACCTACCTTTTTTAATCGGCCCTCAAAGCGTACTGCTATTCTCGACAGAATTGTGGAATAACGTATGCCTACAAGCAATGATGTCAGGTGGAATTCTAATACCAAACACATTTCTGTAGTGCACATATAAAGGGTAAAATTAATCGAAGCTTTCAATGAAATAATAGATTTCCCGGATTCAAACGGTAATTCAGCAAGGGAAGCACAAGGATTTATAAACCTACGTGATTTCAATTTTGTTTTTCTTCTCTTGACTTACCAAGAAATATTTAATAGACTGAGTTATAATTTAATATTCTTCAGAAGAAAACAAATGATATTCGGATGTGTATCAATGCAATTTCAGATTGTGTCTTGTACATAAGAAATTTAAGGAGTAATCAGCAAAACAGTCTATTCATGGAGGCTGCTGAAACTGCTACCAGGTCAGATTCATTGACTTCTTTAAGAAGAAATGAATAAATGGAAGAATGTGCAGTTTATCACATTCTCTAATAATTCTTTACTGAAACATCACGTAATAGCATATTTCATAGTTTGAGAAAGTGCACTTTCATTCTAAGCGATTCACTTGTACAAGATTCTGCAGGAAATTAGTTTAAATTATATCGGTTTCTTCAGATTGTATACAGAATAACGGTAGTTTCATCAGTCTTTTATATTGTAATCTTTAAACTAAACAACAATGTAATTTTATTATCTCAACAATAACTCTTCACTTTCTACACAGTAACACAGTATTCGCTAGTGCACTCAACGGACGACAATGACAATTTACTTGGACTATTACGAACAACAATGAACTGTTAATCTTAACTAATATTTACAAAGCACTATTTACAAATCAGAACTGTCAGTTCTCAGTTCACAGTTCTTCTAGCTCAGTCACTCGAGTTCACAGTATCTCGAACCACAGACCTTCAGAGACAGCCCACTGTACTCGAACTCAGGTCCCTCCAACTGCGGTCCACTGCACTCGAACTCAGGTCCCTCCAACTGCTGTCCACTGCACTCCAACTCAGGCCTTCGGATGCTGACACATTTGCGGACGCACACTCAAGTCGAACTCCGATACACAAGACTGGCTGGCTTGCTCTGTTTACTGGCTTAATCACTGAATGGCTGAATAAACTGAAAACTGCTCCAGTTCGCTCGCGTTTCTTCTTTTATAGCTAAACCATAGTTACGAGAAATTTCTACGGGTGTCCTGAGATAGCTCTCTCGAATTATCTGGATATCTCCAC
This sequence comes from Periplaneta americana, assembly GCF_040183065.1. Classification (NCBI taxonomy): domain Eukaryota; kingdom Metazoa; phylum Arthropoda; class Insecta; order Blattodea; family Blattidae; genus Periplaneta; species Periplaneta americana. Next base: position 117,841,697 of record NC_091117.1, on the reverse strand, counting down.
TTCGACGGACTCCTCTGGACGATTCGGGAGGGTCCGTCCCCCCTTCACTCCGCAAGTAGCAGCTGCGCGCGCAACCTCCCCTCGCCGCGTTGAAGTAATACACCCCCTCTGCCCTTCAGCATACAGATGCTCCCCGTACCAGCGTTTCGTCTGCCGCGCGCTCTGTCGGACGCGTGCTCGAACCCCGTTGCAGCTGTCACAATATTTTACTGCGGACAGGACAATATTTTTTTGAATGACTTTGATGTTTTACAGACATCGAGCGAATGTTAAATGCACTGATTTGCGATACTTTACAGAAGGCAAAAGAAAGTCAATTACATCAATTTTGTGGTATTTTTCAAGATGAGGGGAATGTGAACTCCATATGTTTAATGAGGTTCTAGAAGAAACGGTTGATTTTAATTTAGATATCAATATTCATAAAGTAAGTAGGGTAAGATCACTAGTTCTGGATCGGGCACTGGTTGAGATCAAACTGGCTGTACTGTGAGTTTCTCAAGTTAGTGGCAGGTGTCTCTTATTGTACGTTTGGTAGCCATGGCACACGGTTTCTTGGAAGTTTGGAAAGAAAGAAGCCGTAAGTTATGACGCAGTAGTGTTTTTTTCCAATTACTAGCGGAAATTTGAAGAGAAAAATAAGGTAAACGGATTTGAAAATCTGTAATTACTTACTTGTATAAGTTAGAGCCTCCAAATTTTCTCAAAAGTTGGTCATATGCACACATTTTGTAGAGAGAAATAGGATTTAACTTCAAGCTTTCAGTCTTACCTAGCGGGTAAGTTTTTTTATATTCGTGCAACGAGATAATTAGCAGGCCGGGGCGCACGCCCAAATTTAAATGCATTTCTAGTTTATATTCGTTTCGAAGTAAAATGTTGGGTTTTAAGGGTACATAAATGTCTTAATACGTTTTGAATATCATGCATCTCATTTGCCTGGAGAAACTTAAGTTTCAGCAAGAGAAAGTGATGTCTATTTTTTATTGTTTCTTCATGACACTGCGTACATATTACAGCACTTGAATGTTGATGATTTTGGGCGCTCTAATAATCTTTCTCTGAAGAAAGAACGCACCAAACTGATGCGTTAAAATTAGAAAAATATAGATACGATTTCTGAAATGTACCAACTCAAGCTTGGCAAAAAGCAAATAGAAAACTCTACACAATATGTTGAGTGGATTTCGAGGAAGTGGTGTCTGGCCTTTGGATTCTTCTGCTGTCAACGTTCATCGTTCGAAAAGCAGTAATGACTCCACTATTGTTCATGCTACGCAAAAGTATGAGACACAACCCGGATGGTCATCTAAAGTAAGAGAAAGAGGAAACTCTCCCTTCCCGCCAATGGTTCAGATGATAAAAGAACTTTTTGCACCAGAAGAAGACAATGCCAAAAACTCAAGAAAAATCACTCTCACAAGATATGTAACTCCACTTGAGTTCTTGAGAGAAATAGAAGAAATAGCAGAAAGAAAGCAAAGTTCGATGCAATGTAAAAGGTGCAATTTCTGGTACCATCAAACAACCCAAAATGTGTCAAATAAGGCTTAACCAATGAAGTTTCTATATGTCAAATGTAAACAATAGTGAACAATGAATTGCACAATTTAATTACATCACTCTAATTTTTAAGCAAATTGTTTCAAACATGTATGTAATTTTGTTCTCTACAAAGCAAAATGCATTTTCCTTCAGTTTACTTTAATAATTTGAAGATGTACTATCATGGACATAATATTCAAATTTTGATCCTCAATTAGTTCCGGTCACTAGTTACGATCACATTCCTTACCTCATCTGTGGAGTGTTATAATGTCATGCCCCTTACATTTATATGATACTTGTGCTATTCTATATTAAGATATAAAAGGGAAATGTTTTTCGTTAACTGAACCTCAACTAGTGCCGGAGGTTAGTTGTGGATCAAATGCTACTTTATATTTCTCCAAGAAAAATATGTACTGAATTGAAATTTTTGTAAATTTAAACGACCTTAAAATATTGTAGAGAGGTCAATTAATAATTGTAGGTAAAATTCCTTACTCTCTGCCATTTCCATCTCCGAAATCGGACGTATGCTTAGGTAGATGCAGAACTAGTGCTCTTACCCTAGGTGGGTCATTCCATGCAAAAAAAAAAAAAAATATATATATTTTTTTTTTAACCATGATGTCTCAAAAGTTAAAAATGTTTTAGTAGGTTATTCGATATGTTCTAAGTATGAATATCTCGTAATATTATATTTATATTCTTCATAGTTTGGCACCAATCAGCATTTAAAATATTGGTTTGGGAAGGAACATGGCTTCATTCATTGAAGTTTCCTTACTATGTAAAAGAAGATCGAAAAGTGATTTCAATGCAATTCGGAAAAGGAGAGCCTAGTTTATAAATGCCCTCAAAATGAAATATATATATATATATATATATATAATTTTTTAAATAGCTACCCGCAGTAAAATAATTTAAAAAATATAGAACGCAAAATTCAATTCATTTTTACAGACAAAAAAAATATGTGTTTATTTCTTTAGGGTATATTGATTCCACTGTGAAGATTTTAGAATGTAGACTTAAATACCATGCTAGTTTTTAATAAAAATAACTCTCCGGAAGAAAGGACCTCGGCAGGTAGACTATCCCGTCGTGCAGAATTTTATTGCCGAGTGATACTGTTTACACTGTTTCTCTCCCGCCGCTACTTCTCTGTGCACTTACAGTAACTTCTTTGGGTACTTCACATGACGAAGACAATGTTCTATTAGTTCTTCTCTTCTCGCAAACTGGAACTACACAGTGAATCCTACGTGTTCCCGGCACTGTCTTAAGCCTGAGAAACCGATCGTTATTTGATATGTGAGCCTCATTTTCATGTTGTTCTTTCCCCGTAAACGAAATATCAACACCAGGAATATTAGTTTTCGCCCATTCATACATTTCTTTCGGCACACATTCTTCTTCGCTCGATTTCCTCACATCACTTTGTTCACTACAGCCTGCGGATGCCATTTTGATAATTTGATAAAACACAAAATGCATATCGCATCACCTATCATTACATTTGGTATTTTTTCTCGCATTCATTCTATAACTTTTCTATTACGGTATCTGTTTTTATTGTATGTCCTTTGAGTCCAAAAGGGGTACAACACCACAAATACTCAAAATAACTTTCAGATTTTGGGATTTTCAATCTAATCAGGCACCACTACACTGTTAAAAATTAACAGCTTTAAACAAATGCTTCCAGACGTATACTGTCAGCTCGTGCTGCGCGGTCAAGGTAAGGAAGGGGACACACTGGTTTGAGATTGCTCATCGATTTATGACGTCTCGCGACCGCCACACATAACAAACGATTTTCAACCTTCAGAACAAACTTCCTAAACTTAGAAGATGGATTAAGAATAAGATTTTTCTTCAATACGAATGTAATTCGCATGAATTTAAAATGTTGCATTCGAATATAAAACTTTTTCTTTTTTCAATGAAGCGTTTTTTGAGCATCCCTTAATATTATTCGAATTAGTCTTTAAGATATTAAAATATGATTGTTCAGGTTTACAATGGCATCTCTTTAGTTTCGATAACACTTCATACAGAGTGTCTAGAATATTTCAAATTATAGATAATATGTAACTGCCATCCATTTGTCAGCTATCCGTATGACTAATATATTAATGATATGACGGCCTTAGTTGACAGTTTAATTTATTTTACAGTATAATAACATTATTATATTAAAAGTACAAAATAATTCATGACATCACTGGCATATTCTTAAACTTTTTACTGTGGAATGATCCAGGTATACTCTATTTGCACCAACTATTATGATTGCTTAAAGAGGAATTTAAATTGCACTGTTTTAGTGTAATTAAAATAAAAAAAGAAAGAAATGCCTTCGTATTATACGACTTTATAAGAGGCATGGGTATGATTGTATATAGTCAGATAAATGAAGTTATCTTATCAATTAAAGCAGATGAAAATCACCTAATTCTAGGAGACTGGAAAGGAGCAGCAAGAGGAATTGTTATCCATTTTGATTATGGAGAAAGGAACGAAAGAGGAGATAAATTAAATGAATTTTGTGCTGCAAATAATATGATAATTACCAACACCTTGTTTCAACATCATCTAAGAAGACGATATACTATGAAGATGCCTGGAGATATCGCAAGATATCAAATTGATTACATCTTAGTTAAGCAACGTTTTAAAAATCAAGTGAAAGGTAGGAGAAGTTATCCAGGTGCAAATGTAAATAGTGCTCATAACCTAGTCATGGCTAAGTGTAAATTAAAATTTAAAAAACTGACCGAAAGTAAAATAATTAGTTGGCCTCTAGAAAAATTAAGAGATGAAGAAATTAAGTGGAAGTATGAGGACCATATTGATACACAGATAATTTCAGAATATAAAGAAGAACATTCCCTAGAAGAACAATGGAATAGTGTCAAATCTATTTAAACAGACGCAGCGAATCACACGATAGGTAAAAATAATACACAGGTGAGGAAACCATGGATCACAGAAGAAATTGTAATAATGATCAAAGAAAGAGAGGCGATGAAGAATTCACGGACAGCAGAAGGAGAAAGGAAATACAAGTCTGTAAGAAATCAGATAATAAGAGAATGCAAAAAAGCAAAAGAAAATTTTTTACAAAGTAAATGTAAAGAATTAGACTGTTACATGAATGATGGAAAATAGAAACAGCATTTAAAACAGTAAATATGTTTTTTTAAAAACGGCAAACAAGCAAAGGGGGGGGGTTAATGAGGAAGGAAAATTTATGATAGAAAATGCTCAGAAAGCACTCTGTTGGAAAAAAAATTTGCAGAATCTTTATACTTTGGAAGCCGTTTGCAATTTCCAGAAACAGAAGAAAAAGATACAGTAGCTATAGATAATAAAGTAGAATCTATTTTGAAATCAGAATTTTTAATGGCTGTAGAAGTTTTAAAGGCTAAAAAAGCACCTGGAATAGATAACATCCCTTCTGAATTATTTAAAGCCACAAGTACAGAGGGACTAGAAAAACTTTTTCACATCATAAGTAAAATATATGAGACCGGTGAAATACCTGAAGATTTCAAGATAAGTATTATAATACCTAGTCCAAAGAAAACTACAACAAATAAGTGTGAAGATCACCGCACTATCAGTATTTTATGTATTGCCTCAACGATTTTTACCGAAATTATATATAGAAGAATTGAGAAAACAATAGATGAAACTCTTTCAATAGACCAGGTTCGGGTTTCTAAAAAAATCAGGTACAAGAGAGGCAATACTAGTCCTAAGAATTTTAATTGAAAACAGACTGCTAAAGGATAAACTAACTTATATAGCTTTATAGACATTAAAAAGGCATTTGATAATGTTTTATGGGACAAATTGGTGATAATTTTAAAAGAAATAGGAATTAATTATAGAGAAAGAAGAATTATCTGGAACTTATATAAGGAGCAGATAGCAATAAGCAGATGTGAAGAAATACAAGAAAAAGCTAAAATAACAAGAGGTGTACGACAAGGATGCAACATGTCACCAATCCTTTTCAATGCATATATTGAACAAGCTATTAAAGACATACAGACATTGGATGAAAATTCAAGGAGAAGAATGGAGTATGTTAAGATACGCGGATGATATCGCTTTGCTGGCAGAAAATAAGCAGGATCTTGAAAAGATGTTGGAAAAAATGGAACAAATTTTAGAATCATATGGAATGAAAATAAATAAGAGAAAACCAAAATTTTGGTATGTGGAGAAAAGGAACAAACAAAAACGCAAATTAAGTCAGGAAATGAAATGTTAGAAGAAGTTAAAGAATTTAGTTATCTAGGCTCCAAAATTATAAAAGAAGGAAGGAGTGTTGGAGAGATAAGAAACAGAATTACTTTAGCAAAATTGGCATTCAACAAGAAAAAAAACACTGTTAATATCGAAAAACATATCAATAGACATCCGTAAACACTTTTTGAAGTCGTATGTATGGAGTTTAGCATTATACGGCTGTGAAGCTTGGACTATCGCCAAAGAAGAAAAAAGGAAGATTGAAGACTTTCGAAATGTAGTGCTATAGAAGAATGCTGAAAGTAAGTTGGATAGATAAAATCACTAACGAAGAATTATTGAAGAGAATAGGACATAAAAGAGAAATTGTGTATACAATTCAAAATAGAAGACATTCACTTTTAGGCCATCTAGTTAGAAATCATCACCCAGTTTTCAAAATAATAGGACAAATAGAAGGAAAGAACAAAAAGGGACGTCCACGGATAAACTACCTTTCAAATATTAAAGAAGATACCAGATGCTCCACATATCAAGAAGTGAAAAGACTTGCCATGTATTTGGAAGCATGGAGAGCTGTTACAAACTAATCGCAAGATTGAAGACTGCAGAAGAAGAACTACATTCTCACACACACATATATATAGCAGCAGGAAAGCTACGACCTAAAACATGTCTGTCAACGCTTCAAAAATCTATCCATACTTACGCTACCGACAATGAAAACACTGTTAGGTACATGCTAGATTACTTTGTACCGGATGACAGTATCGACAGAGACAAAGACGAACACCACCAGGAAATTCACATAAAAATGACAAGATGTTCAGTGAGAAATATGTTTCGAATTGTGCTAAATGGGTACTGATCCCAAAAAATCAACTGGAGAAGAAGTCTTTGTCTATTTTCCAACATTTGTTACAAAAATATATAATGAATGCTTAAGGACCGGCTGTTTCTCAAAGCTGTGGAAAACATCTATAGTAGTTCCAATAATAAAGCCAGGAAAAGAGGAGAGCAAAGATGTGCAGAAGACTAGTCGTATAAGTTTGTTTAACGTGGGAAGTAAAGTCTTGGAAAAACTAATAATAGATAGAATAAATCACCACCCCTTCTCCAATGACTTGAACAATAATCAATATGGCTTCATTCCGTAAAAGAGTACATTTGATGTTGCTATGACCATTAAGGAATTTATAAAGACAGCCCTAGTGCTCAAGAATTGCATGGCGTTAACAAGTCTAGACGTGAAAGGCGTCTTCAACACTGTATGATGGCCAAGCATACTGAACAGACTGAGAAAACTAAACTGTCCAAGAAACCTGTATCTCCTATGATGCAGCTATTTTAGCAATAGAACAGCTATATTGGTCACAAATAACTACAGAGCAGAGAAGGAAGTAAAGAAAGCATGTTCTCAGGGATCTTGTTTTGGTCCAGGATACTGAAATGTGATTTACTCGTAAGACCAACTTCTCAATTGAAAATAGATTGACTAGGAAAGGTAAAAGAAAATAGGATGTTAATTCTGAAGTCATTCTGAGTCAAAACGATCATATGAATATTGGTCTGTTTTCGAACGGTTACGGATATATGGCTCTTTGATTTCACAAAAACTTCTGGGATACCATTGTACTAACTCGCATTTAGAGGCAGATAACGGACAAATTTAAAGTTTATATTCACATATGCATAAATACCTAATTTTCTAGACGTCGAGGTCGATATTTCCGCACATTTTCGAAGGTACCTCCTTCTGTTTCAATGCAATGTTGCGCTCGGGCGTGAAACGCGCTCGTCGCTCGGGAGAGTTGATCGTGGCTGTTCTTTGTGCGGCGTGCAGCATCCAAAACACGGTCGATTAGCGCCTCTCTCGTTTCCACATTCTTTTGGTATACCAAGTCTTTTATCCAATCCAATAGACAGTAATCCAAAGGTGTTAGATCTAGAGATCTGGGTAGCCAATTTTGGGGCCCACCTCGGCCGATCCATCGCTAATGGAAAAGCTCGTTAATATAAGTCCGAACAGCACGGGAAAAATGGGGAGGGGGATCATCATGTTAGAAAATAATTCTACTTCGTTTATCTAAAGGCACATCTTTCAAAAGCTGTGGCAATTCATATTGTAGGAATCGTAAATAGCTCTGTCCTATAAGACGATCTTCCAAAATGAATGGGCCTATAAATATATCGTGCAACAAACCAGAGGTGTTAGATCTAGAGATCTGGGTAGCCAATTTTGGGGCCCACCTCGGCCGATCCATCGCTAATGGAAAAGCTCGTTAAGATAAGTCCGAACAGCACGGGAAAAATGGGGAGGGGGATCATCATGTTAGAAAATAATTCTACTTCGTTTATCTAAAGGCACATCTTTCAAAAGCTGTGGCAATTCATATTGTAGGAATCGTAAATAGCTCTGTCCTATAAGACGATCTTCCAAAATGAATGGGCCTATAAATATATCGTGCAACAAACCACACATTTACATTAAAGCGGTGTTGGAAATTACTTTCCACTGCCGCATGACGATTTACATGTGACGAAACATCCGAGTTTCTACTATTGTTGACACTATCGCGGGTAAATTGTGCTTCATCAGTAAACAGTATGAAATGATGCAACTGCTTTTTAGTAATTAGACAAATTCTAAAGTTCCATACAAGTCGGCCTGGGTAGCGCAGTCGGTATAGCACTGGCCTTTTGTGTTCCAGGTTGAGGGTTCGATTCCGGCCCAGGTCGATGGCATTTAAGAGTGCTTAAATGCTACATGCTCATATCAGTAGATTTACTGGCATGTAAACAACTCCAGCGGGAAAAAATTCCGGGAAACCGGCTACGCTGATATAACCTCGGGAGTTGCGAGCGTCGTTAAATAAACCACAATTTAAAGTTTTAAAATTCCAAATGGCGGGCGAAATTTTCAGGTTCGAGGTGCTGCACACGTTGTACATAGTGTACAGTAATTCCTGATGTAATGTTCTCCACACTCGCGATTGCGAAACACCAATGTGCCTATTTTTTCTACTTTCCTTCGGAATCACCCTGTATACATACATCTCATACTCTTGTAATAGCCTCTGCAGAAGAAAACTATGCTAATTTAGACTTAAAAACGATCGAACACTTGCCAAATAGCAAACAAAATTCAATTCAATGAAAATAAATGCAAAACACTCTAATATCTAAGAAAAGACTTTTCAACCAGACCATAAACGTTTACCCGAACAAGAAAAGACTCGAGCAAGTCCTAAAAGTAATAACATTATTTCAGAGGAGGAACGTGGCCTCCAACGAAAGATGAACTAATAAATAAATATTTGAAACTGTCCACAAAACTTTTATAAAGGCCATAGTCTTTAACAAACTATAGTTCAAAACATAAATACAATATCCTGTAAAAATGTTACTACTCTTACGTAAATTAATTGTAATCTGTTTTAAATGCATATTCCAAGCTCGTAGTATTATTGCAAAGTAATGGACAATGCTGCGAATACTGTTCATAGTGTTCTGCCAAATGGCAGGTCTTTCACTGCAAACTCAGCTTTCTCCAGTCTTTCTTACCTTCTTCTTCTTTGTCTCCGTATATATGATCCATATATCTTAATCTCGTCTATCATTTGATATCTTCTTCTGACCCGAACTCTTTTTTCGTTCACCATTCCTTCCAGTGCATCCTTCAGTAGGCAGATTCTTCTCAGTCTGTGACCAAACCAATTACTTTTTTTCTCTTCCTGATCGGTTTCCACTTCTTCCTTTACTCACCCACTTTCAAAACAACTTCATTTCTTATTCTGCCTGTCCATTTTACACGCTCCATTCTTCTCCATATCCACATTTCAAATGCTTCTAGTTGATTCTCTTCGCTTCGTCGTAATGCCCATGTTGCTACTCCATACAATGCCACATTCCACACAAAGCAATTCACTAGTCTATTCCTTAGTTCTTTTTTCAGAAGTCCGCAGATGATGCTCCTTTTTCTATTAAAAGCTTCCTTGGCCATTGCTATAGTCATTTTGACTTCCTGGCAGAAACTCATGTTACTGCTTATAGTACACCCCAAGTATTTTAAGTTGTGTACACTTGCTACGCTACCTCGTTTAGTATTCGCACGTTTATCTTCTTTATTTTTATTTCTATGACAATGGTCTTCGTCTTGTTTGCATTTATCTTCATCCCATACTGCTCACAGCTGTCATTTAACTCCAAAAGCTTATCCCTTAGTATCGTCCCCTTTTCTGCTAACAACGCCATATCGTCAGCAAATCTTATGCACATTATTCTTCTTTTACCTACTATCACCCCTCCCATATTCTGAAAACAGTTGTTCACTAAATCCTCCAAGTAGATGTGAACAGTGTAGATGTTAAGGAATATCCTTGTCGTACTCCTCCCCATATTTCACTTCATTCTGACATTTCTTCTCCTATCCTGACTATAACTCGTTGTTTGATATGAAGATTAATGAACAGTCTTCTCATTTTCCAATCCACACCTATTTTCTGCAGGATTTCAAACAGTTTATTCCAATCCACTCTGTCAACCGCCTTTTCTAGGTCAACAAATACTACATGCACTTCTTTATTATTATCGAGGAATCCTTCGCCAGTTGTTCGTAGTAGCCCAACTGCACCACTCGTACAATTTTCCTTCCTGAAGCGAAACTCTTCTTCCAGATTTCCTTTCATCTTAGAATATAAACGTCGATTCAAAATTCGCAGGAGAATCTTCGCCAAGTGAAATATCTGGCTGATAGTCCTGAACTCGTTACATTTCTTCGCATTATTTTTATTCGGTTTTGGCAGCAACACTGTCTCCGTAAAACCTTCAGGCCATTCGCCTTTCGATATATTTCGTTGCATAATGATAGAATTTCATTCTTGTCTTCATCCAACCATTTCACTATTCAATAGGGAGTCCATTCGCTCCTGTTGCTTTCCCTTTCTTCATTTCCTTAAGCCTTAGTTTAACTTCTTCCCTTAAAATAAAAAATCCTTCTTCTGACACTGCGGCTTCATCTTTCATAGCTAAATCATCTGCACGATTCCCTGCCTCATATAACTCTTCTGCAAATTTCGTCCAACAGTTCAGTATTCCTAGTTTATCTGTTATTACATTTCCGATTTCGTCTTTTATCAACCACATGGATTTCTTGTTCTTATTTCTAAAGTCCAAAAATTTTATTCCGCGGTACACTAAATCATATCTTCCTTTTCTCTCAAGATCCTCTATTTCTTTAGCCTACATTTCTCTTTCATCCAGTCTTCCTTCTCCTTATCAGTCCCTTTTCTTAGTTATAAGTGATAACAGTACCGATTGTATGTGTTTAGAATAAATGGGGATTTATTAATTTCACCCAGTTCTATCAATTTACATTAAGTAGAATAAAAATATTGCTCTCAGTTTGACTACTAATTATAATAAATGGGCAGATATTAGTTACTAAATCTCTTACTTCAAACAAATATTTTTGTGACTTTATAGCTAATACGAAATACTATATTACATATTCTATTGTGACTTTACAATACGTAGGAAAATATTAATTACTCATGCCTGTAAGGCGTCAAAATTGCAGAACTACGTTAATTATTTTTTATACATTTGTTACATTCAAATCTTAAAATAATATTTATTTTTCAAACTACTTTAACTTTACAATATGCAGGATAATTTGTAATATATATCCTATTTTGATGATTTTACATTACTCCCTCACAGTTTTGTGACTTTACAGTAAACACTATACTATAAACTCCTCGTATTTCTATAACTTCAAAATACATAGATAATATTGATATTCAATTTTTGAGACATTAAAATATTTAAGATAATATAAAAGTTTGAAAATATTCCAACCTCCCATATGTATAACAAGTTTAATTGCTCGTATATTTATTACTTTATAAGGAGTAAGATATAAATTGCTCTTTTTTTTTCTGATTTTACAACAAGTTTGTTGCTACTAGATTCTCAATTTTTTAATATTATTAGGCATTAGTCTACATTCACTTGACGTTATGTGTCAGAGTAAGGACAATTGTTTGTCTGCATCGTAGACTGATTTACGTAATATGTTACTAGTCCGCGATGTATGCGACGGAGGTGGAAACAAACTGACCCCCTACCCAATTATTTCTTGACTTAGTTGCCTAAGGAGAGATGCCGCATTAGTGTCACTTAATCTATGAAGTTTCAACCTGTCCTCGGACAGTTGAATATACAACAACAACAACACCACCACCAATAACAACAATTAGTAATTGCTCAAATTAATTTTTAACTTTACAAAATATTGTGACATTACTCCAATTGAGATGATGTTACTTTTTCCAATTATCGTATTGGTACATCCATAATATGTCGCATAATTTCAACTCCTGCGACTTTGGATACTTTATGCTAAATACAATTTATATGAATTTTAATTGTTTAGGGACATCATAATTTGTTTTTATTCTTATGAAATTACAACAGGCCGGACACTATAAAATTTATTTACTTATACTTATATACTTATGTGTATTATATTATATTAATTGCTGCCACTACTGTGACTTCGAATTAAGAATGACATAACTAGCAGCTACTGGTAGATATTACTAACAACTGAAAAGTTTACTATGGAATGGAGACATATCTGAAAAGTGTAAAAAAATCATGTAGAATTTATACTTTAAAATTGACCTATGAAAAAAAAAAAAAGATAAGTGCAGAATTCAGGAGACATAAATGAAATTCCTAAGAAGTATAGTACTGAAAATATGAAGAGAGAGAGTGAGAGAAAGAGACAGAGAGTTAAAAATGAAGTTATAATAAATATTTTAGGAATCACAAAATTACAGGATATATTGGAGGAGAAGAGGATTAGATGGTTTGAGCATATTATGAGGAAGAGTGAAAAGAGATTACCAAAGGAGGCACTGAACCTGAAAGTAAAAGGGTAAAAAGCTGTTGAAAGACCTAGAACAAGATGCCAAAAAAAAAAGAGAGAGAGAGAGAGTTTGAAAAGGGGGACAGTGACAGATAGTAGATGCTATCTAACAACCCCACAACCAGGGGCACGAGTCTAGATGAAGATGAATAAATTTAATTGCGCACATCTTTTGCCTCTTTAGTCTTTACATAAGGAAGGTAACACCGAGGAACAAAAAAGCAATTTTTTTAAGAAAGAAAAAATGTGATTATGATGGTATTTTTCTCCTGAATTTAAGGGAACGAACAGGTGAAAAATGTGGAAAAATGGAAAAAAATACAAATTTTTGTTTTTATGTTCAAAATTTTATTTAAACCTTCTACTTTCATTATATGGCCTCATTTTTTATTTGGGAGCCCTTTAAACCGTGTCACATGACGTTTAAATGTCTGCTTGCACGTGCTTCGTTGCCCTTTAAACGAGCTGTCAGCTCTAAAGTTTATGTTGAGCTTTGTAATTTGAATAAAGCGGGCTAGTTTTTTTTTTCTGGTGTGTATCTAGTGAAATTAAGTTTGTTGTCACTCCTGAATACATTATCAGCTTGCCTGTCAGCCCTGCAAATACTTTGTTTTGAAACTGTGAACGGCAAAATATTGTTTGTGGATCGTTTCTTCTCGAGTTTGTGCGTTTGTACGTGAATATTCATACTTGATTTGCTGATTTCGTGTTATTTAGGATGTTATTAAAGTTTTACACTAATTTTGTATTCAATTAGTTGTATATATTAGTGTGAATAAGTTAGTATAAGTGCATTAGGTTAGGAATCGTCACAATAACATTCAAGACCACGTGTATAACTCAACATTTAGCATTTTAGGCATGGTTTTAGTTTTCTAAACATGAATAGACTAAGTGACATTCATAATAAGGGCAAGAAACGATCAAAATATGCTAATAGGGCTAAAAATTTAGCAAATATAAGGTGGAAGAATGCCAAAACTATTGTGGAATGTGTGCAACAAGAAAATGTGTTAGGCCTAGTTGGTGATAATGAAGATCAAGTGTCAAAAGAACCAAATAATAAACAAAGTGCTAGTGAGATAAAGTTGATAAAATATGGCAACTTGCAGGAGAATTCAAATATAAGTGCCCCCCAGTGTAGTGAAGACTACACATTAGTGCATGTAAGTTTGTTGAGTGAACTGTATAAAGGAGTAAAATGTGGTGAATGTGGAATGGATAGTGCAAAAGCTGAGCTTACTGAACCATCAGGCTTTGCATTTAAAGTGATAGTGAAGTGTTATAATTGCAACACAGTGTTGAATGAAATGTATACAAGCCCTAAGGTAGGTAACACTGAGTCAACTCGACCTCCCTTCGATGTAAATAGGAGAATGGTCAACGCCTTTGTTACCATGGGAAAAGGACACTCTGCTATGGAACAACATTGTATGGCTATGGGTATGGCAGATTTGAGCTCACCATCCTTCAACTCTCACCTGATAAAACTGACGGAAGAAAACAAACTTGTTAGACAACATGTGCTGAGAAATGCTCACTCTGCAGTTAGACAAGCTCACATGGAAGTGGACAGTTCTATTAGTGATAGTGATGTTATAAATATTGGTGTGTCATACGATGGCACATGGATGAAGCGTGGACATACATCAAAGTATGGTTTAGGTTTAGTCATAGATATTTTAACAGGGCTAGTGTTAGATTTTGAAATAATGTCAAAATATTGCAGTACTTGTGAAAAGACAGAAAAAAAAAATGGATGTTGCAAGTGACGAATATAAACAGTGGTATCAAAGTCACAAAGATGCTGGTGTTTGTGAGAAAAATTTTGATGGATCTTCAAATGCCATGGAGATGAAAGCTGCAGAAATTCTCTGGACCCGGTCCATTAGGTTGTGTAATATGAGGTACACAACCTTATTGTCTGACGGGGATGCAAAAACACACCATCACCTTCAGCAGCTTCAAGTTTATGGTGAAGGCATTGACATTAGAAAAGAAGAATGTGTGAACCACGTTGCTAAGAGAGTAGGTAAAGGTCTACAGAATATTGTTAGGGAATGGAGAGGGACAGATTCCTCAACCGGAGGCAAAAAAAGGGAAGTCTGACTGCAGAAATGATACCTCAACTGCAAAATTACTACAGAAAGGCCATTATTGATAATATCCCCGATGTAAACAAGATGAAGAAAGCCATCTATGCAACACTTGACTATGCAAAGTCGACGGATGACAAGCCCCTGCATTCAAGATGCCCTAGTGGTGAAAAGTCATGGTGCTTCTTCAACCAGGCCATTGCGAAGCAAGAAGCTGTTCCGAAGCATGACTTGAAAACCATGAAGACAGTGTTGCGACCTGATGTTGTGGCTAAAATCATGCCAGTGTACTGTAGACTACCTAGTGATGAACTTCTTAGCAAGTACACTGCAGGAAAAACTCAAAATGTGAATGAAAGTGTTCATAGTGTGATATGGCGGAAGTGCCCAAAAGAAATTTTTGTATCAAAAAAAAAAAAACTTGAAGTGGCTGTTACTTCAGCTGTGACTGAATTTAACATGGGTTGTACAGCAAACATTTCCATGAGAGATTTAGTGTCAACAGTGAAATTATCCCCTGCAGCATACAAAATTGGCAATAGGAGAGACAAGCGTCGACTGCAGCAAGCGGCTACTTCAACCAGTGAGAACTTCAAAACAAGCAGGAAGACGCTACGTTTGTCAAAAAGTGTCACTGAAAGTAGGAAAAAGCAGCAGGAGGGGTCAACATATCAGGCAGGAGGGTTTTAAGCAATTTCCATAACGTGTAAGTACTCAAACATAGTGTTGTACTTTAAAACTTGATTTTCTCCCTTTTAAATTTTATTACATTTTAACATGTTCAAATTGCTCCATATGATGCATTTCTTAACCAATTGTGATGAAATTTTTACCACAAGCCCACATTACCTAAAGGAAAAAGACTGTCATATGGATTTTTAAAATATTTATTATTTGCCAAGATATAAATTGATTAAGATGCATGAAATTAATTTTTTTCTTTAAATTGGCACTCACCCAGTTTTGAATTTTTTCTCAGAAACTAAGAAGTGCTAACTAAAAATCATGTGATAGATGTTTTATTATTGTTAGAGGAACTGTTCTATATTTTTTTAAAATTCATAATGTTAAGCGTTCATCGTGCAGCATTTTTTAAATATTAATTAGTATTAATTGGTAAATAATTAATTTCTTCAAAACTAATTAAGATACATTGATGAAATTTATAGGGATGTTTTAAATACACATCAGCACTCTGTGGTAAAAATTTCAGTCCATTAGCATCACAAATGCATAATTTGAATATTTCACCTGTTCATTCCCTATGATATCTGTTTTTCCCCATCACGCAAGGTTTCCGAGAGACAGGCGTTTATAATTTCAAACACTTTAATATTTTCTACTTCACATTCTTAACTGCACAATATGTGACCCGTTGAGCGAAAAGGGACCTAAAATCGTGAAAGGAAATTTTACAGACGAACAAAATAACGAATTTGCTGTGTAAAAACTGCATTTCTATATTTTGACATCTTGAGCTACTTGTAGGCTTGTTTACATACTAAACTATGACGTAGTTTTACTCAGTGCTTCTGAAATACATAACTTTTTCTTATAGTTGCTAAGAAAACAAGTGAAAACATTAATTGCATTTTTCTCGAAAAGTACATAATGCAATATCAACATTCAATAAGTAATATATTAAGGTCTATAGCTCCTAAAACCATGCATTTTTTTAATGTTCAGTATTTCATCCTCTTTTTGAAACCACACAAAAAAAAAAACAAAAAAAAAAATGAAAAATCCAAATTTAGGTCCCATTTCCTGCCACAAGTCACATATTCAAACATTCTTGCTCACGTAGAAAATAAGAAATGACGATTTTCTACTATATTTCGCCTGTGGAGCATCTCTCTTGATTGTACAACAATATTTGGCCAGCATATTAGAATTCCATTTGCCTTGATACCTCTTGGAAATAGCTATGGAAATAGCTGAAATCCCCTGATGAAAGTGTTCCCCGTGCTCATTGCTCACTGCGCCAAGATTTTCCGGGAAGAAATCTAGGTGCGAGTGCAGGAAGTGCACTTTTAAAGGTATATTACAACCCAAATATTTATAAGATATAAGCTCGTTGACAATTTCACAGTAGCTTTCCGCCTTTCGGTTTCCCAAAAAAACTGTGAGTAACTTTTTTTAATGCTTGCCAGTTGCTTTCTCCAGTGGATTCAATAGTTTCTCAAACATTTCATGATGCATTAGTGATCGTATTTGTGGACCCAAAAATATTCCGTCTTTAGTTTTTGCTTCACAAATTTTAGAACATTTCTGTGTTTAAGGGATTAGGTACAGCTTACAGCAGTAAAAGTTTGGATATATTCAACATTTTTTTCCTCCATTACCGAATCTTGTACAATAATGAAAATTAGTATGTGTAAAACACAGTCCTTCTGCTATATGAAAAAAAATATATATTTTTTTTTTCCGATTTAAAAAAAAATATTTACATTTTGTTTAAATTCAGTTCACTGTGTAGTGACGAAGCGTTTCCCTCATAACTCCAAAACTATCAAACATTCCGTGATGAAATTTTTTGTGTTTATTTATGCATGCCATATCTACAATGTATGGAAGATCACTTTTCTATCTATGATAGATTGTCTGATAGAAAATAAATTCATTTAAAAAAATGGTCAAATATCAGTATTTTCTTCTTAACAAAAAATGAAAGAATATAATTGTTTAAGGAATATAGTTGAAACAGATTGATATTGTAAAAATTAGTTTCAGGAATAAAATAAAAGAGAGAGAACATGACAAAGTTGAGTTTATGAGCTATGAGGGAAAAACTGCATCACTGCACCACTGCACAGTAAACTGCGACCATTTTGAAAAAAGACAAAGATAAAACATTTTTTTAAATGGTAAAATTATTGTTTCGTATATCAGAAGGATAATGTTTTACATATACCAATTTTCATTATTGTTCAAGATATAGTAATGGAGGAAAAAATGTTGAATACTTTCAAAACTTTTACTGCTATAAGCTGTACCTAATCCCTCAAAGTACATGAAACCAGGAGTATTGTCCATGGCTTTGACGAAATACTTCATTAATCATAGTTTGATATGTAACGGAGGTAGATACACATTTTTAGGATAACACAATACGTCATGTTCACATTTTTCTTTTCAGAAATGAATGATGCGCTTTTAGGTCATTCTTTTTTAATGTAATGTTTTTTTCCTGTCCTTACTATCCAAGCGACACAAAAAAACCGTACTTTCTGTAACCAAGCTGCAGACCAAGAATAGGTGCAATTACCTTCAAATCACCACAAATATTCAATTCATACACTGCATATCGAGGATTTTCCAATATAAATTTAAAGTTCCCATATGTTTCTTTCATACTAGCACAGTGAGCCACAAGTACTGATAGGAATTTATTACCATTATTATAAACTGACTTGAAAGGAATCAATTAACAAGTGCCATTATGTTAGGTTGTGTTCAATACTAAATGTCTTCATAAGAGAAGAAATGTCATTACAGAACACTAAGTCATTTTCTTCAGAAAAATAGTCCATAAATTGAGAATGACGATTACGATATATATATATATATTTGTATTCTTTGAAGAAGATTCCATCCTTTTAGCCGGGAAGCAAGCATTTCAGACTGTGTTTTGGATAATTGTAAATCTCGTATGAGGTCGTTAATATCTACTTGAGTCAATAAATGAGGCTCAGATGAACAGCTTTGTTCAAACGTTGTATCACCAAACTCTGTTTTTTTTCTTCCTTACTTCCATCAGAATCTGACCTCTCTTCATCTGATTTCGCATGTTCTGGAGGCTTTGGTATGGGCAATTCTTTGCAGTGTGGAACTGGTCTCATTGCAGATGACAAGTTAAGGTACACCACTGTATGTTTTGATTTTGACGTAATCCCTTTAATTTTTGTTAAGCAGAAATAACAGTCAGAGGAGTGATCTTTGGGTTCCCTCCAAATCGTACAAATAGCAAATGGCATGTGACGTGTGCCATTCTTCCATGTAGTGAGAAGCATAGAACACGATAAAGAACAGATATGTGGGGCTCAGATCCTTGTTTGATCCCCCACTTTACACCCAAAATAAAGTTCATAACTCTATTTTACTAATGGAGTAAGATTTCGCCTTTGGGACTTGAGCGTCACTTCACCACATATATAACAAAAGTTCTTAGGATGATTTAAACAAACTCTAGAATTTTGTTAACTAACGACTAATTAAATAAATAAATTTATAAATATGTAATACACAATAATTCAGACACACAAAACACTCACAATAACGTGTTTACTGGTTCACTGCTATCTCACAACTGGCATCATTCTGAAGATTCTGATGAATGCGTGCTACACTAGTTCACGTTTGTGCATGTCTGTACATGTGTGTAGATGCGTATTCAGCAGGCGGTGGTTTGTACATGTCTCTATATGTCTGAACCTATGCAATAGTAGCAACGGTACCATGGTTCCATCATATTTATAATGCTCTAGGAGCTTTTATTTGACAATGGACAAATTGACGAAAAAAAGCGTTTATTTTACAAAATTGAAATTGAAAGAAAAAAACTGTCGATGATGGGGAAATTCAGAATACATATTTGAAAACACGATAAAAGAAACTGCATTAAGTACAACTATTGGTACTCGTGAGACAAAAGTCATGTTGACCAGTAAATTAATGTTTACATCTTAATAATATTTAGTACAATTTCACTTGATTTTATTTTATGTGACATTGAAATTTGTAAGGTAACATACGCTGTTCCCATTTTTGTGACTTTATGATAATTCGGATAATAATAATTACTATGTCTTAGAATACATAGAACAATACTAAAAGCGCATTTTTTTTGTTTAACAAGAGCCGAGCTCGACGCATGAGCGGATCATCTCGTCGACCACGTCACCGACAGAGTTCGCATCACTAGCATATCGCCCATAGCGCCATCTTTTCCCCTTCATTTTGTTACCTAAATTCCTATTGGCCGGCTAGGATTTTGAAACAAATGAGAGAGAGAGAGAGAGAGAGAGAGAACCGAGGTTTCCTTTTTACCTTCAGTAGCAAAGCCTTTCACTTAGGAACTCAATCTCGTCCAGTTAAGTGCATTCAGGAAGTCAACGTCGACTAGTTCATAACTCACTCGGGAACCATACGTCGACCAGTTAATACTTGGGCATTCAATGTTCTACATTTAATTTCATACACGAATTCAGTCGACACATATAAGGTTGTATTGAATGTATCACGGAGTAGTTAATTTATATTACGAACTTGTTTGGTATCTGTTGCACTTGATTACGATATATTTGCTGAATTGTTTATGAGAATATTCGCTTGTGGGAATGTCTTGGTTCCTGTATCAGATTGTGTGAGGTTTCTAGTCGTGGCGAGTTACGCCATATTGATGCATAGTATGTTAGAGAAAGTGAAGTGGTTTCGTGATTTCATTTTGCATGAGTATTAGGATACGCAGATATTGTGTGCTTACGTCGTGTTTAAAGTTCCAAGATAGCCTGGCGGAATTGTGGATAATACTTATTGGTTATATCGTAGTAAAGTCTGTAACGAACTTGTATGTTAAATTGCTTTCTCAATTGTTCTACTTTCTATTCCAAATTGATTACTACCTTCTAGATCAGCGGTTCCCAAACTTTTTCAGCCATGGAGCCCTTTTTGAAGCAAAAGTTTCTCGTGGAGCCCCAAGAAATATTTACTTTTTAGTTTTATCTGTCTACGTTCTATGAAGCATATTTCACACGATACATAAACGGAAGTATATATATATATATATATATATATATATATATATATATATATATATGTGTGTGTATATATTGAAGGAAACAATAGTAAAAAAGTACTGGATATAATTTATTTAAATCTACAAAATGATATTAACAAGTAGGCCCTAGTTAAGATATTTAAACAATGTTACATGTACACCCGAAGTTAATGTGAAGAATGTGCCTGTTTCTTGCGACAGAATTTGTTAATGTCCGGTGTCACAGAAGTCAGTTGAAGACGTATATCGTCTTCTGTGTCCAAACAAGTTCGATATTTTGTTTTTGTAGCCGTGTACCTCGAAAAGGTCGTTTCACTGAGGTACACAATATCAAAAGGCAGTGAGAGAAATTTACCTTTTGAACTTAATATCAAAAGACCCTCCCGTAACTTAGCCCAAAATTCGGGAAATGGTTTGCTTTTAAATTATGCCTGACAGTGGCTGTTCGAAACCATGTCTATAAGGACCTCATATCTGAAGCAGTGAGGACTGCTGGTTTTGACATCACTGGAAATGGATCTACAATCCACTCATATTTCTTTGGAATCGATTCCTGAGTGTCCCTTGAAAAGTATGAATTCATATTTTGAAGCAAATTGTCAAGGTGTTCTTTCATTATTGCTATGAATGAGACATTCATTGTCATGTTATTTTCTTCTATAAAGTTTGAAGTCAATGAGAAACGTAAGATCCTTATTGTGGACGCTTTCTATGTATTTCTTCAGTGCGACAATTTCGTCATCAGCATCGAATATAGTCTTCCGTTTACCTTGTATGTATGTGCTGAATTCATTTTTGAAAATGTGTGCCAAGTAACATAATTTGTACAACCATTCCTGATCATTCAAATAATTTGCTAGCAAACTGTTCTGGTAATTCAAAAGCGAAGAAACTTCCGTTCGAAATTCATGTAATCGGGACAACGCTTTACCGTGCGATAACCATCGCACTTCTGTGTGTAATATTACTAACAATGACTTGTGTATACTACCCATATCTTTACACAGGATTTTAAGTAGTCTACACTGCGAAGGTCGTGCCTTAACAAAGTTGATCATTTTGACGGCGTTGTCTAGTACCTGCTTTAATAACGCTGGCATTTTTTTGTTGCGAGAGCGTGTTGGTGTAGTACACAGTGACTACTTGTTCAGTTTTTGAAACTTTCTCGATCCTTGTAACAGCGCCAGCAGCAGGACCTACTATGGCCTTTGCGCCATCTGTGCACACGTCAATGCAATTGTACCACGGTATCGAGTTATCAATGAAGAAGAAAAAAATTCAGTACCGCTTGTAGAGGATGGCAATGGCTGCAGGACAAAATATTTCATGAAAGAACCTGAAAATTCATACCGCACAAACATCATTAACATAGCTAATCCGGCAAAGACCGTGGATTTGTCAAGTTGTAACGAAAATTTCGTTTAACTATCACGGGGAATCATTATATTTTTTACGTCTTTTCATAGATTCTGGATTCGATTATGCAGTGTTATTTGATAAGGACACACTGGAAATCAAGTTTGCAGTTTTCTCGTCCCCCATGCACTTCACTACCTTCACTAATATTGGTTTCATAAGAGTTTCAGCAAGGGTGATATTTACCACCAATAGTCTGGTCATGACTAACCAAGTACGACGTTTTCAGTGCTTTCTCGTTGTTTGTTTTTACACGAGGTAAAATTTTGTCTGAACTGCATGGAGTTCGTCACTTTCTCTTTCGAAGTAATTTGCAGTTTTATTTGTGAATTTTTGAATTGAGAAATGCCGTCTAAGCTTGGCAGGGAACATAGAAATATTGGGAAAAACTTTGTTACATATCACCAGTGGGGGCTCGTGAACTTGTGGATTGGGAGAGCTGCAGTAGATTTCGGTACATACAAATTTCACTTCTTGATACCATTACTAATAAGTATAGGACAAAAATAAATGCACTACATATCGAAAAACCAAAACTTCCTGACTTAGTTGGGAGATGTCTGTGGGACCATTTGCTAATCCCTAAGAAAAACTAATACCATCGATTTCAGTCTCAATTTCAGATCGGCAAACATTCAACTTACAATCTACCAGTTCATTCTGAATTGTCTTAGAATAACCTTAAACAGTGGCATGTTCCAAATGATTTTTGAGAGGCTCGTTTAGATTACTCACGAACTGTAGCAACCCACGAAACACATAAGAGTTCTTCGAATCGTTGTTTAATCATGTCCGCTAAGGGGAAGTTCATATTGGCCACAAAATTTGATACAATCAATATTTAAAAAAAAAAAAACGCTTTTTTCTCACATCTTGATTATGTTTGAGAATGTTCGTTCTGTTCGTTTCACTTAATTGCACAGCAGTATGAGTTGCGTAACATAGCCAATGAAACAACATTTTTCAGGTGAGACTGCGAAGATTCGTGCATTTTGCTTTTAAGGGACAAATGTCCTAAATGTGTTACACCACTCCTAGTCCATGCAGCATCACCACCGAAGAGGAGGCAAGGAAAAGAAAACAGATTTTTTTTGTTCACATCCATGTAACCACAAACGCTTAGCGTAAATTTAATTGCTATACTTCCTTACATACATGCACTATTTCGGCTGGATGAAGCTTAAGTAAGATTTAAGTCAGGTAACGGACGACCCTCTAATTTCACTTCATTACATCAATATTTTCCGCAAGGGAAAGTTGAGAAAAATAAAATATATATTCTGTAATTCACACACACTAATTCTTGCAAATTTGCACTGGTTAAGTTACGGCATTAAGACGTCACACCAAAGCAACACTCAGATATACTGATGGTCAACAATTTTCTAAAACTGGAAAAGAAGTCTCTTTCGTATTTTACGTGCTATATCAAAAGGATTCTATTCGTGCAATCATTTTGCGTTAAGGCAAATATTAGATTCTGCTGGAGGCTGGATATATACGTAATAATAAGGCAAAAGAGAATATTAATTTCGTTATATTAACTCGATAAGATTCTACAAAATAAGTATGAGAAAAGGAAAAAAGAAACGTTGTCATTACGTTTCAAAGGAATAGACGCAGCATTACAATAGCGGTGTGGGAGGAGAGGAAAGATCCCTTATGGCCTGGCACTGCAAGCCACTGCAGCAACAAGATATGGGTTTTAAACAGCGGCAGTTTCCCTCTGCTTCCCTTCACCTCTCTACGCTCTGACCATGCAAGACACACTCTCTATGAGCTGACCACCCTGCAGATCCCAGGACAACTATGAATGCAGGGTCAATTCCAATACAGTCGACGCGTAAAAAGATTATGCATAAGATAATAGTACATATTCCTAGCCAGATGAAATATAAAGCAATTTACCAATAAAAGCTGTAACAATTCTTCTAAAAATTAAAATATATATTATGTTTATTTTCCTGTCAAAGCAGGGAGTCCTGCAGCTCCGCAGCTCTTATGGACGAGCCGTCCCTGCATATCACACACTGTGGACGTTCATCAGCAAATTCAGTGAATCCCATGTCCAAATCTAAATCACAATGAAATACATTAAAGGTGATATGTTACAGTTGTATGAACACTACCAAGTAGTGTTCATACAGCTGTAACATATCACCTTTAATGTATTTCATAACATCAATGAACACTGTATTATTGACCTAACATGTGTGTTTTATCATTAAACATAAATCACAATATTTTCGTTTGTTACTTTCAATATCTCTACACTAGGCATCGTAGGCTCTGAGACAGGATCATGTTCAACATATTCCGAACTCAACTCCCAGGAATTCGCACTATCTTCTTTGAAGTAAGGTTATAGCTGTTGTTATCTCCCTTTGACTGAGCACTGGTTGATGGCTAATGACTCTTAGGTTTTAGGGAGCCCGTCTTAAGCCACATATATATATATATATATATTAGGTAACGTAACAGTCAATAGATTGTAGATTCCACGTACCACGAATAACAAACGCTGCCTGCCCAGTATATATATAAAAAAATAAAATAAATTTCGAGAATCATTGAGTACTTGGCAAGCAAGAAAGATCGAGATAGTTCCAGTGACGAGTAGGTCTAATATTAATGCTTCCATGTAGCAAGAAGAACACAAACTACTCTCTCAGAAAGTATTTTTCGCTTGATGGAAGTAGTTTCCATTTTCCCGCTAGAAACTAGATGGAATTAGCAATTTTTGTCATCTTCATAACTTCCGCGGACGTAGCCCCTGAGCATCATTCGCGGAGCCCTAAGGGCTCCGCGGAGCACACTTTGGGAACCGCTGTTCTAGATTATTCGACTTATAAGTCTGAGTGTATTGAATCCTAGTTTGTTTATGCGGGTACGTGGATTTGGCGGCATTGTTGTTTTACATATACCTTTTTCTCTCTCACTCTCAGGCATTATATTCATTGTGATAGTACAGAGATTTATAATATCTAAAAATTGTAATTAAGAATCAAGTTTTAATTAAGTATGTGCATTTTGATCAGATGTGTGACTGTTTCACTTTGCGTTATTTCGCTGTAATGTATCGAGTCAATATCTTGAGCCTATTAGTTGCATTTTTATGGGAATTATTAAAATATAATTGGGCATTTAGTAAGTATTAGTGGGAACCGCTGGAGATTGATGTTAAGTTTTGATATGTTGTTTGAGATGTTGTGAAAATATTCCAACGGGGAAATATTTTTATAGGTCATCAACCTACTATTTTGGAATTTGTCAATTAGATTGAGTTATGACTTTCGAAGTATATTGGCCCGTATTGTTCAAAGTGTCGAAGGTTCTGGAACTCATTTATTGTTGTATTTGAGATCAATTTAGTACATCATTTCTTTTCATTTAACCTCATATTTTCATGTTTGTTTCATTGAATCATTTATGTACTTGTTATTTATTATTTGTTAATTATATTTGTTATTATAAATTCACACTACTTATTTCTGTAAGTCTTCCACTGCGCACATCCCAATTATCCGATGTACAACTCCATCTGGCGAGTAACATCCCGGTAGCGTATTTAGAGAGGTTTTATACGCCTCAAACAATAGCATGGATAATATTAATTTCTTCATTTACTGTAACTTCACAATACTTGGATAATTTTAATTAGTCCTATTTTTGTGAATTAACAATGAATAAGGCTAAATGTGTTGTCCCAAATTCTCTGATATTACAATAAATAAGACGATATTAATTGTTCATATTTTAAGTCAATTTACGATAAACAGTATAACATTAATTCCTCACATTTGTATGAAAATTTCTGCATAAAAGTAAAACTACATAATACAGTATGTAGGTTAATATTAATTCCTCGTAAACTATTTTTAATGAATAAATTCATTCTCGTCTTTGTCGAAAACTGCATGAAAATGGAAGATAACGAAAAAAAAAAATCGTTACCAAACGGTTGTAAAGAATCGATTCGTTGGACTTCCAATTTCTTGGAGCAATCGTAAGTATGTATAACTGGGATCAACTTAAGTTTTAAAATGAGAACCTAGATCGTGTAAGGTATCTGGATATGATTGTTAAAAGAAACAATTTTCAAAGAAGCTTTTATTCTAATTTTTATTATTTATTCAAAATCAAAGAAAATAGAAAAAAATAAATTGTAAATACTGTACCTCCGTTATTGTGGTATTGGAAAACATCATTCTCACACAACACTCTTCATAAATACTCAAAATATCCAGCACCCTGTGCTAAACATAGCTATAATCTCTTTCTTGTGTCCTGAGAAGCACGGAGGACTTCAGCACTGCTGAGAAACCTACAGGATACTCTAATTCTTTCTTTCATGTCTTCCTTTGTTGTTGGACGCACCTGGTAAACGATTTTTTAAATTCGAACCCACAAAAAATATATAATTTGGAGGTAAGTAAGGTAATCGGGGAGTCGAAGATACAGGTTCTTCTCGTCCAATCCATCTTTCGGGGAGTAACTGATCAACAAGTTGTTGAGCCATGAGTGAGAATTGAACTGGACAGCCATTTGATGAAGTCACATTATTATCCTTATAGCGAGAGGAATATCACCGGGCAGTTAATACATTTGCTACATTTGTTCTGGAGGAAGTCTGCGCACGTTGCACCATCAAAGTGGTCTAAAAAATATGATACCATGGCACGGTGTCCGAGCAGGTCAAACCATGTGTTGAGGCTCCACACATGCTGGATATCCAATTGACATAACCAACTTAGATTAACTACAGAATAGTAATGGGCATTATGAATGTTCACTTTCCCACTACTTTTGAAAGTGGCCACGTCAATACACAGAATGCTGCGCTGGAATTTACTTATCTTGTTCACGAACTAGTTGCAGAAACCAATGCGATTTTGGAAGTCATTTGATGAAGATGGACATAGTACAGATGGAAGTGATTATCATAGAGAATTCACCACACTTTTCCGTGGTGCAATCCTGATTTACGGGTAAACCTTTTGTCATTCATGAGGATTAAAAACCACAGTAGAGAGGTCTTCTGTTGCTTCCTCATTCCTAATATACCATCTGAAACGATTACCCTTATTGTGTCCCGGATGACCAGATCTGTTGTGCGCACATGATTTGCAAGAAGTTATTTATTTATTTATTTATTTATTTATTTATTTATTTATTTATTTATTTATTTATTTATTCTGGTGTAGTTAAGGCCATCAGGCCTTCTCTTCCACAACACCAGGAATACAAATACAATAACAGAAATAAAAAGGAAAAAAAAAACACTATAAACGAAGTAAAGTCACACAAAAATATACACAGGTTGCAGTCACACAAACTTTAAATGAGTGATTAAGTATAATTAATTGTATCCTAATTAACTAACATAAACAAGAAACTTGCGATTTTAATCTGGAGTAAAAAAAAACACAAATCGACACTTCTAGCAATATCTAAAAAGCATTAAACAAGACAAAATTTTCCAATTTAATTTTGAATTGTGATAAAGTCCGGCAGTCCCTGACATCAGTTAAGCACTGGTGGAGTGATGAACTCGATGTGGACTTCTCTGCGTAAACATGGACGGCTGCTTTTTAGTTCCGACGGTATTCATGAAGTATCATCAGCGTATCGAATGGCTCTTCGTTTTTGAAACTCATTTGTCACAAAGCCAAAGCCATCTACATAGAATGCCGGAGGCTTAGGTCTGCAACATTGTGAATAATTGTCAAGCGGAAACCTACGATACAAAAGCATGAGTTTCTAACATTAATTAACGTCGATTTTCAATGTAAATACATTTTATTACATAAGTGTGTACTGATTAAATTGTGTTCGCGGTTGTGCCAAAAGTAATTAGTTTATGATTATAAACTATGTGCGTATTGGTAATAACACAGTCTACTATTATACAGTCACGAAGCTTGAGTTTTGAGGGTGCTAGAAACAATAGACTGTGACGGTACTATTTTGCATTGCCTGTAATGAGGCGATATTAGCGATTCTAGTGGTGAGCAACTACTTAGAGTTTGCATATTTACTACGTATTGAGCTTCGCGGCTGTATATACTAGACTGTGGTAATAATCTGAATACGGTAAATGGAAATAAAATGCCTGCAGTCTTCCGGTTAATGATGACAAAGTGACTGAAAATTTATCTACATATTAAATACTTTATAAACTAAATTTTTGTAGTCTTACTTGTGGTTTGTGATCACAAATATTATTTCAGCCAAGTTGTAGGATCTCCCCTGCTATATGTATCAATAAAGTTACTCAGTTGATTTTCAAGTGGTGGTTCATTGTAAACACCTATTTTGTGATCCCACTAGAAATGTTGCAGTTTTGTTGAAGATTCGGAATGCCTGCCATATGTCAGAATAATTTATAATTTGTAGGTGCACACATTCAGTTTGTTGCTTTTCGGGGTTTCTTTATTATTATTATTATTATTATTATTATTATTATTATTATTATTATTATTATTATTAGAGAGATTAATTTAGGCAAAAACCTATTTTTTTCTTTGATACATACAAGTTTGAGCTTTAATATTTACATTGTTCATGAAATATAGGTATAAATAAAGGTGTGTTATAATGCCAAAAATGCTCATTTCGACGTTAGTGCCTATCTTTAAGTTTTTAAACTTTTGCATCATTTTTCGTAATTGTTTACTGTTTTTCTTAACATCCTGTACCGTTTACATTCCAAGACAGATAACATAGCAGTGAAAAATACAGTAGAGAAGTACCTCCTGGCCACTCCTTCTCATTTTTGCAATCTTTCAATCCTAAAATTCCAACTTTCAGTGGGCCTGGGTAGCGTAGTCGGTATGCGCTGGCCTTCTGTGCTTGAGGTTGCGGGTTCTATTCCGGCCCAGGTAAATAGCATTTAAGTGTGCTTATATGCGACAGACTCATGTCAGTAGATTTACTGGCATGTAAAAGAACTCCTGTGGGACAAATTATTATTATTATTATTATTATTATTATTATTATTATTATTATTATTATTATTATTATTATTATTATTATTATTATTATTATTTTATGTCTTCCTCTGTCAGCAATTTAACACAAACTCGCTGGGTTGCACCCGAATAAGCATTCTCTTACATTCCAAGACAGATAACAACCCCTTCCTTTTCTCTGATCATTTGTAAGTGAGCGACAGAATAGCTACAATAGGTGCTGATAATCTACTGTGAAGCAAACTATGGAAATGTGATTGGTGAATGAAAACACTAACTTAAAGACAGAATGTCTTCAAATTGTGTATGCATGTGTACCCCCGTAAAATGTGAAATGTTTGGAAGTTTCTTTTAATCCTAGAATTTTGCATTAAATAAATGTTGAATCTTATATTAATGACATTTTAACAAAAAAGGTTTATTTTTTATTTTATGGAGCCTACATAAAGGAGTTTAAAAGCTTATTTTTGGGCCCTAAAATGCTACTTTTAGGGCCTAAAATTCTGCTTTCTAATTATTATTATTATTATTATTATTATTATTATTATTATTATTATTAATATTATTAATATTATTATTATTTTGCGATTCGTTACAAACATGTTTCTTTTCAATTCGTATTTACAGGACTTAAAGTTCAATGAGTTTAGGCTAATTTGCATATACTTAACATATTATAATGATCTGTTTTGTTACATATTATGTTAAATGGCATCTTTCTGCACTTTTGTTTATAGATATTTATACTTGGCCTGTGTTTTATACCCTCATAATTTATTATATGTCAATATGTCAATGGTTTCCTTTCTTTATATTTATATATTTCTTGCATAATTATTTATATTTTAAAAAGTTTACAACAAATAATTGAGGGGAACAAAATTGTTATGGTAACTGGCCGGGTTCAAAACAAAACTGGCTTCCCAGTCATATTTATAGAAAAGCACGACGATAATCGCATGAGATTAAAATGTATATGATATCCTATGCAGTTTTCCCTCAACCCAGTACGAGTATGTGCAAATGCTGGGTAACTATCGGTGCTGGACCACGGACTCATTTCACCGGCATTACCACCTTCATCTCATCCGACCGCAAAATAACCTAATATGTTGATACAGCGTCGTAAAGTAACCTATAAAAAAGATATCCTGTACCTTTCACGTTAGAGGCGAAACACCATAAAGCGGCAAAACATTGTCAATTTACTTCTTACTATACTGTATATATTGATTAATTGATATGAATTTAGTACAGCGAAAATGCGTCGTTATTGTATTACTGAATTACTTTATTTTGGTACAAGTAATATTTCTTTACGTACTTAATTATCCTTGCACTATCAATAATAACACTTATGCTTTTAATTTTTGAAGTAATTAAATTTTAAGTAGCACAGCCTTTGTATGTAAATAGTTAAGCGGTATTCTGAAACATAATTGAAGTATTATTTCGGATTACCTAATACATTACATACATCAATACGCTGAATCTTTATTATACCGTTTTGTATAAATTAATGTCGAAACTGTACACAGGACAACGAAACCAAAGCACTATAATATCAAATTGTCAGAAACGCAATCAAACCTCGTGCTCTATTTCGTCTCCGCTCTTGCCTCCGCTCAGCGTTGCCAGGTGTGCCAATGCTCCGGCATGTAATCGAAGATAGCTCTGACTAAACTAAACAATAGGTAGAAGGCTGTTGGTACTGAAGAAAAGGTACAGAATTGACTGTCGAAATTCAAAATAAATGACTGTCGAAATTTACTTATTGATCGTCAATTGACTTACTTTCAAGACTTGCAATACTTGTACTGCAATAGTTTTGTGTAGTAGGTAAATTCAAGTGTTTCCATTATATGAAGTATTTATTGTTGCTGTTGCTATAATTTTAGGTTTGAATATTGGGAAACTGTTTCTTGCAGGAGATAATTGTCTAGGCAATAAATTTTGATATCAAAATTGAAATAAATGCCAAGACTTTTTATCTGATATTATTTAACAAAGAAATTTGATGAAGGAAGTTAGGTAATTCCCTGAAGTTCATGTTGCTTCGTGATGGTCTGTACTAAAATAGTTCTGTGGCAATGAGAATGAGTGCTCCCAGTATCACAATGATTTATTTTTCTTCATCATAGCATGTCGCATAACCAAATCCGAGATACATTTTACAATTTATATTTCTTTTTTCTCTAAATGTGAATAAGGATTAAAATTTAGGAAAAAAAAAATACTAAAACTGATTTCATTTTAAAATTCATATCCAAAGATACCTTATACGATCTAGATTCTCATTTAGAAATTCAAAATTGACCCCGGTTACCCCTACTTACCATTTGTTCGGGAATATTAAATTACTATCAGTTGATGCTTTAAACACTTTTTTTTCCCCCCGCGAACACCCAGTGTTATATAGTTTTCGAGAAAACGGCTGTACTGGAATTGGTTCCCAAATCTGTGAATTAGTTCCCAGTTCGTCCCAGAGCTATACTCGAGTTGGTTCCAGGTTGATTTCTCCTGTGTACTGCAATTGGTTCCCGCACTAGATCAAGACAGAAAACATTTCCCTTCCCATTTTATACAGACTTAGAACTGTCAACTACTGTCTACAGTAGTAGGTAGGTTAAAAATGTTTTGTGCATGGCGGACATGCTGCGTCGAATAACTTCACACTTTTATTTCTATATTGGTAAAAATTTGAAACAAACGTGTCGCAGGAATGCATATCTACTTACACTGCCATCAGAAAGCTTTTAAATCCAATCTTTCACAAAAGTTTCCTTTTGTTACATTATCTTAGGCCAATGCCTACATTTACTTTAACTCCTAAGCTTAATGTAAATATCGCACTGAACCTCCTTCAGAGCATCTGCAAGTGCAAATATATTTGGGTGTGGAGCACAAAAGTGCGCATTGACTTTACTGTGAAAAGATTCAAAATAGTTAGTTGTTCGCTCTAAGGAAGAAGTAAACTCATTCCATATTGGAGGTGGATGCTCACTTGTTGGTGTAATATAAGTATGGAGGAGGTAATCAAAGAACTGGTCCAATCGATCGTCTATAGGTTTGACAGCCATTAAGTCATTAACAAAATAATCTTCAACTTCTTGAGGAGCCAATATAGGCAGTCAGAATATAGTTTTTTGAAGCTGACCAATTTCAGATTCCTTACTTTTAAATTCCGCACTCTAACCTAAGGATTGAATTTTCCTCAGTAGATAAGAAATGACGGCCATACCACCCCCAAAGCGGGTGCGAAGGTGACGTCACAGTTGGCGTGGCAAGTGACGTCATAGTGGGCGTGGCCAAAGTATGGCGTCATGGAGGGGGCGGGGCTTAAAGTATGACGTCACGGAGGGGGCGGGAGGGGCTTAAAGTATGACGTAGGAAAGGGGCGTAACTTAAATTACGTCAAGGTTAAAGTGTGACGTCATGCGGGTATGTAATGGCATGACATGTTCATACATGTTTATCTCCTCAATGTGGGGGGCTTAAATTATGACGTAGGAAAGGGGCGTAACTTAAATTACGTCATAAGCGTTCAAGCTTAAAGTGTGACGTCATGCACACTTGCAGGTATGTAATTGAAGTTGTGGTATGACAAGTTCATACATGTTTATCTCATCAATGTGTGCAAATATAATGCTGAGTCATATCCGGCAATTGTTCTCAGGTGAAAGACACAAGTTCATACATGTTTGAAAACTGCTATGTGTGCAAATATTATGCAAGATCACATCCGGCGAGTGACCAAGAATTAATCTATCACACTTAAACACATACATTCTTTTTCTTAAGATTCTAATGTAATGGTAATTTAATTGATTGGGGAATGGGTGTTGGAATGTGGGACATAAATGGATAAAAAATTAATCTAGCACACTTGTAAATTAAACAGGATGTGGCTGAAGTGACGTTATAAATTTGTAATTGAAGTTGGAAATGGGGGAGGGGGGGTAAAATGTACTTTAAGCCAATTGTTGAGTAATTGATAAAAAATATTAAGATTCTAATGTACTGGTAATTGAATTGATAAATAGTAATGGGAAATGGAAATTGGAATGTGGGAATTATTGATGGCGTAAATGGTTGTACTTTAAGCCAATTTATAAAAAAATTAATCTAGCACACTTGTAAATTAAACACATACATTCTTCTCATATTATTATTATTCCAATGTAATACATTTTTAGTGGTTTGTTTAGCGTATTTAATTTAAGCCATACATTATTACCAACATTAAATTCATCAGAATGTGACATTATTATGATTTAGAGCAGTAATTGTAGCAGATAAATCAACGTAGATGTATATGTTGTGTAATGCATAAGTGTGCAAATATTATGCTAGCTTGCTGAATCACTTCCGGCGACGATGCAATTGCTGAGTAATGATAAAAGCATGTTCTGTAAGCACCTGCAACGTGTCATATTACGATTACGATTTTCGACAAGTTGTAACATATATGTCACATGATTACGATTTTCAACAAGCTGTAACATATATGTCACAAGATTACGATTTTCGACAAGTTGGTCGACCTGGTTGGCAAGTTGGTATAGCGCTGGCGTTCTATGCCCAAGGTTGCGGGTTCGATCCCGGGCCAGGTCGATGGCATTTAAGTGTGCTTAAATGCGACAGGCTCATGTCAGTAGATTTACTGGCATGTAAGAGAACTCCTGCGGGACAAAATTCCGGCACATCCGGCGACGCTGATATAACCTCTGCAGTTGCGAGAGTCGTTAAATAAAACATAACAACATCGACAAGTTGTAACGTATATGTCACAAGAATGCCAATTTCGTATCAGTTGCAAAGTTTATCACAAAGAAAGCGGGTGTGAGACTAACTTGTTGTCCGATTACATATAACAGTAGAGAATCTCGATATGATGGTATAAATGATTTGGTACAATATATCCCATTCAAAAGTCGGAGGAGATGTGTGCAAAAAGGGTGTAAGAGCGTTGTTCGAACACAATCTTCAAAGTGTCTTATTGGATTATGAATAAAGTGCTTTTACTCATATCATATGTTTAAAAATGTAAGTATGTGTTACTTTTTTTCTTACTCAGTGCATTGTATTTATTTTTAGGAATAAATATATACGCATAATTTTATGTTGTTACTATTTTCTTTTACCAAGCACATCCCCATCCCCAATGACTAGTTTCAGTTTAATCATTGACATTCTCACAATCATCCTCAGGTTTTATCATACAAACATGTAATGAATCCACCGCTCCCAAATCAATAAGCTACCACTGGAATTATGTCATATTCTTGTAACATATATGTTTAGAATAATCTCAGCTTATACACCAATTCTTAAGGATTATTAATATTTGAAAACCTATATACCAATTCTTAATATTGGAAAAGGATTACTAATATTTGAAAGGAAAGTGTTATAGGTTAATAACCCATTCCCCATTTGGAACTCTAAACGAACCCAACCCTTTGGTTATGTGAGATGGAAATGGATGGTTAAGACATAAAAGAAATCACAGTGCAAAACCATTTCCATAAAGAACATTTATTACAATTCGGACATTCTTCATAATCAAGCTTAACATTCACCACGCTTCATCATGGTCACTTTTTTTTTACACTCAGAGCATTTAAATTGTGCGATTTCTTCTTCTTCAGCTCAAACCGAGACTGGAGATGCAGTATCATCTAAAATAAAATAAAAAATAAATATTGTGAGACATTATTAACGCTATGGCTGCTATTACACTACCAAAGTTTTTTTGACAAAGATCATTTATAAAATATGTGATAGTGTAATAGTTGTATAAATTCGAGCGTATTATTCGTCATCTTGCCCCCCCCTCCCACCGCTGTCTAAACTTGTTCAATGTCAATTATTCCAAACTGCAATACTTCTTTCATTACACTTCTAAATAATTCACCTCATCATCCAGCCATATTACCTCCAACCGATATGTTTGTAGCTCTATATGATACAATTACATATAGCTCCTTACACATTCACACTTATACTGATATAATTAAGCAATTGTTAGTCACCTTTCTTTTTCTGAAACTCCAACTTGTGCATTTTCTTTCCATTACCTATCTCCACCTGTCCTTTGTATAGTAGAACAATGTCTGACTCATCATTCACCTTATTCAACAATGTGTCCGACATACTGCTAAATCGTTGTGGTAGAAAAACTGAAAATTCCTCTAGAATTGCGAGGATTGTTGCCCCGTATCGAGTTCTTTTCTTCTCCATGCTTTTTATTAAATATGGTTTTCCAGGTGTTAACTCTCCAATATTGTAAATCTTATTCACGTATTCTCCGGTCCCCAAACGTGTAAGCATCGAGCAGGAATCCATATTAATTTACTACTACATATCAATTTCATAGCCTTAATATAGGTGGTTATTATGCTACATAATCAAAAACATGTTTTTTATCATTACTCAGCAATTTCATCGTCGGATATAAAATTAGCAACCTTGCATAATATTTACACACATAGCAGATAGCTATTATTTACTTGTAATCAATACAATATTTGTGTAACATAAAACGCTGTGAGAACAATCGCCGGATGTCAATTAACAGCTTGCATATTAATTGCATCATGCAATATTTGTGTAATATAACACGTTCCAAGTGTTTCAAAAACATATTTTTATCATTACTGAGCAATTGCATCGTCGCCGGAAGTGATTCAGCAAGCTTGCATAATATTTGCACACTTATACATATGTAATAACATTACACAACATATGCGTCTACATTGATTTATCTGCTACAATTACTGTATTACGAAATAATAATGTCACATTCTGATGAATTTAATGTTGGTAATAATGTATGGCTTAAATTAAATACGCTAAACAAACCACTCTATTTTACTTCAAAATGTATTACATTGGAATAATAATAAAATGAGAAGAATGTATGTGTTTAATTTACAAGTGTGCTAGATTAATTTTTTTATAAATTGGCTTAAAGTACAACCATTTACGCAATAAATAATTCCCCCATTCCAATTTCAATTAACATTTTATAAATTGGCTTAAAGTACAACCATTTACGCCATACATAATTCCCCCATTCCAATTTCAATTAACACTTGCGAATTTCCCTTACCCATTACTATTTATCAATTAAATTACTATTACATTAGAATTTTATCAAATCCCCCCCAATTTCCAACTTCAATTACTCCAACTTCAATAACATATTTATAACGTCGCACTTTAATCTTCTTTATGACGAATAATAATAATAATGAGAAGAAGAAGAAGAAGAAGAAGAAGAAGAAGAAGAAGAAGAAGCAATTACTATATTACGAACTGCTTCGGTAATAATGTATGGCTTAAAATCAATCCAATAAATGTTACTTCAAAATGTATTAAATTGGAACCATAATAATAATAATAATAATAATAATAATAATAATAATAATAATAATAATAATAATAATAGGGTGGCCATTATTCAGCACTTGCGTCTTCACCGGATGTGAATTAACAGCTTGCATATTATTTGCATCATGCAATATTTGTGTAATATGACACGTTGCAGGTGCTTACAGAACATGCTTTTATCATTACTCAGCAATTGCATCGTCGCCGGAAGTGATTCAGCAAGCTAGCATAATATTTGCACACTTATGCATTACACAACATATACATCTACGTTGATTTATCTGCTACAATTACTGCTCTAAATCATAATAATGTCACATTCTGATGAATTTAATGTTGGTAATAATGTATGGCTTAAATTAAATACGCTAAACAAACCACTAAAAATGTATTACATTGGAATAATAATAATATGAGAAGAATGTATGTGTTTAATTTACAAGTGTGCTAGATTAATTTTTTTATAAATTGGCTTAAAGTACAACCATTTACGCCATCAATAATTCCCACATTCCAATTTCCATTTCCCATTACTATTTATCAATTCAATTACCAGTACATTAGAATCTTAATATTTTTTATCAATTACTCAACAATTGGCTTAAAGTACATTTTTACCCCCCCTCCCCCATTTCCAACTTCAATTACAAATTTATAACGTCACTTCAGCCACATCCTGTTTAATTTACAAGTGTGCTAGATTAATTTTTTATCCATTTATGTCCCACATTCCAACACCCATTCCCCAATCAATTAAATTACCATTACATTAGAATCTTAAGAAAAAGAATGTATGTGTTTAAGTGTGATAGATTAATTCTTGGTCACTCGCCGGATGCGATCTTGCATAATATTTGCACACATAGCAGTTTTCAAACATGTATGAACTTGTGTCTTTCACCTGAGAACAATTGCCGGATATGACTCAGCATTATATTTGCACACATTGATGAGATAAACATGTATGAACTTGTCATACCACAACTTCAATTACATACCTGCAAGTGTGCATGACGTCACACTTTAACCTTGAACGCTTATGACGTAATTTAAGTTACGCCCCTTTCCTACGTCATAATTTAAGCCCCCCACATTGAGGAGATAAACATGTATGAACATGTCATGCCATTACATACCCGCATGACGTCACACTATAACCTTGACGTAATTTAAGTTACGCCCCTTTCCTACGTCATACTTTAAGCCCCTCCCGCCCCCTCCGTGACGTCATACTTTAAGCCCCGCCCCCTCCATGACGCCATACTTTGGCCACGCCCACTATGACGTCACTTGCCACGCCCACCTGTGACGTCACCTTCGCACCCTATTTGGGGGTGGTATGGCCGTCATTTCTTATCTGCTTTCCTCAACCAAGATTGTGCAAGATGGAACCTACAACCTTTCAGTTTGGCATTAGGGAATACGTTTGAAATTCCATTTTGGATTTCTTTTTCGAAGTCGGCAGGAACAACTGGATTTACATATTGTTTAATTGAATTGAAGGGTAAGTTTATGACGTCTGATGTTGATCTTGTAGCAAGAATACCAAAGGTACGTAATGATTATCTGTCACACCATGCACTGTAACATCCATGTCCCACACAGCCTGCTACAAAATCACAGCCTTGGATATTTGAACATGGGGAACCAACTCACGTTGATGCTATTTGAACATGGGGAACCAACTCACGTTGATGATATTTGAACATGGGGAACCAACTCA
Organism: Periplaneta americana; assembly: GCF_040183065.1. NCBI lineage: Eukaryota > Metazoa > Arthropoda > Insecta > Blattodea > Blattidae > Periplaneta > Periplaneta americana. The sequence continues at coordinate 117,803,578 of NC_091117.1, read as the reverse complement.
CGTTGTTAATATTTTGTTTGGGAACCAACTGCAGAACAGCGGAGACAACGGTGTGACACAACGTTTGTAACTTTACGGTAAGTAAGGGAATATTAATAGACCTAGCTCATGTTTTTCTGATATTATTATAAGTAGGGTAATATTAAGTGCTCATACGTTTGTGAATTTACAATATGTATAAAGTGAACTACCCACATCCCTGTGACTTTATAACGGGAGTGGTAATTTCTGTTGATCACATTCTTTTAGTGAAGAAAAGTAAGAAAATATTCATTAATAATTAATATAATCCAGTAACGCAAGTTCATGATATGTAGAACATTTTATCGCTATTTTTGTGACTTTGTAATAAGTAAATATCAATTTTATTTGGTTTATCAATAGTAAAAATGAGTGATTTCGGATAAAACGGATAATATGTATCCTGCAGTAACACACTATTTCTCATATATAAGGCAGTAAAATGTATTATATTTCCAAAAGCTGACTAACAGTAACCTATAAACAAGCTTATCCTTTTTATAACATCAGAAAAAAAGAAATAGTTGTACAACGTATTTTATTCCGATGATCGGAAAGTTAATAAATTAATTGCACCGAATTTTGAGACCCCATACATAGTAGATGTGTACATATACAGTATGGGCCTATACTGTAGCTTACACAGTGTATAAAGATGTAATTCAGGTGAACGGAATGTAGCAGGAACTTTCTGGATTCATAACGTTTACTTTGAAAAAGGAACATTCAAAGTGAAATGCAACATGTTTTCTTATTTCACTTTGTACTCTCAGGAATGAGAAACTACTACTGGTATTAGAAGCTCATGTAACCTACTGGGAATTCCAACAAAGAAAACTCATCTTTTACAACAAGAAGTAAGGGACTTATTTTTGTGTTGCTCTTAGAATCGGAGCTAATCTTGGAAATAAATCCCATCTTTTCAAATAAAACAAGCTTTAGGAAGCGAAAAAGACTACGTGATATTTATTATCTCAGCTTTGATATGAAAAAGATTCGCACAAAGCATAATGTAACACAGCTGTATGGAAAAACTGCCAGCACTGGCCACACCACTGATCTACGCTCAAGTCGTGACTTCTATATCAAACAGAAGCTCTACTTTTACTGGAACGTGGCATTCTGAATATAAAGGTCTCTTTTTCCGGTTCTGCGTTTTATATTATTTCTTCCACTTATTGCAAGATCTCATTTTCTTTCAGTCTTTACGTCACTGTTTCGCTAAGCAGACAATTTAAAATCTGACCGAAATATATGTCGTTATACAAATTGTTCTTTGATCGTGAGAAAACGTTAATGGAAATGAGTACAAGAAGGACAATGACAAAAAGAGGAGACAAAAAGGGAAAATGAAAGAGAAATATATCTAGGATTAACGCAAAACCGTAACAACAGTAGTAAAGTAGTAACAGTAGTAACAATAACAGCTGTATCACTAAGAGCAGCAGCAGTAACAACAGTATCAGTAACAGCAATAGTATTAGTAACAGTGGCAGTAGCAGTAAGAGCAGCAATAGTTGTAGCAACATTAACAATAACAGTAATAGTAGTAACAATAATAGTAGTAATAGCAGTACAAGTAACAGCGGTGGGAATAATAGAAGCAGTAGTAGTAGTAGTGGTAGTGGTAGTAGTAGTAGTAGTAGTAGTAGTAGTAGTAGTAGTAGTAGTAGTAGTAGTAGTAGTAGTAGTATTTTAACTAGTTATAATGTAGGTTAGAATTGGTTGACAAATAATTTTACTTGTAGTTCTCTATCATACTGTAAATCTACACCACTGGACCTATAGCTACTTCTCTCCCAAGGAAGCTGTGGTCAGGAATCTGAAGACCTTTAAACCCTTTGCACCTGAACACTTGAATATCGGAACTATGGCCAGTATGCCAGTATGAGGAAGAGTATGAATATAAGGATACTTAAGTAGTAGACTATAATAAATGGAAGGAATAAGATTTGCACTAAGGCCTATAATAGAATCATGAATTGCAGAAATTCCAGACGTCACAATTTTTCTCAAATTCAGTTTTTTTTTTCTTTTTTTCATGTGATTGTGATATTCATACATAGGTATTTTGTAGTGGTGGAGAAGACCCACAAATCCAGAAGATGTTGAATTATTTAGAAATTAACATTATTTTTAATTTCCTTTTCCTTGTTTTTTTTTAATGGTTTAAAGAAATTTGAGGAATTAATTATACTATTCACATAATTTTGTATTTTTTAATCTTGTGTACTTTTTTAATTTCTTCACTTAAATCTGCATTTAAGGTCGTTTAGAAAAAAAATACTGTCCTCCGCCTTCTTCAAATTAAATTATTTCAAGATATTAAATTATTGTTATCAGTCATGAATTGCAGAAACTCCACATGTCCAAGCAATTCAAATTTTTTTTCAGAAAATAGCAAAGAAAGAATTAAAATTCAAGTGACAAAAACACTAGACATTATTATTGTTTCATAAAAATAATAATTTCAAAACACCAGACACTTTTCAAAATAATCAGTTTTATTGTGTCTCCTGAAAAGATACTCTGATGGACATGAAGGGGCTTCTCCAATTTACGATTCACGAGATCAAAACAAGGGAGAAATAAGTGTAGACGATAATGAAAAAGACGATAAAAAGAAGGATGATAAAGGTACAAAGGTTAATAAAGAGGATGATGAAAATGTAGACGACAATGAAGAGAATGGTGAAGGTGTAGGCGACAATGAATAAAAGATGATGAAGATATAAACGACAATGTGGATAAGTGTCAAGAGAGGAATGATGGTGTAGACGATAATTAGAATGATATATGTAAATGTATGTACACTATAATTGGGTATATACCCGGTGGCAGTGATATAGAATATACAATAATAACATTACAATAATTATATTAATAAAATTTACAATAATTACAGCAATAAACAAATAAAATAAACGTAAATTTAATTATAACTATAAACAAACAATTGGAATAAACTTAGGACTATAAATAAAATTATGCTATAATAACGTTTACTATAAGCAAAAGTAAACCTAACTTAATAAGTACTTTTATTATACCCAACTATTATCAACTTTAGTAATTACATATCACCTTAATTAATTACATATCAATTAATTACATGACACAACTTAGATAATTACACTGCATCTACAATTAAATTTTTAGTCTAATCTTCTCAACTTTTCCTTAAATATATTGATTTTGAAAGGACCACCCTGAAATATTGCCACAGGTAATCTGTTCCATTCTACTATTGCGCGGTTAACAAAGGAAAATTTTGCCACGTCCGTTCTTTGTTTTCTGCATTTAAACTTCCTAATACTTATGATCAGACCTGCCTAAGTATGATGGTGTCACTAATCTAGTATTGAAGTCGGTCCATGTTTTGTGTCCCATTTGTGCCTTAGACAATGCGGTCAGTCTGGTTTTTCTTCGCCTTGATTTGAGAAATTCCCACCCTAAGTCTTATATTATCTCTTCGTCATGTCCCTTTCCCATTTTGACGTATTTTGCTGCCCTGCGTTGGACCTTTTCTATTCAATCGATTTGGTTTTGTCTGTACGGATCCCAACTTACTGCTCCATATTCCATAATTGGGCGAACAAAAATTTTGTACGCTAATTCTTTTGACATTCGGTTAGCTTTCTTAAGAATACGCATAGAGAAATATAGTGCTTTCCAGGGTTTCCTTCTAGTATTAGTGACTTGTTCCTCCCAACCCAGTTTGTTACTTAAATAGTGTATATACCTAGGTATTTACATGTGTTAACTTGTGGCACTGCTCTACCATTCAGCTGATATTTGAGTCGAATTTCTTTATGCGTTCTACAAAAGGATATTGACTTTTACTCATATTACTTTTCATTTTATTTTCTGTCGTTCAGGTTTCAATAACGCTAAGATTTTTTTTTTTGTTTTTAAGGCGGTGACATCGAATTCATCACTAATTTGTCTATATATTATACAGTCGTCCGCGAATAACCTTACCTGAGAAGTAGTATTTCTATTTATATAGAGTAATCTAATGACATAATGGAGATGATGAAGGGGAGGATGATTAAGATGTAAGAGATAATGAGGAGTATGATGGAGAGAACGGTAATTAAGATTATTCTTCTTCATCTTCCTTATATGGATTAGACCTTACGACCTGTTCCGGCCTCTTTCTATTCCTGTCTTGGACGTCCTGGATTTCTTCGACCTCTGGGCTTGTATGGCATCGCAATTTTAGGAATTCTGGTATGACCTGTCTCATCTTAAATGATAGCCTATATCTCTTTAGATTTTTATTTCATAATTTATTGCAAATATGCTTAATTTATTAACTTCTTTTTTGCCTGAAGAAAATACATTTAAGAGTGATGAAGAAAGAGAGAGGTAGAGAGAGAGACATAAAATATCTGCCTATGGATGAAACACACTAAGTCGGAAGTAACAGGTTTTTAGAGAAAGGCGATTGAATAATTCCTCAATACATACATTGTATTTACCGCAATATTTACGAGATTTTCTTTGGAGATATCACCGTATATAAATATTATTTATAATTTGCTTGAAAAAATTCGTAACTTTTTAATTATCTTGTACGTTATACTAAATTAATGAGGAGTGTTGACGACTTAATATATTTCTCCTGAAAATCAATATTTAGTGTTTTACCTGATTATCTTAGGTAGTGGACAACTAATTTAAACAGTTGCTGTAGAGTCTCCTGTATAATGAAAATGGATATGCCAAATGTTTATTGTTACTTTTTTTCTACAGTTCTTTAAATATTATCCCAATACATCATTTAAGAATACATTCAGGATAAATAAATTCAATGCATTGGAATAATTCAAATTGTTTGGACTCGAAAATTTATTATAGAATCGATAATAATTTTTTGAGTCAATGGAAAAGCTTCTATTTCCAAACCCATTGGTAAATAGAAATATAGCAAATTACAATTTATTTAAATTATATCTTTTGGGAAACAAAATAACATATTTTATACTAACTTACTATTGATGATACAGAAAAAAAAATGAGACTGAAAAAAAGAAAAGACACCAAATGGAATAAAATAATACTATTGATTCCCGATTAACATAACAAACTTTCTCATACATTGCGAAAATATGAATCATGTTTTAAATTACAGTACCGGGTCGTCCAAAAGTCTGGATCCATTTTGTTGAAAGCATGGTCCAACGTTAATGATTGTTACATATGTTATTTGTCAAATGCCTATGTACAGTAGTGGCAAAAAATACCGGACCGACCCTTGTAGCTGATTTCAGAGCCTTGATCACTATAGAGCACGATAGACTGGTGACTAAGACTTTCGTGGTTCGAATCCTGCTTGGAAAGGACTTTTTTTGTTCCTTATTCAAATTTATTCCCAGTACTTTTCGATTGCAGCGATATTTCACTAATTAATTAACTTATTATTCCCAGAACATGAATTTTACGAGCAATCGAAAAGTATTGGGAATAAATTTGAATAAGGAACAAAAAAAGGTTCCTTCCCAGGCAGAATTCGAACCACGAAAGTCTTAGTTACCAGTCTATCGTGCTCTGGAGTGAACAAGGCTCTGAAATCAGCTACAAAGGTCGGACCGGTTTTTTTTTTTGCCACTACTGTACAATATTCAGTACAGTTCAATCTGCCCCCCTTCCATTTCGAAGCACTGCTCCGAGAGTTGCAGTATCGCTCTAAAAGCATTACGAAGCTTCTGTAATGTAATAGCTGCTAATGCTTTATAAATGCGTTGCCTTAAATGAGGAAGATCACGAATCTTTTTCTTGTACATATGGGACTTAATAAAAACCCAACCAAAAAAATTAAGTGAGGGTTAAGTCTGGTGAACGTGACGCCCAGTCTAGGCATAGCTCTGCCAATCCATTGATCCAGAAAGGTTTCATTCCGACAGTCACACACAACCATAGCGAAGTGGGGTGGAGCACCATCTCGCTTAAGGACAATAGAGTGTAAAACACCATCCTGAGTAAGCTATGGTTCTAGGTATTGTTGAAGCATTTTCAAATATGCGACCCCAATGACTGTGGAGTCTTGAAACATGATGTATGGACCAGTAATTTTGGATGTATCCCTTTGCCATCCGTAAGTAGCATTAGGTTGCTCATCGGCCCATATTCTACCGTTATGCCTATTCACACGACCAGAAGTATGAAATGTAGTCTCGTCATATAAAAGGATTTGGTTCATTAGATTCTCATTAGCAATAGCCTCAAGTAGATCGTGGTACATAGCCTGCCGAGCAGCATAATCTTCCTGTTCTAAATCTGCAGTTCTTGGGAAAAGTGACATAAGTCAGTTTCCACAAACCTTTTTTGATAATTTATTGACAACTTACACTGGTTTATGTGGATTTGATTTTTTTCAGTATGAATTATTGTAATGGGAGGAATATGTATGTAATTTTTTCCAAGCGAACAGATGTTCCGTACCTAAGTTGTCAATAAATTATCAAAAAAGGTTTGTGGAAACTGACTTGTGTCACTTTTCCCGAGCACTACAGAAATTATGTAGCACTTGCAGATGGTACGCACATTTGTGGAGTGTAAACCGCAGAACTCTCCAGACTGTTATCCTGGGAATGTCCAGTTCATTACTGGGGCGGCGAGTCGACGCGTTCAGTAGCATGCTGAAGAACTGGAACATCATTTGCAGAGGTCTGTGCTCTGTCGGAACGTTTTTCATCAAGAACACTTCCTGTTCTTTTTAATTTGTTCACTAAAATCCAAATATTGGCTCTATTAGGTGCTGGTTTGTAAAAGTTTTCTTTCACAATTTCGACGCACTAGTTCATAGCTTAATAACCACAATCGCGCAGAAACAACTGTTATTCGTTCTTTAATAGTTAACATACATCTTGATTAAATTGAAATAAAAAGAAAATAATGCCGATTTAATGAATAGTGGATCGAGACTTTTGGACCACTCTGTATTTCAACACTTTTTATTTACATATTTGACTTTAGTGCGTACCGCAATTGTTTATTCCAGCTTCATATCAGAATCTGAGAAAGCCGGTTCTGGAGCGCTGAATGGAGTATTTCCTGAAGGTAGACTCTTGGAACACAAATAAAGTTTCGGGATCAATTTTCTGGTCGCAGAGTGAAATCAAATTATTCTTGTTTGCGGTCTAGATCGTAAGAGGTTTTGAATAGAGTTTAGAAATTGTTGTGATCTCTTAACTTTCCTTGCCCCTCTAATCTCTGCAACGAAAATGTTCTTATACTCGCATAATCATACCTTTATTCGTTTACACCTGGAAACTCTCTTCTAAAAAAAAGTTTCGGGGAAAACGTGATAAGTGCGAAAAGATCGATTTTCTGCTTTCGATATCTTATAATAGCTCAGGTTTGCCGTTGTGGCTATGAGGATAGCGTGCGTACTTCCCAAACAAGCGGTCCGAGGTTCGGTTCCCGGCTTGGACAATGGAAGAAATTTATCTTCCGTTCACGAGACTGTGTGTTTGTCCGTTGTCTTGTAATTGTTCTGTGATGTCTCAACTGCAGCTCTGCGTCAGGCCGAACTCATGACCAGAGAGGCTCGCATTTGTGAGATGTCTATTGTACGATCTAAAGAATATCCCCCTATCCGCAACGTTGTGTAACTCGGATAAAAAGGGAGGTTAATCAGAGTAACAAAGAAAGTAGGCTATCAGGTTGTATAGATTTGTGTGGTTTAACTAAACAGAATAACAACCGGATTAGTCCAGATGCATTTGAAGAATGATAGATTTAACCCATAGATTATAAAGTATAATGGATTTTCAAACTTTCAATTTGTTCTACTCTAAAAAAAGAGTAAAATGTTTTCCCCTATGGCCTTCTCTTAAACATTTTAGTTTTAGCCAGTTGACTTCACTACCATTCCCGTCAATACATTTATTTGTTATTATTAGGCTAATAAAATTTTTTTAGATCCAGGACGTCCTCGTTCAAAAATTATTTTGTGATATCAGACTCCTCGTTCTTTCTGGTTTCCTTGAAAATATTAATCCAATAATGAGTACGAAATACATTAATATTTCTCTTCTTCCTCTCTATTGCGCTGTGAATAGAGTCTGCATCGATAACTCCAAGAATTTGTGATAAATTGAATGAAGATGGAGATGATGGAACATATAAAGCAACAGTACAGACATTTGTAGGAGATGTCCGTGTAATTTGGACCACTTTACTTCACATATACAGTGACTTCATTCAATGAAAACTCTATAAATTTCAGAAACAAAAATTAATATATTCACTGAATGCTTTGGTGAAACTGAAGTTTATTATAATTTTCATAAATCGTTTAAATACAATGTTTATAATAAATTGTGTTTGCGTGTAATTTGCACCGATGTCGTGTAATTTGGACCGGGAAGTCTGTACTTTTGACTGGTAGATATGAGCTTCCATAATGAATTTTATGGTCCACACCTGTGCGACTGGCCGCGAAACGAGATGGCCCCGGTTCGATTCCCGGTCGGGCCAAGTTACCTGGTTGAGGTTTTTTCCGGGGTTTTTCCTCAACCCAATATGAGCAAATGCTGGGCGACTTTAGGTGCTGGACCCCGGACTCATTTCACCGGCATTATCACCTTCATCTCATTCAGACGCTAAATAACCTAAGCTGTTGATAAAGCGTCGTAAAATAACCTACTAAAAATAATTTTAAATTATTAAATTTTCAGCTATTTAAGTAATTCTAAACAATAAAATGTAACACTATGATACTTTGTACATCCCTTTGCACATGTGGCATTATACTAATAATAATAATAATAATAATAATAATAATAATAATAATAATAATAATAATAATAATAATAATAATAATAATAATCAGGTACAAACCAGCCTTCTAAAATCCGCTCTCTCTCTTCACCCTCGCGCACTACAGCTGGCCCACATTAACACTCAAAGCCTATTAACCCACTTCGACGAGTTCTATGACATATTTTCTCCACTCTAATCTTCATGCCTTATTGTTAACCGAGACTTGGTTGAAACCTTCCCTTTGTTCGGTTCTAGTCAACATAGACGGCTACACGTTATTGCGTAATGATGGCACAAATAAAGGTGGTGGAGGTGTCGGAGCATACATTAGGTCAGATCTACAACCAAAAATTATATATTCTACTCCTAGTGAGTATTCTGCAGCCCCTGAAATTGTGTTTATTGAAATAACTGCATACTTTCAAAAATGTATCCTTTGCGTAATATATCAACCCCCAAACATCAATAGAATAATGGATATTGAAGAGCCCCTAATAAACCATCTGCTTCATTATGAACACGAAATTATAATGGGTGACCTAAATACAAATCTGCTTGCCACCCAATCGAACTGCACGACACAACTATTGACAATGTTCCAAGCATGCAACTTGACAGTCCTTCCCCTCAATCCTACTCACCACACTTCGCATTCTGAGACTTTACTGGACATAATAGCTACAACAAACCGGGTCAAAGTACTGACGCACGGACAAATTCCTGCACCGGGAATCTCGGCGCATGATATTATCTACCTTGCCTATTCTCTCAAATGTCCTCCAAACATTTGTAAAACAGTGACATATAGAGACCTAAGACGCATTGACCAGACAGCTTTAATATCAGACGCAACCATGATTCCCTGGCACACAATTTGGACTACTCCCACTCTAGATGACAAGGTTTCGATTTTTAATGATTATATTACACAACTTTACGATAAACACGCACCACTGAAATCGAAACGAGTGAAAAGACCAGCAGCCCCATGGTTAACTTCCTTAATACGTACCATGATGACTGAACGTGACGCAGCTTACCGTAAGTACAGAAGGACCAGATCTGAAAACAATCTAACTGAGCACAAACAATTACGTAACAAAGTTACCCAAGAAATAAGAAACTCGAAACTTCGACACATGCATGACATTATTGGACCATCTTCAAACCCATCAGCACTATGGCGAGACTTGAAAACAATGGGCATAGGGAGACAGAATGAGCAAGTAAACGACTTTTCTTTTTCACTGGAAGCTCTTAATAACCATTTTACCATGGTACACTCACAACCAATTGACCCTAAGGACAGAGAACAGACAATGCACGAACTACTGCAAGCGACCTGTCAAACGAGAGAGAAATTTTACTTCACATACGTAACAGACTTAGACATAAAGAAAGCTATAAAACGAATAAGTATAAAAGCTGAAGGAGTTGACTGCATCAGCATTGTTCTACTGCGTAAGATCATAGACGTAATATTGCCAACTGTGACACACATCTTTAATGCCTCACTTATGACCTCGAAATATCCGACCCTATGGAAGAAAGCTTATGTACGTCCCCTTCCTAAAAATAATAATCCTTCAAACCTAAATGACTATCGGCCTATAAGCATCCTGCCCACCATGTCAAAAGCATTGGAACGCATTGTTCACAAACAATTGACGGACTTCTTGAACGAACACAATTTACTTGACGAGTATCAGACAGGCTTCAGAACAGGACATAGCACAAATACAGCATTACTTAAAGTTACGGAAGACATACGGGAAGCCTCCGATAAACAAAAATTGACCATTTTGACACTTCTTGACTTCAGCAAAGCCTTTGACTCAGTTGACATAGATCTGTTACTATGCAATCTCCGAGCCTTTAATTTATCAGAAAGTTCAGTGTCGTGGTTTACCTCCTACCTTCAAGTACGCCAACAATGTTTGCGGGTCTGTGATCGTTTTTCTTCCTGGCGTACCGTGGGTGCAGGTGTACCACAGGGTTCAGTTCTTGGACCTCTACTTTTCACGATCTACATAAATGACATATCACAATCTATTAAATACTGTAGACATATTCTATTTGCTGACGACCTACAAATATATATCTCTGCATCTACATCGACACTAAATTACGCAATAAATGAAGTAACAATGACCTAAAATCAATTATTTCATGGACGAAAATGTTTGGACTGAAATGTACCTCTGAGAAATCACAGGCAATCATAATGGGACATAAACGACGTTTAAGTAAACTAAACACAGGAGACTTATCTCCTGTTAAAATGAATGAAACTATTATCGCTTACAGTGATAGAGTAAAAAATCTAGGAATTTATATGGACAATAACTTAAGTTGGAATACTCAAATCACACACATATGTAAAATAATTTTTATGAAAATTCACGCACTAAAAACAATTCGAAATTTCCTTCCGTTGCTTCTCAAGAAGAATTTAGTGCAGTCGCTCTTGATGCCTCATTTTGATTACTGTGACACTCTCTACCCTGACCTTAACATGAAATTGACAGACAGAAAACAGCGTGTTCATAATGCATGTGTTCGATTTATTTGCAACGTTCGTAGATCTGACCGTATCACACCTTCACTAAATATGCTGTCCTGGGTCCGTCTCAAAGAGCGAAGAAGTATTCACTCTCTCACTTTACTCTTCAATATTCTTCAAAACTCTAAGCCTAGCTACTTAGCTTCTCGTTTTCAACATTTGTCCTCATATCACGAAATAGATACTCGCTCACAATACCATATCACACTCTCCATTCCTAAACACAGAACATCCTTCTACTCTTCATCTTTCACCGTCTCTGCAGCTCATCTCTGGAACTCTCTACCACAACATGTCAGAGACTGTCGGACATTGTCTTAGTTTCAAAAATAAATTAAAATTGCACTTTTTCAACTCAGATTCCTTTCAGTTATAAGCCATTTTCTCTGCGATAGTTATGTAAAAATATAGGCTATATATTTCTTTCTTTCCTTTCCCCTTTTTGTTCCCTTTATCAGCTGACGAATTTATTATCATAGCCTTGTATTGTGAATTTTATTTAATTTTCTTTCTTTTTTTTCTTTTTTATTATTTTATTATATTCTATTTTATTCTATTCTTCCTTACGTTTTTTATATATGAAACATTTGTGCTAAATGAGTTGCTTTTGCTATATTCCAATGTATTTTACTTTTTTTTCTATTATGGTATTATTCTCATGTTGTTTAGTGTCCATTTTATTATGCTATTATTATTTCTCTTTGTAACATATTAATATTCTGCTCTGTAACTTTTTTGTTAAATTTTAACTGCTTGAATACTTTGTGACCTGGTAGAGTGTAAGAGAAGGCCCTATGGCCTTAACTCTGTCAGTATAAATAAAGAATTATTATTATTATTATTATTATTATTATTATTATTATTATTATTATTATTATTATTATTATTATTATTATTATTATTATAGTTCGTGGCGTATTTTGGCACAGTCTTCATGGCCTCGCTTTTTACAACCACTGCCCTGGATCCAGTCATCAATGTAGCATTTGTCATATGAAGACAAATCACTCTCACTCTGCGAAGTCCCGAGTCAGGCTTTCAGGACAAATTAAACATGGGCGAAAGTTTTATAGATTCGTGTTTATTAGAGGCTAATTTTATATGAGAAATTTACTGCATTTAAATTTCTGAATATAAAACACAACTATGGGGTTACTAGATGTTCCTTCTAGAATATTTATATATCTGTCAAATATTAAAAGCCCTCTTTCAACATCGTCCTTAGAATCATAGGTAAAAACACGCACAAACGCAAACATTGAAATTTCTTCAACGGTCCAAATTACACACTCGCGGTCGGTCCAAATTACACACCGTGTAAAGATATAATTTATAAACAAATATTACAAAAATTATTGTAAATAGACGAATGCAACTATGACAGAAGTTATCTTAATATTTTCGCAATAATTTGACAAGCAAAACACCTTCTTGGTTTAAATAGTGACTTCAGTATACAGAACTCAATCTCAACAGAGTGTACGGTTTTAAGGGTTGTGAGTAAAAAACTTATCTATAGCAAAATAAATTGAGGACAGAAGGCTACCCTCAACGGTCTTGTTATCCCTACCTAAGACAAGGATGACCAAACCAGCAAATACCAAAATTAAAATCTGTCCAAATTACATGCCAGTCCAAATTACACGCCGGTGCAAATTACACGGTTTCCTCTACATTTCTCCTTTGCTCATCACATGCGTCAGAAAACTCAGATATTTCAGTGATATGGGCAACCAAATTTACAAAACTATGCAGGATCCAACTTCGTTTATCATTTACTTCTGTCCAAAAATAGTAGTATCGGGCATTCGGTGGAGCTGCACCATAATATATGGTCAATATTAACTTATCAGATTATAATAATAATAATAATAATAATAATAATAATAATAATAATAATAATAACAATAATAATAATAATAATAATAATAATAATAATAGTTCTATTTTCCCTGGTAGAGTTAAGGCCATCATGCCTTCTCTTCCACTCAACCAGGATCAAATCACATACAGAAAAATACATGAATGAATGAACTTAAAAAAATAATAAACATAATAAAGTAAAAAGGAGAGATTGAATACATATACACAATCAGTATTAACTTTAAAATAATAATAATAAAAAAATATATATAATAAAAAAAAGAGACTGAATACACAATCAGAAACAGGAAAATACATTCTAGTATACAAGTATTAACTTAAAAAAAAAAGAATTAATATATATATATATATATATATATATATATATATATATATAATCTCACAACTAAAGGAATAGTACAATATTAGCACGTGTTACATTGAGACAATGACAATTACCTAGATATTAGTGTTAATTGAAAAATAAAGTAATGACTGTGAATAATAATAATAATAATAATAATAATAATAATAATAATAATAATAATAATAATAATAAGAATAATAATAATGAGTAATAATAATAATAAAAAATAAAAATTATACCTAAGAAACCAATTCTGTGCATTTAAAATATTTTTAAACAAACTAATTTAAAAAAAAAAAACTAAGGACTAAGACTACCCCTGATTTCCTGCGGCAGCGAATTCCATGAGCGGGCCAAGGCTATTGAGAAAGAACTTGAGTACAGAGATATCTGATGACGTGGTATTGATAGCAACAGATTGTGCTGTGAACGTGTATTACGATTATGATGTGAAGCTAGGAAAGTAAACCGAGAGGCAAGGTAGTTGGGTGTGGAATCATGTATAATTCGATATAGCAGGCAAAGAGAATGTACTAACGTCGATCTTGCAAACGGAGCCAGGAGAGTCGTAGAAAATATTCCGATGTATGATCATGTCGGCGGATGATGAAAATAAATCGGACGCAGTCATTATGTATACGTTGAAGTTTTTGAGAAAGTTCAGCACTTAGGTCGTTATATAAAACATCACAATAATCAAAGTGGGCATTACAAGGGTCTATACTAGAATTTGTTTGAGTTTAGTAGGAAGGAAATTTTTCAGGCGTTTCGAAGAATGCATGATAGAGAAAACTTTTCTACACACATATATATATATATATATATATATATATATATATATATATATATATATATATATATATTATTTGCGTATTCCAGTTCATATGAGATTCGAAATAGATGCCGAGGTTTTTTACAGTAGCACTGAAAGGAATTATTTTGTTGTTGAGAGAGACAGGCTCAAGGGTGTTCATATTGTAACTTTTATTACAGAACAACAATGAAATTTTTCTTTTTCAACAATAGTCACTTCCAATAATTTAGTTTAAACTCTTCCGTCAGCAATGGGATTTGCAGTCCATACAGTAACACAGTATTCTTTATTGCACTCCACAGACGACAATGACAATTTACTTGGATTATAGAGAACAACAATAAACTGTTAATCTTAACTAATGTTCACAGAACACTATTTTCAAATCAGAACTGCCAGTTCTCAGTTCACAGTTCGTTTGCCTTGGCTAATTCTTCTAGCTCAGTCACTCGAGTTCACAGTATCTCTAACCCCAGACCTTCAGAGACAGTCCACTGAACTTCGAACTCAGGTTCCCCAATGCGGTCCACTGCACTCAAACTCAGGACTTCGGACGCTCACACAGCTGCGGACACACTCACGTCGAACTCCGGTCTCGAAGCTGGCTTCATTGCTACACAAGGCTGGCTGGCTTGCTGTCCAACGACTATAACAACTACTGCTACTAACTTGCCTCTCTTCTTTTATAACCAAACCATAGTTACCAGAGAGTACGATGCTAGAAATTTCCACGGATGTCCAGAAGATGGCACCTCCCGAATTCTCTGAATTTCTTCCTTCTCTGCCGCGGTCGCTCTCTCTCCTCTCCTCTCTACGCCACAGCACATGCCCCAGGAAACAGATGCGCGCGCAACTTCCGCGCCGAACCACGGCCGACTTTGCCCTCCTGCCGGTCGTGAGATCGTACCCAGCTCTGTCACAATATTCATAGAGGATGAAAACCTTTGCTGCCCCAACAGACCGACATCAGAAGAAGGTACATATTTGCAATACATTCAGCAAGTCAAAAGTAGCTGATTTAAATGATGAGTACTTAGTGATTATCACTGATTTTTCAATTTACAATTGTCTTTCCTGGCTACATGAGGGAAATAATAATCATCTTGCAATTTTCAGTTTTTCCTCAACACCGGACTTTTCATAAACTGTATGTATTGTACTCAAACTGCTCTTTTTTAATCTCGAAGAAAGACAAAATGAACAAATTAGAAAATACTCATTGATATGTGACGGGGCTAACTTGTGTAACACTTTTACTCAAGCGTCCTTCTTTGTAAAGAAAGTGAATTCTTTAAATATCCAGATTTGATTACAAATATTTGTGTTGAAACGATTTTCTGGAATAGTGACTTCTGACAGCAGGGAAACCTACTATTCAAACCTGCTTCATAGGGATCTTCTACCTGAAAGCCAGATTTGCATAGTAGGGAAACTATGTGCTGCAACAGCGTCAATTTGAGAGAAAGTGCAAAATTATAGACAGAAATAGAAATCTCATAAATTCAAGATCCCTAGAACAAGGATACCACGCCAAGCAATAAGTTACGGTCCTTTAGGAATAAGATCTTTGGGACGTCCGCTGAAACGATGAAGTGAGACCGTAACAGGCCACCAGGCTTAATACAAGATGGGAAGAAGAAGAAGAAGTAGAAGAAAAAGACGAAGAAGAAATAGACAATAGTGTTTATGTCTTGACAACTTATTTTATTTTCGAGAGTATTTTTGCCTTGTCCATCACAGTTACTAAAATTTGCATTGTTTCCTCTCTCCGAAAATGTTGTCATAATTGGTACGTATGTTCGAAATTCCAGTGTACAAAATAATTTAAAGTACATTCTGGTATTCTTTCCATTCATTCAGAAACAGTATTTCTTGAAATTTGTACTTTGCTTTGCTCTTTCCTGAGGAATTTGTTGTCTTTAGCTATATCATTTGATCGTATTATTTAAAATTAAATCGTCTTTTCTGTTATAATTAGAGCAACCCAAAAGCATTAATACCATAATAAGCATAAAAGCACGTTAGATATGTGGTTGGTATATTGAACACGATTTTAATTAACTATGGATCTAGATAGAACTCATTTTAAAAGCGTAATAAAACATAATTTAAAAAAATTAAGGATAAAAGCATAATATGTAAAACAAAGCACAATTCTTCGAATATTAACTGTTTGTATACTATATAGCCTAATCAAACATATTGCTTTCATTTGTTGTAACAAAAACTTAAAACTTCCAGCAACAATGACAAGTATGATAGGCCTAAATGCTTTTAAAAAGGGATATCTTACAGAAAATAAAACTGCACCTGAGTGAGAAACAGGAAATTGGTCAGTGTGCACTCTGAATCAGAGTAATTCTCATCTAATGAATACTAGCATGCCAAAAACATCAGTCACTGTAGTAAAAGTTGTTGTCGAATTTCACTCAGATTACTTTGTGGATATACTTTATGTAGAAATGTATTAATTTTGAAAAGAAGTGCATTGTACAAAACCATGAGGCATGTTTGAAACAAAAGTCTCGGAAATAGAGCGAAGAATATGGTTCAACTTCAGGCGGTAATAGCAACATATGCATCAGAAGCATACCTCAAGTATTATAGATTCAAAGGCTAATATGAAAGAAATGATCAAAGCATTCACTTTTGCAGATATTCGATTTCATGTCTGACGAAATTAACAAGTGTGTTCAAGATACCAACCACATGTATAATGTGATGTAATGCTTATTCTGTTATTAATGCCATTAGGTTGCTATACATTTCCTTCAAGTAAACGAACAACTCTACGAAAGCATGCAGTTCAATCGCCAAGCATTTTATTTAGGCCCTACATTCGCCTTGGTACATAAAATAGTGTAGTCCATACAACTGATTGAGAATAATAAAATATGCAGCTTACCTCTTACGTAGAGAGGCTTGCAATTAAGGCTAAATATACTTTGTTTTAGGAATTTGTTTGTTGGTCTATAACTTCGTCTTCTGATACCGATGTTTCATTTCCTAATCTCCTTCAGGAATATATTCCCGATCAAAAGTTCCGGAATCACTAACTTGATCCATCTTTACACAAAACGGCACAAAAAAACGGTAAACACAAACAGAAACCGCCAAAACTAACTAGCATCTACTCACTACTTTGTGTGAATGCTATATGAGCATAGAATTCCACTCGCAAGGAAGGAGTACAAAAAACACCACCAGATATAGAAATATCACTAACTTCTGTAGCCATCTAGTGAGGAAAAGGTTAATGAAAGAATGGAAACGTATATATTCGGGATATAATCCTTAGCAGCCAAAATGGGACTCAAACGAGTTAACAGGGGTTAATACATTTTGACACAAGTTAGCAACCCGAGTTAACTCAGGTTAATCAGGGAAGTGGTTAATTCCTCGAGCTTCAGATATGAAGAACTTAGTTGACAATTTTAAGAAATTAATGTGTTGGATTCAGATACAGTAATAGTGGTACATTCCTGCTAATGTAAACACACAAAGCGACGGCCGCAAGGAACAACATTGCAAGTGACAAAATCAACTTTTTCAGTAGAATTAAAAACAACTTTGGATGGTTGTGAAAAAACAGGATTTTTAATGAGGCTTTTTTCTTTATATTTTCATTATTGAAATGGATGTCCTATCCCATTGCAGTGATAGCACTTTCTCTGAACTCATTCCTTATATGCATATTGTTACTTAAAATACTAATAAGTTAACATGAGTTCCCGGTAAGAATATTGTATGTGACATACAGTACAATAGTATTGCTTGTGGAAGAAGACACAATAATGTTACCGTTTACACTTACAAGTATTTAACTACATAGCTACTAATAGAGATGTGCATAAACATTTAGAAAAAGTTTAGTAATGTGTTCCACAATGCGGCTGAAATTATTTTCTTCATCATTGTCATAATTTTCAGCAATTTTGCTGGCTTCAAGTCCTTAGTAGAATCCATTATAAATGCTACCAACTACGAATGTGGGGGGTGTTTTTCGTCACACGTGATAGCAGATCTTTGAGTTTACCTTGGGAGTGGAGCAATGTAAGCAAATTTTAAATTGATATCTTCCGATTCTTGCGTCTTCATCTGCCTTTGCTTTGTATATCAATACTATGTCCATGCTTATCAAAAGATTGTATTTTATGAATATCTTCCTGCCTACCTAATTCATAACCAATTCTTCTGTCAAATTCCAGTTGCCTTTTACGTCGGTGATTAAAGGCTGAGTTTTTTTTAATCACTTTGTACCATTTCAGATATGTGATAGGGATTTCCACCTACTTTAGTCATATTTTCACTAGCGTTACCCATTCTTCAGGAGTGAATACTGTTCGTCTCTTTTACCTGTGTTCATTTAAAGCATGGATTAAATCTGTTTCATTATGTGTGTCCTTTTTTCAAAGAAATTATGTGTAAGTTTGACATTGAACTTCTCACTTATAAAAAATTAAAAACTAAAATATACCTGTTTCTGTTCTGTTCTGAACAGTTATATGACAAAAAGAAGTCTTTTATATTTTCGACTTCTTTCTTCTTTCTTTTTATCCACTTCAGTAGGCAACATTTTGCAATGGACTCATATCATAAGAAACAGTACCGGTAATCTCTATTTCTTCCAAATCATAGATTGCAAAATTGTAGGTAAAGTGTTTTCTTAAGTAACAGAAAGTTTTAATATCAGAATAAGATGTTTGAAGACATTTTTCTAAATAAAGAACTACCGCACATACACTTTTGTCATTCTGAGCTTTCAGTTTTATCAGTTTATGTAATTTCAGATACAACAACTATGATTTAATTTATATGTCCAACATGAGAATCTTTTAAATTCAGCTTCACTTCTGCACTTCACTTGCAATACTGTAAGTATTGCACGATTCACATGGTATTCTTTGGCAAACAAAAAACTATGATGAATTCCTTAACAAACACACTTGTCTTTTTGTGGCACATACTTCACTATTTTCGTTTATCCATTCCTGGTATAGTCTATATATTATGTTGTGGGTAATTTCATTGTAAATTCGTTTCTGATATAGTAGGATTCTACATCTGGAAAGTAACAAATAGGCCTATGTCGATGTATGGAATTCTTCTCACTCTCCGACATAGCATGTCCATGGTTTCTGTGTTTTCCTCGTTCATCTGGGAAACTATGTTTGTTCAATGATCAACTTACTGCATAGTTGTCAACCACATATCATTTATATCGAAGGAATGCAGGAATATCATTTTCCCAACCTGCACATTATTTTCTCAATTGTCAACAGGTAAAATGTAAATAAAATATACTGTATTCTCGAGAGTTTATGCGGTTCTTTTTGTTTCAAGTTGTCTTATGTTGTTTGCAATGTAAAACGGCTACATGTTGCTGCAGAATGCAGATACAATACTTTAAAATTGCATACACTAATTTAATTATTCCTTCATTTCCTACAGAGAAGACTATAGTATCCCTACATTAATTTTTTACGGGTCATTATTGCGAAAATACAGACTTGAGAAATTCTTAAGTCAGATACAATATTATTCTGCATATAAAATGTACCAATGTTGGTTAAAATATTTCAATATTGCGCGATTTCTGCCTAACCTTCTAAACCGAATGTAATCATAAATATATCACAGATAGTCTGTTATAAAAACCTTCAGGTCACGCTTAAAATTCAAATTCTTCAAAATGTCAGTTACAATATTCTTCTTTGGTGCCGTCGAAGAAAGGTTCTGTTCGGAATTACGGAATTGCAGAGTAGTATAAATAACCACGTCTGTTTAATATTGCACCTGTTCTTTTTATAGATAAGAATTGTGCAAATGAAAAACTATACTACAATAAATGAGAAAAAATTCTTTCATGTCCCATTGTAATAATTGAGTTGGTTATTTCGAAACCTTAACGTGTACATTTTTCGCAAACTTATTTCACTAGCATTTATTACATTAATCAAACTAAAAGTCCGTTTCCTATTCATTTCTATAGATAAAATATGTGAAGTAGTTTATGATTTTTAACAGTTAATATGTTACAGGAAAGGATAAAGAGCATTCTGGTTGAAAAAAGTAACATGCGCGAAAACGTCACATCTTACGTTTTCGAAATAATCGATTCAATTGTTTGAAATGAATGTGTTGCCAAAAATTAATTTGATGGCCCTAGTACTTCATGTGCATCTTTTGTAAGTGGGTTTACTTGAAGACGTTGGATGTTAGCAAAAAAAAAAAAAATTGGAGGAATTCCTGGAAACAGCAAGGAATACAGAAAGACATTATATTACGAATCGCTTCTCCATATCAGTGATACACAACATTTATTTTCATAAAATTTCTAATTTGATTTTTATATGAAAATAATATCTTTCTTTACACTTCATATAATAAGAAGCAATTACAATAGTAAATTTATTTCTGATACGTTGGTAATTTCGCTAATGCTTGTGTACCGCAATAGATGAGTACGAGTGAGATAAAGAGCACAGAAAATGGTGCGACTACTGAAATAGAAAGAAATTTGGATACTTTCCAGTAAAAAGTAATGTAGCAAGATTGGATAAGATAGTAGAAGAAACAGGAGAGACAGAGAGAGAGAGAGAGAGAATCGTTAGAACTGTTCCAACTTAAGTTCGACCTCTTCAAACTGCGATGTAGTTGTGGAACAAGTGTAACAAACTGCCGCATGCCTGCGGGCTGTTCCATTGAAATAACATTTTCAATACTAAAAGAATATGACGACTTTTTTTTTTAGCAATTCTTTCCTTTTTTTTTTTTTTTTTTTCTGAAATTGGAGGACTCGTGTTCTTGCTAGATGTAAAGCAATCAAACGCTACTGAGTGCTAGGACGAACAATTAGACAAGTTTGAGTTAAGAAGACGACAGAGAATGCAACTTTAATGAAGCACGAGTTGTTGAGCGAGCAAACGAGCGGAAGATTGAGTCCCCTTATATTGAAAAACGTAACTCCTTAACAAGATTCTGTACAGATGCTCTATCTGTATTCTTCCATAATAAATTATAAGATTGTTCCCAATTGAATATAGCCTAAGTCTTTCGTACACCATTCAAATATCATACATATAAGGGAGAGGAGACAAGTAGAGTTCGTTGAAAAATCAATGTGATATGAATGGCATAAGCCTATACTCTCTCGTTACGCAACCTACAGAGCAACAAATAACTTCTAAAGTCTAATAATATCTTACGAAATTAATTAAATTATATCAAATCACTTCTGACAGATATTTATCTCTTTACAAATTAACAAGACGAAGTCGAGAGCTCTTCCTGGAAAATATCTTGCCATAATGAAAAATAATGATAAATAACTAAATATTGGATCAGATTAACACATTTAATTGCTTTGATTGCAGCCTTTCTATACATAAAGAGGATATTTATGGAAGGAAAGTTTATAAATTCCAAATTACATGCGAAAAAGTAAGGATATATTTAAGGCAGAATTACACAAAACAGAGACAATTAAATTTTATAAATTTGAGGTCATACTAGTTTGAACTTACGGAACCGAAAATTTCGTTTTGAATATATATGACAAAATAAAATATAGTCAACCGAAACGGAATTTATAAGAAAAATTGCGGGATTACAATTTATAGCTTAAGACAGAATCATGATCATTCGCTAAGAATCTAGATAAATAAAAATATATAAAAGGAAGAAGAGTTTTAGGAAAACTCCACAGAAGATAAGAAGATTGCTTCCAACAGCTGATTCTGATGATAGGATGGACCTAATCCATGTATCTGATAATGTTGACGAATTTGATAAGTTTCTCATGACTTCAGCATAATTACACCAATATGATCACTTTAGCTAAAAGACATTATCGATTGTATATTATTTCATTCGTCTGTTATTCAAGAAACACAAATTAATTTATTTACTTCATATATCTGTATTGACGAAATTGTAAGAATTTACAAATAAAATTGCTTTTACATGTTATAATAAATAACGCGCCTCTGATTAAAATTTTCTTTACAGATGATCGGACTGTATTTGCTAATTCACAGTTTAAATTAATAAAAAATTTCACCTGCAATTGCCGACATCAATGTTCGTAAGTTGGCACCGAATGTACAAACAAGAGTTCGCGCTTTTATTTCTGCAATGGTTATTCGTAATCTGCTAAAATAGTGACGTTTCTCCCGTTAAAGTATATAAACATTATTAGTAACTGTTGAATTATGATTATGAGTCTCATTAACATCATAAAATACAGCACATCGTCGCTAAGAACCAATACCGCGTAACTGACAAAATAAAAATAACTCAATAGTCTTGAAAATTGGTGTATGTCTATGAAATAGCTTAACTAATTTGTAACTAAGTGAAAATGGATGATCATGGCCGTAGACATTTGGCCATGTCACTTACGCGGTATTGGAACTCTGCCGTTGACTACATTTTGTTAGTTACGCGGTATTGTGAGACAACTTTAGAAGCTTCGGGACACATGTTGACAAGCGTTTTCTTTACGTTAAAACTGCCTTCTGGAAATATTATTCGTGCTGTTGTATATGTCAATGTGTTATCTGAATTGTTGTCCTACCGTCTGACTTGAGGTCAAGGTGGGTAGGCTGTAGCTTGAGACGGTTCCTCGTATAGGATAAGGAGATTTTCATTAGATTAGTATTTCGTGTTAATATTCTTATATGGATAGGATGCGCGGACGTGTAAGTTAGTTTCAAAATCTGAGACGGAAGTAACAGGTGGACAGGAAGACCGAAAGGAAGCTAGGCGGACAGGAAACATGTGTCCAGGCGTGGAGTTGACTGATGAGGGAATGTATGGACTTTGCCTGCGGGTGGTCAGTAAGATGACGCCAAGCCAGGTTCCAAAAGAGATGATCTGGTATATGTCAGAGAATTGTCAGGACGCCGGAAGTAGGGGGATGTTCTAGTTAACGAACAATTTTTGAAGAACGCGTCTTAAGTGACGTAAGTGTAATCATGGCCAATCAGGATTCTTAATAGAGACACGTGATATATAGATAGGAGGGCGAAATTCTATGTTTTGGTGGTTGAAAGTAGGGGATAGATTTGGCAGATAGACAGAAGGCATATAGAACGCGTACGGAGAAGTTGCACTCCACATATTCTCGGCAAACCTAACTCGGAAGTATAACAATTTACGGACTTAG
Organism: Periplaneta americana; assembly: GCF_040183065.1. Taxonomy (NCBI): domain Eukaryota; kingdom Metazoa; phylum Arthropoda; class Insecta; order Blattodea; family Blattidae; genus Periplaneta; species Periplaneta americana. The sequence goes on along the minus strand of NC_091117.1, from coordinate 117,780,009 downwards.
AAATTTTTAGTGGGTGTAGTAAGAAGTCGTGTGTTGCATTATTATTATAAGTCTGAATTCTTTCCTCTCATCACGTTATCAACTGTCCGTTATATTACTGGTGTTTTATAGTACAAAATATATAATTACGTGAACTCAGAAATTAGTATACCAACTTGCGGGAAGTGAGAGCGAGATATTATACACTTGGACGCGCATTTCTGCTGATCTGAAACGAACACTTAATAGTAATAATAAACGCTTTCATAGTTATTACCAACAACTTCTGGTGTGCGCCTACATCATTTCAACCTACGAGCACGTCTCCCAAACCCCATGTCCCGACCGTTTTTGCAGCTGACCTGGGAATCTCATACCTCTACCAGAGTAATCTCGAGGAGGCTGGCGCCCAAATTAATCAGTGTATATAATTAATTATTGACATCGACGTGCCATCCTCGAGATACTTTCCATATTTCGGAGCTGGCAGCCGAGGGCGACGACGACTGTTACAAAATTTGGCGTCCCAACGTCGGGCACGAGATGAGCAGCGAGGCCCGAATGAACAACGAGCTACAAGATGAACACCTGATGGCGTGAGGAATCCACAGGGATCGACGAGACAACATCATGCAGACCCCGAGCAGCTTGCAGTGTCATGCAGTGTCAACGACCGACGGCCACAACACCGTGCAGACCCGAAACAGCTGAGAACAACGTTGGACGGTGGGGGAGACGATCAACCAGGCGTAACCTAGAAGACGTCGATACGTAAGCATAAAGGGTTTCATTTCAATTGTTGTGTCCATATATATGTACATGTGTGTAATTCATTTTGGTAGGGTTTATTTTGTTTTTGAGTTTAAGGGGAATTGTTGAAGATATATTATATATTACATGTTGCTAAGGAGCCAGACTAGAAGTAAAAAAAAAATGGAGACTACAGCAGGGACGAGTACTAGCCAAGATAAAGAAAGTTCGCGAGGTTCGGACAATGCCATGTCGAATAATGTGTTAGAGCGGATATTGGAGCAGATGAATCAGATGAGGAACGAAATGATAGAAACTAGTAATAATTTGAAGAGTGAGATGGCTGAGAATAGTAGCAGGCTAGAGAGCCAGTTCGGTAATTTGAAGAGTGAGATGGGTAATTTGAAGAGTGAGATGGCTGAGAATAGTAGCAGGCTAGAGAGCCATAGTAGCAGGCTAGAGAGCCAGTTCGGTAATTTGAAGAGTGAGATGGCTGAGAATAGTAGCAGGCTAGAGAGCCAGTTCGGTAATTTGAAGAGTGAGATGGCTGAGAATAGTAGCAGGCTAGAGAGCCATAGTAGCAGGCTAGAGAGCCATAGTAGCAGGCTAGAGAGCCAGTTCGGTAATTTGAAGAGTGAGATGGCTGAGAATAGTAGCAGGCTAGAGAGCCAGTTCGGTAATTTGAAGAGTGAGATGGCTGAGAATAGTAGCAGGCTAGAGAGCCAGTTGGTGGAAAGTTCTAAAATAAACCAGGAACAGATTGGACAATTGAAGAATGAGATGATAGAGAATTCCAGGGAGAATAGGGACCAAATAGACAGGTTGGAAAGTAGGTTAGTAGATAGTCTCCAAGAGATAGAGGATAGAGTCAAACAAAGTGTAAATAGAGAGAACGGGGAATTTAGAGAGGCTATTATAGAGGAAATGGATGGTAAGGTCAGGGAAATAAGCCATGTAATCGAGGAAAGACTTAACAGCGTAGGACAGGAAGTGGTGAATCTGAAGGCGTTAATGGATAATAGGGAAAAGGAAGATACGAATAAGGTCATGGAGTTGAGTGAGAGAATTAGTAGACTGCAGGCTAGAATGGAGGAAAATAACGCCCGTGATGAGGAAAATGATAACGCCTCGGAGCCAACGCTACCTGTTTTCACGGATGGGAGCCGGCCCGTCGCTTCGGGAAGTAGTGCGACATCAGGTGTCCACGATGTAGGTAGAGAAGGAGTTAATCAGGCGTCCCGAAGCCACGAAAACGCTCCTCCGTCTCAATCAAGCGATCAGCCGTCTTTAAATCGTCCGAGCTACCCCATCCATGTTATAAACGAGCTAATGTATCCAACGTTTGATGAGGAGGAATTTACAAATCCTCACCAATTCATCGGTGAGTTAGAAAAATATTTCCAGCTGAAAGGGGTACCGGATGAGTTAAAGATGACGATCGTAAAGAAAAGTTTGAGGGGAAGACCCCTGAACTGGGTGTTGGTTGCCCTAGGTGACGATGTCAGCTACGGCGAATTTCGAGAAAAATTTTCGAACAAATATTGGGGCCCAAGGCGACAACAGCAGCTGAGGGCGGAAATCACGCAGGGGCGGTATGACGTAAAAAGAGGATTGTCAAAAATCGATTATTTTCTAGATCTAGTCAGGAAGGGGAAAAGCTTGAATCCGCCCATCCCGGATTCCGAATTAATACATATGGTAATCTCCCACTACCCGGAGAATATTAGGCACAACATGATAGTAGCCAATCCGAGGGATTTCGGGGAAACCATTGATTTGTTGGCGGCCTTCGACTTGTCGGATGCCAGCCATGAATCGTGTAGATTAGGACCCGACAGTAGACTGGAGAAAGAAAATGTCAAAACCGTAACGAAATTGGGGCGGAGGGCAGGAGAAGCCTCCCCACCCCACAGAGGGTACAATAGTACTAACTATAATGACGGTTGGAGCAGGGATCGGCCAAGCAATGCTGGCGGTCGTGGTTTACAACCTTACGATATTGACAGGCAGTATAATGTAAACCGATTTTCTAACAATGTTAGAGGACGGTACTGCAATGATCAAAGGATTGAAAACGTACAATGTAATGTTAATAGAAACGGCATGAGCCGAGGGAGTGGTCCCGTCAGGCGTGTGAACCACTTAAGGTGGTGTCGAAATAATGATGGGATTGATAACTACGGGATCCGAGGCCAGCCTCACTGGTTAAGGAATCGGGGATATAGGCAGGGCTACTGGAGGCCTAATTTCTTTGCAGGGGGAGAAAGGCGCAATTGGAGGCGCCCCGGTAGATTCAATGAGAGGAGAAGTATGTCTCCTGATGTAGTTTATCAAGGTGGAAATGACCCAATGGCGTATGACGGAGTCCGCAGACGATCCCATTCTGAAAATGGCGATCAGGTACGTCTTAATAGACAGCCAGGTGACAGTGTGTCAGGTCCTCCGAGAGTGACCGAGAACGTCCGTCCCGGACAGGCTGGGACTTCTCAACAGGGAAACTGAGACCCGGGAATCTTACGGACTCGGAGATTTCTGTGGCGATAGATCACAAGATCCTGTCTAGAGGGTCCACAAATTTTGTTAATGTGGGGAAACAGCGCGAAATCGCATATCCCAATAACCAAAATCAGAGTGTATACGAACTGCCGCGAGTAGACGCGACAATATACGATGTTAAGTGTAGCGTGCTATTGGATTCCGGTTCCACGAACAACGTTTGCAGTATGGAGTTTTTCTCCCGAATTAAGGAATCAGGGGTTAAGTTGCAAGTGTTGCCATTGTGTTCTTTGTATTGTGCGGGCGCGCTAGGAAAGAAACGTGAAAAAGTTCGTTTTCAAGTCATGTTTGAATTGGATGTTGGTGGAGTGAAGCTAAGTGCGATATTTCTGGTGATACAGCGTCTCACCACAGATGTTATAGTAGGAGTAGAAAGCTTCTACGAGTGGGAGGCCTTGATAGATTTCAGTACGCGTAGTTTGACCGTTAGAAAAGATATGGAATCGTTGCTTCAGATACCGTTCGGTCCGGATGTTGATAATGGTATGATAGACGAGAGAATGAGCGAGGAAAAAGAGTTACAAGGGGAACTGTTCTTTGTCGAAAATTTAAAAATTTTTGACCATATAATTGTAGAAGTTAATCCGTGTGAGGAGCGTGGTAATTATGAGGACGTCTGTGATTTTCTTGGTAACGATTGTGATGTATGTATGGAACAGGTTGTTTATTCGAAGTATTTAGGTGTCGACGGCGAGGGAAGCGCGACACGCGACCACTTAGGTAGAAGCCCCGTGTTTACAAGCTGTCAATCAGAGGACAGGTTTCGCTCGGTGAAGGAGAAAGTGGACAAGGCGCACGGGTTGAGTGACGGACAAAGAGGTTATTTGACGAAGGTCATTGTGAAGAATATTGACGTATTTTCCGAAAAGCCCGGGTTGTGTAATGTTTACACACACAAAATTCAGGTAGAAGGCGCGGAAGAATTCCGGCATAAATGTAGGCCAATCCCCTTGTCATTAAGAGAGCAGGCCGACCAGGTAATCAGCGACATGTTGAGAGATGGTGTTATAGAGATTTCGGATTCACCTTTTGTTAACGCATTATGTTGGGTTAGGAAACCAAACGGGAGCTTAAGAGTTACATTAGATGCGCGCCGTATAAATTCATTTTCTGTCAGAGACAATTTTAGGACCGAGGCTATAGATACCTTATTGGGTAGAATGGGTGAGTGTACAGTCTTCACTAGCTTGGATCTGACCAGTTCATTCTGGCAGATACCATTAGCACCCGAGTCTCGTAAGTACACAGCGTTCTTACATAACGGTCGAGTATACCAATATACGAGATGCCCGTTTGGTATCGCGAGCTCAGGAGCCGCATTGTTAAGGGCGCTAGATATTGTTTTCGGCGGGACAACGGGAAATTTTCTTGCACAATACGTTGACGACTTCTTGATATACGGCAACGACGTCGATCAGCACATAAAGCACATTGACTATGTTTTGGGTAGGCTGAGAGACGCCGGTATGACTGTAAAACTGGGTAAGACGGATTTCTTTAAACGAGAAACCGACTTTTTGGGATATGTGATCTCCGCGGACGGAATACGTCCTAACAGGGACAGGATCGATAGTATTTTGAAGATACCGTGTCCGCGAAACAAGAAACAGGTCCGCCGGTACCTAGGAATCCTACAATACCAGAATAGGTTCCTAGTCAACTTTGCAAAGCACGTAGCACCATTGCGGGAACTCTTAAAGAAAGAGACGCAATTTAAATGGGGCAAAGAAGAACAAGAAGCATTCGAACGCTCGAAGGCTCTCTTTGCCGAATCTGTCTTATTGGAAAGGCCTAATGGTAGCCTACCATATCAAATTTATACAGACGCGTCTGGACTCGGATACGGCGCCGTCCTGTGTCAAGTAGACGAAAATGATGAAAGACATGTGATCGCCACAGCCTCCAGAGGGCTGTCGAGAACTGAGAGCAACGCCTCCATAACCGAGATGGAAATATCGGCTGTATATTTTGCGTTGCAGAAATTTAGACAGTACGACTTTAATAAGCCGATTACAGTTTTCACTGACCATGTGAGCTTAGCATTCTTGAATCGCTGCAAGCTGACTAATTCTAGGATATCGAGATATGTGCATGAGATCCTGGCGTATGACGTAACCATTACGCACATCCCAGGATCTGAGAATATTTTCGGCGATTGTCTTTCTCGCCTGAATTTCAAGTCGGGACTTCCCGAAACCATTACCGCTCCTAATTATGAAATAGCGGTAATGAAGATGCACGTTACCGGCAACGATAACTCATTAGTTGCAAAATTCAAACGGATCTCGGAATTACAGGACTTAGATCCTGATGTAAAATGCATGAAAGACGGCGCCACAGAGATTTCCTCGGTCACAGACGAGAAAGTGGGGGTGTATAATGGTGTATTGTATAAGCTACATGGCCGGCAGGAACAAAAGTGGAAAGTCTACATTCCTAAGAATCTGGAGGAGGAGCTGATAAAGAGCTTCCACATATCTATGTGTCATTCAGGTTGTGAACGAGTGTCACTCATGATCTCCGACACGTTTTATGTTAAGCAATTGGCAAGAAAGGTAAGAAAGGTGATATCTTGCTGTGAACTATGCCAAAAAGCAAAACCTCTTAACGTGAAGTATGATGTAGTACCACAGGCAATTGTAAGAGAAGCTAAGAATGAGTTGGTGGCGGTAGATGAACATGGACCTATGCCGACATCTTCCTTCGGTTACAAGTACATTTTTGTGACTTATGACGTGTTTACTAAGTTTGTGAAAATATATCCTATGAGATCGATCACAAGTAGATCTTGTGCTAAGAAGTTGATTGAGGACTATATGCCGGCTTATGGGCCGATTAAGTGTATTCTAAGTGATAATGTGTCAATGCATAAGTCCAAAGTGTTTAGTAAGATGCTGTATGATACTGGGGTGAAGTTGTACAACTGTTCGTCTTATTTTCCTAGTGGTAACCCTTGTGAGAGGGCACTGAGAGATATTTCACTGTACTTAAGGGTATTGTGTCACAAAAATCATAGGGACTGGTTTAAATACTGTAAAGTTATTGAAAGGGTAATGAATCATTCGATCAATCCAACCACCGGCGTAGCCCCGATTACATTGATGTTGGGTCAGGACCCGGAACCTATGATAGAGAGACTGCCAACAGCCATTAGTAGCGATACACCTCCCACTCCTGAACAGCTGTGTAAAAGGGTCATTGAACGGATAAAAGCTAAAACCGAGAAGCGCCTAAGGGGTGTTAAAAGGTACAAGCGTAAATGGGAGCCATCCGTTGGGGATGCGGTCCTTGTCCGAGACGTAAAGTTGTCCTCTATATTGAGGGGACGTTATTCGAGATGTGTATTCAAGGTTGCAACTATGTATGAGATATGATAAATAGCGTCAGTTAGTATTTCAGAAGTATTATGTATCGTTGGTATAATTTTGATTCTGGTTAATAATTATTTCGGTTTTATGAATGTAAATGTGTTTTCAAGGCTGAAGCTAATGTATGAAGTATGATATAAAGGGTTAATTGGTATTTTAAAATGTAGTGTGTATTGTTTAGTGTATTTTTTTCATTGTGGTTCATAATTCTTATTTCTACGTATGTATCAAGGAACCGATCATGAATGTGAGTGAGAGAGCGCCATTGTATTCGGATGTGCCCTGAATGTTACGATTGGATGCTGTATATATGTCAGGTAGAAGTCAGTTAAACTGGCGTGTGAGGTGTAAGCAGGCGTGAGGTGTGTATATAGATTCATACATGTGAATAGTTGTAAATATGTAATAATTGTAAGTGTAAATTTGTACATTGTTTATAAGCATAGCAAAAGGTGTATCCAAGTGTGACTAATTAGGGGACACCGGAGACTAGTAGCGAAGGTATTTTTTTTTTTGGGACGTCTCATAACAACAAATATTCCCTTGGGAATATTCTTTGTTATGAGAGGGCATTTGAGACGGTTCCTCGTATAGGATAAGGAGATTTTCATTAGATTAGTATTTCGTGTTAATATTCTTATATGGATAGGATGCGCGGACGTGTAAGTTAGTTTCAAAATCTGAGACGGAAGTAACAGGTGGACAGGAAGACCGAAAGGAAGCTAGGCGGACAGGAAACATGTGTCCAGGCGTGGAGTTGACTGATGAGGGAATGTATGGACTTTGCCTGCGGGTGGTCAGTAAGATGACGCCAAGCCAGGTTCCAAAAGAGATGATCTGGTATATGTCAGAGAATTGTCAGGACGCCGGAAGTAGGGGGATGTTCTAGTTAACGAACAATTTTTGAAGAACGCGTCTTAAGTGACGTAAGTGTAATCATGGCCAATCAGGATTCTTAATAGAGACACGTGATATATAGATAGGAGGGCGAAATTCTATGTTTTGGTGGTTGAAAGTAGGGGATAGATTTGGCAGATAGACAGAAGGCATATAGAAAGCGTACGGAGAAGTTGCACTCCACATATTCTCGGCAAACCTAACTCGGAAGTATAACAATTTACGGACTTAGAAATTTTTAGTGGGTGTAGTAAGAAGTCGTGTGTTGCATTATTATTATAAGTCTGAATTCTTTCCTCTCATCACGTTATCAACTGTCCGTTATATTACTGGTGTTTTATAGTACAAAATATATAATTACGTGAACTCAGAAATTAGTATACCAACTTGCGGGAAGTGAGAGCGAGATATTATACACTTGGACGCGCATTTCTGCTGATCTGAAACGAACACTTAATAGTAATAATAAACGCTTTCATAGTTATTACCAACAACTTCTGGTGTGCGCCTACATCATTTCAACCTACGAGCACGTCTCCCAAACCCCATGTCCCGACCGTTTTTGCAGCTGACCTGGGAATCTCATACCTCTACCAGAGTAATCTCGAGGAGGCTGGCGCCCAAATTAATCAGTGTATATAATTAATTATTGACATCGACGTGCCATCCTCGAGATACTTTCCATATTTCGGAGCTGGCAGCCGAGGGCGACGACGACTGTTACAAGCTTGAGTCAGCACTCGATATACGTTCCAGACAATGATTGCTGCATTCTTACAGTCAATCAAATGCTGAAACTATGTGAAAGGAAACACGAAGACACAGTTCATGAGTTTATTCATTCATTCATTCATTCATTCATTCATTCATTCATTCATCCATCATCCATCCATCCATCCATCCATCCATCCATCCATCCATCCATCCATCTATCTATCTATCTATCTATCTATCTATCTATCTATCTATCTATCTATCTATCTATCTATCTATCTATCTATCTATCTATCTATCTATCTATCTATCTATCTATCTATCTATCTATCTATCTATCTATCTATCTATCTATCTATTTATTTATTTATTTTTTGCAGAGTTAAGGTCGTAGAGCCCTCTCTTACACTCTACCAGATCACAAAGTATACAAACAGTGAAAATTTAACAAAAAGTTAAAGAACAGAATAGTAACATAGGCCTATTACAAAAAATAACATGAAAATAAAACCATATTAGAAAAAAAGAAAGTGAATTACATTGGAATATAATAGAAGCAACTCACTTAGTACAAATAATTAATATGAAAAACTTAAGGAAGAATATAACATTGAATGCTTAGAAAAACCAGAGGAGAAACTGATCAATGAAATTGCACATATGAACTTAACTAATAGCGCGTAAGACAAAACAGGGAAACTTGTACAAAATAAAATTAGAACGATACTGAACAAAAGACTTTGGATACGATGGACTGTGTAAGAAATCTAATGTCATTTCTTATCAGAAATATTCATTACTTGAACTCGATTTAGATATTAACTATGTAAGGGCTTTACATAATGCACACGATGTTTCAGCCGAAGTGGAACGAAGCTAATCAGCAATCAAATTGTTATATATTGTTGTATCTGATAACTGGCAGTCATTTTTGTTTCAGTATACGTATAAAATAACAGGTATGTGCTCTATAATAACTCATTGCACTGAATTCAAAGTGACAAGAATGAGTGGCAAAATGAAATTTTACTTTCAGTTGTAAGTGTATGTTTTAATATCACCAAAAATTGTATTGTGTGTAATTTCTCTTATACAGATAGATGTACAGTACGATTATTTAGTCCTGACAGTGGCCTGAGATGTGCGCATGGGTCAGACGAGTCCATTTAGTTACGCCAAGGGGGGTGTTTGGGTTAGTCATTCGCTTGTCTTCGGAGCGATCGGATGTCATACGTGCGGTAGAATGGTATGTTTCTAGTACAATTAAGCTGTATTGCATTCCTTTACCGACCGCTCGCCCTTATCTCTACTCCGGAGCTCTCCCCACTCCTCCTATTACTTCCCTTCTTTCGCGTCGCTGAGCTTGCAGAACTATATAATCGGTCTTTAAGATAGGGATGTCTTTACGAACAACGTACGCATTCATTTCAACGGCACAGATCTCTCTGTTTTTTTTTTTACAAACGTTAAGTTGAAATGAAATCCAAACAATAATACCCGGCATGGTTGTCACAGCCATAGATATTGATGTGATGGTGAAACTGTAAGATAATAGATTATGAAGGTAAATTGAATATCAATATAACATTAAAAATTCCTTATCTCCTCTAGTAAATAGCCATCCGTACCATCGCGGTTTAAGATTCTCAGTTCTGAATTACACTGGAGTCACTGCCATGCATTTTAATAATTATACTCGGAATACGAATGTTTGTTTCCTGAGATGTTTTTTGACGACAGTTTAAGACACGCGAACAAGGATGCAAAGACTTTCAGGTGTCAGCTGGTGCCTCCAGCTCTAGTCAACTACTCCCGACACTCATTGCTCCAGCGAGCTCGCGGCCAAAAGACCATCGGCGCATGCGCGGAGAATCGAGAAAATAGATAAAAAATTTTCCACATCGAAAATCCCTTTTTTGAACGCACATGCTGTAAGATTATAACGAAACACCACTCATGCATGTCATTACATCCTGCCGGATTACAAAGAAAGACCGCTCCAGTGTGCTGCTACACAAGTTCTACCCGCAAGATGTAGTGGACCTGTTTCACCAGGTTCTGACCACAACTTATTTCCAATGGAATTATGAATTCTATGAACAGCTGGATGGTGTAGCGATGGGGAGCCCGCTAAGTCCGATGATAGCCAACTTTTATATGGATTTTCTTGAAGAGTCGATCCTCGAAGCCGCGACACTTAAGCCTTCATGCTGGTTTAGATACGTCGATGATACGTTCGTAATCTGGCCCCATGGTGAACGATCATTGATGGATTTCCTGAGTCAGTTGAATAGCTTCCATACGCAAGTACAATTTACTATGGAAACGGAAAAGGACGGCAGGTTACCCTTCCTGGACGTTATGATACAAAGGAGGACAGATGGCACCCTAGGTCATGACGTCTACAGGAAGCCGACCCACACAGACAGATATCTGCATAAGACCTCGAATCATCATCCCGGCCAGAAACGGGCCATGATGAAAACCCTGATCAACAGGGCCAGGCGGGTAGCCGAGCCACGACACATCCAACGGGAGCTGAGCCATGTATCGACAGCACTCATGGCCAATGGCTACTCAAGGCCGGAGATAAAGAGAGCCATGCGCCCCAGAGTAACACCGTCGATGCGGTCACAGGAACGAGCGACTAAGAAGGGCACGGTCTTCCTACCCTACTTAAGGAATGTGACGGACCGTATCAGCAGGGTGCTGAAGCGTCATGAAGTGGAAACGACCTTCCTGCCGACCAAGCAAATCCGGAACATGCTGAGGTCATCCAAGGACAAACGAGATAAGCTGCTGTCCGCCGGAGTTTACAGGATTCCGTGTTCGTGCGGGAAGGTCTACATCGGTACTACACAGCGGAGCGTCAGGACGAGACTGACAGAACATAATAGGAATTGCCGCCTAAGACAGATCGACAAATCGGCAGTGGCAGCACATGCCTATCAAGAGGGCGATCACAACATAAGATTCAAGGACACGGACATCTTGAGCACGACGACGCACTTCTTCCCCCGTCTACATAGAGAAGCGATCGAAATACATAAACATAACAACAACTTTAATCGCAAGGAAGAAGGCGTAAAGCTAAACAAGTGTTGGTACCCGGTCCTAAACAGAACAGATAAGAAGCCACTACAACAAAAGGACGGAACCCAGAACGGGAGCAGCGAACAAAACGGCGCGGACCGCAGCGACAACAGGCCTCGGCCCGCGAGCCGCACTATAAATACGCCCGCACAACCAGTCAAAGCGCCAATTGGCTATTGTAAGATTAACCCTACGCGTTCGAATCTTCAAACAGCCAAACTGGCTATCACAGTTTCGTGCCTAGACTTCTCCTCCATCGCGTCTCTCCTCCGGATCAGGTCGCTGTACTTCTGCCCCTCCTCCCCCCCGTATGTTGTAGCTAATCAGTTACGTCCATTTTCGGCTTACCCACTAGAAATTTCTAGCGCTCCTTCACTGGGGCGGCGAAACCCGAAGTGAGACAAGTGGCCAAGAGGCTTGGAGCTCACATATTCAGTTTTTCACAGCCCCAACTCCCCCCTTGCAAAAAGGACGTGTTTTCACGTACCTTTAAAGTTTCTCCTCCCACTTCCCCCCACTCATTCATTCATTCAGACACAGGATCAGTTGCCTCAGGTACGCCGAGAAGAGTCTTGCGACCTCGGATACCACTCCACTGAAGATGTCTGCCGCAGTTGCAGACGAAACGTCTGGTATAAAACCAACTAATAGACCACGGCCTCTCAGCCCGGAAAATGAATCTACATCTATAGACTCCGGCCGTGAAAGCCTACACTGCAAGATTATTCATGAATATGTTCCATTTAAACTTAGTATAATATTAATAAATAAATCGTAACATAATAATAATAATACTAATAATAATAATAATAATAATAATAATAATAACAACAATAATGGTTATAGTAATAGTATTAATAATAATATTAAAATAAAACACAAAATTTAAAATATCGAGAACATAAATTGTAAACAATTGTAATCATAACCCCCTACAACATCTTCTTGACAAAATTCTGTATTCATATAGGGCCTATGTATGCTTATTATTTCATTTCTTGCTCTATTTTACCTGTGATAATATAATCTTATTTTCTTACTTTATGGCATATTTTTTTTCTTTCTTATTTTTCTTTTAATACTTCTTTACACTTTTGGCACATAATCTATTTATTCTTCATTTGCTTAATTCTGTGACGAACTTTGTTGCTTCTCTTATCCTTATTTCTCCACTGTCGCTTTCTCTGTTCTTAATTATTATTTGTCACATTCACTTCATCCCTTCTAACTTTGATTTTCTCCAACTTCTGTATAAATTTCCTTTTTGTTTATTTCTTTCTTCTTTTTTGTTTCCTGTTTCTATCTATCTATCTATCTATCTATCTATCTATCTATCTATCTATCTATCTATCTATCTATCTATCTATCTATCTATCTATCTATCTATCTATCTATCTATCTATCTGTATGTCTGTCTGTCTGTCTGTCTGCCTGCCTGCCTGCCTGCCTATCTACCTACCTACTTACCTATCTATCTATCTATCTATCTATCTATCTATCTATCTATCTATCTATCTATCTATCTATCTATCTATCTATCTATCTATCTATCTATCTATCTATCTATCTATCTATCTATCTATCTATCTATCTATCTATCTATCTATCTATCTATCTATCTATCTATCTATCTATCTATCTATCTACGTTCCTCTCTTCTGTTCTCTGCATTTTTAGTTTATTGTAATTTTTTTATTCATTGCGTGTTATTTTATCTTTATTTGGAAATACATATATATTTTTGATTTTCTTTCTTTCTTTCTTTCTTTCTGTCTTTCTTTCTTTCTTTCTTTCTTACCTTTATCTTCCGTTCTGTCCTATTTATTTCTTCTTCACACACATCCGCCTTAGTTCTCTTTTCTTTTCTCGCCAAGTCTCCACTTTGTTTACTCTTGCATTTGTTTCGTGTTATTTCCTGTTTACAATATTTCTTGGGTCTTTGATACAAAAAGATTGATACTCTCAACATTTATCCAGAGTCCGTATATATCCAGAGTACCGCAATCGTTTGAGCCGGCAAATGCCGACAAATCCGCCATTGTTAGTCCAGCGCGCGCTATGCAGTATATAGTTGTATAGGGAAAGAATGTAATTTAAATGCGAAAAAATGCAGTGCTGCTGTGTTCAGAACTGTTCACAGAGAACTGAAAAAAGCGCACATTTGTTTTCTCTGTGACAAGGTGAAAGAAATAAGGAAAGAGGAAAGAAGTGACTATAAATATAAAAAGGAACGATCCGCCACCTAAGCGAGCATACATTGTGAGATTAATGAATGACTGTTTTTTGGTATTTATTTTTTCAAAATTTGGGCCCCAAAATATTTTTATAAAACTAACCTAGAATTTAAGTTGTTTCAGCAATGATATTTCTACATAAAACAAATGAAAATCACGTACCAATTAGGATCAGTGTCAAATTTTTACCATCTTCTCCCTTTCAAATCAAGCATTTCTGAATTTAATCCTATTTGCTGTTTGTAAGAATGACATAATAAAGTTTTGAAGTTCTGAATTCATTCTTGAGACAAGATTGTATTGTTTGGCTCGATTGGAAAATACAAAGACCGTACAAACTAGAAACTCTATTAAGGTTAGACTGATGTGAAATTTCAATTTTCTAAACTATTCTAGATAGATCTATGAAATTTTGTACTTTTAATTTATAATTTTAAATTTGTACACTTGTCACTATTAAGCAGACATACCAGTGATCAAAATTTGGTGAATCTAGCTTCGTAAGTATGGTAGTTATTGATTTCACTGTTGTGAACTCTTAAAACTAATGAACTTAGAGAAATTTCAGTATAGTGTCTCCTTATATGCGGAAGTCGGAAAGTTTGCACGAGGAATGCAGTTGGAAATGTTTAGATTTATTGTTATTTTATTTGCAACATTGTTGTTTTCATTTGTTGCTTGTAATTTATTAAGTTCATGCTGCTGTAATACCTATAACTGTGACGTTTATGAAGGAGTGTATTGAACACTTAAATGTATATTTATGCTGTAACTATTATTAAATAAAGTTTTTATACATTAGTATGTTGAGTGACAATAATGTTCTAAAATGTAAGAGGATCCTTTAGAAGTTTTTGCCCTTCAAATTAAAAATATCTGAGTTTTACTTTAAATATTCCTATCCCTAGCGTGTTGAAAAGGAATAACAATGGCGGCCGACTCGGTGATTGCGCTACTCTGGATATCCACGGACTCTGCATTTATCAACATTGTTCTGCCATCTATTCTAGTGCCTTCAAACTAACTGTAGAACAGAACAAAGTTCACCAACATGTCGCTGCATGGTGCCACCGTCTAATACGCCAACAGAAAAGAGTCTTCTACTATAGATATATGAGGGCGGCGGTAAAATTAAATTTCATATTGTTAAAGATTAAAGTAGTTATTATGAAATTCTTCTCTCCATAACTTACTGCCTCCACTGTATCTGACGGTAAAAAAAATAGAAAATGGTGGATACTAAATTCATTTAATTCTCTATAAAACAAAATTATTATAAAATAAACTATTATGCTCAGAATGTATTGAAACGATTACTACAGCATTATCTTTCAAGTGAATGAGAGTAATATAGGCAGAGTTACTAGACAAATCTTTTATTAAAACATGCTCTAAAACTTCGGGATTATCAGTGGTTTCATTTGCAGAGAAAGATGGGTAACAAAATTTCATGTCGTTATTCCTTCTCCTTTCTCTTGAATAGAGCTTCTTCATGCTTCATTTAAGACAAACATAAAAATAATGTACTCTATTTAAAATTTATAAAATTTCCATTGCACATCGCAACGAAATTTAGACAAAAGTAGACAAAGGGAAGCAATAAACAAACTGTATGAGCTAGTGCTTGCAACATGTTACAAATCGTGCACATTAACAAAACGGTAAACATAAGGTACACAAGATGAACATCTTTTTCAGTGTCGTAGCAGGCAAGCGAGTTACTCTTGTGACGCAATTGAATTTTGTGACAATTAGGCACAGTCAAAATAAAAAGATAGGTCACTTTCAGCTAAACTAACAGTGGATATAAACAGAATCCTAACGCCTCTGTGATGAGAGGAAATAATAAAATGATGATGAATGATTTATTGCCACTTGTTTGAATAGTTCTTATACCAGTTCTACGAATACACCACTACTACCACCATAATCATCACCATCACTATCACCATTAACATTACCGTCACCGTCATCATCATCATCATCATCATCATCATCATCTTTAATATGGAGCACTTATAAACGATACAGTTTTTGAGCTGGCGTTAGAATGTGCAGTAACATCAGTCTTCTGTAAATAATTTAATCTTCCAATTTGCACTCCAAGAACTTCTTGGAAATCAGTTTATGTTATGAAAACTATGTTTTGAACGGCAAATGTTCTTCTTTCTTCTGGTATTTCGTTAAGACCTTCTTAGCTATTCTCACTATATGACTCAATATATCAAATTTTTCGATTAGGATTGGTTTTAGTTTTAGTCACAGTATCATTTAACTTTCTCACTATACGAAGCACAAGAAAAAAATATTATGCTGAGATTTTCATAGTTAATATCATAAGAAATATTTCTTCTGTCGATAAATTTATTTTCGCTTTCAAAGAAAATGACAACCCCGCTTTATATTCAATAAGACTTTCACAATATAATAAAATAATTAATAAAATGAAAGTAATAATACATACTATTTACTTACATCATATTATATTATATTCGCAGGAACTTATACAAGTAGAAAAGTGTTCAGTAACTGTCCTTAGAAAAATCCTTAGCGTAGTATGAATGAAAAAGTCCTCTACCATCTACCATATTGCTCCTTTGCGCTCATATTTCCCAGAAGTAATTATCTTCCATGAAAAGTTTTGAACCCATTATACTTTAAACACTTTTGAAATTACACATCTAATAAATGTATTTATATAATAGTCCTTACTTCCACAAATAATTTTGCATAACATTTATGTCATGTTTGCGGTTGAGTATTTTAATAAATTTCTTTTTTTCAATACATCATTTTAAATAGCCTAATGGAAGTCTGACAACACTGTTATTGAAATGTAGACGCATGCTTCAATGCTGGGCGTAGAGCATTTTACAGAAAGGTGCGTGGAGCAGCCAGGCTTATTTACATTTTTAATATACTTGTGTAGTAAGTAATTTCATCAAGTTTACTTTTATTAAACGTGATTTTAATCATTTTTATGAGACATTATTCCCCTTAGTGTTGTGGAGAATTATTTCTATGTGTTGCCTGGTGCTTCTGAATTTACTACGAAGTTGCTACTTTTCTAGAAACAAAGTCGATTTCCCACTAAATAAAAATAAATAATGCAAAATGACAAATGAAAATTCTATTCCATTTATCTCAAAGATTTGCTCTGTAACATTATTAACTGTCATTGAATACCTTCCACTCTGTAGGTCTATAGTCAAAATTCAGCCAATCAACAATTTTTAGTGATAGCTGATAAGTACTATTATTACAAATGAAGACGGAAACGGCGTATAATGAAAGTATTCTATTAATTTTCATTATTAAAGCAAATAAATTAAGAAACAACTGGAAACATAACAAATCCAGCGTTAATCGCTATATCAGAGACAGTAGAAGAGAAAGTGACGTTACTTCCTCTAGTTCAGTGGTTCGTCGCCGAGTGGCGCTAGCCCCGTTTTCCGTGCCCAGTTTCAGGATCGCTATTTAAGTGAATGCAGAAGGTTTTTAAAAATAACCCATTAGATAAGAATGTATTGTAGAGTTACAATATTTTACTTCTTTAAAATGTAATATTACTACATTAACAAATTGTGAGTTATATAACACAACCCTGAAGTAAATATAATGATTAACCTAAAAATGGAACGTTGTGCCGACTTCAGCCAGAAATACGCAAAAAAAAGTAAAGCATCGCAAAACTTAACATTTTTTATGGCATTATAAAGTACGCATTGACATGAAATTATAGTTTTTATGCACAAGAAAGAATGTAATATAATAAAGGAGACACTTTATTTTCACCAATAGTATTTAGTCATTAGTTGCAGTTGTATCTGGTTTATACGTAATTCAGGGTAACAAAAAATATTACGTGCAACTTATACTCATAAATTAAGCTTCGATATTATATCTATGACAAATAATAAATAAAAATTACCAAATCAAATTTCCATAAATTTACAAAACTTATTACTGCGAATAAACAACAAATTAAATAATCATCAAGAAAAAAAAATTGAATTACGCAATAACTTACATAAAAAATAATTTAAAACTAATGTAAGTTTTGATCTTTTGAAATACCTAGGTTATTTTGTGTTTTGTAAAATTAAAACAATTTGGTAGCACTGTATTAAGTAGTTGTATGCTACTTATTGGAGAATATTAAATTAATGACTTTTCCATGAGATCTATTACTTTCTCATATGCTCGATTAGAAATCTCTTATGATGTGGAAACGTAATAAACAAATGTAATAAAATTGTAAACCAGATTAAGTTCTAGCTAGATGCAAAGTAGAATTATACTGTACTTTTGTTGCCGAAATAACTTTTACATTAATTACGACTAAAGTCCTATTATTAAATATAAAATAATTAATAATTAAACATGTAGAAGCTAGGTGCTTGGAGTCAATTAGGAGTTCACAATTAGCACTTGCATATAGCACATTTCTTAACCAGCACATAGATTGAAAAATGTTCAGATGTAGAAAGTCTATGGTAATCATCACAAGATAATCATTTTCTACTTCCAAAATGTCGCTCTAGAGGATCCTAGTTAAATTTTTTCTGTCAGAATATATTTACGACTTCTGCTCTTTCAGGGGCGAGCTAAAGGTTTTCTGTATATATTATATTTTATGTTACGATTATTAGCAAAATAATATATAAATAAAAAAAGATCTGCTATCCCACAAGAATTAATATATTTTGCTAGTGCTCTGAATTGTCACTCTAAATTATTCAAGGGTTCTTTCTTAGGCAAACGCATTCTTTGTATTGTCAATTACATGTCATGTATTTTCTAAAATCGTGTCATGCTAGAATTCTGTGTACAGGTCAGACGAGGGAGTCTTTGAGTTCAGCGTATCTGCAAAGTCGTTTATTCACCTTTGAATTCGTTTGCATTTTCACTTTCCTCGAACCCATCACAGTTTATGACTCTAATTAAAAAAATGTATCAATTTTGAAAAACTCAAACTAAACAGCTGAAATGCTGGTCTGGAGTTCATTCGCTGGACGTAATTACGGTGAATGTAATTAGGCATAATTTTGGCCATTCAGGTGTGGAGTAATGGCACATAAATGCATACAAACGCATGATTAGCTAAGGTGTTCTTCTGATTTTCGGGTGTCACATCCAATTATTTTTTACTCGGATAATTAACGATGCTGTATCAACTGCTGGGTTATTTAGCGTCAATGGAATTCGTCATAGCGAGATGGTATTTAGTAAGGGTACATTGTTATGAGAAAGGCTTGATGTCCTCTTCGTTGGATATTTTCTCTTCTTTTCTTTTTTTTTAGATATCGAGGCAAGTTTGGGAAAATGTGTTATGGCATGCGGTTTTTTTGGTCGTCAGTTCTTGCGTGGAAGTCCTACCTCTTTATCGGCAATAATAAATTTATCGGCTCTTACAATCAAAAGTCGCCCACCGTAGCGCAGTTGGTATAGCGCTGGCTTTCTATGCTCGAGGTTGCGGGTTCGAGCCCGGCCGAGATCGATGGCATTTAAATGTGTTTAAATGCGACAGGGTCATGTAAAAAAAAAATTCTTATGGACAAAATTCCGACACAAGGGCGAAGCTGATATTACCTCTGCAGTTGCGAGCGTTGTTAAATAAATCATAATTAAAAAAAAAATCACAATCAAAACCGCAGAAAAATGGATATCACAGATATAAGAATGAGCATACAGTTTTCTGTGTTCGTAGAATTGCTCTACAACACTTTTTAAAAATAGTCTAGTCTATGGATGGATACAAAAAAACGTCTCTTCCTTACAGATTGTACAGTATAATTGGATTTACATCAAGAACAAAACAATTAGGCTTATTACTATTCGCTCACATAAACGGCACAATAAAAATCACCCGAACACCACAAGAAATATCTTCTTACTTCCATAGCAGAACGAGTTCTACCTGCTCTGTCCACAGTATTAAGAGGAAAACTGAAATCTTAGAACGATCGCCACGCCAATGTTTCGCTCAGTTGCCGTGGCGAAACTAGGGGATTTAAAAGTCCCATTAGACCCTTGCCGAGTTACCACACTTTCTATTCTAAACGCTCTGGCTATATTATCACTTTTCTAAGTATTAAATTCAAGTGACAATCATATCAAATTGGAAGAGGATTCAAGCTTATCCTTGTCTCTTCCAGACAGTATAAATTTTGGCTACTACCTGCTAGAACAATTTTCTTCGAACAATACACGATTCTCCGTAGAAAAATACAGCATTTGTAACACCAGTAGTTCAAATATGATAGCATAATCTATTACCATGGTTTTGTAAAATCAATGGATTTAAAATTCTTTCGGCTTTATTATTTTCCTTTAAAAGTTCCTAAACACTTTCTGGGATGCAGGTATTTCATTAGACAACTTACCCCTTTCTAAAATAAAATAAAACACATGTACTTTGTATCGCAAAGGACAGTTGAACATAATAGGGCAGGAAGTATTAAAGCAGATCCTTTTGAAATAAACTATATATTTAAAAAAATCCGTGGCGCTACAGCCCACGAAGGGCCAAGACCGACCAGCAGGCTGCTGGCCTCAAGCCCACATGCCGAAGCAGAGGTGGACGATCATCCAACCAGAATGGATGTATCGTGTGGTTAGCACGATGAGCCCCCAGCTGTTATAGCTGGTTAGCGTAACTGATTTCGCTACCTATCGTAGTTCCCCAAGTGCATCACGATGCTGGGTGGGCACCGGTCCCATATACTGGCCGAAATATCATGAGAAAGTTTCTTCTCCAGTGAGGATTCGAACCAGCGCGCATTCAGTAACGCGCGTTGCAGGCAGGATGCCTTAGACCACGACGCCACGGCACAGGACAAACTCTATATTATGATACATAAATAGAAAGCCCAAGACATAAATAAACATGTGTTGCCACTTGTCAACTCAGTAAACAAGGTATTTCAACACTCTCAAAAGACACAACAGTAAAAATGCAATGCAGTGCTAGCCTCAGCAAAAGTGCCACGACCCTATAAATAGTGAACTCTCAGGCGTTAAAAGTACGATAATTGCGGAAGTGACATCCCATGTAAGTATATAGTTGATTCTGAAAAAAATTATGTGAAATACATTGGCATGCAATCATTTTACCACATACAAACTCTTTACATTTTTCAGTTCCCCACTATGGACAGTTACATAGCCTATATGTACTTTCGTTGCATCACGTCCAGTTTTTTTTTAAATTACGTTTCTTCGAAATTCATGAAAACCTCTAAAAACTGAAATTATTATTATTAGACTATTAGATTATTATTATTATTATTATTATTATTATTATTATTATTATTATTATTATTATTATTATTATTATTATTATTATTGAGTCCATTATAGGTCAGTTCCTGTCAGATGCGTTTCTAATTCACTGTGGGCTAAAGCAAGGAAATGCACTATCACCTTTAATTTTTAACTTTGCTCTAGAGCATGGGTGGGCAACTCGTACTCCCGAAGCACTAAAAACCTTGGCACAAAGAAACACACACCGAGGCAGCCGCTGCAGTTACAAGCTGCGTGTAGTTTCGTTACAGAAGCAGTTCACTGCCATGGTTCGCTATGGCGGCTGGTGCAGGTGATCGTTTATTTATTTGATTGGGTTATTTTACGACGCTGTATCAACATCTAGGTTATTTAGCGTCTGAATGAAATGAAGGTGATAATGGCGGTGAAATGAGTTCGGGGTCCAGCACCGAAAGTTACCCAGCATTTGCTCGTGTTGGGTTGAGGGAAAACCCCGGAAAAAACCTCAACCAGGTAACTTGCCCTGACCGGGATTCGAACCCGGTCCACCTGGTTTCGCGGCCAGACGCGCTGACCGTTACTCCACAGGTGTGGACTGCAGGTGATCGTAATACTTAGGCCTACTCCATGATTTGTATTTCAGAAAGACGCATGGTACAATAATTACAGTAGTTTTAGACAGGCTGTAACGAAATACTCAAAGCTAAAGAGGCCTATTCCATGATTTATATTTCATAATTATGAATGGTACAACAATTAGGCCTACAGTAGTTTTAGACACCTATAACTAAATACACAAAACTGAAATTCCATTATTGCCAAGCTTTGTAAATTATAATACGTTATTATTTAGTGTTGAAGACATAAATTAAACACAACCCTTTCAAGGTACAAGAAATAGGCTATACTTGCAGCACTTATTATACTGTTTGTTAATATTAGTTATTATTTGTCTCCATTGAAACATAGAAAGTAATCAGAGTTTACAAGTGTTTATAGAATAAAGAGATTTCAAAAAAGTATTATATTCCTAAATAATCACAAAATCAAGGAAGTAATTTTATGCATATAACAGAAAATGAAATAGACTTACTCCTGAACTCCTTCTGTACAGTTAGACGTTGGCATCTTTTTCTTGCTGTCAGAGTATTAAAATCTGGCTCAAGTTTGAAAACACATAAACATAAAATAGCCACTAAATTGTTGTCTGTGACCCTGGATCGCCAAACACATTTTTTGTTGGTCATCGTAGTGAAAAACTAATCGCACACATATGAGGAACGAAACATGGCTGCTAGGCAGGAGTCAAAAAAGCGTAGATTTGAAAATTATGACTTAGGCAGCATTACGAACAGTTCGATTCCTGATTTCGCCGAAACTCTGAGCGGCGTGCTGTTCTGCAGATTTTCAATTGTAGTTCCAAATTTTCAGGAGCTTTTATCTGCTGAAACCCAAAGGGATTGCAGAATAATCTCCATTCCTTGTCCATTGCCGCTATCTCTCCAAATCTACCGGTGAATTCTGTTGAGACTTTCTTCATCGCTCTTGAAAACAGTTTCTAGTGGAGAAAAGTGGTGAATGTTGTTTATTTTCTACTTGATACTGCCATTCTTAATTTACCTACAAATGCTCTCAGATGGTCGATCATATTTATGATCAAGTTATCTTTTCCTAGTACATGCACGTTCAGATCATTAAGGTATGTACAAATGTCCGTAAAAAAAAAAGAAAACAAACAAGATCAGAAATTCATGCTGGGTCTGTTTCTTGTGGAATTTATACATCTTCGCTTATCGTAAAAATATCTATTTCTTCCTAGTGCATGAAAAACCTGTATAACATGGCACCCCTGCTAAGCTATCTTAATTTAGTGTAATGAATGAGATCATGATAATCACTGTCAATGTTCTTAAGAAATTTGTGACGCGTAAGAAAGTGTAGACGAACATATAAGACACACAGCTTTACCTTCCTTCTTAACAAAAAATTACTTGTTTCCTCATTCGTGAATAAAGGGAAAATATTTAAACGGATTACACTGTGATTCACTCATTACGAGCCGCCACTCACTGTAAATGCAAGCGAACCAACAACCACTCCTCTTGCAAGGCTCACGTACACTGCAGCTAGCACAGAGTTCGTTCTACCTGACTGAGTTTGTTCACAGTTTGAGAGCACGAGTTGCCCACCCATGTATATGATTATGTTTCGTGACGAGAATATTGTACGAAATAGAAATATAAAAATTGAAAATTTATCCTTCGAAGAGGTGGAACAATTCAAATACCTGGGAGCAACACTAACAAATATAAATGATACTCAGGAGGAAATTAAACACAGAATAAATATGGGAAATGCGTGTTATTATTCGGGTGAGAAACTTTTATCATCCAGTCTGCTGTCAAAAAATCTGAAAGTTAAAATTGATAAAACAGTTATATTACCGGTTGTTCTTTATGGTTGTGAAACCTGGACTCTCCTTTGAGAGAGGAATATAGGTTAAGGGTGTTTGAGAATAAGGTGCTTAGAAAAATATTTGGGGTTAAGAGGGATGAAGTTACAGGAGACTGGAGAAAGTTACACAACAAAGAACTGCACGCATTGTATTCTTCACCTGAAATATTTAGGAACATTAAATCCAGACGTTTGAGATAGACAGGGCATATAGCACGTTTGGGCGAATCCAGAAATGCATTTAGAGTGTTAGTTGGGAGACCGGAGGGAAAAAGACCTTGGAGGAGGTCGAGACGTAGATGGAAAGATAATATTAAAATGGATTTCAGGGAGGTGGGATATGATGATTGAGATTGGATTAATCTTGCTCATGATAGGGAACAATGGCGGGCATAGGTGATGGCGGCAATGAACCTCCGAGATCCTTAAAAGCCAGTAAGTAAGTAAGCATTATTAATAGTATTATTACGTTAAAGCTAGTAATTTAGAGACGTTATGGAATCATTAAAATGTTATAAAATTTATTATGTTAAAATTATGAACAAGTATCTCTAAATACCATTTTTATTGCTTAATATTGCTAGGTAACAAAAAAAATCACTTCATTTCTACATTTATTCGTATGGCATTCCTTGAATCTAGTAGGTCTAAGCCTTAAATGTGTGTTTATTTTGTGAAAAGAAAGTCTCTTAATTGGTAATAAAATCACTTCCTATTCAAGTGCATCGCCAAAGAGCAGAATTTCAAAAGGAGGTAACGAATCCTGGATCAAGAGCAAGGATGTGTTGGTTACCTAGGTAACGCATTCTACTTTCATGACCATTTTTATTTTTGTCTTCCTGTTTAGTATCAGTTACACTTAAATTATAATATTAAGATTATCTAATGATATAGTATTATTTTTATTAATAATTTTTGTTTTAATAGTCAAGTTTATACTTTCGAATGCTATATTACGGCGTTAAAATAAGGTTTAAAATTAATAGGCATATACTTCATATGGCCTCTTTTGAATTCTTCTTTAGATTTTTGAAGATTTTCGTTCTTCTTTCGAAAACTTACAGAAAGACCTGGCGCGATAAGGAAAATCTGAATACAGGCTCGGACTCTACAACCTTCAATACCTAAATTTAGTCACATAAGTTAGATTATCGTATTAAATTAATTTTTTTAAATCAAGAATTTTGCCAATTTTGACGTTTTTTATATGTATTTTCAAAATTACAGAAAACCTAAAGTAATACAGAAAATATGAATACAGATTCGGATTCAGGGCACTTCAATCAACTAGAATCTCCTTTAGCAGAAAACATTTTTTTAATTGCATCAGGAGCAGATATTAACTCAGATCATATCCTTCTGATAGGCGAAGTATATATTCGTCCGGATAAGAGGAAGACAGGTGACGAAGAAATTGAACATCGAAAAATTGAAGACTGAAGAGGAAAGAAGAAAATTTGAAGCAAATTTTTAGGAGAAAGACAACCCACATCTAAGAATAATAATTAGTGCTGGACTCATTTAACAAGCTATATACAGATAACAGCAGAAGAAACATTAGGCTAAAGAGAAGTGTGAAAATTAAAAAAAAACCTTGGGTCACAGGGAAAATTTTGGAGAAGATGGAGGAAAGGAGAAAATGGAAAAACATTAACACAGAAGAAGGTAGAATAAACTACAGGAAAATAACAAAAGAAATAAGAAGAGAAATTGATAAGGCAAATTAAGACTGGATGAAAGAGAATTGTGGAGAAATAGAGGATCTAAAGAGAAAAGGAAGATATGATTTAATATACCGTGAAGTAAAATGTTTGGACTTCACAAGAACAAGAAATCCATGTGGCTGATAGAAGACGACATCGGAAATGAAATAACAGACATTCAATGGATACTAAATACATGGACGAAATATGTAGAAGATTTATTTGAAACAGGGAATCGTCCAGATGACTTAGCTGTAGAAGACGAAGAAACGGTATCAAAAGACGAAAAAAGAATTTTCTATTTTAAGGGAAGAAGTTGAATTAACGCTTAAGGAAATGAAGAATGACGAAGCAACAGGAATTGATGGAATCTCCATTGAATTAGTGGCGTGTTTGGGTAAAGATAAAAATGAAATTCTATCGTTATGCAACGAAATATATGAAAAAGCGAATAGCCTGAAGATTTTACGGATACAGTGTTGATTTCAATACCGAAGAACAATAATGCCAAGAAATATAAGGAGTTCAGAACTATTAGCCTAATATCGCACTCGGCAAAGATTCTCTTAGGAATACTGAATTGACGTTTATATTCCAAGATGAAAGAACAGTTGGAAGAAGAGCCGTTTGGCTAGTGAAGAATTGTTTTCAGAACATTGGAAGAGTGATAGTATGAGGAATAAGAATAAATTGCAAAAGATTGGCTAATGATATGGCTTTGTTAGCAGAATAGGAGATGATACTAAGGGATATGTTGCAGGAGCTAAATGTCAGCTGTAAACAGTATGGGATGTAGATAAATGTAAATAAGACAAAGATCAGGGTCATACGAAGAAAAATGAGGAAGGTAAACTTGTGAGTTCTATATAAGAGAGTAGAGCAAGTGGACAGCTTCAATACTTGGGGTGTACTATAAGCTGTAACATGAACTGCTGCCAGGAAGTTAAAAGGAGAATAGCAATGGTAAAGGAAGCTTTTATTAGAAAAAGGAGCATCTTTTGCAGACCTCTGGAGGAACAACTAAGGAACAGACTAGTGAAGTTCTTTGTATGGAGTGTGGCATTTTATGGAGCAGAAACACGAACATTACGACGAAGTGAAGAGAAGCGGATAGGAGCATTGAAAAGGTGGATATGGAGAAGGATGGAGCGTGTGAAATGGACAGACGGAATAAGAAATCAAACTGTGTTGGAAACAGTGGATGAAGAAAGAATTTGGCTGGAACTGATGAGGAAGAAAAAATGGAATTGTTTGGGTCACTGGTTGAGAAGAATCTGTCTACTGAAGGATGCACTGGAAGAAATGGTGAGTGGGAGAAGAGTTCGTGGCAGAAGAAGATATCGGATGATAGACGACATATAGAGGAAAGTGCCCTAAACCGGACCCCCATTTAGTTTTTTATTTTTTAAAAATATAAAACAGCAAAACATTATGTTTTAAAAGCATGTAATATTTACTTTATAATGATATGCACTATTTACATTTTACTTTTAGAAAATATAATTAAAAATTGATATGAAAAAAAAATATTTTCAATAACCTTACACTTTGGCGATTTGAAAAATAGTTGCCGAAATCGGACCCCTTGTAAAAATAATCAAAATAACACTAAACAAATTTAGAAAAAGTATTAAATAAGAGAAAACATAATCTAGTTTCAAAGTATAAGTATAATATTACAATTACAGGTTTTAGTTTTTAAAAAGAGATATAGGATGTATTAAAAAATGATACACAAAACGTACAACAGAATTAAACCGTTTAGCGACAAAAATCGCAGATGTTCCTGTCCCTTTCAGTCCCAGCACATAACGCAAATGACCCAAAGTTCCCCTTTAGAATCCTCCGAAAATGTTCTGTCACAAAACACACATACCAAGCATCATCTTTGGATGGGAAAACTTTCGAGAAGATATCCAATTCAGATATTCCAGAGGTCACGTTGTTTTCATCTTCAGTGCTTGATTCTCACATTTTTCACAAAATTTAGACGATTTTCAACGAGCCCTTTCCTTTTTCTTGAAGGCTGTACTTCTGAACCACGTCCCTGGCCGCGATTGCTTTTGCGTCCTTGAGCACGATTCCGTGCTTGTTGTTCAGCTTCCATTGCTTCTTTAGCTTTCTTAGCTTCCACCAATTGGGCTTTATAAGACGTAGATATGATGACCGTAGAACTGCAGGTCTTTCGCCGCCTATTCGAGAACCTCTTTTTTAATTCTGGAATGGGAGTGATGTCAAACGGGCTTGTCTTAGAAGATGTGGAACCCTGAGGATCCTCAAGTGTAGCTGATGACAGAGGAACACCCTGACCTGCCGAAGATGTTGATGGTTGATTTGGGTCAAACTCTACAATAACTTGTGGTTCGTTCACATCACATTCTTCTCCGTTCTCTGGAAAGATCTGATTTTCTGCTGTTCGTTTCTTTAACACAGATTCATAGAAAGAGAAATCTCGTTTTTTGTTTGCCTCTTCAATGTATTCGGCATCTGAAAACAGCTTCTTGTTCAAGGGTTGCTTTAAATCCATTGATTGCTATTTGAGCTGTTTGGCATCTAATATAGGCTTTGCCAAACAGGTCCATTGCATCAAAAGCACTGACAGCACATTCATTGTGCCTTAACCACTGCCTGGTTTCCTTGCTGTAGTGAACTTTCAGGGGAACCATGAAAGTTTTGTCCAAAGATTGTAGTTTGTGTGAAGAGTGAGGTGGCAGTGACACAATTGTAATATGATTTGTTTTTGCCAAGTTGATCAGATCAATATTCAGTGTGTGGCTAAAGTGGCCATTCAAGAGCAACAGCACAGGTTTTTCCTTTGTAGGATTGGCAAACTCGATGAAGTGTCGAAACCACTGAGTGAAGTTCATTTGGATCCACCCTGAATGGTACGCTGTAAAGATTGTTCCTTCCTTCCACATTATCCTCTTGAAATTTGGAACAGAATTCCAATAGAATAAGAGTGTGTACAAATACAGGTAGACTTTAAACAAAAAAATAAGGGGTCCAGTTTAGGCAACTGAAGGGGGTCCGGTTTACGCGACTATAGCCAACATTTTGTTAACTCAATAGATTTTTAACCAAACATCTAAATTAAACGGTTTAATGACAAGCAGTAACCTTAAACCTTACCATTTAAGGATATATATAGATCGAATGGTTTAACTGCCAATATCTAGGAGAAAAAACAAAAAATGTAGCACAGTGTAAAAACTTTTTCCTCTGTCAAAACACGTAATTGCGGACTGATAAGCAACAAGTGAAGCGGGCGACGTGTGTGCTCCGCTACAGACTGGTAGAAGCCTAAACTACTATTTACACTTAGTTCTGCTAGAGACTTGAAGAGAATGCAGAGCCAGGAGATCGGGGGTCCACTTTAGGGGGAGGAGTCCGGTTGAGGGCATTTTCCTCTTGATATATGGATCATATGCGGAGAAAAAGAGGAAGGCAGAAAATAGGAAAGATTGGAGAATGCTGAGAGAACACTATGAATGAATGAATGAATGAATGAATGAATGAATGAATGAATGAATGAATATACTTATATATGTTGTTGTTTTCTAATGCCAGGCGTTTGACAATGAAATCATTTGACCTCTTGCACTCCAATATTTTTCAAAGATATTGTCATGGTCGGCTACTGAAGCACAGATTTTGAGGTGTTCCGAATCCATTTCTTGATTTGAATTTCACAATGGGCAGTTAGGGGACTGATATATTCCAATTCTATGCAGGTGCTTTGCCAAACAGTCATGGCCTGTTGCCAGTATAAATGCAGCTACAGACAATTTGCGTGGTAAATCGGAAATTAACTGTGGATTATGACGAAGAGAGTTCCATTTTTTCCCTTCAGATTGTGTTATCAAATTTTGTTTCTTGAAATCTAAGTATGTGGATTTAACAAAGCTTTTCACGTAGATTTAGTAACATGTCTGTAAGTAGCAGTGCTGCCCTTCTTTGCTAAACCATCCGCATTCTCGTTTCCCAGGATTCCACAATGGGATGGTATTCATTGGAATATAATTCTTTTATTGAGTGTTATTAATTGAGAAAACATTTTAGTTATTTCTGCTGTTTGAGATGAAGCTTTTTTACTACTTATAGTAGAGACTACGAGGAAAATTTGTACACACTTAAGTTTTGAGTTTCGGAATTTTTTTTCGATACGCCTTAGGGTACACCGCTTATAACAGAAACATACCACTTTTACAACCAGAACGTAGACTATTAGTTATTTATTATACAATTTTATACTAGAGGTTGAACAGCGTACGATATTTCATACTATGACCTTAAACGAATTAAAAACAGCAAATCATGATTTTGCACCTGACTAACACATGACCGAAGGTTTAGCATAAAGTTTTACTATGAACTAACAAAATGTGTCTTAACTTGATCATTTATGTCGGACAGTCGAAGTCGTCCGAAGTTGAGATCTTAACAGAAATGATTTTAATAATTCCAACGGGCTTGGTGTATTGCACGTGGTGGACGAATTCCCCTAATTCCCCTAATCGTCTCCAAAAAATATATAATGATAACTCAATTAGTTCATGATGATCACCATAATCACCTCTTAATGTTTATTATACAATTCGTTTTGAAAATATTCCAGAATTCCTTTAATTCAATTTCACTGAATTTCATTAGTCTGGGGAAAAAAAGAGACCCAATCGTGTTGTTTGTTGTGGCCCATATTGTGATCCTTAACGTGGTCACTGTTATTTACTTTTATTTGTTGTGGTCCATATCACATTCTTGGTGTCCTTGTCGTGGTCCTTATTAAGGTGATTGCGTGGTATTTAACGTGGTCCTTTCGTTATCATTGTTGTGATTCTCATACTAGTCCATTACGAGTTACTTATCGTGATCCTTGTCGTGGTCCATGTTGTGATCATTAATGTGTTTCTTGTCGTTATCCATATATAGACGAATTAAAATCGATATAGATCACCTTAAATATCTCCTATACTATTATTAATATCAACGAGCTGTTTTAGTTAGACTTACACTGGCTCCAAAAACTATTAGCGCACCCCATTTTGTTGTACGAGTAGTACTGGGTTCAATTTAAGATAATTGAAAATGTAGTTTATATATATGAGCAAGGATAAGGTAGATAAACGATTTTAATTACCGAATTATTCAATGACACGATAAACAAACTTTCTAGAAAATAAATTGCAGTATTCGAATCACCAACAAATTATTGGCACAGTGGCGTCATCGTATGTATCTATCATATAAACTGCATTAAACACAAGGTCATGTTTCTGTAGCTTCCCTAAGAGTTGTTTGCCACTCAGTCTGGTGTGGTAGTGCTCAGTACTGTGAACATGTGACCGAAGAAATGCCAACATTCATTCTTTGTTCCAGATAAAGTTGTGTTACTGCACTCACAAGGAAAAAGTTACAGAGAGATAGGTATAATACTTTCTGTAAGCTTCTCTACTGTAAGATCTGTATGTAATATGTAAACACAGAGAACAAGGATCCACGCGAAACAAGCCAGATCTAGTCACCCGTGAAAACTCACATATCGAGAGAAAAGAACCATCATACGTTTAGTCCAAAAGAAACCTACAAAAAGTGCTGCATCTTTAGCTGCTGACATCGCAACAATATCTAACAAGACGGTGAATGCTCAGACAGTACGGAATGTCTTGAATAGTAGTGATATTCATGACAGAGCTTCCGGAAAAAAGCACATAATATTTCCAAGGCAAACAGGAAGAAACGCTTGAGTTTGCCAAGGAATATTGCGGAAAGCCATTGGAATTCTGGGAAACTATCATATTCTCAGACGAGTCGAAGTTCAACTTGTTCGGTTCTGAAAGACGGAAGAAAGTGTGTCGAAACCCTAACACAGAATTACAACAAAACCACATATTTCCAATACTAAACTTTGAGGTGGGCATGTTATGGTTTGGAGGTGCATGGCATCCTCGGGAGTTAGAAATATGGCCTTTATTGATGGAAAAATGGATCAGTACAAAGTCATTAGTGTGTTGCGGGATATTTTGTTCAACAATGTGCACAAGCTCCGCCTGGATGGAATCTTCCGTTTCCAAAAAAATCACGATCCCAAACACACTGCTACAGAAAAAAAGAGAGTGGCTACTATATAATCCCTTCAGAAGACTTCTTACTCCACCACAGAGCCCAGATTTGATTTCTATTCAGTATTTGTGGGAATATCTTGAAAGAGAAAGGGCCAAGCGCCGCCCATTTATTAAGGTAGAGTTTATAAGGTTTCTTGGATGTATGATCTAAAATTTTCCCTTAAACGACAAGAGATTTGGTTCATTCAATGCCGAGACGTGTGGAAGCTCTCATCCGTGCTAATGGCTTGCATACAGGATACTGAAAACACATTATAGAGACCTATTAGGCCTGTATGCATTAGTATAATGTGCCAATACTTTTTTTTTGAAATCTGAAAATGGATTTTCTTTTGTTAATAATTATTTTTGTTATTGTTGTGATTTCTGTGAAAGATTTTTAATTTTACATTATGTTAAGGAATAAAAATTTTATTTCGTCAAACTTGCCTTTTATACAGATCTTACAGGGAAAACACTGACTGTGCCAATACTTTTTGGTGCCAGTGTATGATCTCATAAAAATTATAACCTAAAACGTCTAGCCTACAGAGAATATATAGTAGCTAATAAGAGAAAAAATGTATTTTCAGCACAAACTTATTATTTTTTTACTGGGACAATAGCCATAACTATAACATAAACTATACTACATAAAATAATAATAATAATAATAATAATAATAATAATAATGGTTTAAAAGCATGTTTATAATGCAAATAGTTAACAAAATATCGCTATTAAGTTTTTGTGCTTGAGCTGAAACAAGATAGTAGAAGACTAATAATAACAGAAAGTGGTTATGAAATTTTGTTTAAAGCAATAACAAAAAATTCATAGTGATGCTCTTATGTTATTTTGTTTACTGTTTGTTTTATTTTATTGTAGTAACGTATTGTAGATATTTAGAAAATATGGTATTTACCAATAATGAGAAACCTGATATGATTCTTGTGTATGGTAAATGTAGAAAAATGCAATGCTATCTTGCGATTATATGTTCAGAAATATCTTGAGATACGTCACCCATCTCGAAGAGTATTTGGAAATATATTTAACTAATTAACCCTCCTACTACCGTGGGGTCAATGGTGACCCCACGCATTAAAGAAATCGTTCGTCTCTCCCAAAAAATTTTTACATTTTTTTTCCCTTTTTAACTTTTATTTAACTTAGGTTAATCACACGACTGTAAAATATTTCTCGTCTATCATTTTTAGTTTCTGAAATATTGATTCAATTACATCTAGTACCGCAGGGTCAGCATTGACCCCAAAACGACATTTTGTGCGGTTTATAATTTATTGCGGACCAGCCACTCGTAATTAACTCTTATGCTACCTAGTGGCAGATTATGATACTCTTTAGACCAGTTCTTAATTTTTTGGCCAGATTTCACTAATATTTCAACGATTAACTGCCTTTGTTTTGCGGTCTGATTAGCGACTACACTATGGCTCTTGTAGGTCTAAATCGGCCCGATCATTAAGCATACAAAGTTTTGTTAGAATAATATGATGATGCTAGACAATGTGATTTTGAAGACTTTCGGTTATGTTTCATATTAAAAGAAGTCTAATGTGAAATTCCAAGTATAAGCCTTTTAAATAAAACCGTATTAAACTCATTTATGTTATACGTGCTGAAATAGAAACCTTACAATATTTAATAATTGGAATGAAGTTCCTTTAAAACGTGCAGACTTTATGTATTGAGTATTGACACGACATCCGAACCATGCGCACTACGCCACGTACTTTCAGCTGAAGTTATCCAACAAGATAAAAGATGGCAGTAATCTGCAACGGCTTTGCTCACCAAAGTTTCAATTTCATCCGGCAGGTGACAATGACGTTCAGGTTTTGTGTTATCCAGCATGGTATCCAATTATGTTTCAAATGAAACAAGGTAAATAAACTTACACCTATGTAACTCTTACGAGAAAAAAAAATAAGCGATATGCTGGTTCAATTTCGAAGAGGAAAATGGAGCGATTTTATGTTCATTGACACAGATTTGAGATATGTTTCAGCAGAACTTATTTTCTAAACGTTTATTCATTGAATCACGCGATGTTAACTATGTCTCTCTAATTGATGGTAGATAATGGCGAGTCGAGTCCGAGTATTTATTATGAGATTAACTGACATTAATCTTAAAATTGCAGAGAACTTTGGAAAATATGACAGTGGAACTTTGGTTCCGAAGAATTCGGCATAAATAAGACTTCTATTCAAATTAGATGTTTTACACAATGACAGATAGAAATATTTACGTAAAATAAATCTAAATATACATAAATTTTTAACCGCAATAGTCCAATTACAATATAGATTTAGATAGAAAATGGAGCAAGATGGGTTTCGTAGAAAATTACGGGGCGCATTGAAGTGAAATGGGCGTCTTGGAAAATAAAAGACTATCTGGAATATTACACAAAAAAGTGACTGAGCAATTGTCAGTTGAAATTGGCGCCGCGGTGGATCTGACATAATTTCAAATCGTACACTTTCTCTCGAATGGACCCTTCGGCATAGATGTAGCCTATTTACGCCAAAATTATGCAAGGTGAGCCAATGAATTGAGCGATTTTAAAACTTTAATAATTATTGCACTGAATACTTTCAAACGAAACTTTTACTTTACATTTAAAGTATGCATAATAGCATTTATCTGTATCTCATGAAATTCTTATTTTCTGAACACTACATCCCGCAGGTAGGACTCATTTCCTTGCACACATTCTTCAAGTCCAAGTTGTATGTTTCCCATTACACTACGCATAATGTCCACAGGAATTTCAGCAACTTCTTGGCGAATTTTTTCTTCGAGTTCTTCGATGTTCTGTGGAGGTGGATTTTTGAAGACCATACTCTTAAAATATCCCCGTAAGAAAAAATCGCATGCTGTCAGATCCAGAAATCTGCATTCATGGAGCGTCTAGCCTTGTGACTGGTAGCATCATTCTGTTGAAAACACGTATCTCTATTGATAAGAGGATTATTGGCAATTTGTGGAGAAAAATTTCTTAAATCATTCGGACATATCGCTATGATGTTACAGTAACAGATGTCCCATTATAGTCCTCAAAGGAATAAGGACCGATGATTCCTAATGACGCTATTGCACCCCAAACTCTGACTTTGACAATGTGAAATGGTTCCTCATGCATTTCACAAGAGTTAGTTGGTCACCGGTATCGAAAGTTTTGTTTATTAACGTGTGAAGAGAGATGAAAATGAGCTTCATCACTCATTAGCATATTGTGTACAATGACTTCGTTAATTTTTAGGCCCAAGAATTGTTGGCAAAAAGTCATGCGATTTACTTTATCAGCATCTTTTAATATCTGCCGTTGTGCAGCAATGAAACTATCATTATTTTTGTAATATGTCTTAATAGTAAAAGCACGTTGTTCACCCGTCCAATGATCCATTATAAACAAATTCTATCGAATGAAGAATAGATTGTTGCATGTAACAATTAAAATTCCCGACAACAGACGGAAAGACACGAATCTGAAAATCGCCAGTTTCATTGGCTGACTTGTATAACCACACGGTCGAAATAAACTAGATTGAAACGGTACCGAACACAACTTGACCTTTTTACTGCTATTTTGCTTTTCCTCGTTTATTTAATGAAGCTGTATAAATTGTGTATGATTTCTAGAGTAACAATACTTTCTTCTGTATTGTTCGAATTATCTTCATTGTTGACTAGTATTATGCTTCAATTATTAGTTCATGTGAGGGGATAAACCTGGGCGATAATTTTGGTGAAAATAAAAAAAAATATGAAGGAAATATACGAGGGAGAGAGACAGAGAGAGTAAAAGGGTAAAATAAAATGTTATAATAATGGAACTGTAGAAATTAAACAATAGGAGATACTTATGTTACCAAAGAATGGTACATAGTTGTGAAGTACGACAGATCAACAAGGAGATGACAAGGAGAACAAAGCCAGTAGAAGACGGTACAATACGGATAATACAGGAAGAAAGAGGGGTAGGAGGAGAAATATATTATTACAAGGGGAACAAAAGGAATATAAAGAGAACACGGGTAGCGTAAAGTGGGGATATTTCGGACGCAGGGGTAACATCGGACAGTAATTCAATGTATCATATTTTATGTTGGTAACACCAACGTCTGATGTTACCCCTGCGTCCGAAATATCCCCACTTTACTGTACTACAAGGAGACGAAGGGGAATACTAGGAGACAGGAGAATACAAGGAAAATAAGGGGAACACAAGGAATGCAAGAGAAATAACGGGAATAAAAGGAAAACATGCGGAATAGAAAGAGAACATGAGGAATGTAAGGAGAACGAGGCTAATATAAAGCGACCGAGGAAATATAAGAAGAACAAGAAGGATATAAGGAGAAAAATGGGAATACAAGCACGAAAAAAGAATAAACGGGAAGACATGGAGGAGAAAGTGAATACACGGCGAACAAAGTAAAAACAAGGTTATTATGAGGAGAACGAAGGGATTACGAGGTGACCTGGAAGAATAGGCGTACGATGGAATTAAGATGAACAAGGGGAATAAAAGAAGCTTGAGAGGATTATGAAGGGAACTGGGAGAATATAAAGAGGAGAAGGGGAATATAAGAGAGACAAGGGGAATACAAGGTAAACGAGGGAAATACAGGAACAACAAAAATACAACGAGGGGATTACGAGGAGGACGAGGGAAATACAAGAGCCAAGGGAAGGCAAGAAGAACGAGAAGAATATAAGGATAACGAGGTGAATATGAAGAGGAAAAGAGGGAAGCAAGAGAAAAAGGGAATACAATTACAAGGGAAAGACGAGAACAAAGAAAAGCTAAGGAGAATAATGAAAAGAGGAGGGGAACAAAAGAACGCAAGAGGACTACAAAGAAAAAAAGTGGAAACAAGGAGAACAGGAGTGCATAAGGTGGAAAAGGGAAATAGAATGACAACAACGGGACTACAAGGAGAACAAGGGTAATACGAAGAGAACCAGGGGAATAGAAAGGCAACAGGAAAATACAAGGAAAACAAGGTAAAGACAAGGAGTTCAAACGGAAGACGAGGAGAACAAAATTAACACAAAGAAACTGCAAAAAAAAACATGGGGAAACAAGAAGAGAGGAACTCAAGAAAAACGAATAAAATACAAAGAGGATAAGGCAAATTAAAGGACAATAATGGAAATACAAGTACAACTAATGGAACATTAGAAAAACAAGGGGAATACAAGGAGAACAACGGGAATAGAAGGAGATCAAAGCAATACAAGTAGAAGAAGGGAAATACAAAGATAAGGAGGAGAATACAAGGAGAACAAGGGGAATACAAGGCGAGCATGGGGAATAAAATTATAGAAACGAGAATACAAGAACTACAATGGGAATACAAGGTGAACAGAAGGTATAAATGAAGAACAGTTGAAATATAAAGAGAATGAAGGGAATAGAAGGAAAATTAGGGATATGCAAGGAAAACAATGGGAATGTAAGGAGAACAAGGGGAAGAGAAGGAAAATAAGAGGAATATGTCCAAAACAGGGGTATTGTCAGGAGTAAAAAGGAGAATACAATGATATCAAAGTTAGTACAAGGATAACAAAGGAAAGAGGGGGCTGTATTTTATGTGTCGATAAATTCCTAAGTTAACCCCAAACCTAGGGAGGGGATATAACGTAATTTTACGTCAATAAGGTGTAGACCATTGCAGGAAAAGATACGTTGAAGATCAAAGATTACATGTGAGGAAGATGTAAAAGAGGTACCGGTGTCCAGGAACTAGGCCTAAAAGAAAACTGTACGAACAGAATTCTATGTACGCTGAGAACTGGAAAATGTCAATGGAAGTAATAAAACTGGAAAGTGGTGGTGATGATGATGATGATGATGACGACAATGACGACGATGATGATACATCACACCGTTTGATAATAAAATAAATAAGTGGAGATGGACTTATTCAAGTATAGGGACTCTATCACATAAAAAAAGACCAATTAGAAAAATATTTCGGAATATGTATGATAAGAACTTTCTTGTGTCAAATATTATTAACGTACCTTGTTAACATGTTTCGACCTATTTTCGGTCATCTTTGGAACTGGTCTTTGTTGGTCTTGGCGCCTCTTCTTTCCTCTGTGGGTGCGTTCGTAGTGTAGAGTCAAAGAGTGTACGTGTTTTGAAATTGAGTTGTGTGTTGAGAATATCGTTGAGGTGTGTTTTCGTGTGTCTGTATATTTCATATTGTTCTAGTGTGTTGAGTTTCTGGCTTTTTGGTTGGATGTGCAGTATTTCCATGTCTGTGTTGATGTCTCTGTATGTGTGGTTAGCATTTGTGATGTGTTCCTCATATGTGGAGGAATTTTGTAATTTTGTTATGGCTGTGATGTGTTCTTTGTAACGTGTTTGAAATGATCTGCCTGTCTGTCCTATGTAGAAGTTGTTCTAGGTGTTACATTTGAGTTTCTATACGCCTGTGCAACTAATAAAAATGTATACACAACAGAAGCCTCAATAAAGTACTTTATTGTACAAGCTCGGATTATAAAGCTTGCATAGCAAATTCGTAAGTAATAGTATAATGTTATTAATGATATGATTACTATAAATGAAATAATAAAGTTTATTTCGTTTATGATTGGTCGATTAATTAAAAATCTAATTTGGTTTAGGCGACCTGGAGTTGCATCAGCTTTTACGGTTGTATTTGTTTGTTTGTGTTGTTTGTGTGTTGAGATGTTTTTGTAGAGTGTTATTTGTTCTGTATGCGATGTTGTAGTTTAATTTCTTGAATGAGGTTGCAATTTTATGTGTGTTTTTGTTTTCGTATGTTAGTGTGATGTATTTTTTGTGTTCTTGTGTTTGTGTTGTATTCTTCTGTTTCTTGTGGTTTTGTTCTGTCTTACGTATTATGTTGAACAAATACTTCTAAAACTGAATTATTGATGAGGATATTTTTTGCTCTAGACATTCGACATTAATATCATTACTTTGAACGCATGTCGGAAAAATAGTCAGCTTGAAATAAAACACACAGGTCTCAGCATGGCATCTTTATTATTAGAGCATGTTACTTGAACTCCACTGATGACCTTCCACTCTCCTCTCCGACAGAATACTACGTATGTCTCCACAGGCTGATTCTATCTGAATGTCAGCACAAAACTAAACCACACCTCCCTGTTTTTTGGTGAATATTACTGAAGCGATGATGATGAATATTGAAACGGACGTGGACGGTGGAATTAAAGTGGGATACAAGAGAATTCCGAGAAAGCCCTTCAGGGACTTTGTCATTGTCCACCATAAATAGAAATCCGCCATCACACCGTTTCGAAATCGAACCGTAAGCAATGGATATGCCAACTGAGCTACAAAGGTGGCGTATTCAAATTATTCAGCACACTTATTTTGAAGATTCTCGAAAACTGCTAACTACCTGTTAAATTGAATATATTAGAAATGAATATAGTTTGCAGTAACGCTTAGCTATATGTAAAACTATTTGTATTACGATGCTCATGCACACCACATTTTATCATTTGACGTTAATAACTTTTACAAATATCCTCTCTCGTTCGTAGATGTTGTATCAGAGAAATTTAGCTTTATTTCCATACCTGCTTCGTACAATATTTGTGATTAATACAGAATGCAACTTTTTTCTTTCTACAGTATAAGGAAATTTTAGTTCATAATAGTACGGCAGGCTTAACAGCAATACAAATACTGTATTATTATATTCAAACCCACATAATACTAGTCGTCATTATATCAAAGAATAAATACAATTAAATACTACAATTTCATTACAACCTTAGTCATTGGATGTTTAAATTTGTCTGAATGAAGGAGGGGAGGGAAGAAACAGTGAATTGTTCAATGGTTGAGCTGTTTGGATTTTTTCCATTACTGCTTGTCAAAATTACAACACAACGTTTCGAAGAATGGATCTCTCTACGACGTAGAGAGTCTACGTCTTCGGATGAAAA
Source organism: Periplaneta americana (assembly GCF_040183065.1). Taxonomy (NCBI): domain Eukaryota; kingdom Metazoa; phylum Arthropoda; class Insecta; order Blattodea; family Blattidae; genus Periplaneta; species Periplaneta americana. Next base: position 117,740,899 of record NC_091117.1, on the reverse strand, counting down.
CCTACTCTGGGGACCGTTACAAACAATAGCCTGTCTGACTGATCGACGACCGTCAAGCCGGTGCGAAATATGAAGACGGAACACACGATGTCATAAACTGTTGTAACGTGAAATATAGAGAATGAAAAGAAGAATAAAAAGAAGAATTCCATGATTGTAAGTAAACTAATTACATGGAACTATAACACCAACAAGGAATAATACATACTAATAGTCAACAATGGAAAGAGTGAAATGGTGAAACAATAGGAAATAAGTAATTGAGCGGGAAACCATTAAACTACTACTGCCATCTATTGGTAGAAGAGATAATTAATAGGATCTTTAGACTTCATTTTGCTTCACTTCACAAGACGTTAGGAGTTTTTAAAACTTCGCTGCTGAAAAATAGTAATCAAACTTATTACTGAACTGTACTAGTCCCTTGTGAAATAAAAGTTGGCAATTAAAATTTCCTTTACTTTTCATAATGCTTGAACTGCCGTATCTATGGCTTTTTATCCAGTTGAGTTGGGTTTGATCCTTGGCCTTGTCGTAATGGAATTTTTAGTAAACAAACCATATGTTGCAAACAGTTTTTTCGGGGTACTCTCGTTTCCCTCTTTCATTCCACGGAGCCGAACATAAGCGAAATGACAGAAAATTTCGTCAATCCACAAGCGCAAAAAAAGAAATCGCGATTATGGGTTGAAGTTGTGCACTCTGAAATTTGCGGTTGTGGGCTGATTAATTTTTATGCCAATAGTGTTACAATGAAATGTGACATCACGAGCGAAGTAAAGTACTATGAATTTCCCAACAACGAGAGTTCCATTGTTTTAAACATCAATATATAGGGGCGTAGAAAACAGTGTGTTCCTTCTAAACACATATTTCAGTCTCGTGATAGAGAGGTGGAACAACAGTGTGTTAGTTACAGTCGTTCAAAGGTCTTGTTTCAGTGTTTTAAAGATCGAAAAATAAAAATACAAACTTAATAAATATTGAAGATTTTCAATCAATAAAAATATTAGGGGAGAGTAGCCATCGATGAACCGTTACTTTCAATGGACCGTTGTCATATTCTTGGTCATAAAGACTGCGTATGCGTGAAACGTCACCTCAAGGTTTCCCTCTCGTTTATGTCATTCCTGAGTTATCTTTGGTAGCGGCACCAAACACGTGGGCTGAACAAGAAGCTCAAATAGGTTTTTTTTTTTACTATAATTTTAAAGTAACTTTAAGTACAGAGCAGATTGACTTAATGCCATTAAGTTATGAAATGACATATAGTTTAGCCGGAAGCAGTGTTCTGTCTGCTTCCTTTTTAGTTGTACATTCATAAATTTTGTGTAACCTCGTCAGTGCTCTTGAAGTGTGAATAGAAAATGGCGAAGTCGCTTTGGATGGACCAGCTGAAGTTCCCATGAATGGACTGCATTTTAAAATGGATCATTCTTGGAAACCAATTCTTTTCAGGAAGCAATCAAAATAAAGATACCTGGTTTTGTTTCATGTATGAAAAACCATCGACGAATATATGATTCAGTGTATATCTTGCAGAAAATGAGTACATGAAGCTTGTGCAAATGTTAGGCGGAGTTAAAATAAATAATTTGTGTGGCATGTGTGTTTTGAAAAGGAAGACTGTGTGATTTACAGTATAAGAATACTATCAGACTACAGAAAATAATTTCATAATATGTATAATCATATCATGATGTTGCTCTCATGTAATTTAAAGTTGCATGCTAACATTTTTAACTACTGTATTAGCTAATTTGAAATAGCCTAGAACTTGACAAGGACTGTGTTTTTCATGATTTCCAGTTTTAAAATACGATTACAATCGAATGAAAAGTAACTTCAACATCCATTAATCGAATCTATGTTTCTTCAATTTTATGATTTGTCATTTGTTATTTTGAGATATTTTTAAAAATTTTCATTTGGTCCATTCATGGGAACAGGTTGTTCCATTCATAGAACCCTGTCGCCTTCATTGAACCAATAGGCGAATTTTAAATGAGCTAATTTTTAAACAGACATAAATAAACAGCCCTGAAAATTCATTTTGTAATTCCTTATTAGTAATGTAAATTGTTCAAGCCTATGACCGGAATGTTAAGGCATTACCTTTGTTAGATAAAATAAATCGTTAGCTGGTCCATAGATGGCTACTTTCCCCTATAACAATAGACACTGAAATTACACTAATAATATCCCATTAAAGAAATTAAATTATATTATTTAAAATAAACTAAAATCCAACATTATCGAAATTAGTGACACCAAACTTTGAAATAGCTACGCGTATGTCAATTAAAAAATTATTTTTAGTGCAATGATAAAAGTTGGTTGATTTCACTTACGACATTATTAGTGTAGGCATATTTCTAACTGTGATTTAAAAGCGCTTTGTGAAACCACCTCTCTGAAGTTGGGATGTGACTAAAAATATTGTTTTGGTTGTCTTTCTGTCACTGACTGAATGGAAGATGCGTTCTGTGAACTGTTCAGCATAGCTCCTACTCATTAAAAAGCACCCTAATTTTCCGAATTTGTACTAAGCACATTACTATTGAAGATGAACTTACAACGATCACGGATCATAAGAACATAGCAAAGGGCAAAATACCTGTACGTCAACAGAGCCTGGATTGATTATACAAATAAAAATACAACACGACTGCATGTTCTAAAAATGGAGGGCCTCAAGTTTCAATCCAGTACGATGTAGACACTGCCACATTTCACATAGTGATGAGCAGACAGTGTATGCGGGGTGACTTAAGGAAAAGTGAAAGTTGTTTCGTATCGGAGTATATGACACGTGCCGCGTCGTTCGTCTTTTGTGTACCTGGCGAGTACAGCAGCGTACATAACGAAGGAACCCCGGACCAAATTGCAACGCAACATTGCAACACTACATGGCACAGGAAATGCGTTGAAATGAAATCTGAGGAACCATCATCATCATCATCATCATCATTTAGTTGTGCGGGTCTCAACGACACGTGCAACATAATACTCAGTGCAAATATTCCTCTAAAGAAATTGAGTGATCCCCATTTTAGTTTTTCTTCAGAAATTCTCTCGATACAAACACAGTTTAACGATAGGCGAAGACGATTCAGCTTCGACAACTTACGAGAATACATCGTCGTTTACTGAAACGCTGGTAATTGGATAAATGATGACGAGGACTGAACTTGCGAGGTATACAACACAGTACTACAGTACGTTATTTTTCTTTTTCTTCTGACTGTACGGAGATACAGTAGCATGTTGACGTCGTCTGTTTACGTTTAAAACCTGTTGAGCCAATGGTCTGAATGAAAAAAATGTAACATATAGTAAATGTGCACCTACATTCAAAGATAAGTCATCCCGCATCCACTGTCTAGTGATGAGTTACCTTGCTTGTGTCATAACTTGATCTTTCGCGCTTATTGGGTCTGTATTGCACCTAAAATTTTCGCGCGTAAGCCCTGTTATTTTCGCGCTTTTGAACTTTCATTAAAGCTATATTTGTGCGGTGAATTACACGTGTTATTTAAAGTAAAAATGCAATTTAAAACGAGGAATAGCCGACAAATATTGCCTATAGCCCTCTACTAGGGACAGGGAAGGACTCAACGCGTGTAATGAGAGAGGAACTGTGAACTTGGAAAGGATGAATCGATAGGATTTTTGATAATCACGTGAACATGGTAATTTTAAGTGAAACATGGTGCATGTATTACGATAGATAACAAAGTGACTGGCAGGGTGTAATTTATTACTCTATGTGACAGGTTACGATATTGATGAGAATTGTGACGGGATATACAATATACTTGTCCCCGCAATTTTGAGTGTAATAATAATTAATTGCCCAATTAATACTGAGCTTCACTCTTGCTTGGTGATGCGCTGACTTAAAATGGATGAAGACTCTTCAATATTCTTTCAAATGGTATTATTAATTTTTATGTAAAATATAAGCAAAGTGCATATGTTTAAATTACATACATTTGAAGCAACTTCAGTCATAAAATTTTATACGCTGGCATAGGAAGGTGAAATATGTTTCATATCATTTCAAACTTTCTAAGATATATCGAAGAGAATAGTAAACAACAGGAATACCTATGTTAAAATATTTCAATCTTGTTAATTGAATATTTAGGCCAAGTATTATTATTATTTTTATTAAGCAGGATATTCGTATCAAATTGAAATTTTAATGGCAAGGAGAGTAATGTTAATTATTGTACCAGTGCACTGCATTTAAACCAGGTACCCAGCTTTGAAGACGTTAGCCCTGTGAATTTACAGTATATTTAATTCCCCTGTATGAAAGTTTTAGGTTTTATGAAAATATTGACAGTACCGGTAACTTATTGATGGAAAGAAGAAAGAGCGTGGCGTAATTGTGAAGCAAGTGGGAATAGTAGAGAGAAGAGAGGAGGGAGGCGGTCCGAGGCCCATTTCATTTAGGTTTCATCGCGACATTTGTCTTAATACTAGGGTGACCAGATTCGCATCGATAAAAAAGAGGACACAAAGCTTAAAAAAGGAGGACATTGTTCGAAAGAAGAGGACAGAAATATAGGCCATATATATAATATGTACTTAAATTTAGGCTTAGGCCTATATTGTGCTTTAAATTAGGTCAATATCTATTTTATTACAAAATATTTGCAGTATAGAATTAGGCTTATATCATATTTAAAAGTATGTTAATATATTATTTCAAAATAATTATGAAAATACTGAATAATAATGATTTTACATAAATATGAAAATTAAGGGAACTAATAGAGGATAGAAAAAAAATATATATATATATATATACATATATTCGTAACTCGATCTCTCGATTTACTAGCTACCTGTAAGCAACGACCATAAGAAAGAGGATCAAAGAGAGTTATGATCGTTGGCAAAGAGTATATTCCGTCGATGCTGCTGTCACCTACAGGCAAATTGCTTGAAAAGGCGTCAAATCAGAAAATTTCAAAATATCAAGCATAAAAGTTTCGAAAAGAAGGGCATTTCTTGATACTTTAGGACAAAAGTCTGAAAAGGAGGACATATCCGGACAAAAGAGGACGTCTGGTCACCCTACCTATTACCCAAAGGAAACTAAAGAAAACCTTGAGTAGGATGAGTTGTCATACTCACGACAAGCCAATTGGTTTTATTAGAAACAAGGTGTAGGCCCTAATTTGGCATTAGGAAATACGTCTCACTTTATTGATAATAAAGCATGTACAGCTGTCAAAAGAAAAAGTGGTCGCTCTCTAGATACTAATTTCCCTTCAGGTATCTCCGCTACAATTCGGAGACAGACGATGTTACCTGTTGTTGGACCACGATGCCTGCTATATACAGTTATAATAAAAAGGGCTCAGAATAAAATAACTTTTGGGAAAATGTGAATGAATTATAATATGAAATTAAAAATCAGAACACATATAGGCCTATTCCAACTGTAAATTGTATTACCTTAGCCACAAACACACTTGTAAGGATTGTAAAAAATCTTAACATGTAAAATTTAAACTAAGTCTGAGTAATATTAGTATGATTAATAATATGCTTAAAAGTAAAATGTGAGTAATCAGGAAAAAGTGGTACATGTGCACCAGTTGTGAAATAAATAATTTTAAATTAAATCTGAACAATATTAATATGATTAATAGTAGGTAGGCCTATACATAAAACTAAAATGTGAATAATTAGGACAAAAATTAATATTATATTATGAGCACTAGTTGTGAAAATGTTGTTTCATGTGTATATATTCCTGTTGCTTTTCTAAATTCTGTAGTACACTGTCCCAGTCACACTTTGCACTATGTCAATCATTACAACACATTAGTCACGGTCTGTTTCAAACACACTGTTGCATTCCTGAAAATTGATGAAGTTGGTTTGAAATTGTTATGCCATTTAAACTTTCCGGGAAATGTGTACTTTTCTTTGAAGACAAAGAATCTGCTCACAGATCCTTGATAGCGTTCCTGAAAATTGATGAAGTTGGTTTTGAATTAATTAATTGGCCTTATTCAGCAGATTTAGTCATCCCACACTGTTACTGTACCTATTTCCAAAACTTAAAAAGGAACACTGAGAGGAAAGAAATTATCATCGTATTAAAAAGTTACTGTAAAAGAGAGGTTTGCAACGAAGACAAACATTGTTCTTCAGTGATTTAGAACTTTTTCATGACCTTTGTACTACGCACATACTGTAAATACAATAAAAACTGTATGAATTTAGGCCTATACATCACACTAATAAAGTGGAAAGATTTGAGTGAGCATCTATACAGGAAAAAGTCCCTTACGATCTCTATAATACTCTACACGTATCTTGCGGGAGCGGTTCGATGCAATCCGCAATGTATAATTAAGCCTTAGCATCAATGGGCCGATTGAAACCATAACATAGCATAATGGCACAAATAAACAACTCTTAATATGTAAACATGCTTAACGATCTTTAATTTGCTTCATACATATCATAACCATCTTAACCTACAAACATTGAAACACACACACACACACACACACACACACACAAAACCAAAAATTACTTCAATCTTCCACATAATTGTAGCGATTCTACGAATCAATTCTCATCTTTTTACTGGCGTTCCATTCACAATGTAAATTTTGACAGGTGTTCTATTTGCGAAAAGTGAACGTCTTGTTGGAAGACCAGACACAAAATCGGAACAGGCCATTAGGAATAAAATAGATTGCCGTTACTGCTGCTACTGATCTAAAAAATCTGTCTTGATACACTTTATATTTGGACAAAAATCCGTTTACCCGGAATCATACGGCATTTGAAGTTACAAAGTTGTCAGCAGTCGGAACGTGACAATAGCACTGAATGACATGCTGTATAGAGATATTTTACTCAGAATATGGTGTGCGAACCGAGACTAGAGGAAAACAGCTGTCCAGTGCGAAGTTCAGTAACGACATTGGATCTTCTGGACACCCTTTACCTAACCCCTATAAACCTTAAACGTAAAAGGAACGCTCTAGTCTGGAAAACGCTTCTACGCAACGCAGATTTAAGTGAATTTACGACGTTAGCTCCTAACGTCACTCAAGAGTTTATATAATGAGAAGAAATGGCACAACAGCCTAAAGCTCCCTTAACCTTTTAGACTCTGTTAATATAATTTGGAAATTACGACGGCTACGTAAAAAGAAAAGTTTTCTCTGTTCTTTGCTTCAGCTTACCTCGAACACACTCGAGGTAAGACAAGAATATCTGGGTACACGGCGGTCGTTGGGCAAACTGAGCGTTTGGATTCATGACATCGACAGTAGGAGGAAGTGATGTGTGATAGGTCCGAGATTCACGCAAATCAGCACAAACGTGAGTGAGGATTTTCGAACGATTATAGTTTTAGCTTAAAAATCTGTTTGTGAAGGAAAGTAACGCTCGAAGGCTCAATGGTACATTAGTACATAAGTTGTCAGCTTCTCAATTATAAGATTTTAGGTGAAATTAACATACTATTTTCACCCACTTTAAAATTGGATCGCGTAATTGGGATTTAATTACGCTGATTTATATTTTCTTCCTTATTGTAAGTCGAAGTAGTTGGGCAAGTTCTCACATTTTTATGTGAAATTACAAGAAGACGGGTATTAATGTTAAAATATTACTTTATTCAATAACAGTAGTAAAATTATAAATTACAGCAAATTTAAAGTATATAAATTATGCCGATTAATTATTGTTAGCCTAAGAGGTATTAAGAGTTTTAACGTCATGAAGTCTACTGGGACTTCTCGAGAGCCATTTTTATGAAAAGCTAGCGCAGTGGTCTTTCATCCAGGCGGCCCAGGCTCGATCTCCGGCCAGATCGTGATGGAATTTGTGATGGACAAAGCAGATGTTGCAGAGGGTTTTTCTCGCGGTACTTCCGTTTTCTCTATCTTTCCAACAATACTCTCCACGTCCCCCCCTCATTTGATCGATCATCTGAGATAGTAAAAACAGGTTGGGATGAAATTTTTGGGGTAGTACGGGATTCCGATGCTCATATAGGAAGTGCTTGAGACTCCGGGACCTTGGGGCTTATCAGGCTACTGAGATGCGAATGGGACCTAGCTCTATCAGGGGCTGAGGCAGGATAGCCCACCATCTTCACGATAAACCTGGACTTTGATATTAAGCTGGAGGACGTTCGTCCACAAACATGATTTTCTATAAACAATAAAGCAAGAAAACTTAAGTCAGTGAGGAAGACTCATTGATGATCTCAAAGATCAAAACGTAATGATAATTTTGAGATTAGGCCACCACAGTTAACAATTATGCGTATTTTAGGCTCACACACTCCAGTCACCATCAAAATCAATAAATTTACTCACTCTAATAATAATATTAACTTCCTTACTTACTTACGTACTGGATTCTAAGGAACCCGGAGGTTCATTGCCGCCCTTACATAAGCCCGCCATTGGTCCCTACCCTTAGTAAGATTAATCCTTTCAGTATCATCATATTTTACCTCCCTCAAATCCATTTTAATATTACTTTCTCATCTACGTCTCGGCTTAACTAAAGGTCTTTTTCCCTCCGGCCTTCCAACTAACACTCTATATGCATTTCTGGATTCGCCCATACGTGGATATGCCCTGCCCATCTCTAAAGTCTGGATTTAATGTTCCTAATTATGTCAGGTGAAGAATACAATGCGTGCAGTTCTGTGTTGTGTAACTTTCTCCATTCTCCTCTAACTTCATCCTTCTTAACCCCTAATATTTTCCTAAGCAACTTATTCCTAAACACCCTGAAACTATGTTCCTCTCTCAAAGTGAGAGTCCAAGTTTCACAACTATAAAGAACAACCGGTAACATATCTGTTTTATAAATTCTAACTTTCAGGTTTTTTGACAGCAGACTGGATGATAAAAGCTTCTCAACCGAATAATAACACGCATTTCCCATATTTATTTTGTGTTTAATTCCCTCCTGAATATCACTTATATTTGTTACTGTTGCTCCAAGATATTTGAACTTCTCTACCTCTTCAAAAGATAAATTTTCAATTTTTAAATTTCCATTTCGTACAATATTGTCGTCACGAGACATAATCATATACAATACTTTCTCTTTTCGGGATTTACTTCCAAACCTATCTCTTTACTTCCTTCCAGTAAAATTACCGTGTTTTCCCTAATCGTTTGTGGATTTTCTCCTAACATATTTACGTCATCCGCATAGATAAGCAGCTGATGTAACCCGTTCAACTCCAAACCCTCTCTGTTATCCTGGACTTTCCTAATGGCATACTCTAGAGCAAAGTTAAAAAGTAAAGGCAATAGTGCATCTCCTTGCTTTAGCTCACAGTTAATTGGAAACGCATCTGACAGAATCTGACCTATACGAACTCTTCTGTATGTTTCACTGAGACACATTTCACTTAATCGTACTAGTTTCTTGTGGAATACAAAATTCAATAAGAATATCATATAAAACTTAATCGAGTCATATGCCTTTTTGAAATCTAAGAAAAACTGATGCACTGTACCCTTATACTCCCATTTTTTCTCAATTATCTGTCGAATACAAAATATCTGGTCAATAGTTGATCTATTACGCCTAAAACCACACTGATGATCCCCAATAATTTCATCTACATATTATGGAGTTAATCTTCTCAAAAGAATATTGGACAACATTTTGTATGACGTCAACAAAAGTGATATTCCTCGAAGGTTCCAGCTAGGTTCTTAAAGATAGGTACGATTATGGACTCCTTCCATGATTCTGGTACAATTTTCTTTTCCCAAATAGCAAGTACAAGCTTATAAATTTCGTTAGATAATGCGTTTCCACCCTCTTGTATTAATTCTGCTGGAATTTGATCGATACCTGGAGACTTATAATTTTTCAGATTTTCTATCGCTATTTCGACTTCAGGAAGTGGGTTCGGGTATAAATGGCTCAGCAGTTTGTATTTCAATTTCGTCCCCATCATTTCTATTTGGCTTATATATATTTAGTAGTTGTCTAAAATAGTTTTTCCATCTGTTCAGGATTGAATGTGCGTCTGCAAGCAAGTCACCATTTTTATCCTTGATCACGTTTACCCTTGCCTGATATCCATTCTTGAATTCCTTTGTGCCTTTATATAAATCTCTAATGTTTTTATTTTCACTATTTGTTTCTACCTCATTCAGTTTTTCCTTCAAATAATCTCTGTTTTTATTCCTAAGCGTACGAATTCCTTCCCGTCTTTTATTGCAATAATTATCTCTTCTCCTCAACTGGATTCTCTAAGAATTTCAATTTTGCCTCTTTTCTTCTTTCTACTACCATGCAACAAACTTCATCAAACCACGGTTTCTTTTTCTTAGTTTCATAATAACCTATGCTCTGTTCAGCTGAATTTTGATATTACCTGGGATATTTTCCCACATGCTATGAGCATCTAACTCTTCCTCAATTTCGTCGGAACTTGCTAATACGGCAAACCTATTTCAAATTTCGACCTGATATCCTTGCTTAGTTTCCTCGTCCTTTATTTTCGGAATATTGAATCTTCTAATATTAACTTGTTGCTCTACTCGCTTGGCTACTGATAGTCTTTTTCTTAGTTCTCCAATTACCAAATAATGGTCAGAATTGCAGTCTGCCCCTTGAAGGTTAGAATGTCTACTACACTAGCATGTCTTCTTTTATCTATCAAGATTTGATCTATCTGGCTATGTGTCAATCGATCTGGAGAAGTCTTAGTATATTTATGTATATCCTTATGGGGGAATGTTGTACTTTTGACACTTAAATTTTTTGGTGTGGCAAAGTCGACTAACCTAACTCCATTGTCATTACTAGTTATGTGTAGGCTCTCTTTTCCAATAGTCGGTTTAAAAATATCCTCCTATCCCAATTTAGCATTGAAATCCTCCAATAAAAATTTTCATGTGATATCTAGGTACCTGATCAAAAGTATGTTCCAATTCCTCATAGAAGCAGCTGTCCTTTATATGGTCGTCTTTCTCTTCTGTAGGGGCATGGGCATTTATAACTACGATATCGCACCATCTACCCTTAAGTACTAAATACGATAACCTATCGCTGATAAATTCGACCTTTTTTATTGCTGATTTTATTCTTTTATGAATAAATAATCATGTTCCTAATTGGTAGTAATAATAATAATAATAATA